>NC_064626.1:1197765488-1198390488 GCF_023864275.1 Schistocerca cancellata
TCTGCTTTCTCCATCCGCCTTGGGTAAATTTACTGTCTTGCTAGCCAAATTCGTTAAGTTCATCTACTTCGTGATCACCAATCCAGATGTTACAGATGTTAATTTTCTCACTGATCTCAATTCTGCTACTTCTGTACTTTTTCCTTTCTTCGATTTACTCTCAGTCCATATTCTGTACTCATTAGACCGTTCACTGCATAATTCTTCTTAACTTTCAGTGAGAATATCGGTGTCATCGGCGATCGTATCGTCGATATCCTTCCTCCTTGAACTGTAATTCCACTCTTCAAACTTTCTCTTATTTTCGTCATTCCTTCTTCGTTCAATAGATGGAACAGTAGTGGCGGAAGACTACATTCCTGTCTTATGCCCTCTGTAATCTGAGCTCTTCGTTATTTGGCTTCCGCTCTTATTGTTTCGTCTTGGCTCTTGTACATATTGTATGTTACCCATCTTTCCCTATAGCTTACCCGTTTTTTTTTTATACTTTCGGATAATTTGCACCATTCTACTTTGTCGAATGTTTTCTCCGGGTCGACAAACACTTCGAAAGTATCTTAATTTTTCTTTAGTCTTTCTTCTATCATCAAATCAAAAGTCAGAACTAACTTTCTGATGCCTGTACCTTTCCTAAAGCCAAATTGATCGTCATCTAACAAATCCTCAGTTTTTTTTCCGTTCATATTATGAAACGTCCCCTTAGAAAAATTATACATGACTGTCCTTAAACTGACACACAATATTTTTAGCGCAACGCAATCTGACTTTCAAAAATTCCTACAAAAGAATGGCCCTGACTAACATTAACCTAAACCTTTCACAAATCACTTACCTCACAAAAATCTTCGTTACTGGAACTACTGCAATACAGCGAGCGCCACTACTGCCAGCTAAATAAGAGGTTCAAACTACTGAAGACACTAACTACTCATAGGATAGTTAGCAAATGAAAGATTTTGATAGAGAACAAACAATGTATTTACCTTAATAGTGTTGAAAAATCATAATATACATAGCAGTTCATGACATCCAGTCTTAAAAAATTTCAAAACTCCGCCATTTCTCTCCCCACATCCACCATTGATGGCGGCTCACCTCCAACTGCGCAACGCTACGCGCTGTTCACATCCAGCTGCCCAACCTACAATGGCAGACAACAATGCAAACTAGCCACAGATTGCACACAGCACAGCCAGTGATATTCGTACAGACCGCTACGTAACGTTGCCAATAAGAAAACAAACAGCCTACTTACAATACGTACACTACTGGCCATATACAATTTACACCACAAAGATGACGTGCTACAGACGTGAAATTTAACCGACAGGAAGAAGATGCTGTGAAATGCAAATTATTAGCTTTTCAGAGCATTCACACAAGGTTGGTGCCGGTGGCGACACCTACAACGTGCTGACATGAGGAACGTTTCCAACTGATTTCTCATGCACAAACGGCAGGTGACCGGCTTTGCCTGGTGAAACGTTGTTGTGATGCCTCGTGTAAGGAGGAGAAATTCGTACCATCACATTTATGACTTTGATAAATGTCGGATTGTAGCCTATCGTGATTGCGGTTTATCGTATCGTGACATTGCTGCTCGCGTTGGTCGAGATCCAATGACTGTTAGCCGAATATGGAACCGTTGGGTTCAGGTGGGTAATACGGAACGCCGTGCTGGATCCCAACGGCCTCGTATCGCTTGCAGTCGAGATGACAGGCATCTTATCTGCATGGCTGTAACGAATCGTGCAGCCACGTCACGATCCCTGAGTCAACAGATAGGGACGTTTGCAAGACAACCACCATCTGCACGAACAGTTCGACGACGTTTGCAGCAGCATGGACTATGAGATCGGAGACCATGGCTGCTGTTACCCTTGACGCTGCATCACAGACAGGAGCGCCTGCGATGGTGTACTCAACGACGAACCTGGGTGCACGAGTGGCAAAACGTCATCGCGACATCGCGATGAACGCACATTGGAAGCGTGTATTAGTCATCGCCATACTGGCGTATCACCCGGCGTGATGATGTGGGGTGCCATTTGTTACACGTCTCGGTCACCTTTTGTTCGCATTGACGGCAATTTAAACAGTGGACGTTACATTTCCGATGTGTTACGACCCGTGGCTCTACCCTACATTAGATCCCTGCGAAACCCTACATTTCAGCAGGTTAATGCACGACCGCATGTTGCAGGTCCTGTACGGGCCTTTCTGGATACAGAAAATGTTCGACTGCTACCTTGGCCAGCACAATCTCCAGATCTCTCACCAATTGAAAACGTCTGGTCAATGGTGGCCGAGCAACTGGCTCGTCACAATACGCCAGTCACTACTCTTGATGAACTGTGATATCGTGTTGAAGCTGCATGGGCAGCTGTACCTGTACACGCCATCCAAGCTCTGTTTGACTCAATGCTTAGGCGCATCAAGGCCGTTATTACGGCTAGAGGTGGTTGTTCTGGGTACTGATTTCTCAGGATCTATGCATCCAAATTGCGTGAAAATGTAATCACATGTCAGTTCTAGTATAATATATTTGTCCAATGAATACCGGTTTATCATCTGCATTTCTTCTTGGTGTAGAAATTTTAATGGCCAGTAGTGTATGTTATTCTTGTGATTAAATTGGATGGATGAGCTGTCACGCTGATTGTGCAATAATTGTCGACCTTGTCGGCTTTTGTAATCTTTGGACTGGTGTCGATCATGTTATTCCGAAAATCAGATGGTATTTTAAGTCTTCCAAAGCTCTTTCAAATTCTGGTTCTAATATTGGATCCCCTGTCTTTTCTATATCGTCTCCCATTTCTTCTTCTCTACTTCATCAAATAAGTCTTTCCCCACATAAAGACCTTCAATGTACTCTTTCCACCCATTAGCCCTCTCAGCCATTTCGCCGTAACATGAATGTATCACAATGCCACCGAAAATTTTTTGGACACTGTTATATTTATAGGATTTTGTTTCTAGACATTTGTAACGCAAATTCTCGACCTGTGAAACTTTTTTATATCAGACTGTCACTGTAGTGCAAACTGCTGCCGCAAATATTTCCGTAAGTAAGCTAAGTGACCTTGACGTAATGCATTGTGGGTACCCAGCTGTGCCAGTCGCCTGGAGAAAAAACCATTAGGTGAAAAAAAAGAGGCCATTAACCTCGCTATTGACATTTCTTTGTAGAAAGCATCGCAAACACGACACGCTCATTACTTGGAAACATATGATTATATTGTGGAGTGTGTACTTTGTGCTACTTACTGAAATGCTTATGACTTGATGGGAAATATTCTTACATCTGCACACCTGATTATGACAAGTGTCTTTCTACGAGAGTTGAGAGAATTTCTACCAACTTATGAAATGCCACATGACTATTGAATGATGTTTTTATGCTTTGCTTAACATAGCTGCTTATTTCAGTTGATATCTGTTTCCAGCTGTGTTGCAGCATTGGTTTTATAAAATAACATTTAAGGCATTTGCTAATGTGAACACTTTCTTTCAATAGATCTATTAAATAATAATTTTATGATCCACATTCTTCAAAAAAAGGAGCACTTGGAATGGAAAGATCAATAAGGAGGGACTAATAACAATAACTGCATACATAATTTTCTTTCCAAGTACTTGGTAATTTTTTTGTAGAATAAGTTCTTGTGGTGCACCACTTTAATGACATTGACATTAAGATGTGAATAGACATTTCCCTTATCTGTATTGTTTTCTTTAGTGTACTATTCTTTCTTCTTGTGGGTTTGTCATGTTTAGATATAAGTTATTGCATTTGCTGCTGCTGTTTGTCAGGTATAGTGCTACTGAATTTCACTTTGTATTACTCTCACAAGCCAGTCTTACTACTGATTTATTTTTCTGGTTTGCTGCACATTGCCTTATATTAGTTGTAATGTTGCATTTGCTTTGCTGCTTGCTTTTCCAATTTGCATTTTCTTTGTGATTGCTGTTTGTGTTAATTTGTTATGTGTTGCTGCATTGCCTCGTCCCTTAGTATATATATCTGAGCTCAGTAGATTTAAGCTAGCTTAATAGGGGGTAGACTACATAAGAAACAAACTATGAATTGAATACAGAAAGCATGCTTGGATAGGATTTGTTTGGTGGAAACAAATGTTGAAATAAGAGGAAAGATCTATGGAATGAAATTTTGGGTTGGACTGCAGTACCAAATGCTACACTGAAAACAAACCCTGTCCCTTCCTTTTGTGTTATTCCGCTATGTGTTTGTGTACTCTTGTGTATTTGTGTTTTTCCTGTCTTTATGTGTTTAGCTAATAACAGTTATGTTCGCGCCTGGGTTTGATTCCCGGTGGGGTCAGGGATTTTCTCTGCCTCGTGATGACTGGGTGTTGTGTGATGTCCTTAGGTTAGTTAGGTTTAAGTAGTTCTAAGTTCTAGGGGACTGATGACCATAGATGTTAAGTCCGATAGTGCTCAGAGCCATTTGAACCATTTGAACAGTTATGTTGTAGAATTTTTCTAATACTAAGCTACATTCAGTATGATGAAGAATACTGTTATCCTCAAATATAATTTGCATTAATAATATGTCATTTACTTTGTAAAGATGTTTAGACTATATTTTCAAAAGCTATTCTGATAATTTACGTATGTCATAATTCCTGTAACACTGATATATATGTTTATTTCTATTCTTTTGTAAAGCCTGTGTTACTACAAATGTTCTGTATACTATTATGTTCTTTAATGATGTATTTTGTACCATTGTAATTGTATTCTCATGTCGTAAATGTAAAACAGTAGTTGACACCAGTTCATGAAATTAAGTAACTTGTAAGCATTCATGCACATTTCTGTTGGTCACAGTATATGCACAATATATGAGAAGTTGGGACTGTTAGTGTTTGCACGTGTCTTAATAATTCAGCAAGGGACTGGTTAACAGCACTGCTGGTTCTAAGGACATTGCAGAAAATTTTTTTGTGAGTGCGCAATTGGTGGTTCATGGACTTGCTATATAATCTGCAAGACTCTTCAATGGTGATTGTGCACCCACACAGTCAAAACGGATGGCTGCTAGCCATCTCTACGAGGACTACAGTGCGTCTGCATCTTTGATGCCCCACCAATACCATTATTTCTACAAGGACTGCAGTGGGTCTGCTCTGTAATGACCTACCTACCAATATTCTTCAAACCTTCGACTGACTCTGCTGTGGGTTTGCTTTGTTGTGGCCCATTACCTGTCTTCATGTCAAAAGTCAGCACTGGTTTTCCATTGGAAGGACAATACTAATTCTTCAAGACTGCATGGAAGTCCACTACTTCCCCGCGCATTTTCTTTTACTGCTCAGACTTTGAGAAAAACAATGCAATTTTACTATGATGAACGATCAGGACTGTCTTTATGGCCTGTGAGAAAATTTTAGCTTTTGACCAACATTGTATCGATAAGTATGTGCGTTTGATGTATTTGTTAGTGTTTATGTAAAAAAATTTTAACAAATGTGTATTGGCCTGTGCCCAAAACAATTTGTAAAACTTTTTGTGAGGAGCATGGGGGCTATGTAAGTAGGCTGTTTAAGTTTTTATATTGGTAACGCCACGTAGCGCTCTGTATGTAAATCACTGGTTGTGCTGTGTGCGGTCTGTTGCTGGTTGGCATTGTTGTAATATTTGCTAGTGTAGTGTTGGGCAGTTGGCTGTTAACAGCGCTTAGCGTTGCGCAGTTGGAGGTGAGCCACGACCAGTGATGGATGTGAGGAGAGAAATGGCGGAGTTTTGAGAGCAGATGATCTGGACGTGTGTCCATTAGAGGCAGTAAATTTGTAAGACTGGATGTATGAACAGATATATATATATATATATATATATATATATATATATATATATATATATAATGACTTTTGAACACTATTAATGTAAATACATTGTTTGTTCTCTATCAAAATATTTTCTTTGGTAACTATGCCTGTCATTGGTTATTACCTACAGTAGTTAGACTTTTATTTAGCTGGCAGTATTGGCGCTCGCTGTATTGGAATAATTTGAGTAACGTAGATTTTTGTGAGGTAAGTAATTCATGAAAGGTATAGGTTATTGTTAGTCAGGGCCATTCTTTTGTAGGGATTATTGAAAGTCAGATTGCGTTGCGCTAAAAATATTGTGTGTCAGTTTAGTGATGATCAGAATAAGTAAAGAGATATGTCTGAGTACGTTCAGTTTTGCTCAGCTCTTTGAAAATCAGCTGTTGACAATCAGGCTGCTCCTGCATATTTTCCAATTACATCAACCTAACGTTCATTAAGTTGTCGCTAAGGCACATTTTTATTTATTTATTTGTTTATTCTTCTTTAATAGCCTTCAATCTAGGAAGCTGACATGGTAGCTCAGTTTGTTCGGTCAGAGGGTTAGCTGCCCTCTGTAATAAAAAAAATAAAATTGAGTTAATACATCAACAACGAACTTAGACGGATGTCTTACGACGTCCGCCACGAGCTGAAGCAAGGAACAAAAGCGAAAACAATGAGATTTAAAAAAAAATAAAATAAAAGGATAGCGTCTTTGACCAATGATCAAAACGTCCTCGGTCCCAGGTTCTAATACCGCCAACTCTTTATTTTTTATTAACAACCAACGGTAGCGGCCGAAGGCTTCCGGCGTAAGAAGTCACCCTCAATCCGTCAAAGGACTTGTTAAAGAGGTTGGAAGAGCGGAGAGACTTACAGGGTACTCTCTTCCCCTAGCGGTGAGAAACTACCGCTAAGGGTGGAACAATCACCAGCGCCTCGGGCATGGTTGTGTGTGATGTGCTTAGGTTAGTTAGGTTTAAGTAGGTCTAAGTTCTGGGGGACTGATGACCTCAGCAGTTAAGTCCCATAGTGCTCAGAGCCATTTGAGCCAATCACCAACGATCAACAGCACGAGGATGCAGAAGGAAATGGAAACCACTGCATTAAAAGCGTAGTGTAGCCACAGAACATGTGGCCTGTTATTGGAAAACTATCAAGACGATCTCTCCTTTGGCAAAAGATTCCGCACTAGGCCTCCATTCGGATCCCTGGGACGGGACTGCCAAGGTGGAGGTGTCCATAAGAAAAAGACTGAATAACGAACGAACGGATAACGTTCTTCTAGTCAGGGTGTGGAATGTCAGACGTTTGAAATGGAGATGATGCTAAGGCTCATTCTAGTTACAGCGGGGTCAGTGAAGTGAAATGGAAAGAAGACAAGGATTTATGGTCAGACAAGCACAGGATAATATCAACAGAAGCAGAAAATGCTATGACGGAAATAGTTTTCGTTACATGTAGGAGCGTACGAGCGGGACAGGCAGTTATTGTCGAAAGGTTGGTGATAGAATCGTTCTCATCAGAATCGACCGCAAACAAACACCGGCAACGACAATTCAGGTATACATGGTGACGTCGCGAGCCGTGTATAACAGAAGAAGTACTTCAGTTGATCAGTGAAGGAAGGAAATACAAAGATATTCAGGGAAATTCAGGAATAAACAAATACAAGTCACTTAGGAACGAATAAGACGGAATTCTAATCTGTGCTCTAATGACCAGTTTGGAGGAAAACAATGAGAGAATTGATGAAGCCATGCTTGTGGATGAATGTCGTTGCCGGAATTCTTAAATGTTTTGAATTTACGTGTAGTAATGAACAGCTTACAGTCAAGATCATCATGTTGGCGAGTCGCATATCGGTCATTGTAACTTCGTTTCGGCGGTTCCATCTAAAAATTCGGTGTACCTTGCCAATTTCTTTCATAATTTCCAAAGTGCCCTGTGTTATTATTTTGTGGCTGTTCCGTATTTCTATGTACCTCTTCCCGTATTGGAGCGCAAGTGTCCGCTGAAATATGTATTTCTTGTATTACCTGTGTCAACTGATCTTGTACTTCGCGGATTTCTCTTTGGTGTTGCGTATTAATTTGATTCTGATTTTGTTTGAATTTCCTAATTTGTTCACACTCTTCTGTGTCATTATAGACTACCGGTCTTGTGTCATTCAGCTTATCATTTACCTTCGTAGATAAATTATTTAGCTGATCCGAAAGTTCGACTACTTTCTCTGATAATGAACTAATTTCCTCCATGTGTCTTTCTGAACCAATTTTCAGAGTATCTACTGTGTCCTTTACGTTTTCCTAAGTTTTTGCAAGATGCGTAACCGAATCGGTAGATGCAACTGAGTCAATTTTAGCCCGCAAGGTCTCGTGATTTTCAGGCACAATAGTTTGCAGTTCTTATACGACTGCTTCGTGATTCTGTAATGCATTTTCATGCCGCGAAAGAAACAGCTTGAAAATACTCACAAATTTGTGTTTTTACGTCATTACAGACTTTTTGACATTTCGATTCGATGTTATATAACTCAGTAGTTAAATCTTCACGTGTTTGTTCAAGCGTGGTGTCTAACTTTTGAAGATTTTGTTCCATTGTGTCTAACTTTCGAAGATTTTGTTCCATTGTGTCTAACTTTTGAAGCTTTTGTCCCATTTGTTGCATTAATTGTAATAACAATGCACTGGTGTCAGAAACATGTTCCTCAGTGCTTTTCGGCAGTGCATTTGCACCGGCAACATTCACATTTTGACAAGCAGAAAATGTGTCTTGACTTATTAGTGAAAACGATGAGGACCCAAAACCTGAATCTACGGTATTTGCAAGATTGTGTCTTGTCATTTCAGATTCCTGAGGTGAGCTGTTGCCGACCGATCGAACGATAATGCTTCCCTGCTCACTAATTGTTTCACTGTCTACACATTATTCGCCGCCCGCTCCATTTCGCTATGCACAATTACCAAATTACAATGAAACTCCCTGGCAGATTAAAACTGTGTGCCCGACCGAGACTCGAACTCGGGACCTTTGCCTTTCGCGGGCAAATGCTCTACCATCTGAGCTACCGAAGCACGACTCACGCACGCTACTCACAGCTTTACTTCTGCCAGTATCTCATCTCCTACCTTCCAAACTTTACAGAAGCTCTCCTGCGAACCGCTGCAGAGTGAAAATCTCATTCTGGAGACCAAATTACAATGTTGAACGTTAGTTAATTCATTACACGGTGGTGCTAACACACTGCTTTCGTCTTCACTGCCATTTCTCAGTTTACTTTGGAGCCTAGTATTACGTTTTTCACACGCCATTATTGTCACAATATTTCACATGATGACACAGAAAAGCACAATTTGAAGACCAAAAGAAGAAAACACATTAACATAGCATTGAAAATAATATCTCGTTAATTGCAAGCGCAGCTGCGAAATACTTGGTCCAAATCTACAAGCATGCCACAACTGTTTTACTGTACAAAAATGAAAAACTACATCTACAAAGGAAATTCTCTCTATAATTACGCGCTAGCATTAAACAATAGCTACACTAATTACAGAAACTACAAGAAAAAATCAGAAGATTCCAGTGAGGTATCCTCGGCTAAGGGTCGACATATGAAACGTCCCCTTAGAAAAATTAATGAATTACTGTGCTGATATACCCCTTACGTTATTTAATTTTCAAACAGCTGAGCAAAACTGAACGTACTCAGACATTTCTCTCTTTACTTAGTCTGATCATCACAAAACTGACACGCAATATTTTTAGCGCAACGCAATCTGACTTTCAATAATCCCTACGAAAGAATTGCCGTGACTAACAATAACCTGTACCTTTCATGAATCACTTACCTCTCAAAAAATCTTCGTTAGTCGAACTACTGCAATACAGCGAGTGCCACTACTGCCAGCTAAATAAAAGATCCTAACTACTGAAGGTACTAAATACTGACAGGCATAGTTACCAAATGAAAGATTCTGATAGAGAACAAACAATGTATTTACCTTAATAGTGTTCGAAAGTCATAATATATGTATCAGTTCATACATCCAGTCTTACAAATTTATTGTCTCTGATGGACACACGTCCAGATCATCCGCTCTCAAAACTCCGCCATTTCTCTCCCCACATCCACCACTGCTGGCGGCTCACCTCCAACTGCGCAACGCTACGCGCTGTTAACAGCCAACTGCCCAACACTACAATAGCGAATATTACAACAATGTCAACAAGCTACAGATTGCACACAGCACAGCCAGTGATTTTCATACAGAGCGTTACGTGGCGTTACCTATATAAAAACTTAAACAGCCGACTTACAGAGTTAATCATAATAATCTGACTCAGTATATGCGTTTTACTGATCCATTTGTCCCTCTTGCACAGTGCATTTCTATTGCATGTATTTTAGTTATCAACTTGTTTTGGAAGGTTACTTTACCCCACATTATTCAATACCTTCGATAACCATATTCTGATATTCCTTACGATCCTCTGAAATTATTGAAAATTTGAAATAGATGGATTCACAATGCATTTAGAAATAAATTTATTGATTTCTACTCGTACAAGTAATATCATAATGTCTGTAATCGGAATTACAACGGGTCAAAGGTATCACTTAATCGTAAAAAAAAGTATGTGGCGGTGAGCAGTGAGAGACTAAGCACATCATTGTGCCGTAACACCACCTAGACGATATAAAGGGTTCGCAAAATATTTCATGCACTTTTAAACCGGGTTTACATACGCAACAAAAGTGTCGCCACAGCTAGTGGCATACTGCAGTTTTGCATGTATGAACTTCCAGTTTTTAGTGGCGCAACTTAAGAGACGCAACTTTTGTCATGCCACAAAAAGTTCAGCCTGATTGTTTTTTGTTGCACCATTTTCCTACCACTACTGCACTCTGGTGGCAGTATTTCGAAACACGAGCATTCTTTTGCAGTTATCGTTGTGTGATTATTGCTGTACGCCATTTGACTTCAGTGTTTTTTTTTTAATTTTATTTCTGAAAAAAGCGAAAAAAATGGTCGGCTGGTACACTTCCGCTGCTTCTAAAACTGCAAGAACCGTAACTTAAGTTTGATTTTCGGCAGCAGTGTGTGTGTGTGTGCATGCAGTATCTGGGAACCAATGACGTATCCCAAAGTCGCAAAAACTTTTGGAATAAATAAAAAAACTTAATACATTTAACCGAAAAAACTTCGTAATTTGGGAGACCAAGCGTTGTATAAATTGTGGGTTACACGCAGGAAATTATTCCAGAGTGTGTCGTGTCAGCTGTTAAACTAAAAATTAGTTATTCGAAATTCCTGAAGCAACGAATGTAATATGATTCTAAAATCTTGAAAGAATGACGCGCCTGCCGATAATATTTACATGCCAGCTGTGGGATAGTTTGCGATTGCAGACAGAATTTTCGTCTCTGAGTGTTATTTCTTTTATAAATGTGTTTATTTCGCATGATGCCCGCGCCCGGTAGCTGAGTGGTCAGTGCGAAAGAATGTCAATCCTCCACGCCCAGGTTCGATTCCCGGCTGGATGGGAGATTTTCTCCATTCAGGGACACGGCGTTGTGTTGTCCTAATCATCATCATTTCATCCCCATCGACGTGTAAGTCGCCCAAGTGGCGTCAAATCGAAAGACTTGCATCCAGCGAACGGACTATCCGACGGAAGGCGATAGCCACACGACATTTATTTACTTCGCATGATTTATTCCTGTGCGAAAACTATTCTCAGATCCAACATTCGGGTTTTGTCTTCCTTGTATTTAACTCTTGTCACACTTTATATGATTCTCACACCCGCCCACATGATTTCAATTGACGCCATACTTAAAAATGTGCAACTACGCAGAGTTGGTGGCGTCCGGTATTAATCGCAGCTCATTTTGCCACTATGGCAAACAACAAGCTGTGGCGCCACATTAGATGGGTGTGTGAACCCGGCTTAAAATAGGCAACCAAATTTACCTCATCTGCTTCCTTCGTGGACGATATAAATTGTGTTACCTGCCTTAAGTTGCATGAAATATTTACCGGTCATAAAAGTTGCGAGTTGTTTATAGCTGTTTCCGTTTTTCGCTTCTCACGGTCTTTTTCCTCGAGTCCACGAGTTCCTTGACATTTATCACTCATTTTCAAAGGCACTCGACTTCGTTTCCTTCCTTTTTTCCAGACATTCAACGACGGAATTTGTTTGTATGACAATGTCAATTCGAGCGAATGATTCGACCACCCCGATCGCCAGCCATGAATATCATCGAACGTAAGGGATTTATTAGAGAGGTCTGTTCGTGCGCAAAATCCTGCACTGGCTACATTTTCGCAATTACACTACTGACCATTAAAATTGATACACCAAGAAAAAAATGCAGATGATAAACGGGTATTCGTTGGACAAATATATTATACTAGAACTGGCATGTGATTACATTTTCACGCAATTTGGGTGCATAAATACTGAGAAATCAGTACCCAGGACAAACATCTCTGGCCGTAATAACGGCCTTGATACGCCTGGTCATTGAGTCAAACAGAGCTTGGATGGCGTGTACAGGTACAGCTGCCCATGCAGCTTCAACACGATACCACAGTTCATCAAGAGTAGCGACGGGGGTATTGTGACGAGCCAGTTGCTCGGCCACCATTGACCGGACGTCTTCAGTTGGTGAGAGATCTGAGGAATGTGCTGACCAGGGCAGCAGTCGAACATTTTCTGTATCCAGAAAGGCCCGTACAGGACCTGCAACATGCCGTCGTGCATTATCCTGCTGAAATGTAGGATATCTTAGGGATCGAATGAAGGGTAGCGCCACGGGTCGTAACACTTCTGAAATGTAACGTCCACTGTTCAAAGTGCCGTCAATGCGAACAAGAGATGACGGAGACGTGTAACCAATGGCACCCCATACCATCACGCCGGTGCTACGCCAGTATGGTGGTGACGAATACACGTCTCCAATGTGCGTTCACCGCGATGTCGCCAATTACTGATGCGACCGTCATGATGCTGTAAACAGAACCTGAATTCATCCGAAAAAATGACGTTTTGCGATTCGTGCACCCAGATTCGTAGTTTAGTACCCCGTCGCAGGCGCTGCTGTCTGTGATGCAGCGTCAAGGGTAACCGCAGCCATGATCTCCGAGCTGACAGTCCATGCTGCTGCAAACTTCGTGCAACTGTTCGTGCAGATGGTTGTTGTCATGCAAATGTCCCCATCTGTTGACCCAGAGATAGAGACGTGGCTGCACGTTCCGTTATAGCCATGCAGTTAAGATGCCTGTCATCTCGACTGTTAGTGATACGAGGCCGTTGGGATCCAGCACGGCGTTCCGTATTACTCTCCTGAACCCACCGATTCCATATTCTACTAACAGTCATTGGATCTCGACCAGTGGGAGCAGCAATGTCGCGAAACGATAAACCGCAATCGCGATAAGCTGCAATCCGATCTTTATCAATGTCGGAAACGTGATGGTACGCATTTCTCCTCCTTGCACGATGTCTCACAACAACGTTTCACCAGGCAACGCCGGTCAACTGCTGTTTGTGTATGAGAAATCGGTTGGAAACTTTCCTCACGTCAGCACGTTGTAGGTGTCGCCACCAGTGCCAACCTTGTGTGAATGCACTGAAAAGCTAATCATTTGCATTTCACAACATCTTCTTCCTGTCGGTTAAATTTCGCGTCTGTAGCAGGTCATCTTCGTGGTGTAGGAATTTTAATGGACAGTAGTGTACCTACAGGTGTGGAGGCAGCACGGGTCAATATTTCTGGAGGGAACTTCCAACGACTTGTTGAGTACATGCCACATCTAATTACTGTACTACGTCGGAGGAAAGGAGGTCGGAGGCGATATTAGGAGATATCCGATGACTTCACTCACTTCAGTGTGTAAACAAACCTATTTCTCGAGCTCCTCCCGCGAATAGAACAAAAGGAATTTTGTACGTGAGCAAGTGGGAAATACTCTTTGACGTGGTGTTGACGGTGGTTTACAGAGTACAGTTGTAGAAGCAGACAGACTGGAGCCACAAGTTCACCAGCTGTTTTGATATAGATGTGTTTGCAGCAGCGCAGGAGTCGTGGTGTCGCCAGCTGCGTCACGAGGTGCTGACAAGGGAACATCCCCATCGCATCCCCCTCAGATTTAGTTATAAGTTGACACAGTGGATAGGCCTTGAAAAACTGAACACAGATCGATCGAGAAAACAGGAAGAAGTTGTGTGGAACTATGAAAAAATAAGCAAAATATACAAATTGGGTCGTCCATGCGTAAGATAGGCAATATTAAGGGCAATGTGAGGCGAGGAGCTCCGTGGTCCCATGGTTAGCGTGAACAGCTGTGGAACGAGAGGTTCTTGGTTCAAATCTTCCCTTGACCGAAAGTTTTAACTTTTTATTTTCAGTTTATGTGAAAAACTCTTATGTTTTCATCACTTTTTTTGGAGTGATTATTACATCCACAAGAAAACCTAAATCGGGCAAGGGAGAAGAAACTTTTCACCCATTCGCCAAGTGTACTAGTTAGGTGGGTCGACAACATATT
Organism: Schistocerca cancellata; assembly: GCF_023864275.1. Classification (NCBI taxonomy): domain Eukaryota; kingdom Metazoa; phylum Arthropoda; class Insecta; order Orthoptera; family Acrididae; genus Schistocerca; species Schistocerca cancellata. The sequence continues at coordinate 1,197,779,884 of NC_064626.1, forward strand.
CCTGTCATGTGACGCACATGCTTTCACCAGTGTCGTATACAAAATATCAGACGTGTTTTCCTGTGGAGGAATCGGTTGACCTATGACCTTGCGATCAAATGTTTTCGGTTCCCATTGGAGAGGCACGTCCTTTCGTCAACTAATCACACGGTTTTGCGGTGCGGTCGCAAAACACAGACACTAAACTTACTACAGTGAACAGAGACGTCAATGAACGAACGGACAGATCACAACTTTGCGAAAATAAACAAAGCAAAATTTTCAGTGGAGGGCAAATTTGAACCAATGACCTCTCGTTCTGCAGCTGTTCACGCTAACCACCGGACCACGGCGCTCCTGGCCCCACACTCCCCTTAATGTTGCCTATCTTACGCATGGACGACCCAGTTTGTATATTTTGCTTATTTTTTCATAGTCCCACACAACTTCTTCCTGTTTTCTCGATTGATCTGTGTTCAGTTTTTCAAGGCCTATCCATTGTGCCAACTTATAACTAAATTTGAGGGGGGTGCGATGGGGATGTTCCCTTGTGAGACTGACGCGGAAGAGCTTAAGCAGCGCAGACCCGCCTCCGGCCACTGAGCGTCATCGACCTGGAGAAGCGGCTGCGTTCCCTGGAAACTGTGGAGCGCGGACGCACAATACGACCCGCGCGCGGCCTGGCGAGGAGCGGCGCAGGTGTGCCTAGCGGTTCCCTCGGCTGACGGCTGGGCTGGGTCACAGACCTCTCCTCCGCACTCCGTTCCAGAAGCTTCAGCCCCCCCCCCCCCTTGCCCCTCCAGAGGCGAGGCCCACACGCCGAGACGGCAGGCCGCCCGGCGAGCGCAAAGTGCCGGCCGCTGTCGGCAGCACGGGTCTTGCGTCACCCGCAGTCCAGCCGTGTCCTTGCTGAGGGCCGAGCCCCGCAGCTCGGCAGCCGCAGGAGGCGTTCGCAAGACCCCTCTAACCGTACCCTCTGCTTATTGCGGATAACCGCACTTGTAAATACAATGTCGAGTCGTGTTATTATGGCTACGTGGTGGCATAGTCAGTGATGAGGAGTGCGTCACACCGGCTGCACCTCAGACGGCGGTTGGAAAAGCTGCTGGTGATTCATGCAGTTCCACACCTACATCTACAGTCGCGAAAAAAATTGTTCATACACCGTTGTTTATGTAGAGCAACTTTACTTATCAGAACTAAAGATCATAATCATGGATGTTATTTAGTAAACTAACAGAAAAGTGCTAGAGGTGATAGCCTACGCGGATGACCTCCTCCTACTGGTCGGCGGCCGAAGCCGAGAAGACTTAGAGCCTAAGATTGAACGAACAATAGAAACACTGCACCTTTGGTGCCGGAATACAAAAATGACGATATCACCACCTAAGTCCACATATCTCCTCCTCAAGGGACAACTTGTTCGAAATCCAACAGTCAGAATAGAGGGCTCACCAGTCCTCAGGCGACGTGAGACTCGATACCTAGGCATCATCATTGATGAAAGGTGGTCATTCGGCAGGCACATTGAAACTGTAACTCAAAGAGCGTTACAAGTACTCAACAACCTCATCTCCATCGGACATAAACGTTTCCATCTCCCACCACATCTCATCAAACGATATCATAATAGCATACTCACCTCCATAGTGGGTTACGGTTCGGGAATCTGTGCACACAGGCTCACGAGGGTGGTGCCCGCCATGACAGTGAGAAGAGTGCAGAGGAACATGATTATGAGATCAGTGGGGGCATACAGGACCACACCGGGATGAGCCCTGTTAGTAATAATGGGGCTCTTCCCCTTAGATATCAAAATTCGGGAGCAAGCCGCTTGGTACTGGGCAAAAAAGGGGAACTTGCAGAAAATAGAGGAAATTCTAGGAAGCAGGATTGAAAACAAAATTGAGATTAGGCTAAGAGGGGATCAGTTGTGGCAACAGTCATGGGAAGGCGAAGAAACAGAGCGTAGAACTTATGAGTTATTACCAGATGTTAGGGAAAGAATGGGAATGCCATATTTCGAACCAACCAGGGGACTGATTCACTTTCTCACTGGACATGGACCCTACTCGACATACCTATGTCGATTTGGGATAAAGGCGACACCTGCGTGTGACTATGGTTCTCCGGAGGGTACTCCTGATCATGTAGTCTACGAGTGCCCCCTTTTCAATGATGTGGCCTCAGATTTACGTGACCAACTACCTCATACAGACACGTACAGACTGCTGAGACAACAAGACACGTTGCAGACTATTAACAACCTGGCTAACGCGGTATTACAGAAAGTCTTAAAGGACTACCTGCGAGAACCAAATTAGCATTCATTAGAGACCCACTCAAATACTGATACAGTCAAGCACCCTATTCCCAAACCGCCTGGGCGCGGAAAGGCCGACTCTGTAGTCTGGAATCCGCTGTGACTCGGGATAGGGGGAGTGGGTGTAATTTCACGGATTAGAAATGGTTCTGAGCACTATGGGACTTAACATCTGAGGTCATCAGTCCCCTAGAACTTAGAACTACTTAAACCTAACTAACCTAAGGACATCATACACATCCATGCCCGAGGCAGGATTCGAACCTGCGACCGTAGCGATCGCGCGGTCCCAGACTGAAGCGCCTAGAACCGCTCGGCCACACTGGCCGGCTTCACGGATTAGACAACGCACCTAAATTGACCTTAGGATAAGTTAGTTGTAGGACCTAGATCATAGATACTAACCTTAGAAACCTGCAGCGACTAACTCCATGGCCTGCCCAGTGTCAGGGGCACGCTCATTGGGGTTAGCTCAATGAGCAGGGCCTTATAGTAGGTTTATACTTTCAGCTGACACATTTGTAAGCTGCAGGCTTTAGTGACTAGTTTAAAGTTAATCAGTTAGGTTACTACTTAGTACTTATTTAACATATTAATTTGCCCATTGTAGTAATCACATAGTTTGTCTACTAACTAGTTACTAATCACACTTAGAATAGCTGCAACCTACATAAATGTATAAGTACCTTTGGCCCACTAATCACGTAAGGCAGTGGGCTACATTGTATGATTTATATGTTTTTTGGAAATAAAGGAATTTTTTTTTAAATAAACTAACAGAAAATCTTAATTATGTTCTTACCGCTATGTGGTTCCTTATTCTACTTAATCTACGAAGAAACTTATGCTACCTGCAGCGTTACAGGTGTGCCAGTGCTCTATAAACCCGATGGATGTTGGCCTGGCCCACTGAGCTAATCCCCGTGGGCATGCCCCTGGCACTGGGCTGGCCAGTAACTTGGTATCGCTGCAGTCTATCCTAAAAGCCTTATTCTATCTTCTACATCTAACCTAATTTTACATCTAGTGTCGTAATTGGTGCGTGGTCCTGTCCGGTTTTTGTACACCCTCGCCCCCTAGTCCAGAGCAAGGCGGATTCCAGCCGTGAAGCGGCTGGCCAAGTGCCGGCCCGGCGGAACAGGAAAGGTGCACGGAGTCTGAGTTGGTGGAATTTCTTACTGATTAATGGTTGTCCCTTAGTAAGTTCTTAAGGACTCTTTTCGAGATTTCAACTGTTAGCTTGTTCAAGACATTGAAGGTGTTGTCATTCCTTAGTAGATGGTACGTGTCGTTATTCGGAAGTTGTTGTCGTAGTTCGCTGGCTACGTCATCGAAGAGGTGGCACTCGTACACCACATCTTCTGAGGTGCCTTGCACAGCACCACAGTCACACACGGGTGTAGCCTGCTTCCCAAACCGACACAGATATGTCGGGTAGGGTCCATGTCCAGTAAGAAAGTGCAGCATTCCTCTCGTAGGCATGAAGTAAGTAAGTTTTACACGTTCCTCTATGTCCGGTAACAGTTCATAGGTTCTGCGCCCCGTATCCTCGTTGTTCCACTGTTCCTGCCATAGTTCTATCCCTCTCTTTTTAATCGCATTTTTATCCCCAGCGTAAACCCCCTTATCTTATCCCTTTTCTCCTTCTTCGCCCAGTACCAGGCGGCCTGCTCACGGATCTTAATGTCCAGTGGACAGATCCCCATTAGCACAAGAAGCGCCCCTCCAGGTGTTGTCCTGTATGCCCCTGCTGAACGTAGGAGCATGTTACGCTGCACTCTTCTTACGGCCATAGCAGGCATGACCCTCGTGAGTCTGTGTGCCCTGACCCCTGATCCGTATCCTACTATTGATGTTAAAATACTATTGTGATACAGTTTGATTAAATTGGGTGGAAGATGAAAGCGTTTGTGGCCTATTCCAACGAGGTTGTTTAGCAATACTAAGGATTTTTGAGATACGGTATCAATATGTGACGCTAAGTTCCACCTCTCATCGACGACTACACCAAGATATCGGGCCTCGCGGCGCAGAAGAACTGGCGAGCCATTGATTCTCACAGTGGGATTTCTGACCAGTTGGCCTTTGAGTAGGAGATACGTTGATTTATTGGGTGCGATCCTCATTTTTGTTTTGTGGCACCATGTTGTAAGTATGGTCATGGCTCTCTCCACTTTAGGCTCTAAGTCCTCGCGGCTACGGCCGCCGACCAGCAGGAGGAGGTCGCCTGCGTATGCTATGACTTCTAGCACATCGTCACTGCTCTTCAGGTCTTCCAGTAGCGGCTCCATGTTGATATCCCAAAAGAGAGGTCCTAGGACAGAGCCTTGAGGACATCCTTTGGTCACTGTCTTACTAATTTTGCCGCTAGGTGTAGAATAGCGAGCTGCATTTCTCTGTGTGATAACAGGACCCACTAATGTAGTTAGGTAGTGGGTTAATATGTATAATGTAATGAGCTGAATAAAGAATTAAAAAAAAACTAACAGAAAAAAAGAGAGCAGGCCGAATGGTACTGGGCTAAGAAAGACAACATAACAAAAATAGAAGAAATTATGGGAGCACCTGTTAGGGATAAGGGTGAGATAAGAAGGAGGGGTGAAGATTTATGGCAGGAGTTATGGGAGATGGACGAAACTGGCTGAGGGACTTTTCAGTTCCTACCAAATTTAAGGGAAAGAATGGGAATGAAATATTTTGAGCCGACTCGAGGATTGCTCCACTTCCTCACTGGTCATGGCCCCTATCCGACATATCTATGTCGGTTTGGGAAGAGGGCGACGCCCGCGGGTGACTGTGGCGCATCAGATGGTACTCCTGACCATGTGGTGGTTTACGAGTGCACCCTTTTCGATGATGTAGCAGCCGCACTACGACAACAACTGCCGAGTAACAATACTTACGACCTACTGAGACAAGAAGAGACCTTTCAGAGACTGAACACGCTAGCCAACGAGGTATCACAAAAAGTACTAACAACTTTCCTGAGAGACCTTCGTGACTAGTTAGTTAGTAATCACCGATCGCGTCCAGCACTCCAATCCCGTACCGCCTGTTCGTGGATAGGTCGACTTAACAGTTGGAATCCGCCACGAGTTGGAATCCGCCACGTGCAGGACTAGGGGGACTGGGGTGATCTACTTCACGAACTTGACAAACGCACCGACTATGACGTAGAATAGGTAGTAGATTTTAGTTAAATAGAATAGGATAGTAGATTAGGAACCTGCAGCGATAATTAACTCCTTGCCTGCCCTGTGCCAGGGGCATGCTCATAGGGTTTAGCTCTATGAGCCAGGCACCCAAGTAGGTTTATATTAACACTGGCACATATGTAACGCTGCAGGCAGTTAACACTAATCACTTGTAGTTATTAGAAATTATGCTAACACTAGAAGTAGTTTGCCCATTAAACAAAAAAGTAGTACTGTCTGTAATTAAATTAAATATGTAGTAGCTTCTATTATAATAACATTATAGAAAATTAAGACACACTAATCATTAAGGTGGTGGGTTACTTTGTATAATTATTATTATGGAAATAAATAATTTAAAAAAAACTGCTATTAAAAGGACTGTTAATCCGGGATCCTGATGTTAGAATGGCTCACCAATTCTTCGGCGACCGGAGACACGCTACTTGGGAGTCATCACTGACGAGAGATGGAACTTCGGGAAACACATGGACACCGTAACCCAGAGAGCTCTCCAACTATTAAACAACCTCATCTCCATTGGACATAAAAGATTTTATCTCCCTCATCACCTCATAAAACTCTACCATAACAGTATTCTAACTTCAGTAGTGGGTTAGGGCTAGGGAGTCTGGGCGCACAGGCTCACGAGGGTTGTGCCCGCCATGGCAGTGAGAAGGGTCCAGAGAAGCATGGTATTAAGAGCTGTGGGGGCATACAGAACATCTCTGGGGGGAGCTCTGTTAGTCATAATGGGGCTTTGCCCGTTACACATCAAGCTACGAGAACAAGCAGCGTGGTACTGGGCCAGAAAGGGGAATATGGAGAAAATAATTGAAATCATGATTATGAGGGTGGAGCATAAGAGGGAAATAAGAAACAGAGGGGAGGAACTTTGGCAGAGGGCTTGGGAGGAAGAAGAAACTGGGAGAAGGACCTTCCAGTTTTTACCAGATGTAAAAGAGCGTGGGGGCATGAAATACTTTGAACCTACACGAGGACTCATTCACTTTGTCACTGTCCATGGACCCTATCCGACATACTTATGTCGGTTTGGGAAGAGGGCAACCACCGCGTGTGACTGGCGCAGCAGAGGGCACTCCCGACCATGTGGTTTACGAGTGCCCTCTCTTCAATGATGTCGCAACAACACTCCGGAACAGACTTCCAAATAACGACACATACCACCTACTGAGACAAGAAGACAATTTTCACACTTTGAATGCATTGTCAGATGGGGTATCACGGAAAGTGTTCGTGGAATACCTGAGGGACCTAGATTAGGTATCAACTCGTAGATCAAATCAACTGAGACCAGATTCCATTCCCATACCGCCTGCGCATGGGCTGGCCGACTTTCATCATAGTTGGAATCCGCCACGTACAGGACTAGGGGGGAGGGGGGGTCAACACCACCAATCAAGAAAAGCACCGGATATGACGTAGTATAACGTTGTTGCTTTAATTTGGTATGATAGCGGTACTGCTAGACAATAAAAGCGGGTTAAAAGCTGTGAGCTGTCTGGGGAAGTTAACCTTGCATTACTGGGCAACTGTTTCACCAGGTATCCAGTCTAGCTTACCAAATTCCCAACCAGACTAACATTAATTATAATCTTTTAATATTCATACGACAACCGGTGATATATATAAAAAAGAGAATTTAGATAAAAATAAATAAATCAGTTTATATTTGGAAATTTATTTTAACATTGATCATTGAAATTTCAGTATATTAAACTTGATTCCTAACTAAACTGGTGCCTTATTTAGGATTGTGAAAATGTGAGATTGTAATCTTACGGAACACATCAAATATGGAGCCAAGATTGGGAGACTGCATAAAACACTGCATTCATAAAACAACACACAAAGAACGTTGAAACATATGCAAGAGAAAATTAACCACTATCAACCGATTCAATTTTCACCCAAAGAAGTTACGTTCGTAGCACAATCCTGTCCGTCATGTAATTACCACACACTGGTATACTAAATTCATATTAACTCTCTGTGAAATCTTACCGAAAAGAATAGCTGAGGGCTACTTTGATGATTACACCACATGCTTCACGTGGTCAACTTGGTTTACACAAAGAGTGTAACTCCACAATAATTTTGATAATTAAAATAAGTTAGATCGAAAAGCACTTTACAAAAGAAAAACCTCGAACTGGTTACTATCGTCTTACTATTAACCTGGTGGGTCAAACAATTGTATAAGCACGTGGTACTGGTTTCACAAAGTACACCCCACGTGGGTTGAACATAAAGAAAAGTTGCTATATTGAAAAATATTGTCAAGACGAGGCGTTATAATCTCACGCACATTCGCATTTAAGATTGATGAACTTAGTTAGAGTTACTGATCAACACGTGGTTCCACTTTACTCACAAAGTAGTGACAAAGCAACTACCGGAAGATATTCTGAACTTCACACTCGAATTACACTGCGCTGCAATTTAAGATAACATTAGATATTTTAGAGCTAAACCTGAAATAAAGGTGATTAAATTTTCAGTTAGGCTGAACTTAAGAAATCCATTGTCCTACGGACTTAGCAGACCAGACACGCGCTTAGCCGGAGGTATTACCACTTCAGACGCTCGCCACGGACAGACTGACCTGGTCCCTTTCTGAGGGTGGCTCACAAATACAAACGGAAGTGGCCAGAGGGGCAGCTTCCTATACCAACATGACAAGAGACGGAAATGACCATACTAAGGATAGAAACCTCTTTGCTTTTAGAAAGCGTAGCTACCTGTTCCGACGTTGGTCCTACTGTTCTCTAGCAGACAGGCTTGTCTGCTACCCTCAAGCATGCAACTAGAAATACATTTGCTCATTCATCCTCTCACACAGAAGGGAAGGGGGATGACAGTATCTTATCATATACAGTATATAAAAGAAAGCGGATGTAGGTTCCGTATCAGACTGTGTGACATGAATTACATATAAACTGTGTTTTAAAGTGTAGTAGTGTGACAGATCGTTCTTGTTTATGTGTAAAAGTAACACGTTCCACTACTCAGTCTCCTCCCAGATAGTCAGAAACACCACAGTAAATTTAGAATAGGAATTTATGCCGTAAATGACAACAGATTTAAGAAATTAGCATGAAAGGAATCCAACAGAGACCTTTCAGTAGGTTAAGTTTAGTTTTGTAGGACTTAGATCAGGACATTAATTTAGGGAACTGCAGCGATTACTTACCTTGGCCAGCCCAGTGCCAAGGGCATGCTCCTCGGGTTTAGTTCGTTGAGCTTGGCCGTCCTAAGTAGGTTTATATACAACTGGCACACCTGTGACGCTGCAGGTAATAGTCATAGTAGATTAGTTAAGTAATAAGTAGTTAGATCAAATTGCCCATTGTCGTAGAAAACTGAAACTAACACACTGTAGTAGTTAAACTGTAGCTCACTAACATAATTGTAAAAGCTGCATTGTAATCTAATCAATGTAGCATTTTATGACCCACTAATCGTCTTAGCAGGTGGGTTAATATTGTATAATTATTATTGTTTTATGAAATAAAGAATTTGAAAAAAACTAACAGAAAGGGAACGACATGAAAATAGAGAATACAATGGGAGCTCTGGCTAGAGACAAGAGCGAGATACGGGGAAGGGGTGAGGACTTATGGCAGGAATCTTGGGAAATGGATGAATCTGGCAGAAGAACCTTCAGACAGTTGCCAAATATTAAAGAAACGTTAGGCATGAGGTATTTCGAACCAACCCGGGGTCTAATACATTTTTTCACTGGTCATGGGCCCTACCCGACATACCTATGTCGGTTTGGGAAAAGGGCTACATCTGAGTGTAACTGTGGCGCTTCGGAGGGTACTCCCGACCATGTGGTTTACGAGTGCCCCCTTTTCGATGATGTAGCTGTTACATTAAGACAAAAACTACCAAACAACAACACATACGACTTATTAAGACACGAAGAGACTTATGAAACCTTGAGCAACTTGGCAAGTTCTGACTGCATACCTGAGGGACTTTCGCGATTAGAACCAACTACTGAACGTGTCCTAGTACCCTAATCCTGTACTGCCTGTGCGTGGACAGGTCGACTTGTCAGTTGGAATCCGCCACGTGCAGGGCTAGGGGGACTGGGGAACAGCTATACACGATTATGACAGCACCGGATTTGACGTAGCTTAGTTAGTAGCTAGTAGGATTAGAAGTAGATACTGAATTAGGAACCTGCAGCGACAAGTAGTTTTGGCCTGCCCAGTGTCAGGGGCACGCTCATCGGGATTAGCTCGATGAGCAAGGCCTTGAACTAGGTTTATATCCATGCTGATACACCTGTAACGCTGCAGGCAGTTAGGAATATTAAGTAGTAGGTAGTAGTGTATAGATTAAAAATCGTAATCTGCCTATTAACATGTACTGTGTCACACTGTCTGTAACTCACAAATTAACTGTAATAGCTGTAATAACTGTAATAACTGCTAATAACATATACTATTGTATTAACATTAGGATCCACTAATCACTAAGGTGGTGGGTTAAATTGTGTAATTATTATTATTGTTGTTACTGAAATAAAGAATTTAAAAAAAACTAACAGTATGGGGTTTCCTTCCTAATCTGCCCATATAAAAGGAACAAATAAATAAAACTTCTGCAATAAGTAAATAAAAATTTTTACCACATGGCTTCACACAGTGAGGAAAAAAGTATTCACACATACATAGAAAATTACACTGTACATAAACACACTACAGCGCCAAAGAAACTGGTATATACATGCTTGTTGAAATGCAGTTATATGTAAACAGGCAGAATACGGCGCTGCGGTCAGCAATGCCAATATAAGACAACAAGTTGTAAGTAGGCTGTTTATGTTTTCTTATTGGCAACGTTACATAGCGTTCTGTATGAAAATCGCTGGCTGTGCTATGTGCAGTCTGTGGCTAGTTTGCATTGTTGTCTGCCATTGTAGTGTTGGGCAGCGGCAGCTGGATGTTAACAGCGCGTAGCGTTGCGCAGTTGGAGGTGAGCCGCCAGCAGTGGTGGATGTGGGGAGAGAAATGGCGGAGGTTTGATATTTGTAAAAATGGATGTCATGAACTGCTGTATATATTATGACTATTAAGGTAAATACATTGCTTGTTCTCTATTAAAATCTTTCATTTGCTAACTATGCCTATCAGTAGTTAGTGCCTTCCGTAGTTTGAATCTTTTATTTAGCTGGCAGTAGTGGCGCTCGCTGTTTTGCAGTAGTTCGAGTAACGAAGATTTTTGTGAGGTAAGTGATTTGTGAAAAGGATAGGTTAATGTTAGTCAGGGCCATTCTTTTGTAGGGATTTTTGAAAGTCAGATTGCGTTGCGCTAAAAATTTGTGTGTCAGTTTAAGCAAGTCATGTATAAATTTTTCTAAGGGGACGTTTCATAAAGTGTCTGGCGCACCTGTTAGATCGGTTACTGCTGCTACAATCGCACGTTACAAAGGTATAAGTGAATTTGAACGTGGTGTTACATTCTTTGTTCTAAATAGATTTTACTGTTTTGGCGACCTGTTATTACTTACTTATTTGATAATGACAAATTAGACGTAAGTACATTCAGATCTACTCGATCTTTCTACGGCCCTGTAACTTTGAATAAGTAAAAAAGTGGTCTCTGTGCGAAAATCCATAAAGTGAATAATAAAATTCTTACCTCGCATTCGTGTCGTCTTCAGCTCTCAGCACTACTAAACTAACTACAGTTGTAAAAGCCAAAATGCAAGGTATTTGGCTGAGACACATTTAGAATTTGTACTTTCAACATTGCAGCCCAGTCAGCAACCTTGATAATCTAGTATATCAGAAACTATCAGCCTCGATTGCGGTAATGAAGCCAACATTTGCCTAGGTTTCAGCCCAAAATAATGGAGCCTTCTTCAGAAGATGTACCTGAATCTATAATTTGTCTAAGAGGGCATGGTCTAGAAATAAAACTAAAACAGCCTGAATAGGCGTAGTCGTATTTTAAAAATCCGGTACATAAGTACTAATTGTAAGTCGACACCAAGACTTAAGCTCTGGCTTGCGCCTCGTCTCCATGGAAGCCGTGCGGTGGGTCTCGGGAGATCACGTGAAACTAAGTAGGAGTCCGACTTAGTTTCAACGTGAGCTCCCAAAGCCCACCCACGGCGTCCATGGAGACGAGGCGCACGCCACAGCTTGGTGTTGACTTAGTACTTATGTACCGCGTTTTTAACATGTGGCTACGCCTATTCAGGCTGTTTTAGTTTTACACTACTGGCCATTAAAAATGCTACACCACGAAGATGACGTGCTACAGACGCGAAATTTAACCGACAGGAAGAAGATGCTGTAATATGCAAATGATTATCTTTTCAGAGTATTCACACAAGGTTGGTGTTGACACCTACAACGTGCTGACATGACGAAAGTTTCCAACCGATTTCTCATACACAAACAGCAGTTGACGGCGTTGCCTGATGAAACTTTGTTGTGATGCCTCGTGTAAGGAGGAGAAATCCGTACCATCACGTTTCCGACTTTGATAAAGGTCGGATTGTAGCCTATCGTAATTGCGGTTTATCGTATCGCGACATTGCTGCTCGCGTTGGTCAGATCCAATGACTGTTAGCAGAATATGGAATCGGTGGGTTCAGGAGCGTAATACGGAACGCCATGCTGGATCCCAACGGCCTCGTATCTCTAGCAGTCGAGATGACAGGCATTTTATCCGCATGGCTGAAACGGATCGTGCAGCCACGTCTCAATCCCTGAGTCAACAGATGGGGACGTTTGCAAGACAACATCCATCTGCACGAACAGTTCGACGACGTTTGCAGCAGCATGGACTATCAGCTCTGAGACCACGGCTGCGGTTACCCTTGACGCTCCATCACTCAACGACGAACCTGGGTGCACGGATGACATAACGTCATTGTTTCAGATGAATCCAGGTTCTGTTTACATCATCATGATCGTCGCATCACTGTTTGGCGACATCGCGGTGAACGCACATTGAAAGCGTGTATTTGTCATCGCCATACTGGCGTATCACCTGGCGTGATGGTATGGGGTGCCGTTGGTTACACGTCTCGGTCACCTCTTCTTCGCATTGACGGCACTTTGAACAGTGGACGCTACATTTCTGATGTGTTACGATCCGTGGATCTACCCTTCATTCGATCTCTGCGAAACCCTACATTTCAGCAGGATAATGCACATCCGCATTTTGCAGGTCCTGTACGAGACTTTCTGGATACGGAAAATGTTCGACTGCTGCCCTGACCAGCGCATTCTCCAGATCTCTCACCAATTGAAAACGTCTGATCAATGGTGGCCGAGCAACTGGCTCGTTACAATACGCCAGTCACTACTCTTGATGAACTGTGGCATCGTGTTGAAGCTGCATGGGCAGCTGTACCTGTACAAGTAATCCAAGCTCTGTTTGACTCAATTGTCCAATGAATACCCATTTATCATCTGTATTTCTTCTTGGGGTAGCAATTTTAATGGCCAGTAGTGTATTTCTAGACAATGCCCTCTTAGACAAATTATAGATTCAGGTATGAGTGTGTAGATGAGACCTGGATGAAAAGAGTCACGCGTACCTGTATGGAGCTCCACCTGTTACTGGTATTGAGCCAGATAATGTTTTAGATGTAGAAATTATGTCTAAACACTGCCACCGGTGTGTAACAAGGAAAATGTCCAACAATGAAGATAGTCAGAAACTGTGGCAAGGAAAGCATGCAGTAGCATACTCTATAAATTATAGTGGGTCAAGTGGGGGCATGGAGGCTGCTGCAGTTGTGAGGATGTTCTCCAGATCTGAGGCCCAGGTTGGTGTTAGATGTACCAAATACCTTGGTAATAAGGGCTCCTCTTCGTTCAAAGCCGTAACAGACAAAAATCTGTACAATACAACAATAGAAAAGTTGGAATGTGTTGGCCACATCCAAAAGATGCTTTTTGGTAGGCTTCGTCGCTTGCTGAAAGAGAAAAAAGGTTAAGCACTTAAGGATGCAAACCACTAGGAGGAAAAGGCAGGCTTACTCTGAAAGAAACTGATTCGCTTCAGTTATTTTTTGGGAGAGCTATCAGAAGAAACACACATAATTTAGAGGCAATGGGGCATGTTGCGCGGGCATTTTTTTTCCCACAAACTATCCACTGACCAAACATCTCTAGGCGCTCAGTCCGGAACCGCGGGACTGCTACGGTCGCAGGTTCGAATCCTGCCTCGGGCATGGATGTGTGGGATCTCCTTAGGTTCGTTAGGTTTAAGTAGTTCTAAGTTCTAGGGGACTGATGACCACAGATGTTAAGTCCCATAGTGCTCAGAGCCATTTGAGCCATTTTGAACCAAACATCAATGCACAGTCTGTGTCTGAAAGACGACTGGTATAAGTTCAACAACAGAAATGAGACGTATTCACATAAACACTCATTATCAGAACATGTTATGAGTGCAATGAAGCCCAAATTCTGGTTTCTTGCAAACCCTGGTTTATTGAAGAAGTGTCCTCACCTAAAGATACAAAATGCAAATGAGAGCCTGAATAATTTACTTTGGATTATATGCTCAAAAACGACATTCTGTGGACTTGAAGTACTCACAATAGGTCTCTATGATGCAGTTATATGTTACAATAACGGAAATGCACCTAATTTGAAAACCGCATATTTTTGGGGGTGTTCGGATCCTTCTGATCACATAGTGTACAGGGTGGTCCACTGATCGTCACCGGGCCAAATATCTCACGAAGTAAGCGTCAAACGAAAAGACTACTTGAAGGGGGAAACAAGATGGTGCTATGGTTGGCCCACTAGATGGCGCTGCTATAGGTCAAACGGATATCAACTGAGTTCTGTTTTAAATAGGAACCCCCATTTTTTATTACATATTCGTGTAGTACGTAAAGAAATATGAATGTTTTGGTTGGACCACTTTTTTCGCTTTTTGATAGATGGCGCTGCAATAGTCACAAACATATGGCTCACAATTTTAGACGAAAAGTTGGTAACAGGTAGGTTTTTTAAATTAAAATACAGAACGTAGGTACGTTTGAACATTTTATTACGGTTGTTCCGATGTGATACAAGTACTTTTGTGAACTTATCATTTCTGAGAACGCATGCTGTTACAGCGTGATTACCTGTAAATACCACATTAACGCAATAAATGCTCAAAATTATGTTCGTCAACCTCAATGCATTTGGCAATACGTGTAACGACATTCCTCTTAACAGCGAGTAGTTCGCCTTCCTAATGTTCGCACATGCATTGACAATGCGCTGACGCATGTTGTCAGGCGTTGTCGGTGGATCACGATGGCAAATATCCCTCAACTTTCCCTACAGAAAGAAATCCGGGGACGTCAGATCCGGTGAACGTGCGGGCCATGGTATGCTGCTTAGACGACCAATCCACCTGTCATGAAAAATGCTATTCAGTGCCGCTTCAACCGCACGCGAGCTATGTGCCGGACATCCATCATGTTGGAAGTACGTCGCCATTCTGTCATGCAGTGAAACATCTTGTAGTAACATCGGTAGAACATCACGTAAGAAATCAGCATACATTGCACCATTTAGATTGCCATCGACAAAATGGGGGCCAATTATCGTTCCTCCCATTATGCCGCACCATACATTAACCCTCCAAGGTCGCTGATGTTCCACTTTTCGCAGCCATATTGGATTTTCCGTTGTCCAATAGTGCATATTATGCCTGTTTACGTTGGTGAATGACACATCGTCGTTAAATAGAACGCGTGCAAAAAATCTGTCATCGTCCCGTAATTTCTGGTGTGCTCAGTGGCAGACCTGTACACGACGTTCAGAGTTGTCGCCATGCAATTCCTGGTGCATAGAAACATGGTACGAGTGCAATCGATGTTGATGTAGCATTCTCAACATCGACGTTTTTGAGATTCCCGATTCTCGCGCAATTTTTCTGCTACTGATGTGCGGATTAGCCGCGACAGCAGCTAAAACACCTAGTTGGGCTTCATCATTTGTTGCACGTCGTGGTTGACGTTTCACATGTGGCTGAACAGTCCCTGTTTCCTTAAATAACCTAACTACCCGGCGAACGGTCGGAGAACTTGGATGATGTCGTCCAGGATACCGAGCAGCCATATATAGCACACGCCCGTTGGGCATCAACACCATATCGCCCTTTTCGGCAATTAGTAAACGGTCCATTTTACCATGGATATCACGAAGCAAATACCGTCCGCACTGGCGGAATGTTACGTGATACCACGTACGTACCCGTTTGTGACTATTACAGGGCCCTCTATCACAAAGCGAAGAGAGTGGTCCAACTAAAAGATTCATATTTCTTTACGTACTATACGAATATGTAATAAAAAATGGGGGTTCCTATTTAAAAAGTGCCCTTGGTATCCGTTTGACCTATGGCAGCGCCATCTAACGGGCCAACCATAGCGCAATCTGGTCTCCCCCTTCAAGCTAGACGAGTTTCGTTCTTTGTAGTTTTTTTCGTTTGATGCTTATTTCGTGAGCTATTTGGCCTGGTCACTATGATTGGACCACCCTGTACATACATACTGTTGACAATATACGTCCTATTTTCTTAAAAACACTTTCTTGTTTAGTTTTATATACTACCATAAATACTATGCGTATGAAGGCCTCCCTAAAGCAAATTATATACCTTATAATTGTTTTCGGAGTAAATCGAAAACGTGAGCCTTTTCAAGGTCCTCATTTACGAACCGAACTCCCCTTCCGTAAAATCCTCCCTACGTCCTTGGCTTAGGAGAGACGACACGGAATGGGCGACCAAGGCAGTTCGTCGCTGCAGTTCGCTGGCGCTCTTCTCCCGGCTGCAAGATGTTAACGTTAGCTGTGTAGACGTTAGGAAGCGCAGAAGCGGCGCGGACATTCACACTGGTACACTCGTTCACAAGGTGGGTCCATGAGTAGCCGGAGCACGTATGCAGGAAACAGCGACTACCTCACCTAAATAAGTCGTCTTAAACATTTCAGTATGCGTTAGTTGCTAACTCATTTCGTTCATTCAGAAGTTTATCCGGTTCTTTGCGTTTCGTGACGTAAACGTCTAGTTATTCTAAAATATGTAAACGTCTGCTTTCTTCGGCATTATGTAATTTTTTTATTTTTTGGTTAATATCATCTCCCTTGTATTGCAAATGTAAATACAGGGTGGCCCATTGATAGTGACCGGCCCAAATATCTCACGAAATAAGTATCAAACGGAAAACTACAAAGAACGAAACTCATCTAGCTTGAAGTGGGAAACCAGATGGCGCTATTGTTTGCCCGCTAGATGGCGCTGCCATATGTCAAACGGATACCAAGGGCACTTTTTAAATAGGAACTCCCACTTTTTATTACATATTCGTGTAGTACGTAAAGAAATATGAGTGTATCACTTGGACGACTTTTTTGGCTTTGTGATAGATGGCGCTGTAAGAATCACAAACATATAAGTACGTGGTATCACGTAACATTCCGCCAGTGCGGACGGTATTTGCTTCGTGATACATTACCCGTGTTAAAATGGACCGTTTACCAGCTGTTGATGTATGGCTATTGCGATCAAAATGAACAACGGACGTGTGCTACGTATGCTGCCCGCTACCCTGGACATCATCCAAGTGTCCGGATCGTTACGTTATTTTAGGAAACAGGAAGTGTTCAGCGACATGTGAAACGTCAACCACGACCTGCAGCAACTGATGATGCCCAACACATCAGTAGTAGACAAATTGCGCGAGAATCGGGCATCTCAAAAACGTGGTGCAATGTATGCTGATTTTCTACGTAATGTTCTACCGATGTTACTACAAGTTGTTTCACTCCATGACAGAATGGCGATGTACTTCCAACATGATGGATGTCCGGCACATAGGTCGCGTGCGGTTGAAGCGGTATTGAATAGCATATTTCATGACAGGTGCATTGGTCGTCGAAGCACCATACCATGGCCCGCACGGTCACCGGATCTGACGTCCCCGGATTTCTTTCTGTGGGGAAAGTTGAAGGATATTAGTTATCGTGATCCACCGACAAAGCCTAACAACATGCGTCAGCGCATTATCAATGCATGTGCGAACATTAGGAAGGCGAACTACTCGCCGTTGAGAGGAATGTCGTTACACGTATTACCAAATGCATTGTGGTTGAAGGACTTTTTTTTTCTTTACTGTTATTTTGAAACCTGTAGTACATGCAGGCCTGCAGCAGCATACGACGCCACTCTTTGGCCGCAGAGAAACACAGATAGACAAATGAAGACATTTAGAGAAAAAACAAGGTGGACATATAAACGGAGACAAACACTTTTTAAAATACAAGGTGCCGTTCACGGGCGTAGAGTCCAAGATAAAATTGTTCAAACACTTGGACACAGACAGAAACGAGAATTGTCACACGTGAACGTAGGTGCACAAAACGAATGACACTGAACCACTTAAGCACAAAACGACGGCACACACAGAACACGAGGCGTTGATCTCCGGCTCGCGAATGTTCACTAACCGTGTACGAGTCCGGGGACCTGCCAAGAGAGGAGGAGTGGGGGAGGGAGGGAGAGGGGAGAGCAGATGCTATGGGCACGGGAGACAGGGGGAAGGGGGGAAAGGGGAGGGGAAGCCCGGGGGAAGAGGGGTGGAGGGAGGGGACGGGGGAAAAGGAAAAGGAAGGGAGGGAGGGTGCCTAAAGGAAAGGACACAGGAAGTGGGGGGGGAGGATCAAAGTTGATAGGAGGGGTAGATAGAGGGGAGGAGGACATCATCAGGGAGGGGGAGCTGGCGGAAGCCACCTTGGGAGTGGGTAATGAGGGTGGAGAGATGGAGACCGGGTGGGACGTGGGAATACAGGCGCGGCAGCGGTCGGGGGTGGGAGAGGATGGGTGAGAGAAGCGGATGAGGAGAATCAAGTTTCCGGGAGGTGTACAGGATCCGTATCCAGGATCCAGGCCGGATGGGCGTAACAAAGGATAGGGCAGATGAGGGATTTATAGGTGTGGAGGATGGTGGAGGGGTCCAGACCCCACGTACGGCCGGAAAGGAGCTTGAGGAGACATGAGTCGGGAGCGTGCCTTGGCTTGGATTGTCCGGAGATGGGGAGTCCAGGAGAGGCGACGGTCGAGGGTGACGCCAAGGTACTTAAGGGTGGGAGTGAGGGCGATAGGACGGCCATAGATGATGAGATAGAAATCAAGGAGGCGGAAGGAAGGGGGGGGTTTTGCCTACAATGATCGCCTGGGTTTTGGAGGGATTGACCTTGAGCAACCACTAGTTGCACCAAGCCGTGAACCGGTCAAGATGGGATTGGAGAAGGTGTTGGGAGCGTTGCAGGGTGGGGGCAAGGGCAAGGAAGGCGGTGTCATCGGCAAACTGGAGAAGGTGGACGGGGGGTGACGGCGGCGGCATGTCCGCCGTGTACAAAAGGTACAGAAGGGGGGAGAGGATGGAGCCTTGGGACACACCGGCGTAGGGGAAAAAGGTGTAGGAATCTGTGTTATGGATGGTGACATGGGAAGGACGGCGGGAGAGAAAGGAGCCGATCAGACGGACGTAGTTAATGGGAAGGGCGACCATTTGGAGCTTGAAGAGGAGACCGGAATGCCATACGCAGTCATAAGCTCGTTCGAGGTCCAGGGAGAGGAAGATTGCGGAGCGACGGGAATTAAGCTGGTCGGAAAGGAGATGAGTGAGGTGAAGGAGAAGGTCGTCGGAAGAGAAGGACGGCCGAAAGCCACACTGGGTAACGGGAAGGAGGCGGTGCTGGTGGAGATGCTGGTGGATGCGTCGGGTGAGGATAGATTCCAGGACCTTGCTGAAGACAGAGGTAAGGCTGATGGGACGGTAGGAGGAGACGGCGGACGGCGGTTTGCCAGGTTTAAGGAACATTAGGATACGGGAGGTTTTCCACAGGTCGGGGTAGTAACCGGTGGACAGGACTACATTGTAGAGCCTGGCCAGGGTGGAGAGGATGGAGACAGGAGCTTCACGAAGGAAACGGTAGGTGACACGATCGTGACCAGGAGTGGTGTTGCGTTTTGGGCGGAGTGTAGCAATGAGATCCTGTGTAGTGATAGGGGCATTGAGTTCCGTGTGTGCAATGTTGTCCAAGTACTGGAAACCAGGAGCGAGGAGAGGGACAGAGGTGTCAGTTCGATCGCGGACATCCGGGAAGAGGGAGTAATCGAACTGGGGATCATCGGGGATGGAAAAGACATCGGAGAGGTAAGAGGCAAAGTGATTGGCCTTACTAAGGGAGTCAGGGAACGAGTGATCATCATGGAGAAGAGGATAGTAGGGGAAGGGTTTAGTTCCGGTAAGGCGACGGAAGGCTGACCAGAACTTGGACGAGTTGATAGGTAGGGTACAATTTAAACGGGTGCATGTCTGTCGCCAGTCCGGGCGTTTCTTAGCCGCGAGCAAATTACGAATGTGTCGCTGGAGTTGCCGGTGGCGTCGTAGTGTGTCCGGGTCACGCGTGCGGAGGCACGGTAGAGACGGCGGGATTCACGGAGGAGGGGGACGGCCTGTGGGGGTAAGGTAGGACAGTGAGGGTGGATGGCGACAGTAGGGACGTGGGCCTCCACGGCCTCAGACAAGGTCTGCTGGAGAAAGGAGGCGGCATGGGTTACATCGTCAGGATGGTGGTAGGTGAATGTGTGGCTATCGACCCGGGTGGAGAGGGTGTCCCGGTAGGCATTCCAGTTGGCACAGTAATAGTCATGGACGTACTTTGGGGGAGGGTCATTACGAGGGTTGGGGCGGGGGCTACGACCATCTGAAACGGTGAGGAGGTCAGGGAGATGGTCGCTACCAATAGTCTCCATGACAGCCACCGTTATGCGGCCAAGGAGGTTGGGGGAGGAAAGGATAACGGAGTGGAGTTGGATTCGGGACGGGTGTGCTGGGGGATGGGGATGAGGTCGCCTTGAAGGGAGGAGAGGAACCGATGCCACCGCCGTAACTGGGCGGCAGAACGACTATGGATGTTGAGGTCGGCGGTGGTTGATGGACATAATTTTGAGCATTTATTGCATTAATGTGGTATTTATAGGTGAACACGCTGTAACGGCATGCGTTCTCAGAAATGATAAGTTCAGAAAGGTACATGTATCACATTGGAACAACCGAAATAAAATGTTCAAACGTACCTACGTTCTGTATTTTAATTTAAAAAACCTACGTGTTACCAACTGTTCGCCTAACATCGTGAGCCATTTGTTTGTGACTATTACAGCGCCATCTATCACAAAGCGAAAAAAGTGGTCGACCAACGCAGTTGATATCCGTTTGACCTATGGCAGCGCCATCTAGCGGACTAACAATAGCGCCATCTGGTTTCACCCTTCAAGCTAGACGAGTTTCGTTGTTTGTAGTTTCTTCGTTTGACGCTTATTTCGTGAGATATTTGGCCCGGTCACGATCAATGGACCTCCCTGTATAATGTTGTTTTACTGCTGGTCCTAATGATAATCATTTGAGTAGCATGCAGTACCATTCATGCCGTTGTCACGTTTGTTACATGGCACCTTCGTGGTGTTAAAATTTTAATAGCCAAGAGTGTAGTTTTCACAGTCCTAAATCGACTCATTTACAAAAAAAAATGGCAAACATAAACAATACACGTCTGTATTACCGTTGTGAGGTGAAACACTGCGCGCTTCCACCTGGTGTCTAGAATTCACCGTGATTTGACGTCAGCGTTTCTTTTTGCACGTCAGACGTTAATCGCTATTCTTACTCCCCACTCTGAGCTCCAGCCAAAACACATTTACTTCGACAGTATTCTCTATGCGACTAACGAGTGGCACTCGTAAAGCGCACGAATTAAGCAGACCCTCATTTTCTGCGACTTATTTTCCGAGTGTGCTAACGATTGCAGCGGCTCACATAGTGTTGTTTACTTCAGTTGTACCCTATTGTTCTCTTTGCCTCTGGTCGTAAAACTCTGAGACTTGTTCTTCTCTCATGTCGATGGGATACACGGCATAGTCCAGAGGCGAAGTACTGTGAACGCCACTTGCCTTCCCTTTTCAGGCAACGGGAGAGGTTTCGTCTCCTGTGACCTCGACACCGCGTGGCACGAGGCGCGTAACACACTTGTAAGTCACTTTAAATGGCCGCCACGTGCTCCATGACACTGGGAATGTACTTCACGTGGAGCGTCTCTCGCCTGAGCTTGTTTCTGGTTCTTTCTCCCGGTGTCCAGTCATCTCTGAAACGAACGTAGCTACCCTAAAGCAGCTTAATACGCTGCTGCCAGTACGGCTGGGCCAGGAGGCTAGAAAGTAGCGTTCATCGCTGAAACCATGCATAATATTCTATTAAAATAAAAGTCAACAACTTATGACGGTAGTAAAATAGCTTTTAAGGGGGGTAGGATGTGAAACTGGCCGACTTGGAGCAGGAGAGGCAGCACAGGACATTTCAATTTGCACTGTCTATACTTTTACAAGTAAATTCACAAAACTTTGGTAGCATAACCAGGATGGATTCAAGATTCACACTCATAGCAGTGGAAGTTCAAAAACATAACAAAACAAATTTTTTTACATGTGAAGTTTTATCATTTTTTTCACTTAGTATTGGCTGCATTTGTTGCTGTAGGTACACTTTTCTTCATAAGTAAGAGAGTTTCTTCGATGAGGTTTGCACAGCCTACAAACCATACTTACAGATGTATGAAACTCTAGAATTTCCCAACTCTGTTAAAAACTGTGGTAAAAATTGGGATAATTAACTATAAAATTCGAGTTTTCTCTAAACACGAAGTTTAAAATGTGACAGCCCAATCATTTTTTCATAGATTAAATAAATTCTAGAGTTTCATACAGCTGTAAGTATGGTTTCGAAGCTGTGCAAAATTCATCGATGAATCGCTCTTACTTATGAAGAAAAGTGTACCTAAAGCAACAAATGCAGCCAACAGTAAGCGAAAAAAATCATGAAATTTCACTTTAAAAAAAATTATTATTTCATGTTTTTGAACTTCCACTGCTGTGAGTGTGAATCCTGAATCGTTCCTGGTCATGCTGACAAATTTTTATGAATTTATTTGTAAAAATATAGACAGTGCCAATTAAAATGTCCTGTGGTGCCTCTCCTTCTCGAAGTCGGCCCGTTTCACGTCCTACCCCCCTTAAAAACAGTTAAGCAATTAAACAACTTGTCGAATATTAACAAGGAAATGAGATCAGCAATCGACGTCACCAAAGAGCTTTTAAACAATTAAGAAACTATGAAATTTTTCAAACATTAACAGGTATCTGAAGTCAGTCAAGCTGCATATTAATCATCAAAACCTTAATATTTATAAAAAATTTTAGTTGACATTCAGTATGATATCTTAAATGATTGCAGCAAATTTGTCAGTAACAGTAAGGAACTTCAATAGGAAGGAGGGCGTGGAATCGAATGACATCTGATTCCGGTGCTGAAGAAGATGTCTACCAGTGTTCCAGCACGCGGTCATAGCAACAGCGGACGACGGCAGTACACAACGGCAAACTGCGCTGCATGCAGTAGCGAGCCAGGATATGAATCGGACAATCGGAGAAGCTACGATCTGTCTTGATAATGTCCTCCGCAAATTGTGACGAAGCGTTCGGTTTTAATGTGAAACTCATTCGATCACGGTTTAACAGATCGGAACATTTTATTGATTGTGAAACGAATGGTACGATAGCACTAGAAATTGGTAACTCTACAAGAGCTAATGCCCCCGTCCGCAGCTGAGTGGTCAGGGCAGTTCATTGCCATGCGAAGGACCCGGGTTCGATTTCTGGTACTGCCAGGGATTTTTCCCTGATGGAAGGCTACTGCGGGATGATCCAGCCTATTGAAGGCAACTGAGTAGTAGCCTAGCCGAGTAGAAGCGACCTCGGGTCACGAAAACTGACAACGGCCTGGAAAGGGGTGCACTGACCCCCTCACACCTAGCTTGAGAAGGCCTATGTCCTGAGCACCTACAAAGAGCAGTCATACAAATCTTCTCTACCGACGAGCAGTCTATACGCGTAGCCAATTTTAGAAACGCTTTTTTCTGGCTAAATATTGTTTTTAGTGACATACATTACTAGTTTAACTAAATTATTAATATACTTACTACACAAATGCAAAAAAATCTTACATGTTTTGTCGGTGAACGTGTATGACCTTAATAATGAGGAAGTTATATTACTGAGATATAGTCTAAAAAATGTTCAGATTTGTGTGAAATCTTATGGGACTTAACTGCTAAGGTCATCAGTTCATAAGCTTCCACACTACTTAACCTGAACTATCCTATGGACAAACCAACACACACACACACACACATGCCCGATGGAGGACTCGAACCTCCGTCGGGATCAGCCGCCCAGAGAGGTAGTCTAAAACAGTATTTTTTTTTTTTAGAAAATTTCATCGTTATAAATGCTGAATATTATATTTACTACAACTTATATTAGAAAAAAGATTAAGGAAAGGCAAACCTACGTTTCTAGCATTTTTAGACTTAGATAAAGCTTTTGACAATGTTGACTGGAATACTCTCTTTCAAATTCTAAAGGTAGCAGGTGTAAAATACAGGGAGCGAAAGGCTATTTACAATTTGTCCAGAAACCAGATGGCAGTTGTAAGAGTCGAGGGGCATGAAAGGGAAGCAGTGATTGGGAAGAGAGTGGGACAGGGTTGTAGTCTATCCCCGATTTTATTCAATCTGTATATTGAGCAAGCAGTAAAGGAAACAAAAGAAAAATTTGGAGTAGGCATTAAGATCCATGGAGAAGAAATAATAGCTTTGAGGTTCGCCGCTGACATTGTAATTCTGTCAGAGACAGCAAAGGACTTGGAAGAGCAGTTGAACGGAATGGACAGGGTCTTGAATATAATATGAACATCAGCAAAACTAGAATAATGGAATGTAGTCGAATTAAATCGGGTGGTGCTGCAGGAATTAGATTAGGAAATGAGACGCTTAAAGTAGTAAATGAGTTTTGCTATTTGGGGAGCAAAATAACTGATGATGGTCGAGGTAGAGAGGATATAAATTGTAGATTGGCAATGGCAAGGAAAGCGTTTCTTAAAAAGAGAAATTTCTTAACATCGAGCATAAATTTAAGTCTCAGGAAGTCGTTTTTGAAAGTATTTGTATGGAATGTAGCCATGTATGGGAGTGAAACGTGGACGATAAATAGTTTGGACAAGAAGAGTATAGAAACTTTCGAAGTGTGGTGCTAAAGAAGAATGCTGAAGATTAGATGGGCAGATCACATAAGTAATGAGGAGGTATTGAATAGAATTGGAGAGAAGAGAAATTTGTGGCACAACTTGACTAGAAAAAGGGATCGGTTGGTAGGGCATATTCTGAGGCATCAAGGAATCACCAATTTAGTATTGGAGGGCAGCGTGGAGGGTAAAAATCGTAGGGGGAGACCAAGAGATGAATACACTAAGCAGATTCAGAAGGATGTAGGTTGCAGTAGGTACTGGGAGATGAAGAAGCTTGCACAGGATAGAGTAGCATGGAGAGCTGGATCAAACCAGTCTCAGGACTGAAGACCACAACAACAACAACAACAGACCTGTTTATTTCTACAATGGTTTACATCAGTTTACAGCTTGAACATTTAACTATTCTTCGACTAATCACCATTTCTGTCGATGCATTTTTGTAGACGCTGTGGCAGTTTTTTTATACCCATGTCATACTAGCACGCCGCCATGCTGTTCAGAAAGCTACGAACCTCTTCTTTCACCTCGTCGTCGGAGCTGAATAGCTTTCCGGCCAAATGTTCTTTTAACCTAGGGGCAGGATATAGTCACTGGGCACCAAGTCAGGACTATAGGGTGGGTGGGTGATTATATTCCACTGAAACTGTTGCAGGAGAGCAACGGTTTGCCGAGCGATGTGCGTGCGAGCGTTGTTATGGAGAATCTGTACGCCCTTGCTCAACATTCCTCTTCTCCGGTTCTGTATTGCCCATTTGAGTTTTTCAGAGTCTCACAGTACCTGTCAGCGTTAATTGTGGTCCCAGTGGGCATAAAGTCGACCAACAATACCCCTTTCCGATCCCAAAAAACGGTTGTCATGACTTTACCGTCAGACTGCGTTTGTTTGAATTTCCGCGGCTTTGGCGAACGGGGATACCGCCACTGGCGTGATTATTGCTTTGTCTGAGGTGTAAAGTGGTATGACCGGGTTTCGTCACCCGTGACAATTGAGTCCAGAAAGTTGTCCTGTTCGGCTGCAAGGAGGTGAAGAAATGCGCGGGAAGCATCAACTCGTTGCCGCATGTGGTCCTCAGTCGGCCTCGTCAGCATGCGTGGCAACCATCTTGCGCACGCCTTCCGGTACTTCAATGTTTCCGTTAAAATTCTGTGAGCGGTGCTTCGAGAAACCACAGGAACCAACCTGCAAAGATCATCCACGGTGATCCTCCGGCATTCACGCATGCTTTGCTCAACCTTCAACACTGTCTCCTCAGAAATTGACGGTCTCCCGCTCCTTTGTTAGTCGTGAATTTCGGTCCGACCAGCTGAAAACACTCTACACCATTTACTAACATTTCTGACATCCATGCACGACTCACGATACACTTCAGTTAATTTGTGATGGATTTCAATTGGCGCAATGCCCTTTGCGTTCAAAAACCGAAAAAGTGCGCGCAATTCGCTCTTTGCGGTAACATCCATTCTGAGTGACTGCCAAGCCAAGACTGAGCGCCTCAGCGCGACGTGCGCATGTTTACACACAGCGCGTGAAGCACTCTTCATAACAGTGTGACCAACCGCCACACAAACAGAGTTCTGTACTTATAAAAAAAATAGGAGACCTTACTTTTGGGACTATATATGACGGTAGTATCTGTTCCCGAAAGAACAGTTACCGTCAATGACCATGCAGCTTTGCTAGAAATGAAATGATAATTAAATAGACACCCTAGCTATTTAGTTATCATTTCATTTCTAGCAAAGCTGCATGGTCATTGACGGTAACTGTTCTTTCGGGAACAGATACTACCGTCATATATAGTTAAAAATATGGGTTCCCGGCCTTTGACCTTCTTGTGCGAACGCACACGCTATGCCCGAACTCGCACGGGACTTGGTAGATTAATCTGCCACGAGTAATGAGTATGATGGGCAAACGTCTATTAGGCGCACTACGAATGTAGTCTTGTGGACATGTTGGGAATGTGGATCTCACGGGGAGCGTGCAAGGGATAAGTCCCTGCAGACGCTCTACCTTCTGTGCGCGCGGTGGCTCAGATGGATAGAGCGTCTGCCATGTAAGCAGGAGATCCCGGGTTCGAGTCCCGGTCGGGGCACATATTTTCAACATGTCCCCAATAAAGTATATCAACGCCTGCTTGCAGCTAGGGTGTCTATTTAATTATCATTTCTTATTTTTGGGATTACCTTCGTAGCATGAAGACACGTTGCTATCACATCACAACCAGATTTCATCTGGAAGCATAACACACCTCCACGCTGGCCTCCAGTGAGCTCTCTCTTGACGCCATTGAAGTCAAAAATGGCGGCAGTTTGGTGTCGGTGGGATGCACCCATACCCGTCGTCTGATTCGGAGCTGTCCTTGAAGTAACCGATTTCTAACATTTCGTTGTGTCAAGGTGGTGCCAACTTCTGCTCAAATTGGTGCTGCTGATGCAGTAGGATGAACCAGAGCCATACGCCGAACACTATGGCCTTCCCTCTAGGTAATGCCACGTGGCCGACCGGATCCCCGGTCTCCTTGCGACCGAACATTCTCGTCTCCACCGCTGCCAGCAGTCATGTGCAGTGTCTACATTCCTGCCAAGTCTTTTTGCAGTATCATAGGAGAAATATGCAACTTCTCGTAGGTCTATTACAACACCTCGTTCGAAGTCAGTGAGGCACTGTTAACAGCTTCATTGTCACCTTTAAGGCGTTCTTGACTAACATCATCTCACCACGTCCATTCTCAAAACTAACTAACGCTCACAGCCGTTACAGCGCCTATTTAAAGCAAACCTGTTTTGGATCGCTATCAGCGGCAGTCTTAAGGGGCTCCGGAAAGGCTCAAAATCATGAAAAGTTCAATTTTTACTTTTTTGCGTTTTCTGAATCTGCAGACTATTACCTTTTAATAGATATATAATTTATTCAGTACCGAAGACTACAACTATTTTTGAATTTTTTTTGAAATGTGTTCTACATGGGCGTGACCCACTGTGGCGCTGTTAAACTGCTGTCAAATGGTGTTATTATTAACGTCCGTGTTCATCAGGTACATTTTAGTGATGTGAGATAAAGTATGTGTTGTGGCTAACCTGTGATGGTTCAATATATATCGCTGGTGTGATTGTCGATTGTTTCATGTTTATTTACTCTGTCGTTATCTCGAAAATATTCGTAATTAATTCTGTTTCTTGAGTCTCTGTTTTGTTGAAGTATAATAATGAGTAAAGGTAAACTTATTAGAATTCCTCTGAAGGCTTTTAAGAAAAGGAGAAATGTTGGAAAGCCAAAGGTATGTGTTATTACTGTAAACAATGAAGATAGGTTCTAACATGGTACGAGCGATGCTTGCTTTAGACAAGGAACGCCTTCGGGCTGCAGACAGGGCTGTAAAGAGTCTAGATATACAAGCAAGAATAAACAGGAGGAGCAACAAGAGGAAGCTGGAGGAGGAGTTTGCAGAGGATGAAGATAATCCATCCTATGGACCTGGAATGCACTAAAAAGTTAATCCAATCTTTGTCGCTCGATTCCCAAAACTTTTATTTTCTGATACTAATTACATGTTTTCTAAGGATCTTCCAAACATATTTGTTTCAAACTTTCAGTAAATGTTACACAGTACCTTCTGCATAATTTAACACAGCCTTTTTCCAAAAAACTGTATATTTTTGAATGTATCTATAAAAAATTGCAAAAAATGTTGTGAATTCTCATTACAATTGAAAAAAATCATCTTTAATAACTGAACTAAAATTTTGTAAAATCGCTGTGTTAAGTTGTAGCCCATATTCCAATAAATAATGTGTAAAAAGTTCAACTTCCTACCTCAAATACTTTGTGTTAGGAAAGATGTAATTTGTAAGCGTTATTTTAACATTGCAAGTATAGGGCGTTCCGGAGCCCCTTAAACGACTGGCTTGAAATTTCAATAGATGTCGTCTTTCAGATGTGGAAACACGCCTACCAACTTATGTTCATGTCTACATCTACATCTGCATTGATACGCTAAAAATCACATTTAAGTGCATGGCAGAGGGTTCATCGAACCACCTTCACAATTCCCTATTATTCCAATCTCGTACAGCGCGCGGAAAGAATGAACACCTATATCTTTCCGTACGAGCTCTGATTTCCCTATTTTATCGTGGTGATCATTCCTCCTTATGTAGGTCGGTCTCAACAAAATATTTTCGTATTCGGACGAGAACGTTGGTGATTGGAATTTCGTGAGAAGATTCCGTCGCAACGAGAAACGCCGTTATTTTAATGATGTCCAGCCCAAATCCTGTATCATTTCTGTGATACTCTCTCCCATATTTCGCGATAATACAAAACGTGCTGCTTTTCTTTGAACTTTTTCGATGTACTCCGTCAGTCCTATGTGGTAAGGATCCCACACCGCGCAGCAGTATTCTAAAAGAGGACGGACGAGCGTAGTGTAGGTAGTCTCCTTAGTATGACTGTTACATTTTCTAAGTGTCCTGCGAATAAAACACAGTCTTTGGTTAGCCTTCTCCACAGCTTTTTTTTATATGTTCCTTCCAATTTAAATTGTTCGTAATTGTAATAGCTAGGTATTTACTTGAATTTACGGTTTTTAGATTAGACTAATGTATCGTGTAACTGAAGTTTAACGAGTTCCTTTTAGCACTCGTGTGGATGATCTCAGACTTTTCGTTATTTAGGGTCAACTACCAATTTTCACACCATTCAGATATCTTTTGTAAATCGTTTTGCAGTTTGTTTTGGTCTTCTGATGACTTTATTAGTCGATAAACGACAGCGTCATCTGCAAACAACGGAAGACAGCTGCTAATATTGTCTCCAAAATCGTTTATGTAGATAAGGAACAGCAAAGGGCCTAAACACTAGCTTGGGGAACGACACAAATCACTTCTGTTTTACTCGATGACTTTCCGCCAATTACTACGAACTGTCACCTCTCTGACAGGAAACCACAAATCCAGTCACGTAACTGAGACGAAATTCCGTAAGCACGAAATTACAATACGAGCCAGTAACGCCGGAAATGCATCGATAGGTCGTGTGGAGAACCAAAGTGTTTAGGATCTTTGGTAGTGTTAACGCTGTCGCGTGGAGCGCGGACAGAGAGGAGTCTGGCTGGGGTGGTGCAGTGGAGCAGGTGTGTTGTGTGAAGCTCCCGCGAGTTGCCGCGCTTTCGGGGTTTGGCAGCATGTAATTGCGCTCGACTTGCGATGATAGTTTCTGACATGGTGTCGCGGACGAGAAGCATTAGCTGGCGCACACCAAGAGCCCGTTTCGTCTGGTGACCGTGTCGAGAAGAAGGCGCGCCAACATCCAGCTTCTGCAACAGCGACGGCCGACAATGAGTGACTGTCGCCACCTCCTCGATCGGCGGCTTCAAACCTTCAATCAACCAACAAGGAAGACTGGAAGCACGTAAAGTTTTAGAACTGTATGGCAGACCTCAGCTTTTCAAACTTTTAAAATTGTTGCATCACAAAATTACAGCAACTTAGCATGAACCTTTGTTGCTCATTGTCCAAATTGCATTGCCAAGCAGGGTCCCTTCCTTTTCCGAAATGAACCCGAGTGTCGTTGAAATTCAAACGCCAGCATTAAAGTAATGTAATTCAATTTCGCTGCTTTAATTTCAAAGTTCAGTTAAAGTATTCATAGCTGGCTACAATATTGAGATTACACAAGCACAAATTAAGAGTGCGAGTTTTGTTACCGTATTTTAGCTTACCTGTGACTGCAGCTCAGCTTGGTACGTACTAAATTTTACTATTGTTAATTGTTCAGAATCACTTAATTCAAGTTCAAAGTTAAATCTCTTATTTCTAAATTGCTTGGATTGAAATAGCTTTTGAAATGATTGTTGAGGTAGTCCAAGACTAATCGTATTTTACTGAATTTCGATGTGCTTCAGAAAGAAAGCTCACTATTAACTTCAGTCACTAAATTAACTTTAGATTTTCCGGTTTTATTAATTCTTTTGCTAAATTAAGGCAGAGTGTAGCGAAATTTATTACTTCTGACAAACTTTCAGTTTTCACACTACGCGTGTCAACCTTCAGTTGCCACGCTTCTAGTGCGAATTATATGTGTAATAACATTTCTTTTTCAGTTACTATAGTAATTGCCCTTAGGCCTGGCGACCGTAATTTCCCCCAAATCTCAAATATCTAATTACCGCTAGTTAATTGTTAACGTAACGGCCGCACATTTACTTTGTTTATTAACTTTACCCCTTTTCAAAATTAATTTCCACCAGTTTCATTAGCATTTTTCCTTTCATTTAGATGTAACCCTTTCCTCCCTCTTTACCGACAGATTAACTTCGGTGACGATTGCTTTTCCCAAATTTCCATTAGGTACACGCGGTTTAATTTTTCACTATCATTAAGGTCGATAAGTGAGGGGGAGGTAACAAGCCGCTTGTGTGGTACAGTGTGAAAAGCCTTCAGGAAATCCAGAAATACGCAATCGATCTGAAATCCCTTGTCAATAGCACTCAACACTTCATGTGAATAAAGAGCTACTTGTGTTGCACAGGAACGATGTTCTCTAAGCCCATGCTTGTCAATAGACCGTTTTCTTTGAGGTAACTCCTTCTTGGTATTGTGACATTTTTTCTGTCATTGTATTGGAAGCACCATCCAATCCACATGAGCTTTCTTTTTTGTGGGGGAATATACGGTTTTCTTAATTTCTGACGTCGAACTGTAAGATTCCCCGCACAGTGGTTTAGCGGGAAAGAGGCCCAACTGAGCAGTAAGCCGCTGCTGCTCTCCTGTTCTCAGGCGGAAGCGTCCAGAGAAGCACGCGAGGAACTGCACTTGCGCGGGTGCAAGGTACGCCCGCGGGATGCCTACTCGCCCCTGACCTAGCCCAATCGTGGCATTACGGGGCAATTACAGCCCGCAAGCCATGCAGATCGTTACGATACCTCCTCGAGATCTGATGGCAAATTACACAGCCCTACGCGAACTCTCGCACCCACTGTAATTTTATGCATATTTATTCCTGCTTCTGCTTGCTACGTTACAGGAATTTTCCGCTTGTAAGAGCTGCTGCTGCTATTATTGCTGCTGCTATTGCTCGTTTCAGGTAGCTGAGAATGCGAGTGGTAGAACCTTTTTTCAGCCATTTTCGCGATGTCTTAACAGACGACGGTAAGAAGATGCTAAGTGTGATGGTAGTATTGACCTTCACACGGGCAACGTTTCCTGAAGATTGTTTGGAACACTGAAACGTCCCCTTAGAACATTTTATACATGACTGTGCTTAAACTGACACACAATATTTTTAGCGCAACGCAATCTGACTATCAAAGATCCTTGCAAAAGAATGGCCCTGAGTAACATTAAACTATACCTTTCAGAAATCACTTACCTCACAAAAATCTTCATTACTCGAACTACTGCAATACAGCGAGCGCCACTACTGCCAGCTAAATAAAAGATTCAAACTACGGAAGGCACTAACTACTGATAGGGATAGTTAGCAAATGAAAGATATTAATAGAGAACAAACAATGTATTTACCTTAACAGTCATAATATATTTAGCAGTTAATGACAAATTACAAAACTCCGCCATCTCTCTCCCCACATCCACCACTGCTGGCGGCTCGCCTCCAACTGCGCAACGCTACGCGCTGTTAACATCCAGCTGCCGCTGCCCAACACTACAATGGCAGACAACAATGCAAACTAGCCACAGACTGCACACAGCACAGCCAGTGATTTTCATATAGAGCGCTACGTAACGTTGCCAGTAAGATAACATAAACAGCCTACTTACAACACTAGGGAGAGAATGCTTCTAAGAGACATAACGGAATGACATGAAAGCACTTATTCAGAGTGTGAGTATCATCACGCACAGCCAGCCCGGTTAGCCGCGCGCTCTAACGTACTGCTTTCTGGGCGGGAAGACGTGCCGGCCAGTCTGTGGGTGGTTTTTAAGGCGGTTTTCCATCTGCCTCGGCGAAGGCGGGTTGGTTCCCCTTATTCTGCCTCAGTTACACTATGTCGGCGATTGCTGCGCAAACACTTTCTCCACGTACGCGTACACCACAATTACTCTACCACGCAAACTGAGTTAACACTCGTCTGGTGTGAGACGTTCCCGGGGGGGGGGGGGGGGGGGTGTCCACTGGGGGCTGAACAGCACAGTAACCCGGGGTTCGGTGTGGGGCGGCGGTTGGGTGAGTGCACTGCTGTAGCCTGTGGTGGGGTTGTGAACCACTGAGGGCTGCGGTGGGGACGTAGCCTCTCCGTTGTTTCCAGGTCCCCGGTTCCATACAATACAATGCAATACAACATACTGGTCAATCGCACACCCAGACACCTACACAAAGGCGGAAACTTTGCAGGAAGATCTCATAAGTTTAAATACACTCCTGGAAATTGAAATAAGAACACCGTGAATTCATTGTACCAGGAAGGGGAAACTTTATTGACACATTCCTGGGGTCAGATACATCACATGATCACACTGACAGAACCACAGGCACATAGACACAGGCAACAGAGCATGCACAATGTCGGCACTAGTACAGTGTATATCCACCTTTCGCAGCAATGCAGGCTGCTATTCTCCCATGGAGACGATCGTAGAGATGCTGGATGTAGTCCTGTGGAACGGCTTGCCATGCCATTTCCACCTGGCGCCTCAGTTGGACCAGCGTTCGTGCTGGACGTGCAGACCGCGTGAGACGACGCTTCATCCAGTTCCAAACATGCTCAATGGGGGACAGATCCGGAGATCTTGCTGGCCAGGGTAGTTGACTTACACCTTCTAGAGCACGTTGGGTGGCACGGGATACATGCGGACGTGCATTGTCCTGTTGGAACAGCAAGTTCCCTTGCCGGTCTAGGAATGGTAGAACGATGGGTTCGATGACGGTTTGGATGTACCGTGCACTATTCAGTGTCCCCTCGACGATCACCAGTGGTGTACGGCCAGTGTAGGAGATCGCTCCCCACACCATGATGCCGGGTGTTGGCCCTGTGTGCCTCGGTCGTATGCAGTCCTGATTGTGGCGCTCACCTGCACGGCGCCAAACACGCATACGACCATCATTGGCACCAAGGCAGAAGCGACTCTCATCGCTGAAGACGACACGTCTCCATTCGTCCCTCCATTCACGCCTGTCGCGACACCACTGGAGGCGGGCTGCACGATGTTGGGGCGTGAGCGGAAGACGGCCTAACGGTGTGCGGGACCGTAGCCCAGCTTCATGGAGACGGTTGCGAATGGTCCTCGCCGATACCCCAGGAGCAACAGTGTCCCTAATTTGCTGGGAAGTGGCGGTGCGGTCCCCTACGGCACTGCGTAGGATCCTACGGTCTTGGCGTGCATCCGTGCGTCGCTGCGGTCCCGTCCCAGGTCGACGGGCACGTGCACCTTCCGCCGACCACTGGCGACAACATCGATGTACTGTGGAGACCTCACGCCCCACGTGTTGAGCAATTCGGCGGTACGTCCACCTGGCCTCCCGCATGCCCACTATACGCCCTCGCTCAAAGTCCGTCAGCTGCACATACGGTTCACGTCCACGCTGTCGCGGCATGCTACCAGTGTTAAAGACTGCGATGGAGCTCCGTATGCCACGGCAAA
Source organism: Schistocerca cancellata (assembly GCF_023864275.1). Classification (NCBI taxonomy): domain Eukaryota; kingdom Metazoa; phylum Arthropoda; class Insecta; order Orthoptera; family Acrididae; genus Schistocerca; species Schistocerca cancellata. The sequence goes on from NC_064626.1 coordinate 1,197,814,199, forward strand.
CTGGCTGACACTGACGGCGGCGGTGCACAAATGCTGCGCAGCTAGCGCCATTCGACGGCCAACACCGCGGTTCCTGGTGTGTCCGCTGTGCCGTGCGTGTGATCATTGCTTGTACAGACCTCTCGCAGTGTCCGGAGCAAGTATGGTGGGTCTGACACACCGGTGTCAATGTGTTCTTCTTTCCATTTCCAGGAGTGTAGATGTAAACGTCACTTGTAGCCAGGTCAGTGCACTGCATACAGTTTTTCTTGTTTCTTTGTGAGCCACTGTCAACATCCTGGGAACCCACCTGGCACATACCTTTTTTTAACGCCAACACTTTCAGTATTCTGAAAACACTGTAATTTTGTTGCATTAATTTGTTCTGATTGCGGTGCTGATGTTCAAGGCCACAAAAGTGGGTTAAAATCTGTGAGCTATCTGAGGAAGTTAATCTTGCATTACTGCGCAACTGTTTCACCAGGTATCCAGTCTAGCTTACCAAATTACCAACCAGACTAACGTCAATTATAATCTTTTAGTACTCATCTTATGATAACCGGTGATATATATATATATAAACAATTTAAATGAAAAGAAATAAATCAGTTTATATTTGGACTTTTATTTTAACATTAATCATTGTTCCGTTCGAATTTCAGCATATCAAACTTGATTCATAACTAAACTGGTGCCTTATTTAGGATTGTGAAAATGTGAGTTTGTAATCTTACAGAACACATAAAATAGGGAGCCAAGATTGGGAGACTACATACAACACTGCATTCATAAAATAACACACGAAGAACGTTGAAACATATCCAAGAGGAAATTAACCACAACCAACGGATTCAATTTTCACCCAAAGAAGTTACGTTCGTAGCGCAATCCTGTCCGTCAGGAAATTACCACACACTGGTATACTAAATTCATACTGACTCTCTGTGAAATCTTCCCGAAAAGAATAGCTGAGGGCTACTTTGATGCTTACACCACATGCTTCACGTGGTCAACTTGGTTTACACAATAATTTTGATAATTAAAATAAATTACATTGAAACGCAATTTACAAAAGAAAAACCTCTAACTGGTTACTATCGTCTTACTATAAACCTGATGGGTCAAACAACTGTATAAGCACGTGGTACTGGCCTCACAAAGTACACCCCATGTGGGTTGAACAAAAGAAAAGTTGCTATATTGAAAAATATTGTCAAGACGAGGCGTTATAACCTCACGCACATTCGCATTTAAGATTGAGGATCTTAGTTAGAGTTACTGATCAACACGTGGTTCCACTTTACTCACAAAGTAGTGCCAAAGCAACTACCGGAAGATATTCTGAACTTCACACTCGAATTACACTGCATTGCAATTTAAGATAACATTAGATATTTTAGAGCTAAACCTTTAAATAAAGGTGATTAAATTTTCAAAGGAATCCATTGTCCTACGGACTTAGCAGACACGCGCTTAGCCGGAGATCTTACCACTTCAGGCGCTCGCCGCAGACGGACTGACCTGGGCTCCTACTGAGCGTGCCTAACAGATACAAACGGAAGTGACCAGAGAGGCAGCTTGCTATACCAACATCACAAGGGACGGACAGGACCATACTAAGAATAGAAACCTCTCTGCTTTTAGAAAGCGTAGCTACCTGTTCTGACGTTGGTCCTACAGTTCTCTAGCAGATAGGCTTGTCTGCTACCATCAAGCATGCAACTAGAAATACATTTGCTCATTCATCCTCTCACACAGAAGGGAAGGGGGATAACAGTATCTTATCATGTACAGTATATAAAAGAAAGCGGATGTAGGTTCTGTGTGAGACTGTGTCACATGAATTACATATAAACTGTGTTTTAAAGTGTAGTAGTGTGACAGATCGTTCTTGCTTATGAGTAAAAGTAACACGTTCCACTGCTCAGTCTCCTCCCAGATAGTCAGAAACACCAAGGTAAATTTAGAAGAGGAATTTATGCCGTAAATGACAACATTTTTAAGAAATTAACATGAAAGGAATCCAACAGAGACCTTTCATAACCCCAACACTCCGGGAAAAGACTGTGCAGGGAATTTTCTGGTCATGCTTGAGGCTTCTCACACCCAATTTAAACCAAAAATGTAAAGAAAAGGCAAAAGGTCACCAGCTACTTGCTATAACACAATAATTTCAACACATCTTTAGAATCTATCAAATTCAAAGAGAATAAAAAGCAATCTGTGACACCTATTTAAAAGATAGTGTAGACCTAATTCAAGTAAAAACAATGGTTCCTGTGTCATTAATACGAAAACAATTTCTGGTTGTTACCCTTATGGAGTTCACCAGTATTTGCTCATTGCAGGAGCCAACTGATCACAGAAAAATTTATGACTGTTTATTAACAAGGAAAATTTATGAAAATAGCAAAGGTGCCACAGCAATTTAAAAAAAAAACATGAAAATATCAACAGTATTATAAAGCAGAACATTACAATCCACAAAAGCAAAAAAAAAAAAAGAAAAAAAATAGAGAAAAAACATGTTTTACAAAGTGGTTATCGCAAAAAAAATTAACATGAAAGGAATCCAACAGAGACCTTTCATAACCCCAACGTTTGTTTGTAGAATTAAAATAACTTTGTGGCACTAATTTAATCACTCAACTATATTTCAGTTCCTTAGCAAACAATGATCACTGTGTCATTATACTGAAACTACAATTAATTATGTGATTGTTATCCTTAAGGGGTTCCTCACTATAAATATGCCCCATGCAAAGGCTAATCGATCACAGTCCAATGAGAATGAATAGCTATCTGACTGATAAACGAAGCAATGCCACAGGAGTGAATTTAGGAAACAAAATATCACAGATCTAATACATCACACAAGAACAAACATTGATCAATAAAACAGCTCTGAAAGTACAATAGTCATCATCATCATCATCATTTAAGACTGATTATGCCTTTCGGCGTTCAGTCTGGAGCATAGCCCCCTTATAAAATTCTTCCACGATCCCCTACTCAGTGTTAGCATTGGTGCCTCTTCTGATGTTAAACCTATTACTTCAAACTCATTCTTAACCGAATCCAGGTACCTTCTCCTTGGTCTGCCCCAACTCCTCCTACCCTCTACTGCTGAACCCATGAGTCTCTTGGGTAACCTTGCTTCTCCCATGCGTGTATAATGACCCCACCATCTAAGCCTGTTCGCCCTGACTGCTACATCTATAGTGTTCATTCCCAGTTTTTCTTTGATTTCCTCACTGTGGACACCCTCCTGCCATTGTTCCCATCTACAACTACCTGCAATTATCCTAGCTACTTTCATATCCGTAACCTCAACCTTGTTGATAAGGTAACCTGAATCCACAAAGCTTTCGCTCCCTTACAACAAAGTTGGTCGACAGATTGAACAGTGCACAGATAACTTAGTCTTGGTACTGACTTCCTTCTTGCAGAAGAGAGTAGATCGTAGCTGAGCGCTCACTGCATTAGCTTTGCTACACCTCGCTTCCAGTTCTTTCACTATGTTGTCATCCTGTGAGAATATGCATCTTAAGTACTTGAAACCGTCCACCTGTTCTAACTTTGTTCCTCCTATTTGGCACTCAACCCGTTTATATTTCTTTCCAACTGACATTACTTCCGTTTTGGAGATGGTAATCTTCACACCATAGTCCCTACATTTCTGATCTAGCACTGAAATATTACTTTGCAAACTTTCAATCGAATCTGCCATCACAACTAAGTCATCCGCATATGCAAGACTGCTTATTTTGTGTTCGCATATCTTAATCTCACGCAGTCAGTCTATTGCTTTCAACATATGATCCATAAATAATATGAACAACAGAGGAGACAGGTTGCAGCCTTGTCTTACCCCTGAAACTACTCTGAACTATGAACTCAATTTACCGTCAACTCTAACTGCTGCCTGACTATCCATGTAAAGACCTTTAATTGATTGCAAAAGTTCGCCTCCTATTCCATAAACTCGGAGAACAGACAATAACTTCCTCCTAGGAACCTGGTCATATGCCTTTTCTCGATCTATAAAGCATAGATACAATTCCCTGTTCCACTCGTAACACTTCTCCATTATTTGCCGTAAGCTAAAGATCTGGTCCTGACAACCTCTAAGAGGCCAATTGGTCCTCAACTAATACTCGCACTTTCCTTTCAACAATTCCTGAGAAGATTTTACCCACAACGCTGATTAAAGAGATACCTCTGTAGTTGTTACAATCTTTTCTGTTTCCATGTTTAAAGATTGGTGTGATCACTGCTTTTGTCCAGTCTGATGGAACCTGTCCCGACTCCCAGGCCATTTCAATTATCCTGTGTAGCCATTTAAGACCTGACATTCCACTGTATTTGATGAGTTCTGACTTAATTTCATCCACCCCAGCTGCTTTATTGCACTGCAATCTATTGACCATTTTCTCCACTTCCTCAAATGTGATCCTATTTCCATCATCATTCCTATCCCATTGTACCTCGAAATCTGAAACATTACTGATCGTATTTTCTCCTACATTGAGCAACTCTTCAAAATATTCCCTCCATCTGCCCAAGGCATCCACAGGATTCACCTGCAGTTTTCCTGACCTGTCCAAAATACTTGTCATTTCCTTTTTACCTTCCTTTCGAAGACTGCTAATTACACTCCAGAATGGTTTTCCAGCAGCTTGACCCATAGTCTCCAACCTGTTTCCAAAGTCTTCCCAAGATTTCTTCTTGGATGCTGCAATTATCTGTTTGGCTTTATTTCTTTCTTCAACATAACTCTCTCTGTCTACCTGAGTTCTAGTATGTAGCCATTTTCGATACGCCTTCTTTTTCCTTTTACAGCCTGCCTTGACTGTGTCATTTCACCAAGCTGTTTGCTTCATCCTACTTTTACACACTACGGTTCCAAGTCAATCTTTGGCCACTTCTAGTAATGTGTCCCTGTTCCTTGTCCATTCCTTTTCCAATGACTGTAATTGACTACATTCAACTAATTGGTACCTTTTGGAGATCGCTGTTATGTACTTGTGCCTGATTTCCTTATCCTGAAGTTTCTCCATTCTTATCCTCCTACATATGGACCTGACCTCCTGCACTTTCAGCCTCACAATCCCAATTTCACTGCAGATTAAATAATGATCAGTCATCAAAGAATCCCCTGAATACACGTGTGTCCCTCACAGCCTTCCTGAATTCCTGATCTGTTATATAGTCAATGACTGATCTGGTTCCCCTGGCTTCCCAAGTATACCGGTGAATGTACAATAGTCAACGTCTAAAAAAAACACCAATAAATAAAACACCTCCAAAATACAAGAGTCAAAGTCTAAAAAAAAAAAAACAATAAATAGAACACCTGCAAAATACAAGAGTCAGTCTAATAAACACCAATAAATCTAACCCCTGCAAAACACTCGAGTCAAAGTTTCTCTGACAGAAACACACGTATATGCATTGGACTAAGAACCGTACAATCACTGTTCACTGACACACTCAGTAGTTCCACTGTTCCGAGGCACAATATCGGGGGGGGGGGGGGGTTCGTCGCCGCAGCTGTCAGTAGAGTTTTTTTTCCATCTGTTGCGTGCAATCCTGCAGTCTCTGCCCTCTCATGAAATTTCTTTTCGTGGCCCGTGTCATGTACATCTCGATTTGGTTCCATGTTTGTGTTGTCAAATTCGTGCGGTATTCTCGTTTGACACGCCAGGTTGATATTCCTGGGCAAGGATGACACTTAATGGCTCTTCTTTGTGCCACCCTTAGCTACCAGAGAACATCGAACCATGATTTACTGTCTCTTGACAGTGGGCATCCGCCAGGAAATGTTGATAGGCGTCGTTGAAGTCTGCCAGTTTCTCTGGACAGTACGTGTCAAAAGGCTCCACGCCCCTTGTGTTGTTAAATTCTTGAGTTATCCTCAATTGGCTCGCAGGTTTGATATTCCTGGGCAAGGATGACACTTAGTGGCTCTTCTTTGTACCACCCTTAGCAACCAGAGAACACTGAACCATGATTTACTTTCGCTTGACAAATGTGCTTCCGCCAGGAAATGTTGATAGGCGTCGTTGGCAGTACCTGTCAAAAGGCTCCACGCCCCTTTATCCCCTGTCATCTGTCGTTTCACCACGGCTATCTCGTCACGGTCGCATGCGTGTGGTGCGTTGCCAGCAGACGGATTTCGCATTGGTGCGGCCGGCAATTAGCTCCGGGTGCAAGGGAAAGTGTTTGCCGCGTACCCTTCTTTTGTTGTCGACCGCGCTCCCAAAGTGGCCCGGTTGACAGTGTGTCCTGCTGGGAAACCCACCCGTTTACAAGTAGTCCTCCTCCTCGCTGCTCCTGCTGTCTCGTAAGAGTTTAGCCGGTTCGTTTTCACGTTCTCAACTGCATTCACAGAAATTATTCATCATAGTTATGTGATTACAAAATGCCATACATAATACCACAATTTTTAAGAACAAAAGTGCGAGTTAATTTTTTTAAATAAAAAAAGTTACCTGAATCAACAATATAAAAATAAAAGCTAAATGACTTGACAATATAAAAAAATAAAAGTTAAATGACTTGACAGTATAAAAATAAAAATTAAATGAACTGGCAGTATAATATCTAAATCCACATCACTAATGTGGTTCACTTGCGTTTTAATAAATCAAATGCTACTTATTAATTCACCAAAATGAACAGGATTATGCCTTGTGCAAGTATAGGTCAGGACAGCATAGGGTTCACATGTTTTTACACACACACATTCACACCTGTTGTCTATTCTACAAACTAACTACTCATAAACATGAATTACTCAAAATTTTACTTCAGTCCACTACTAGTTAATCCAACAAGCTACTTCAACACTGTGTTTATACCACTACAACATTGTTCTAATTAGACCTCTTCTTGACGCTCGTGGCATATGTCTTGTCACATGATAAATATGGAGAAACTTTCCTTAAACACACATAGTAAAAAAGAGCAATGGTTATTTGCATGCCAAAACATTTATACCAGTTGACACACCTGATAAGAGACTCGCAATTATACATTTATCATACTCATATGTTTATACATAAAACAGTAAGACAATTTCATCTAAAATTACGTTATCACAAGAATTAATCATGCAGATGACTCTGAGAAGGGTAAAAATATTTTCATCCTACAGGTTATATTACATTTTCTGACTCATTTTGCTCCAATTTCGTTCCTTAAGTTACCTTTCGCTTCCAAATTAGTTATTTCACCTGTGGTGGTTATTCTGGATTCATTTCTCATGAATGGCCAAATTGTGGTCTCCTCTATTCTGTAAAACAGTTTCATCTTAACATATTGAACTTACAACAGACACAAAAGATCCGAATCCTCCTGTAGTTTAAATGACAAACGTTTTGCTTCATCCTTATTACATTAAACCAAGCTTTCCTTCGGTCCCATAATCAAAATTATTTAATCTTCCTCTAACTTCAAGAGGGACATTCCTTCAGTTCAACTCATATAGGCTGCAGTGCATCCCGCACCAGCGAAAACAGTAAGCTATAATGCTCACAGCATCAGCAAAACACATAAACGTCACTTTTCTAGGACAAGTATTAAAGCAGAATAATTTTTCAGGCTCTGGCTCAACATCAGTCAAGACTACAAAAAGGATCCATATTTCCTTTCCATTCTCCATTTGCTTGAAAACTGCTCGTCATTTGACTGCCATAATACTTGTTCAGGGCCACGTAAATTACACAAACCACAACTCTTCTTTCACCTTGAAGGGAATCAATCTACTTACGAAATCCATAGACAGCACTTTATGTACTCAGCTATAAAGAACAAAAAAGACATATATCATCAATATTAACATACTAGCGTATATTGGGAAGCCATTGGTTAAACAATCGTATTATCGCATCCTGTTTTCAAGTTTCCAAACTTACTCATTCCTTTCTCAGAGTTCTCCTATCTTAAAATATTCATACAGCACGCATACTATAGTAAGAGATCCTCATTTATACTGACACATATAGAATAGTAATAGATAGGTAGTAGCACTGAAAGCAGAAAATCGGAAACAAGGCTACTAACAGCTGGGGACCTGGGTTTGCCAGACCCATAATACCCACAGATCGGATATTCCCCTGAGTTTTGCATGAATTCAACACAGATCTTGCTTCTCTCAGGAGCGACTCTTTTCAATTTACACAAAAAAACCATAAACAGCATTTCACTCGTTCACAAAGAAACCCTTTATCTTCACATTTGAAGCAACCTAAATCCTAATTGCACAAGGGAAGAAAAAAAACTAAAAACATCACTTCAATCAATCACATAGAAACATCTTCATCATTATTTTTACCAACATATTGTTCAAAATGCATGTCACAAATGTAAACCAATCAATTCATTCTCCTCTATATACACCCTATGTACTCATTTGCCATGTCACTCATTTGTTCCGATTGGGCGCCTTCTGCGCTGATCATTTGTCATTGCCGATTTTGTTCTTTTCCATTTGCTGGATTATGTCTAGTGTTAGGCGGCCGAATTTCAACATCATGCGGTGCTCCGCCTACAGTCCTATTCCCACCGTGTTCACCGTAGTATCGATTCTGGTTGCCGTAGCTGTTGCGTTCACGATCCTGTCCACGTCCTCGATCATTTCCGTTGTCCCACCTGTGTTCGCGACTGTTACCCCAGTTTCTATATGGCCGGTCCCGATTATTGTTCCGTTCGCGTCCCCACGACCAGTCACGCTGTTGATTAGTACTACGGCCACGACTGCGATCGCGCTGCTGTGCCCCGTAATAACTTTGTGCCTGATTAGGCGGACATTCTCCTGTATTGTATTCCAACTCTTGGAGAAGTGTCTTAAACGTTTCCACGTCCTCTTTGCATCGTCCTGCAAGAATGACGTGGCGCAAGTGCATCGGCAATTTGGTGATGCATATCCTAATTAGTTCCGCAGGCCCGTATGGGTCGTATAGAAATTGATTTTTTGCAGCATGTGGTCGAATAGGCGTGCTGGGCTGCCGAAACCAGACTGGTTCAAATTTGGCAGCATAATTATGCCATGCTTGACCCTATCTTGTGCCGCGTCCGACCAATAGGTGGACAAAAAGGCTTGTCGAAACTCCCGAGTGGAGTTGCAGTGACGCGCTGCCGACCTCATGTGAATCGCCGGTTCGCCTTCCAAATAGCCACACATATATTCTATCTTATGTGAACTTGCCCAGTCGGGGGGAAGACAGAACTCAAATTGCTCGAGCCATGCTCGTGGATGTATTCCTTTTGCGAGTTTCGAAATATCTCAAACTTTCTCACCGTAAGGAAATGTTTGAAATCAAATCCCAGCATTTCCTCCTGGTGAGGCCCTTTAATGTTTCTATTTTTCTCATGTCTGCCCCTCAAAATACATTCTTCCCTGTCGTCAAAATCTCCCTCGTGGCCGGAGTCCCTCTCTGCAATGTTCGTACGACTATTTTTAGTGCTATTGGCGAGTTCGGAATCACACCCCATGCAGCTTTCCAGATGCGCCACGCGTTCTTGTAATTCGCGTGTTACAGCATTGTGCCACCTGTTCACTTCGAACTGTTCCTTCTGAAATCTAAGAAGCGAACGCACTTCTTCGGTCTCTACAACCGCTACCATGTATTTGTCTGTTGTCCTCCGCCCCAGTCTGCTTCAGTTGTTCTACTTGCTGTTCCAGTGCGTGAATCGCTTGACTGTTGTCCGCCACTGTGTTGCTAACGGACGCGGGACAATGCGTTTCCGCCTCCTGGACCCTGGCGTGTACCTGCTGGTATTCCCTTTGGCATTCTTCTCTCAGAGCTGGGAAACTCCTAAGTAGCTGTTCCTCGCTATCTTTCGATTCCGCATCACGACTCCGCTTGCCCTGTTCTAAGGCTTGAAGACGATCATCGATTTCTTCAAATGTACGGCCTAATTCTTTCATAATATCACTTTTTATTTCACTTACCAGATTGTTTATTCTTTGTGACATATCATCAGACACTCTCAGCATCGACTTGTCAACTTTATTTGTCTGCTGGATTAGTTTTTCGTCTATTTATTCGCCTAGCTCGCGGATCATTTTTCAGATTTCTGTGTCATTTGTTCACCTAGCTCTTGGATCGATTTTTCAGATTTCTGCGTCATTTTTTCGCCTAACTCTCGGATCTATTTTTCAGATTTCTCTGCGTTTTCTATATTTTGTTGCAACAAGGTTTTCATGAGTTCTGCCAAATCAATTTGGTTAGTTGGAGGCAAATTAATTTCTGGCTCTGATGTGAGCCCGTTCGCCCTGTTTTGAATTTCCTCTGAAGTATTCCACAATGCATTTTCGGAACCGTCCGACGCGTTAATATTCGAAATCATTAACCTCTTGGTCCATGTTGCTTAAGTTGTTGGACCGCCTACTTTTAGCTTGGTTACATGTCTGCATTAGTTCAATTTATACCCGGTACGCAACACACTAATCAAATTAAATATATCCCCCAAAAATTACGACAGTCACACGAAAGGTACCCAACCTAGTACGCACTCTTTCAGACGCAAAACAAATTTATATCTTTGATCGAAGTCAGTGCAATTTACAAGCGAGAAAAAAACACATACATATAAAACACATAAATATAGAAAACAAAACAATACAAACAACACAACGCCGCTCAACAACGCAGTGAATCTTTTGAAAGTCTGCTCAGAAACAACGCAGAAGTTGTTTGAGCGCTGCAGGGAAAAAAATTAAGATTATACAACGCTCACAATCTAACGTTTCAGAGATTCCAGAGTCTAGCGGAATCACAGAACAGTGTCCCCATGTGTAATGTTGTTGCATTAATTTGTTCTGATTGCGGGCTGATGTTCAAGACCATAAAAGTGGGTTAAAAGCTGTGAGCTATCTGAGGAAGTTAATCTTGCATTACTGCGCAACTGTTTCACCAGGTATCCAGCCTAGCTTACCAAATTCCCAACCAGACTAACATTAATTATAATCTTTTAGTACTCATCTTATGATAACCGGCGATATATATATATATATATATATATATAAAACAATTTAAATAAAAAGAAATAAATCAGTTTATATTTGGACTTTTATTTTAACATTGATCATTGTTCCGTTCGAATTGCAGCATATCAAACTTGATTCATAACTAAACTAGTGTCTTATTTAGGATTGTGAAAATGTGAGTTTGTAATCTTACAGAACACATCAAATAGGGAGCCAAGATTGGGAGACTACATACAACACTGCATTCATAAAATAACACACGAAGAACGTTGAAACATATCCAAGAGGATATTAACCACAACCAACGGATTCAATTTTCACCCAAAGAAGTTACGTTCGTAGCGCAATCCTGTCCATCATGAAATTACCACACACTGGTATACTACATTCATACTGACTCTGTGAAATCGTCCCGAAAAGAATAGCTGAGGGCTACTTTGATGCTTACACCACATGCTTCACGTGGTCAACTTGGTTTACACAAAGAGTGTAACTCCACAATAATTTTGATAATTAAAATAAATTACATTGAAACGCAATTTACAAAAGAAAAATCTCGAACTGGTTACTATCGTCTTACTATAAACCTGATGGGTCAAACAATTGTATAAGCACGTGGTACTGGCCTCACAAAGTACACCCCATGTGGGTTGAACATAAATAAAAGTTGCTATATTGAAAAATATTGTCAAGACGAGACGTTATAATCTCACGCACATTCGCAATTACGATTGATGATCTTAGTTAGAGTTACTGATCAACACGTTGTTCCACTTTACTCACGAAGTAGTGACAAAGCAACTACCGGAAGATATTCTGAACTTCACACTCGAATTACACTGCGTTGTAATTTAAGATAACATTAGATATTTTAGAGCTAAACCTGAAATAAAGGTGATTAAATTTTCAGTTAGGGTGAACTTAAGAAATCCATTGTGCTACAGACTCTGCAGACACGCGCTTAGCCGGAGATCTTACCACTTCAGGCGCTCGCCGCGGACAGACTGACCTGGGCTCCTACCGAGCGTGCTTAACAGATACAAACGGAAGTGACGAGAGAGGCAGCTTGCTATACCAACATGACAAGGGATGGACAGGACCATACTAAGAATAGAAACCTTTCTGCTTTTAGAAAGCGTAGCTACCTGTTCTGACGTTGGTCCTACTGTTCTCTAGCAGACAAGCATGCAACTAGAAATACATTTGCTCATTCACCCTCTCACACAGAAGGAAGGGGGATGACAGTATCTTATCATATACAAAGAAAAAAAATATGAAAGAAAGCGGATGTAGGTTCTGTATGAGACTGTGTGACATGAATTACATATAAACTGCGTTTTAAAGTGTACTAGTGTGACAGATCGTTTTTGTTTATGTGTAAAAGTAACACGTTCCACTGCTGAGTCTCCTCCCAGATAGTCAGAAACACCAAGGTAAATTTAGAAGAGGAATTTTATGCCGTAAATGACAACATATTTAAGAAATTAACATGAAAGGAATCCAACAGAGACCTTTCAACACTTCCTTCGCTTATCGCAACGTAGCGTAACAGTTAGTTCACTGTGATGCGACTATCAGCAGTCACCAATTAGTTAACTCTCTGCACATTGTCTGGAGTGTGTGCATTACGAGGCCTGCCGCTGCGAGGACAATCCTCAATATTGCCGTACCCGCTTTCATCACGTAACCTGCTTGCCCACCGACTAACTGTACTGCGATCGACAGCAGCACCTCCATACACATTTTTCAGCCTCTTGTGGATGTCTCCCACTGTCTCGTTTTCACAGAACACGAATTCTGTGAGAGCACGTTGCTTCTGACGAACGTCAAGTGTAGCAGCCTTCTTAAAGACATGCTGTGACGGCGCCACTCACGGGAACAGGTTGAACTAAGTTTGAAAACAAGCGGGAAGGATGTATCTACACACTGCAAAACTTTCACACATGCAGAATGAAAACTGTATTTTTACAAAAATAGTGTGCATTTCCTTTGGAGTGACCCTCGTATGTTCTATATAGCTTATATATTTCGTTTATCAGTGTGATTACTTCATGCGTATACGAGGGTTGACTGAAAAGTAATGCCTCCACCCTCGTAACTCTTCAACAGTTGGCAGCATTGGTTCGCGTCAGGCACTGGCTTATTGGCTCAAATGGCTCTGAGCACTATGGGACTCAACTGCTGTGGTCAGCAGTCCCCTAGAACTTAGAACTAATTAAACCTAACTAACCTAATGACATCACACAAATCCATGCCCGAGGCAGGATGGGAACCTGCGACCGTAGCAGCAGAGCGGCTCCGGACTGGAGCGCCTAGAACCGCACGACCAGCACCACTGGCTTATTCCGTAGCCGCTTCTCTACAGCTCCCGTTGGCTGGAAGCCTTACCATTGAACGTTTGAGTTGTTACAGTGTAAAGTATGGAACCCTTCGCGGACGGTCAGTCAGTGCTATTTAAGCAACGTGTAATCATTGAATTCGTGACAGCAGAAGGTGTCACTCCAAGGAGATTCGTCAGAGAATGAAAGCAGTTTGGGTTGATGTGAGTACTGTGCGTCGTTGGGCGAATGAGTCTAAAGATGTTGCGGCGGGAGCATCTGACCTGCATGACAAACAAAGAGTTGGACGTCCTGTGACAGCAACCACCGAGTTTCACAAGAAAAATATTGACAGATTGATTCAATACGATCGTCTTTTCACTCAGAGATTGCAAGCAAAATCGGCAATTCACAAGAAAGTGTGGGTCACATTATTGTTTTTCTTGGTTATCGGAAGATCTGTGCACGGTAGGTACCCCGGATGCTGACTCCTGTAATGAAAGTGCACAGAATTGAAATTTTCCAGACCCTCCTCTGGCTTTACGAGAATGAAGGTGATGCCTTTCTTCATTCAATTGTGACACACCATTACGTGGATACACCATTACGATCCGGAGAAGAAACGTCAGTCTATGGATATCGACACAAAGACTCGCCCCAGAAAAAGGAATTCAAGACGCCACCCTCAGCTGGAAAAATCGTGGCTACTGTGTTCTGGGACGCAGATGGTGTTACCCATGTTGAATTCCTTCATCGTGGAACAACAATAAATTCGGAGGGTTACAAAAAATGTTCAAATATGTGTGAGTTGTTAAGGACTAAACTGCATAGGTCATCGGTCCCTCGACTTACACACTACTTGAACTAGCTTAAACTAACCTATGCTAAGAACAAAATACACAGCAATGCCCGAGGGAGGACTCGAACCTTCGACGGGAGAGTCCGGGAGGGTTACATAACGCCACGAACTCTGAAACGACGACTAACAAGGGTCCGAAAGGAAAAGGGGAATGCTTTCCTGCAGTATGACAATGCCAAACCACACACTTCACGTGCCACCACAGGAGAACTTCAGAGACTGAATCTTACCACCGAACGGCATTCTCCATACAGTCCAGATTTAACACCGTCTGACTTCCATCTGCTCCCCATAATGAAAGACGATCTGCGGGGACATCATTATGCTTCTGATGAAGATGTTGAGAGAACTGTGAGACTGTGGTTGCGGAAACAGAGTGTCGACTTCTTCCGTGACGGCTTCAGAAAACTTGTTCATCGTTGGCAGAAATGTATCCAATTGGCTGGTGATTATGTGGAAAAGTAAATACTTGCAATTAAAGATCACATTCTAAGGATTATATCTGCGTATGATTTATTAAAATATTCCTATCCAAAACTAATTAATGAAGGTGAATGCATTACTTTTCATTCAACCCTCGTTCATACCGTTTCGTATTTTTTATTTAGCTACTGATAACCAAGATAAATTGGCAAGAAGATGGAAACAGTACAGAGCAAAACTGTACAGCGGAGAAGAACTGCCCGAAGACATTATTCAGCGAGAAACAGAAGTAGAGGCAACTACGCTGGCTTAACCTACGAGGTCTATCGAGAAATTGTGTTCCCATGACGGATAAAGAATAAAAAAGCATCACTAAGTAAGAAGTATTTATTGGAATATTTACATAAATTCGCTGGCTACTTCTCGACACCGTCAGAATCATTGTTCACCATTTACTGCAACGCTGCATCAGAAACTATACGTCCATGTCACGTGAGTCGGCCGTCAAAGGTCCGGAACCACGAAGTCACGCCGGCCTGAGTGGCCGAGCGGTTCTAGACGCTACAGTCTGGAACCGTGCGATCGCTACGGTCGCAGGTTCGAATCCTGTCTCGGGCATGGATGTGTGTGATGTCCTTACGTTAGTTAGGTTTAAGTAATTCTATGTTCTAGGGGACTGATGACCACAGCAGTTAAGTCCCCTAGTGCTCAGAGCCATTTGAACCATTTGAACGAAGTCACTTCAGTCTGCATCTCATCGCCGTTGTGGAAACGTTTTCCCGCCAGAAAACGCTTCGTGAGACGGAAGAGATGAAAACCACTTGGGGCGAAGTAACGCCTCTTGTCAACATCCCCTTCTCTTGTCCTGGATCGTCCTCGCCAGATTTTTCAGTGTCTGACAATACCGATAATCATTTACGGTCACCCCTCGCGGTAAATGCTCGCATAGGATAGGACCACACCACATCGATCCAAGACGACAGTGCACTTTTTCTTTTTTTTTTTTTTTTTGAGTGACTCTCTACTTGAATTTGGTCGTCAGAGGTGCAGAAGTGAACCATTCCGCCAATGCATGGATTTTTGTTTTGTAACTGGTGTGCCATGCGACACTCATGCTTCACGTCAGTGTGAACACGGTCGAGAAACTCGTCATCTTTCTCTGTGTACCGTTGTAGAAATGTCAATGCTGCGACCAGACATTTGGTTTTGTGTTCATCTGTCAGTTGCCTTGGCAGCCATCTGGCACACACTCTGTGAAAACCAAACCACCCGGAGACAACTTTGTGCAACAGGGAAGGACACATCTGGGGGAATGGATGAGAGAGTTATGAAATCGTATAGCGCCAGTTCTGTGAAACTGCTTACCGCACATTTTCCATCAATTCTTGTGTGCCCAGGGACGATAGGTCACTTCGGTCTTCGTTGTGAATATAAGTTCGTCCTTCAGCGACTTGTCTGCACCATCGTCTCACCATATTGTCGCTCATAATGCCGTGTCCATACACTTGGCTCAATTGGCGAATAACTGTACGAACCTCACAGTTCGCGGATACACTGTCAGGGCAGCCATTTTATCCTATTACGGTGCGGTAATCTTGCTGTCACAAGAATGAAACTGCAATTCATTATTCCGACATATTCCTGCACAAGCGCTTTCCTATCCTACAACTCATGCTCTCTCTGGACGCGATGGAAACTTAGTTTTCTGGATGCATCTCGTATCTTGAAAGATGAGTTTAAACTATTCTAAAGAAACTGAAAAACAGTAAAGCTCCTGGCACAGGATACATTCCAGCTGAACGTGCATATCAGGAAGAACTCAAATCAACAAATGAAATTTATAATCTTGTGTACAATATGTATGAAAAGGGAAAACTGCCTACATATTATGCAAAAAAAAATGTTATTATACCCATTCCCCAAGAAGAGAAATACCATGAAATGTCAAAACAAGAGTCTAATTGTTCATGCATCTGAAACAGCAGCCACAGGTGTCCTTAATCTCATAGAGCAGAAACCCGAAGCCACATTCTCAGAAAATCAGTTTGAATTTCGGATAAATAGAGGATCCAGAGAAGGAATACTAGCTTTGAAATATGTTGTAGGAAACGACAGGAAAGGAAGACAAGGGGCAACAGGTTTTAGGTCTTGTAAAAAGCAGGAATAGATTACAAAGATCGTAGAGTACCATTACAAAAATGAGACACCTGTTGGTAATGGAAGTAAGAAACCAACAAGAACTGCAGACATAATAAGACGCCCTTACCTTTGTCCAGCGCATACAAGACGCACTTAAAAACGACGAAGTAGACTCTCTGACAAGTATACCTATACATGGCCAAAGAACGAATACGTTAGGATACGCCAATGGTCTAACAATCACAGCTGAAAATGCAAAATACCCTGTAGCCACGTTAATGGAAGTAGGTAAGGTAATAGCGAAAGAACGTAAAATAAGTTCAGAACGAACAGAGCCAATCAGAAGACAGAAGTAGAACTGCTTAAGCGCGAAATACTTTTAACAAGAAAAATAAGATCTTGCCTTCAAAAAGAAACAACACTGAAATAAGGAAAAGGTTCTCGAAGTTGACGTTTGGACACTGGGGACCGAGGGAGAGGAGAAACTAAATTGTTTCTAGATGTGGTATTATAGACGCTTGCTCAAAATAAAGTAGACTAACAGACTTAAAAGCAAACAGGTCGTTAAAACAGTGGGTGAAAACATAAGCCTTGGAAAGTCAGTTACCACAAGAAGAAAATTGTTTATTGGGCTTCGGGAAAGACAGCTAAAAGGAGATCAAGAGTAAGGTACACAGAACAAATTACGAAACATGTGAGATGTAAGACCTACGGAAAAAGAAGAAGAAATCAGAAAGATGTGACAAGTGGAGTTCTTCCGGCAACTTAACTGCTGTCAACAAATCCTCCTATTGATCCCTGCAGAAGAATAAAATACGACTAGTCAGTTGAAACCGGTATAGCCATTAAAAAATTTACATGAATATTTGACTGAAATAAACATTATTTTTGAACGCTTTAGCATTCCGTTGACGTCAGGATCGTTATACGAGTGCTATCCAGAAAGTAACAGACGTTTCGGTCTGTCGCCGCGATGGGCGAGGCTACGTCCGCCATATTGGTGCCACAGCGTTTCTACACTCAATACGCATCGACGGGTGGTAGCGTGTGGTCTGTGTGTCTGCTACTTTGCTTTGTGTGACGCGTTAAAATGTACTCTACAATGGAAAATCTCACCCCTTGTGAAGTGCGTTCTGTGATTAGGTTTTTGTTGGCGAAAACCTGCAAACCAAACGAAATTTATCGCGAATTTTGTGATGTGTACGGGAAAGGAATGTTCACGACGGGGACCACAATGGTAGACGTAGCGTTGTGACTTACGAACTGTTGATGAAAATGTATGTCAAAATTCGTGAAAATCGTCGTTTCGCGATTACGCAACTTTTTCAACATTTTTTCCCAAATTTCACGGATTTCGGTGCATGTCACTGTGACGAAGATGCTCGGTTACCACAAATTTTGTGCAAGTTGGGTTCCCAAAATCCTAACGGTAGACCACAGAAAACAGAAACTGGCTGCAGCATTACCTACCTCGAAAATTGCGAGAGAAACGGTAACAAAGTTATCGGTCGTATCGTAACTGCGCCGAGACTTGGGTGGAGCACATCAGTTGTGAAACAAACAGGTAGTCGATGGAATGAGGACAAGCAAATTCTCCTAAGAAACTAAGGAAGGGTTTGAAAACGCTGTCAGCGAGAAAGAGCATGGCTACTGTATTTTGGGACTATTTCCTCGAACGTAGCACAACAGTCAGAGAGGTATTGTCAGACACTGATAAGATTAAGGCGGACCATGCAAAACACGTATAGGAGAAACGTAGCACAAAAGTTTCTTTCTGCATGACAACTCGTGTCCACACACGGCCAATCGTACGCGAGAGTTAATGCGGGGTTTTGGATGGCGGTTTTGGATCATCCACCGAACGACTACCACCTCTTTCTAACAATAAAGACACAGTTCGCTACACAAAGCTTTGATACTGACACCAAAATGCATGCCGGTGTAAAAAAAACGGTTGCAATCACAGGCGCAGATTTCCAAAGAGACGATAGTAAAAGTTCAGGAGACATATGTCAGTTTCCCAGGTTATAATCAATCTCATACAACGTATAAGTTATTATTGTGTGTTCTTGGCGTTTGTTGACAAGTCGTTTTCCAAAAGTATTTAGTATACATAACATACATCCATTTCAATGGGAGATGAGTTCACCCACCATTATATTTTGTCTTTGCAAAGATTTATGTATTTGATTTGTGGTCGATGACGCTTATTACTACATTTTTCACAGATTACGACACCTATTCCGAAAGCAAGGTCCGGTCGGCCGCAAATTGAAACCAC
Source organism: Schistocerca cancellata (assembly GCF_023864275.1). Lineage (NCBI taxonomy): Eukaryota > Metazoa > Arthropoda > Insecta > Orthoptera > Acrididae > Schistocerca > Schistocerca cancellata. The sequence continues at coordinate 1,197,833,194 of NC_064626.1, forward strand.
CGTGAAAATCACCAATGTTTTCTTTGCAGCAGTTAGCTACACCCTCCAGCTACTTCCCTACATAGTCGCCGCTCAGATTTAGACATTTGTCGTAGCGTTTACCAACTTTCCAGTACCCTCGTCATAGAAGCAAGCCCTCTGTGCTTCCTGCCAATTCTCTACTCTATACAGCTCGTTGGCTGTGCCAGGACATTGTCTTCACAGCCAGCGCTCCATGTGAGCAGGGATGAAACAGAGGGATAGTCAATTACGGGCTCTATAGCGGGTGATCAAACACTTCCCGTCGGAAACGCTGCAGGAGCATCTTCATTGCCCCTGCAGAGTGCGGCCGAGAATTGTCAAGCAGAAAGAAACGTATGACAGTTATGTTATGTGGGCTGCATGACATAAGGCGAAATCTCAAACCAGACACTCGTACTTGTCGAGAGACACTATTCTTCTAATCATCTTTACGTGCTCGCTGTGCGCTCAGAACTGACGCAGAAATGACGCAACGTCATTGGATTTTTACTTTGGTTTCCATTTCGCACCCCATCGGACTTACATTCCGAATAGCTCTTGTAAGTAGCTCTGTTGTGTTATGTAGTTTGATTCTACACTACTGGCCATTAAAATTGCTACACCAAGAAGAAATGCAGATGATAAACTGGTATTAATTGGACAAATATATTATACTACAACTGACATGTGATTAAATTTTCACGCAATTTGGGTGCAAAGATCCTGAGAAATCAGTACCCAGAGAAACACCTCTGGCCGTAATAACGGCGTTGATACGCCTGGGCATTGAGTCAAACAGAGCTTGGATGGCGTGAACAGGTACAGCTGCCCATGCAGCTTCAAAACGATACCACAGTTCATCAAGAGTAGTGACTGGCATATTGTGACGAGCCAGTTGCTCGGCCACCATTGACCAGACGGTTTCAGTTGGTGAGAGATCTGAGAATGTGCTGACCAGGGCAGCAGTCGGAAATTTTCTGTTTTCAGAAAGGCCTGTACAGGACCTGCAACATGCGGTCGTGCATTATCCTGCTGAAATGTAGTGTTTCGCAGGGATCGAATGAAGGGTAGAGCCATGGGTCGTAACACATCTGAAATGTAACGTCCACTGTTCAAAGTGCCGTCAATGGGAACAAGAGGTGACCGAGATGTGTAACATATGGCACCCCATAACATCACGCCGGGTCATACGCCAGCATGGCGATGACGAATAGACCCAATGTGCGTTCACCGCAATGTCGCCAAACACGGATGCGACCATCATGATGCTGTAAATAGAACCTGGATTCATCCGAAAAAATGACGTTTTGCCATTCGTGCACCCAGGTTGGTCGTTGAGTACACCATCGCAGGCGCTCCTGTCTGTGATGCAGCGTCAAGGGTAACGGCAGCCGTGGTCTCCGAGCTGATAGTCCATGCTGCTGCAAACGTCGTCGAACTGTTCCTGCAGATGTTTGTTGTCTTGCAAACGTCCCCATCTGTTGACTCAAGGGTCGAGACGGGGCTACACGATCCGTTACAGCCATGCGGATAAGATGCCTGTCATCTCGACTGCTAGTGATACGAGGCCGTGGGATCCAGCACGGCGGTCTGTATTACCCTCCTTAACCCACCGATTCCATATTCTGCTAACAGTCATTGGATCTCGACCAACGCGAGCAGAAATGTCGCGATACAATAAATCGCAATCGCGATAGGCTACAATCAGACCTTTATCGAAGTTGGAAACGTCATGGTATGCATTTTTCCTTCTTATACGAGGCATCACAACAACGTTTCACCAGGTAGCGCCGGTCAACTGCTGTTTGTGTATGAGAAATCGGTTGGAAACTTTCCTCATGTCAGCACGTTGTAGGTGTCGCCGCCGGCGCCAACCTTGTGTGAATGCTCTGAAAAGCTAATCATTTTCATATCACAACTTCTTCTTCCTGTCGTCTGTAGCACGTCATCTTCGTTGTGTAGCAATTTTGGCCAGTAGTGTATGTAGATATTGCTAAATAATGGTCTTGATGACCGTAACCGTCTGTGCTTTAAAATAAATAGGAAAGCACAATTGGCGAAGGCATTGTCTTCAAAACTTCTAACACAAATGCGGAATCGTCAGCCAAATGTTCCAGATACCTGACAAGAAATGAGATTGGTGGTGAACATCTCTAGCACATAATATCGTGTGAGTATTTAGTTAATACTAGAAAGCGATATTAGAAGTGATAAACACGTAAACTCAGTACTAGGAAAAAAGACGAACTGCAGTCTCAGATTAGTCGGGAGAGTCCTGAGGAAGTGTAGTGTATCTCTCTCTTCTCTCTCTTAAGTCTGCAACCTTGAAGTAGGTATGCTGCAGTACGCCAGTCCTGTGTTCTGTATGTCTCCCCCTTCATTTCCACTTACCTAGTGCATTCGACATCATTCACGTGTAAAATTCTTATTTGCTCCAGCGATTCTTCCAATCAATAGCTCTTAATATTACTGTTCGAATGACATTATTGTGTCTGTGAGTTCACAGAGATCTGTTTCCTTGTGTTCTTCTCAGCTCATCTTCCTTGGCAACTCTGTCTTTCCAACCTATCTCCATCATCCTCCTGCAGCACTCCACATCCAGGGCTTATACGCCTCTTCTCTCTTGTTTTCCTGTTGTCAAATTTTCACATCCTTATATTCTTCCTCATATTAAGTGCAATTTTTGCCTGTTACGTTCTGCTCACAATCTCTTTCCGGTTTCTATCATCCCTTGTAATCCTGCTTCCCAAATAGGTAAATTCCTCTACCAATTCTAGCTCCTCTATTCTCATTCTTATTCTTAACGGTTCATACTCTTCTTCGGCAGTACGTAACATCACCTTAGTTTATTCTGGTTTATTCTCATACCATACTGAATGTAGAAAATTCTTTCAAGTGTGCTGAGGACATTCTTTTGATTGTTTTTCCTCTCCGTGATCACATCAATATCATCTGCGTAACGCAGCGTGTCTATCTCCTGCCAATTAATTCTGATCCCCAACTCAGCAGTTCCACGAACTTGGTCTATAGCTCCTCGGACGAGTTGTTATGAAGATCTGCGTATCTTATTTGTGACTGATGATGCTTATCGCTACATTTTTCGCAATTTGGCTAATTCTGGTGTACTTTGTTGTTTTATTCAACGTAGTTATTACTAGATAGCGACCTTGGGGGGCAGAAAACATACGTGCTTTAAAATTAAAGGGAAGGTGACACTGGTGCGACCAATTACAGGGCTATTACAAATGATTGAAGCGATTTCATAAATTCACTGTAGCTCCATTCATTGACATATGGTCACGACACACTACAGATACGTAGAAAAACTCATAAAGTTTTGTTCGGCTGAAGCCGCACTTCAGGTTTCTGCCGCCAGAGCGTTCGAGAGCGCAGTGAGACAAAATGGGGACAGGAGCCGAAAAAGCGTATGTCGTGCTTGAAATGCACTCACATCAGTCAGTCATAACACTGCAACGACACTTCAGGACGAAGTTCAACAAAGATCCACCAACTGCTAACTCCATTCGGCGAAGGTATGCGCAGTTTAAAGCTTCTGGATGCCTCTGTAAGGAGAAATCAACGGGTCGGCCTGCAGTGAGCGAAGAAACGGTTGAACGCGTGCGGGCAAGTTTCACGCGTAGCCCGCGGAAGTCGACGAATAAAGCAAGCAGGGAGCTAAACGTATCACAGCCGACGGTTTGGAAAATCTTACGGAAAAGGCTAAAGTAGAAGCCGTACCGTTTACAATTGCTACAAGCCCTGACACCCGATGACAAAGTCAAATGCTTTGAATTTTCGGCGCCGTTGCAACAGCTCATGGAAGAGGATGCGTTCAGTGCGAAACTTGTTTTCAGTGATGAAGCAACATTTTTTCTTAATGGTGAAGTGAACAGACACAATGTGCTAATCTGGGTGGTAGAGAATCCTCACGCATTCGTGCAGCAAATTTGCAATTCACCAAAAGTTAACGTGTTTTGTGCAATCTCACGGTTTAAAGTTTACGGCCCCTTTTTCTTCTGCGAAAAAAACGTTACAGGACACGTGTATCTGGACATGCTGGAAAATTGGCTCATGCCACAACTGGATACAGACAGCGCCGACTTCATCTTTCAACAGGATGGTGCTCCACTGCACTTCCATCATGATGTTCGGCATTTCTTAAACAGGAGATTGGAAAACCGATGGATCGGTCGTGGTGGAGATCATGATCAGCAGTTCATGTTATGGCATCCACGCTCTCCCGACTTAACCCCATGCGATTTCTTTCTGTGGGGTTATGTGAAAGATTCAGTGTTTAAACCTCCTCTACCAAGAAACGTGCCAGAACTGCGAGCTCGCATCAACGATGCTTTCGAACTCATTGATGGGGACATGCTGCGCCGAGTGTGGGAGGAACTTGATTATCGGCTTGATGTCTGCCGACTCACTAAAGGGGCACATATCGAACATTTGTGAATGCCTAAAAAAACTTTTTGAGTTTTTGTATGTGTGTGCAAAGCATTGTGAAATTATCTCAAATAATAAAGTTATTGTAGAGCTGTGAAATCGCTTCAGTCATTTGTAATAACGCTGTATAGTGAATTATTCCAGCGTTTGGAATCCTTACCAAGTAGACATGAATGGACACTGGCCGAAATTAGATATGCGCTTCTAGGTTGGCAAGAGGTCGGTGTAGCCCGCATCAGAGGGCAAAGTCGTTGGAAGAAACACGGCGAAGTTGGCGCGAAATTTTATTGAGTAACAATAGAGAAACCTTATTCGAAGAAGACCTGGCGACTCTTATGCTGTTACCATTGCATATCCTGCAAACCGGTAAGAGCGGCATCGCCACATATATCAGCAGTCTTATGCAGCCCACCAGGAATTCCTCTCCTGAGTGGCTCTGTTCATCTGAGAATAGCACTTGCACCCCTTACACTCAATTATTTGTTGGATGCATTCCAGTCGCTGCGTTTTCCCACAGATTTCCTCTAAAACTCCCTCACGTACCATCCAAATTACTCCTCGATGTCTTAACACATGTCCAGTCATCCCGCCCTTCTCTTGTTAGTGCTCACTACATTGTCTTCTTCTCCACGACTCTGCAGAGAACATCCTCTTGTCAGTCCAACTAATTTTCATCATCCGTCTACAGCACCACATTCCAAACGCTTCATTTTCTCCCCTTTTCCGGTTTTCCCACTCTCCATGACTCACTTCAATACAATGTTGTGGTCCTAACATTCATCCTCAGAAGTATCTTCATTGATTTAAGACAAATGATAATGCAGACTTCAGCGAACAATGCCCTCGTTGCCGCACTAGTGTGTCTCTTATTGTGTATTCTCCTTGCTTCGTCCTACATGTGCAATTTTCCTTCCAAGGTAGCAAAATATCTTCACTTCGTCTGCTTCGTGGTTCCTTACTGTGGTGTTAAGTTTCTCGCAAATATCGTTTCTGCTACTCCACATTACTTCAATTTCCTTCGATTTAGTGTTAGTCCATCGTGTGCGCCCGTGAGACTGTTCATTCCATTTGGGGCGTAGCGTGCTGCGTCGCGCCATTGTAAGTCGGACGGTACAGAGACGATAGAGACAGACAGTAAGCCATGGGTCAATCATGACAAATGTACGCTCTGATCCAGCAGTAGGCGCAAGTAGTTACGGCTGTGGCCGAAATGTGTCAGCATCTTACAGACCGAATTCCTTAACTGCCTAAATAATTATTTCGAAGACAAAAGTATCTTTTGTTAATTTTATGACTTATTTATTACTGATGATTTAATAGGTTTAATAATTAGAAATGAAATGTCGTTATTTCATTTAATTGAGTATATGCTAGCGTGAGAACTATGAGTGTGCAGAGGGAGTGAATCTACTACAAGAGAAAATTTATAGTGTTCAACTAGACATTTTATGTTACTGGGAAACAAGAAACATTTTACGATAATAGAATTTCCAAAGAAAGGGGGGAATTTTGAAATTTGTGGATTTTCTGAATTCATTCTTTTAGTAATTGCTTGTAAAGGCTGCTAAGTCGCGATTTGTCAAACGTAAAAGACGCAGGATTGCTCGGCTTAGTACTGATATCGGACTGGCTGTGATGTTTCTCAGCCAGTCAGATGGCAGTACATTCGGTTTGTTTTGTGAAGTGTAAAGTAGAATTCGGAGCTCACCCATAATCATCTTCTGACCAGGTACTGTGGAGTACCACAGAGTACTCGCGAACAACTGCTGAAGACGAAAGCGTGGAATTCCTATTTTTAAATGTGTAAACTGTGACTTTTGACAAACAATCCTGTTGGAAGAGCATCCACAACTGTGCATTGTACCAGTGGTTGAAAATACCGCTTCATTGTAAATTTCTTTTATTATCACGACCGGTTTTGGGCTCTCATAATCCCATCCTCAGGTGTCACAACTTCCTGTTCTGCGCTCATAGGTAGCACAGCGCGCCATGTCCACGTCCATCGCGGCGCTCGGGGGCCACAGCACACTTGCGAACCTGAGGATTGGCTTATGAGAGCCCGAAACCGCTCGTGATAATAAAACAAATTTGCAACTGAAGCGGTATTTTCAACTTCTGGTGTGACGTATGAATAAGCAAAATCCGCGTGGCGTATTGTGCAAGACGAGACCGAAAACTGAGCTTTCAAAGCGACAGAGTTGTGTAACAGTTGAGCAAGCTGACACGGGCAGTTCGTTTTGTAATCTTTTTGGTAAGGGGTTCGGTTAACTACCATAAGCTAGCTGTCCTGAGTGGCTGTGATTGCGTGGCTGCGCCGAAATTGTAACTTCAGATTAACACTGACTTGGCGGTGTTTCGTATAAAAGGAGTAAGTACACTCCTGGAAATTGAAATAAGAACACCGTGAATTCATTGTCCCAGGAAGGGGAAACTTTATTGACACATTCCTGGGGTCAGATACATCACATGATCACACTGACAGAACCACAGGCACATAGACACAGGCAACAGAGCATGCACAATGTCGGCACTAGTACAGTGTATATCCACCTTTCGCAGCAATGCTGGCTGCTATTCTCCCATGGAGACGATCGTAGAGATGCTGTATGTAGTCCTGTGGAACGGCTTGCCATGCCATTTCCACCTGGCGCCTCACTTGGACCAGCGTTCGTGCTGGACGTGCAGACCGCGTGAGACGACGCTTCATCCAGTCCCAAACATGCTCAATGGGGGACAGATCCGGAGATCTTGCTGGCCAGGATAGTTGACTTACACCTTCTAGAGCACGTTGGGTGGCACGGGATACATGCGGACGTGCATTGTCCTGTTCGAACAGCAAGTTCCCTTGCCGGTCTAGGAATGGTAGAACGATGGGGTCGATGACGGTTTGGATGTACCGTGCACTATTCAGTGTCCCCTCGACGATCACCAGTGGTGTACGGCCAGTGTAGGAGATCGCTCCCCACACCATGATGCCGGGTGTTGGTCCTGTGTGCCTCGGTCGTATGCAGTCCTGATTGTGGCGCTCACCTGCACGGCGCCAAACACGCATACGACCATCATTGGCACCAAGGCAGAAGCGACTCTCATCGCTGAAGACGACACGTCTCCATTCGTCCCTCCATTCACGCCTGTCGCGACACCACTGGAGGCGGGCTGCACGATGTTGGGGCGTGAGCGGAAGACGGCCTAACGGTGTGCGGGACCGTAGCCCAGCTTCATGGAGACGGTTGCGAATGGTCCTCGCCGATACCCCAGGAGCAACAGTGTCCCTAATTTGCTGGGAAGTGGCGGTGCGGTCCCTTACGGCACTGCGTAGGATCCTACGGTCTTGGCGTGCATCCGTGCGTCGCTGCGGTCCGGTCCCAGGTCGACGGGCACGTGCACCTTCCGCCGACCACTGGCGACAACATCGATGTACTGTGGAGACCTCACGCCCCACGTGTTGAGCAATTCGGCGGTACGTCCACCCGGCCTCCCGCATGCCCACTATACGCCCTCGCTCAAAGTCCGTCAACTGCACATACGGTTCACGTCCACGCTGTCGCGGCATGCTACCAGTGTTAAAGACTGCGATGGAGCTCCGTATGCCACGGCAAACTGGCTGACACTGACGGCGGCGGTGCACAAATGCGGCGCAGCTAGCGCCATTCGACGGCCAACACCGCGGTTCCTGGTGTGCCCGCTGTGCCGTGCGTGTGATCATTGCTTGTACAGCCCTCTCGCAGTGTCCGGAGCAAGTATGGTGGGTCTGACACACCGGTGTCAATGTGTTCTTTTTTCCATTTCCAGGAGTGTATGTATCGAAATTTTCACTCGAGGGTTCTCCATTCCCAGCCTGACACTGAAACCTGTAATGCAACCTGTAGACACAATTAGTGCGGATGGTTCACTACAGCTCATCCAGTTGAGCAACAGTGATTCGTTTCGAACAAGGAAGACGTGTGGACCGGACTGCAGAAGAAGAAATCACTGCGAGGTGAGAGAACACTTTTCTGTGGGACGACCATTTCTAAAATGCTCCTTCACCCATTCAGCTGATCCTGTAATCCCTGCTCACTTTCACTGAACGCAGTAATGTCGCCAGAGAATGTAAGAGTTGCTATCATTTCACCCATAATGTTAATTCCAAACTTTCAACATTCTTTAATATGTTCACCACATGCACAGTTTGAACACATCTACATATATATCTACATGGATACTCTGTGAATCACATTTAAGTGCCTGGCAGAGGGTTCATCGAACCACCTTCACAATTCTCTATTATTCCAATCTCGTATAGCGCGCGGAAAGAATGAAAAACTATATCTTTCCGTAAGAGGTCTGATTTCCCTTATTTTATCATGGTGATCGTCTTCCCTATGTAGGTCTGTGTCAACAAAATATTTTCGCATTCGGAGGAGAAAGTTGGTGATTGGAATTTCGTGAGAAGATTCGGTTGCAACGGAAAACGCCTTTCTTTTCATCCAAATTCTGTATCATTTATGTGACGCTGTCTCCCATATTTCGCGATAATGCAAAACGTGCTGCCTGTCTTTGAACTTTTTCGATGTACTCCGTCAGTCCTATCTGGTAAGGATCCCACACCGCGGAGCAGTATTCTAAAAGAGGACGGACAAGCGTAGTGTAGGCGGTCTCCTAAGTAGGTCTGTTACATTTTCTAAGTGCCCTGCCAATACAACGCAGTCTTTGGTCAGCCTTCCCCACAACATTTTCTATGTGTTGCTTCCAATTTAAGTTGTTCGTAATTGTAATACCTAGGTATTTAGCTGAATTTACAGCTTTTAGATTAGACTGATTTATCGTGTAACCCAAGTTTAACGAGTTCCTTTTAGCACTCATGTGGATGACCTCACACTTTTCGTTATTTAGGATCAACTGCCACTTTTTGCACCATTCAGATGTCTTTTCTAAATCGTTTGCCACTTTGTTTTGGTCTTCTGATGACTTTATTAGTCAATACACGACAGCGTCATCTGCAAACAATCGAAGACGGCTGCTCAGATTGTCTCCAAAATCGTTTATATAGATAAGGAACAGCAAAGGGCCTGTAACACTACCTTGGGGAACGCCAGAAATCACTTCTGTTTTACTTGATGACTTTCTGAAATGTGACCTCTCTGACAGGAAATCACAAATCCAGTCACATAACTGAGACGATATTCCATAAGCACGCAATTTCACTACGAGCCGGTTATGTGGTACAGTGTCAAAAGCCTTCCGGAAATCCAGAACAGTAGGGCAGATAGGCAGCGTCCCTGTTTTACACCCCTTTTAATAGGCTAAGTGTACTTCACTCATAAATCTGTATTATGAATGAAGTTTGCGGAACTAACGGTTACATTTCAACGGATAACACGGCTCTTGCACCCATCACGAACTCCGGTGCATCTGACTTTCGGGCGTTTTGCAAGCGGCGATTATTCTCCGAACTAGACAGTAGTCTTCTGGATGAGATTTTCACTCTGCAGCGGAGTGTGCGCTGATATGAAATACCTGGCAGATTAAAACTGTGTGGCGGACCGGGACTCGAACTCGGGTCCTTTGCCTTTCACGGGCAAGTGCTCTACCAACTGAGCTACCCAAGCGTGAGTTCGAGCCTCGGTCCAGCAGACAGTTTTAATCTGCCAGGAAGTTTCGTATGAGCGCACACTCCGCTGCAGAGTGAAAATCTCATTCTGGAAACATCCCCCAGGCTGTGGCTAGGCCATGTCTCCGCTGTATCCTTTCTCTCAGGAGTACTAGTTCTGCAGGGTTCGCAGGAGAGCTTCTGTAAAGTTTGGAAGGTAGGAGACGATGCACTGGCTGAAGTAAAGCTGTGAGGACGGGGAGTGAGTCGGGCTCGGGTAGCTCAGTTGGTAGAGCACTTGCCCGCGAAAAGCAAAAGTCCCGAGTTCGAGTCTCGGTCCGGCACACAGTTTTATAATGTGCCAGGAAGTTTCATATCAGCGCACACTCCGCTGCAGAGTGAAAATCTCATTGGTTAAAGTAGACACTTCCATAACAGTAACCAAAGCCCTACAGAAATCCAACTACTTTAAAAAGATTGTCAGATGCGACAACAAGACTAGAAATTATCGCATGTGTGCCGGACCGAGACTCGAACTCGGGACGTTTGCCTTTCGCGGGCAAGTGCTCTACCAACTGAGCTACCCAAGCGTGAGTTCGAGTCTCGGTCCAGCAGACAGTTTTAATCTGCCAGGAAGTTTCGTATGAGCGCACACTCCGCTGCAGAGTGAAAATCTCATTCTGGAAACATCCCCCAGGCTGTGGCTAGGCCATGTCTCCGCTGTATCCTTTCTCTCAGGAGTACTAGTTCTGCAGGGTTCGCAGGAGAGCTTCTGTAAAGTTTGGAAGGTAGGAGACGATGCACTGGCTGAAGTAAAGCTGTGAGGACGGGGCGTGAGTCGGGCTCGGGTAGCTCAGTTGGTAGAGCACTTGCCCGCGAAAAGCAAAAGTCCCGAGTTCGAGTCTCAGTCCGGCACACAGTTTTATAATGTGCCAGGAAGTTTCATATCAGCGCACACTCCGCTGCAGAGTGAAAATCTCATTGGTTAAAGTAGACACTTCCATAACAGTAACCAAAGCCCTACAGAAATCCAACTACTTTAAAAAGATTGTCAGATGCGACAACAAGACTAGAAATTATCGCATGTGTGCCGGACCGAGACTCGAACTCGGGACGTTTGCCTTTCGCGGGCAAGTGCTCTACCAACTGAGCTACCCAAGCGTGAGTTCGAGTCTCGGTCCAGCAGACAGTTTTAATCTGCCAGGAAGTTTCGTATGAGCGCACACTCCGCTGCAGAGTGAAAATCTCATTCTGGAAACATCCCCCAGGCTGTGGCTAGGCCATGTCTCCGCTGTATCCTTTCTTTCAGGAGTACTAGTTCTGCAGGGTTCGCAGGAGAGCTTCTGTAAAGTTTGGAAGGTAGGAGACGATGCACTGGCTGAAGTAAAGCTGTGAGGACGGGGCGTGAGTCGGGCTCGGGTAGCTCAGTTGGTAGAGCACTTGCCCGCGAAAAGCAAAAGTCCCGAGTTCGAGTCTCGGTCCGGCACACAGTTTTATAATGTGCCAGGAAGTTTCATATCAGCGCACACTCCGCTGCAGAGTGAAAATCTCATTGGTTAAAGTAGACACTTCCATAACAGTAACCAAAGCCCTACAGAAATCCAACTACTTTAAAAAGATTGTCAGATGCGACAACAAGACTAGAAATTATCGCATGTGTGCCGGACCGGGACTCGAACTCGGGTCCTTTGCCTTTCACGGGCAAGTGCTCTACCAACTGAGCTACCCAAGCGTGAGTTCGAGCCTCGGTCCAGCAGACAGTTTTAATCTGCCAGGAAGTTTCGTATGAGCGCACACTCCGCTGCAGAGTGAAAATCTCATTCTGGAAACATCCCCCAGGCTGTGGCTAGGCCATGTCTCCGCTGTATCCTTTCTCTCAGGAGTACTAGTTCTGCAGGGTTCGCAGGAGAGCTTCTGTAAAGTTTGGAAGGTAGGAGACGATGAACTGGCTGAAGTAAAGCTGTGAGGACGGGGCGTGAGTCGGGCTCGGGTAGCTCAGTTGGTAGAGCACTTGCCCGCGAAAAGCAAAAGTCCCGAGTTCGAGTCTCGGTCCGGCACACAGTTTTATAATGTGCCAGGAAGTTTCATATCAGCGCACACTCCGCTGCAGAGTGAAAATCTCATTGGTTAAAGTAGACACTTCCATAACAGTAACCAAAGCCCTACAGAAATCCAACTACTTTAAAAAGATTGTCAGATGCGACAACAAGACTAGAAATTATCGCATGTGTGCCGGACCGAGACTCGAACTCGGGACGTTTGCCTTTCGCGGGCAAGTGCTCTACCAACTGAGCTACCCAAGCGTGAGTTCGAGTCTCGGTCCAGCAGACAGTTTTAATCTGCCAGGAAGTTTCGTATGAGCGCACACTCCGCTGCAGAGTGAAAATCTCATTCTGGAAACATCCCCCAGGCTGTGGCTAGGCCATGTCTCCGCTGTATCCTTTCTCTCAGGAGTACTAGTTCTGCAGGGTTCGCAGGAGAGCTTCTGTAAAGTTTGGAAGGTAGGAGACGATGCACTGGCTGAAGTAAAGCTGTGAGGATGGGGCGTGAGTCGGGCTCGGGTAGCTCAGTTGGTAGAGCACTTGCCCGCGAAAAGCAAAAGTCCCGAGTTCGAGTCTCAGTCCGGCACACAGTTTTATAATGTGCCAGGAAGTTTCATATCAGCGCACACTCCGCTGCAGAGTGAAAATCTCATTGGTTAAAGTAGACACTTCCATAACAGTAACCAAAGCCCTACAGAAATCCAACTACTTTAAAAAGATTGTCAGATGCGACAACAAGACTAGAAATTATCGCATGTGTGCCGGACCGAGACTCGAACTCGGGACGTGTGCCTTTCGCGGGCAAGTGCTCTACCAACTGAGCTACCCAAGCGTGAGTTCGAGTCTCGGTCCAGCAGACAGTTTTAATCTGCCAGGAAGTTTCGTATGAGCGCACACTCCGCTGCAGAGTGAAAATCTCATTCTGGAAACATCCCCCAGGCTGTGGCTAGGCCATGTCTCCGCTGTATCCTTTCTTTCAGGAGTACTAGTTCTGCAGGGTTCGCAGGAGAGCTTCTGTAAAGTTTGGAAGGTAGGAGACGATGCACTGGCTGAAGTAAAGCTGTGAGGACGGGGCGTGAGTCGGGCTCGGGTAGCTCAGTTGGTAGAGCACTTGCCCGCGAAAAGCAAAAGTCCCGAGTTCGAGTCTCAGTCCGGCACACAGTTTTATAATGTGCCAGGAAGTTTCATATCAGCGCACACTCCGCTGCAGAGTGAAAATCTCATTGGTTAAAGTAGACACTTCCATAACAGTAACCAAAGCCCTACAGAAATCCAACTACTTTAAAAAGATTGTCAGATGCGACAACAAGACTAGAAATTGTCGCATGTGTGCCGGACCGAGACTCGAACTCGGGACGTTTGCCTTTCGCGGGCAAGTGCTCTACCAAGTGAGCTACCCAAGCGTGAGTTCGAGTCTCGGTCCAGCAGACAGTTTTAATCTGCCAGGAAGTTTCGTATGAGCGCACACTCCGCTGCAGAGTGAAAATCTCATTCTGGAAACATCCCCCAGGCTGTGGCTAGGCCATGTCTCCGCTGTATCCTTTCTCTCAGGAGTACTAGTTCTGCAGGGTTCGCAGGAGAGCTTCTGTAAAGTTTGGAAGGTAGGAGACGATGCACTGGCTGAAGTAAAGCTGTGAGGACGGGGCGTGAGTCGGGCTCGGGTAGCTCAGTTGGTAGAGCACTTGCCCGCGAAAGGCAAAAGTCCCGAGTTCGAGTCTCAGTCCGGCACACAGTTTTATAATGTGCCAGGAAGTTTCATATCAGCGCACACTCCGCTGCAGAGTGAAAATCTCATTGGTTAAAGTAGACACTTCCATAACAGTAACCAAAGCCCTACAGAAATCCAACTACTTTAAAAAGATTGTCAGATGCGACAACAAGACTAGAAATTATCGCATGTGTGCCGGACCGAGACTCGAACTCGGGACGTTTGCCTTTCGCGGGCAAGTGCTCTACCAACTGAGCTACCCAAGCGTGAGTTCGAGTCTCGGTCCAGCAGACAGTTTTAATCTGCCAGGAAGTTTCGTATGAGCGCACACTCCGCTGCAGAGTGAAAATCTCATTCTGGAAACATCCCCCAGGCTGTGGCTAGGCCATGTCTCCGCTGTATCCTTTCTCTCAGGAGTACTAGTTCTGCAAGGTTCGCAGGAGAGTTTCTGTAAAGTTTGGAAGGTAGGAGACGATGCACTGGCTGAAGTAAAGCTGTGAGGACGGGGCGTGAGTCGCGCTTGGGTAGCTCAGTTGGTAGAGCACTTGCCCGCGAAAGGCAAAAGTCCCGAGTTCGAGTCTCGGTCCGGCACACAGTTTTATAATGTGCCAGGAAGTTTCATATCAGCGCACACTCCGCTGCAGAGTGAAAATCTCATTGGTTAAAGTAGACACTTCCATAACAGTAACCAAAGCCCTACAGAAATCCAACTACTTTAAAAAGATTGTCAGATGCGACAACAAGACTAGAAAATTATCGCATGTGTGCCGGACCGAGACTCGAACTCGGGTCCTTTGCCTTTCGAGGGCAAGTGCTCTACCAACTGAGCTACCCAAGCGTGAGTTCGAGCCTCGGTCCAGCAGACAGTTTTAATCTGCCAGGAAGTTTCGTATGAGCGCACACTCCGCTGCAGAGTGAAAATCTCATTCTGGAAACATCCCCCAGGCTGTGGGTAGGCCATGTCTCCGCTGTATCCTTTCTCTCAGGAGTTCTAGTTCTGCAAGGTTCGCAGGAGAGCTTCTGTAAAGTTTGGAAGGTAGGAGACGATGCACTGGCTGAAGTAAAGCTGTGAGGACGGGGTGTGAGTCGGGCTTGGGTAGCTCAGTTGGCAGAGCACTTGCCCGCGAAAGGCAAAAGTCCCGAGTTCGAGTCTCGGTCCGGCACACAGTTTTATAATGTGCCAGGAAGTTTCATATCAGCGCACACTCCGCTGCAGAGTGAAAATCTCATTGGTTAAAGTAGACACTTCCATAACAGTAACCAAAGCCCTACAGAAATCCAACTACTTTAAAAAGATTGTCAGATGCGACAACAAGACTAGAAAATTATCGCATGTGTGCCGGACCGAGACTCGAACTCTGGTCCTTTGCCTTTCGAGGGCAAGTGCTCTACCAACTGAGCTACCCAAGCGTGAGTTCGAGCCTCGGTCCAGCAGACAGTTTTAATCTGCCAGGAAGTTTCGTATGAGCGGACACTCCGCTGCAGAGTGAAAATCTCATTCTGGAAACATCCCCCAGGCTGTGGGTAGGCCATGTCTCCGCTGTATCCTTTCTCTCAGGAGTTCTAGTTCTGCAAGGTTCGCAGGAGAGCTTCTGTAAAGTTTGGAAGGTAGGAGACGATGCACTGGCTGAAGTAAAGCTGTGAGGACGGGGTGTGAGTCGGGCTTGGGTAGCTCAGTTGGCAGAGCACTTGCCCGCGAAAGGCAAAAGTCCCGAGTTCGAGTCTCGGTCCGGCACACAGTTTTATAATGTGCCAGGAAGTTTCATATCAGCGCACACTCCGCTGCAGAGTGAAAATCTCATTGGTTAAAGTAGACACTTCCATAACAGTAACCAAAGCCCTACAGAAATCCAACTACTTTAAAAAGATTGTCAGATGCGACAACAAGACTAGAAAATTATCGCATGTGTGCCGGACCGAGACTCGAACTCGGGACGTTTGCCTTTCGAGGGCAAGTGCTCTACCAACTGAGCTACCCAAGCGTGAGTTCGAGCCTCGGTCCAGCAGACAGTTTTAATCTGCCAGGAAGTTTCGTATGAGCGCACACTCCGCTGCAGAGTGAAAATCTCATTCTGGAAACATCCCCCAGGCTGTGGGTAGGCCATGTCTCCGCTGTATCCTTTCTCTCAGGAGTTCTAGTTCTGCAAGGTTCGCAGGAGAGCTTCTGTAAAGTTTGGAAGGTAGGAGACGATGCACTGGCTGAAGTAAAGCTGTGAGGACGGGGTGTGAGTCGGGCTTGGGTAGCTCAGTTGGCAGAGCACTTGCCCGCGAAAGGCAAAAGTCCCGAGTTCGAGTCTCGGTCCGGCACACAGTTTTATAATGTGCCAGGAAGTTTCATATCAGCGCACACTCCGCTGCAGAGTGAAAATCTCATTGGTTAAAGTAGACACTTCCATAACAGTAACCAAAGCCCTACAGAAATCCAACTACTTTAAAAAGATTGTCAGATGCGACAACAAGACTAGAAAATTATCGCATTTGTGCCGGACCGAGACTCGAACTCGGGTCCTTTGCCTTTCGAGGGCAAGTGCTCTACCAACTGAGCTACCCAAGCGTGAGTTCGAGCCTCGGTCCAGCAGACAGTTTTAATCTGCCAGGAAGTTTCGTATGAGCGGACACTCCGCTGCAGAGTGAAAATCTCATTCTGGAAACATCCCCCAGGCTGTGGGTAGGCCATGTCTCCGCTGTATCCTTTCTCTCAGGAGTTCTAGTTCTGCAAGGTTCGCAGGAGAGCTTCTGTAAAGTTTGGAAGGTAGGAGACGATGCACTGGCTGAAGTAAAGCTGTGAGGACGGGGTGTGAGTCGGGCTTGGGTAGCTCAGTTGGCAGAGCACTTGCCCGCGAAAGGCAAAAGTCCCGAGTTCGAGTCTCGGTCCGGCACACAGTTTTATAATGTGCCAGGAAGTTTCATATCAGCGCACACTCCGCTGCAGAGTGAAAATCTCATTGGTTAAAGTAGACACTTCCATAACAGTAACCAACGCCCTACAGAAATCCAACTACTTTAAAAAGATTGTCAGATGCGACAACAAGACTAGAAAATTATCGCATGTGTGCCGGACCGAGACTCGAACTCGGGTCCTTTGCCTTTCGCGGGCAAGTGCTCAACCAACTGAGCTACCCAAGCGTGAGTTCGAGTCTCGGTCCAGCAGACAGTTTTAATCTGCCAGGAAGTTTCGTATGAGCGCCCACTCCGCCGCAGAGTGAAAATCTCATTCTGGAAACATCCCCCAGGCTGTGGGTAATCCATGTCTCCGCAATATCCATTCTTTCAGGAGTACTAGTTCTGCAGGGTTCGCAGGAGAGCTTCTGTTCAGTTTGGAAGGTAGGAGACGATGCACTGGCTGAAGTAAAGCTGTGAGGACGGGGCGTGAGTCGGGCTTGGGTAGCTCAGTTGGTAGAGCACTTGCCCGCGAAAGGCAAAAGTTCCGAGTTCGAGTCTCGGTCCGGCACACATTTTTAATCTGCCAGTAAGTTTCAGTTACTCGACAGTTATGTTACTCGACAGCGGTCAGGTTTTCCAGAAATTTCACTAAATTTTTATCTTCTTTCCTGGACCTAGGTGGTCGCTCGAGTTTGGGCTGCGCAGATGAAGGAAAAGCTAAGAGTACCAGTGTCAAGTTGTCGCCAGCTGCTTTCCGATAATGAATAATGCAGCGCAGTGTCGTGTATGAGGGCCGACGCTCAACAAGTATCCACGCTCCCTCGGGTGCGGGCACAGACGTTCGTGCCGGAGGTATTGTAAGTAATTGGAGGACGTGTCCAGTGTTCGACAAAAACATACGCGGGAGGGCGCTGGGTGCGGTGCGTGCACCTGCTCCGTGAAACAGGCGGCACTTCAAAGTAACACCCGCCACCGGCCCCACACCCTGGGGCAGTCGCGCCGAATAATGGCATCTCGCCGGCGTGTACTTCATTACTAATGCTTCTGTTGTAGAGGAACGTGTTGCGTGAAAATACGTGTACGACAGAGAATGGAGATAAGTGGGAACATTAATGAAGTGCTGGGTGCTTTTGTTAACGTCTTGTCACAAGAGCCTTCCCTGTCATTCTCCTGTCGCTTGTCCCCTTTTTTAATCCAGTGCGGCTTCCGTCTCTCACCACTGCATTATAGAGCGTACCTCCCTCTCTCTCTTTATCTCTCCCGTGTGTGTGTGTGTGTGTGTGTTAGGAAGACAGAGGGAGAGACAGAGAGGGAGAGAGAAAGAAGGTGCGACAGATGGAGAGAGAGAGAAAGAAGGAGAGACCATAAAATCACTCAGCTATCTTCACTTACTGTTATTTGTATTTTGCCTACACTGAGCCTTTTATACTGAGTTGTTTTCACTCCACTTATGTTGTGGTTTTATATGTATGAGTGATTGATTGTCTCTGTGTGTGTGTGTCCTGTTGTAGTTTCGCGGATGATGCAGTAGTATACAGACAAGTTACAGCATTAGAAAACTGCAGCGAAATGCAGGAAGATCTGCAGCGGATAGGCACTTGGTGCAGGGAGTGGCAACTGACCCTTAACATAGAGAAATGTAATGTATTGCGAATACATAGAAAGAAGGATCCTTAATTGTATGATTATACGACAGCGGAACAAACACTCGTAGCAGTTACTTCTGTAAAATATCTGGGAGCATGCGTGCGGAACGATTTGAAGTGCAACAAAGGAGGTGGCTTACAAAACACTCGTTCGACCTATACTTGAGTATTGCTCATCAGTGTGGGATCCGTACCAGGTCGGGTTGACGGAGGAGATAGAGAAGATCCAAAGAAGAGCAGCGCGTTTCGTCACAGGGTTATTTGGTAAGCGTGATGGCGTTACGGAGATGTTTAGCAAACTCGAGTGGCAGACTCTGCAAGAGAGGCGCTCTGCATCGCGGTGTAGATTGCTGTCCAGGTTTCGAGAGGGTACTTTTCTGGATGAAGTATCGAATATATTGCTTCCCCCTACTTATACCTCCCGTATAACGAACGTAAAATTAGAGAGATTCGAGCGCGCACGGAGGCTCTCCGGCAGTCGTTCTTCCCGCGAACCATACGCGACTGGAACAGGAAAGGGAGGTAATTACAGTGGCACGTTAAGTGCCCTCCGCCACACACCGTTGGGTTGCTTGCGGAGTGTAAATGTAGATGTAGATGTAGAATACATTCACCGTTGGTGGGACACAGGGGGATGGCTGAAACTGCTTTCACACTATACGCTTCCGTTTTTATGGTGATCTGCTCCAGCTGCTGCAGACGCTGTATTCAACCTGAAAGTGTTAATCAAAGTTGCGGAGAAATATTCGTCGGTGCTCTGCTGCGTAGCAATCAGATTTGCTTTCCGTTCTTGGAAACATTGGTGCCAAAAAAATGATCCGTGAAGTCACTTCTTTTCCGAAGAAAGCATCAAATTATTTAATTAGGACTGAACTGTCCCGTCGGAATTGTTCTCGAGCTGGTATTCATTAATAGATCACACTTGAGTATACGTTGTTTGTGGAAATAACACGTATCTTTTTGAAATGAACGGAGTTTTACTGACCTCAGTGTCAATGAAATTCTTCTCGCGCATGAATTAGCGATTCTCTGTTATATATAATTTTTTTCAAAATTTTTCAATGGCGTCGATTTGTTCTTTTCAATTAACCTCAGGATCTTTGCTCATGTAATTACATTGTATTAAGAACAAAAGCTTACTATCTAAGAGTGATTATCCAAGCGCACTATACCATACAGTATTAGAGAATTTGTTCTTTTCGATTAACCTCAGGATCTTTGCTCATGTCATTAAATTGTATTAAGAACAAAAGCTTACTATCTATGAGTGATTATCCAAACGCACTATACCATAGAGTATTAGAGAATATCCTTGTCTTTCTCTGACGTACTGTCACATTGATGCATTGCAAACTTATTGCATCATACATCATAAGACAGTGAGTGCGAGTCGGGGGGGGGGGGGGGAGGAGGTGACAGAGTGAGGAAGGAAGGGAGGGAGAAAGCAAAAGTATACTACCAGGACAATGAAAATGATTCTCGGTTAAAATCGGTTGACTCATGCAAATACCTTTGTCCGGGAATTCCTACAAACTTCTGGAACCTCTAGAGGAAAGTTATATAAAGGGAGGGAGAGAGACAACGAAAGTATACTACCAGTACAATGAAAATGATTCCCGGTTAAGATCAGTAGACTCTGCAGATACCTTTGTCCGAGAATTCCCGTTACAAACTTCTGGGACCTATAGAGGGAAGTTATATAATACTTTGAATAGGAACCCATGTCCGGAAACATATCATTTTCGTCCTACGATGATTTCACTTCAGATGTGTGACGCGTTTACGTCTGCTGAGGGAAAGAGAAAAGTCTCAGAGCTACTTGTCCGAGTATGAAACAGGGCACACAGGATGGCGTGAACTACATCAGACAGCTGATGTCACTGAACGTCTATCGTAATGCATAAGTGCTGTTCTGTACTTAGGTCTATCGTAATGCATCAGTGATGTTCTGTACTTAAGAGTGCGCTGGGTTCTAATTTGTTTTGGAATAACGTAAGCACGTAATCTTATAATTATACTTTTCCCTGAGACACTTAAGTCTCTTCTTTATCTACGATAATGCCATGACAGTAGTGACAATGCAAGGGAAAATTAGCAGAAGACATGAACTTTAGTTTGGAGGGCACTCAACTTGCGTAGTTCGTGTAGCAGTGTTAACCACAGTGCTGTGCTGGTGTAATGGTTAGCATTTCTGCCTAGTAAAAAGACCCGGGGTCGAGTTCCGGCCGCAGCACAAATCTTAGTTCGTTTCTTCTGCTTCAGTCATCGTCGTAGATAAAGAAGAGACGTAAATGTCTGAGGGAAAAGTATAATTATAAGATCTGTAGGATCACCTATGTGAAGTTTGTGTTGGGGAAGGCACTTAACTTGGGTACTTCGTGCAACACTGTTAACCACAGAGCTGTGGTAGTGTAGTGGTTAGCATAGCTGCCTACCAAGCGAGATGACCCGGCTTCGAGTTCTAGCTGGTACGGTAGCTCAGCGTGTTCGGTCAGAGGGTTAGCTACACTCTGTAACAAAAAGAAAAAAACCTAAAAAGGAAGAACGTAAACGGGTGACATCGGACGTCCGCCTCGAACGAATTCAAGGAACAATGTAGAACAAAAATGAGACAAAAA
This sequence comes from Schistocerca cancellata, assembly GCF_023864275.1. NCBI lineage: Eukaryota > Metazoa > Arthropoda > Insecta > Orthoptera > Acrididae > Schistocerca > Schistocerca cancellata. Next base: position 1,197,854,109 of record NC_064626.1, read on the forward strand.
AAAAATAAAACAAAAAAAAAAAAAAACGAGTCCCGGCTCCAGCACAAATTTAAGTTCGTTTATTCTGCTTCAATCATTATTGTAAACACGTAATGGTCAAGCGTTAATATAAGCAACTGTGCTTAAGTGATAATGGATGTTCCCCTGTAAGTTTCGGTGAGTGAGTTCTATGAGTATCAAAGTATGTGACATTGTATGAGGTGTATATTTCTATTGTCTATTGTCAAATCACAATTTATGAAAGATGTTTATATTTTATTAATAGGATTAAGTAGGAATAATTAATATTTGTCATGTTGAAAATAATTGTGGTAGCAGGGAATGTCTGCACCAAAGTATTGTTGACAAGAGAGACCGCAAATTGATATAATTTTAAAAAGGGCGGGAGAGACCACGTATGGATACATTTTAAGAAAAGAGTGGGAAAGACCGCGCATTGATACATTTTGTGATAGGAGCAGGCATTGTCTGCACCAGAAAGCATTGTTGGCGGGAGAGACCGCACTTCAGCGTTCGTAGGAAGTCAGTAGTAAGCGAGATGTGAAGCGAGTCGGTGGCAGGTCTGAAGCGAGAGGTTGAGAGGAGCGGTGTGCCTGCCAGCCACTAGCTATGATTTACAAGAGATTATAAACGGATGTACAGAGACATCAGCTAACTATTATCATAAGAGGAACTAATATTATTGAATTAATTTTTTGAGAAACTCAAAGACTACTGAAGGTATGTTTGCGCATTGCTAGTTGTAAGATTATTGTAAAAAGTGAGTCCCATTTGAACGTTTGTAAAATCATTTCATTCAGAATATAATTAACTTTTGCCAGCAATATTGCATTTCTAATTATAATCCATCCCAAAAACCATCAACGTAAAACTTTGCAAAATTTTATTGTTGTCAAGAAAAAGTTTAACTATGAATTGCGTAACTTCAGTCAAATTAATTAAAGAATAACGTCAGCTTTGCTATTAAAGAATAACGTCAGCTTTAGTAATAAATACAGCCACTTATTATGAAAGCCCACCAGCAGCTAATAGAGTATAGTAAAACAGAGTAGTCGCAGTTCGATGTAGCAGTCAGATGGCGATCCAGTAACAGTAAAAAAGGTAAGGAACAGTTTTGGGTTATTGCAGATAACGACTGAGGGACACGACGACGACACATTCTATGTTTCATCGAAATAATCAGAAAATCACTTTTAATAAGCAGCAATTAAATTTGTATGCGAAGAGTGAGAAAGAGAATAAATTTCAAAGGGAAGATTTCATTTGTTATTATTAAGCAAGAGATAGAAATCCTAAGGGAAGGTTACATAGGTTATTGTAAAAGGGAAGGTTATCATTAGCAAAAGAGGTATAGAGGAGACGGGAAGGTTTCAACATAAATTACCTTATCTTTTCATTGAACTGATTTAGAACCTTAAATGTTTTACACCGCCAAGGGACCAGAAACTTAGTATGTGACATATTTTTCAACTTGATGTGTCTTCCCGTTCCTGAGAAAACAGGTGGCCTTACGAGTCGGACAAACAGAAAGAGACGCGATTAATAACGTGATTCTACAAGGGTTCCGTTTCTACAGACTGAGATAGGGAATCCCAAAAGCAACATATTGTGCGTAAACAGATCCTATACTATTCGATCCGTCTGTTCGCGGCAAGCCACTGCAGACGTTAACTATAAAATATCTAGGTGTTACAATCTGGGTCGGCCGCTGTGACCGATCGGTTCTCGGCACTTCAGTTCGGAACCACGTCGCTGCTACGGTCGCAGGTTCGAATCCTGCCTCGGGCGTGGATGTGTGTGATGTCCTTACGTTATTCAGGTTTAAGTAGTTCTGAGTCTATGGGACTGATGACCTCAGACGTTAAGTCCCATACGGCTTAGAGCCATTTGAACCATTTAGTAACAATCTCGGGCGACCTAAAATGTAATAACCACATACAACTAATTGTAGGAAAAGCAGATACCAGGCTGGTTTTCATCGGAAGAATCTTACGAAAATGCAGTTCATCGACGAAGGAAAAGGCGTAAAAAAATGACTTGTTATTCCAATTCTTCTGTTCATCAGTCTGGCACGTTTCACCGTGGGATCGTTTCATAGGCGCGAGAGTGTTACGGAAACGCTCAACATCTCCAATAAAAATCGCTACGAGAGAGGCGTGGTTACGGGGAGTGTTGCTGTTGAAGTTCCAAGAGCATACGATCACTATAAGAGCAACATATTACTTCATCCCTTATACGAGGGCAGTTCAATAAGTAATGCAACACATTTTTTTTCTCGGCCAATTTTGGTTGAAAAAACCGGAAATTTCTTGTGGAATATTTTCAAACATTCCCGCTTCGTCTCGTATAGTTTCATTGACTTCTGACAGGTGGCAGCGCTGTACGGAGCTGTTAAAATGGCGTCTGTAACGGATGTGCGCTGCAAACAACGGGCAGTGATCGAGTTTCTTTTGGTGGAAAACCAGGGCATCTCAGATATTCATAGGCGCTTGCAGAATGTCTACTGTGATCTGGCAGTGGACAAAAGCACGGTGAGTCGTTGGGCAAAGCGTGTGTCATCATCGCCGCAAGGTCAAGCAAGACTGTCTGATCTCCCGTGTGCGGGCCTGCCGTGCACAGCTGTGACTCCTGCAATGGCGGAGCGTGCGAACACACTCGTTCGGGATGATCGACGGATCACCATCAAACAACTCAGTGCTCAACTTGACATCTCTGTTGGTAGTGCTGTCACAATTGTTCACCAGTTGGGATATTCAAAGGTTTGTTCCCGCTGGGTCCCTCGTTGTCTAACCGAACACCATAAAGAGCAAAGGAGAACCATCTGTGCGGAATTGCTTGCTCGTCATGTGGCTGAGGGTGACAATTTCTTGTCAAAGATTGTTACGGGCGATGAAACATGGGTTCATCACTTCGAACCTGAAACAAAACGGCAATCAATGGAGTGGCGCCACACCCACTCCCCTAGCAAGAAAAAGTTTAAAGCCATACCCTCAGCCGGTAAAGTCACGGTTACAGTCTTCTGGGACGCTGAAGGGGTTATTCTGTTCGATGTCCTTCCCCATGGTCAAACGATCAACTCTGAAGTGTATTGTGCTACTCTTCAGAAATTGAAGAAACGACTTCAGCGTGTTCGTAGGCACAAAAATCTGAACGAACTTCTCCTTCTTCATGACAACGCAAGACGTCACACAAGTCTTCGCACCCGAGAGGAGCTCACAAAACTTCAGTGGACTGTTCTTCCTCATGCACCCTACAGCCCCGATCTCGCACCGTCGGATTTCCATATGTTTGGCCCAATGAAGGACGCAATCCGTGGGAGGCACTACGCGGATGATGAAGAAGTTATTGATACAGTACGACGTTGGCTCCGACATAGACCAGTGGAATGGTACCGTGCAGGCATACAGGCCCTCATTTCAAGGTGGCGTAAGGCCGTAGCATTGAATGGAGATTACGTTTAAAAATAGTGTTGTGTAGCTAAAAGATTGGGGAATAACCTGGTGTATTTCAATGCTGAATAAAACAACCCCTGTTTCAGAAAAAAAAGTGTTGCATTACTTATTGAACTGCCCTCGTATGTCTTCCAAATGATCGTAGCGATCAAGTCAGAGAAATTGGACCCCATACGGTAGATGACAGACAGTCGTTTCCCCCACTCACATTTTAGAATGGAACAGGGGAAGAGGCGGGGGGTGGATGTGGTTCTAAAGATACCCTACGGTACACTTAGTAAGATGACTTCCGTTGTGTGTGTGTGTAGCTATAGAGAGTAAAAAGTATTTAAACTGACAAACTCTGGGAGATGGTAGAGGGATATCAAAACAAATATTTTTCCCTGATTTCCTTTCTTTCTATGAGGAGTATTTAAACCGGTAGAGGAAGATTCCTCTGGCGGCAAATTAATTAAAACAGCAAACACTTTTCCATTTTTTTATGACCAAGGGACGACACATTACCACAACCCAAATTCAATTACAGTAGATTTTCAAAAATACCTCCATTGACTCGTAAACAAAGGTTACAGCGTCCGATCATGTTCTGCCTCACACGGGCAAAACCCCAGGAGTATCCTGAATTGTTCCTGCTGCTGCTACTATCCGGGCAACCATATCCTCTTCTGATGCAACAGGAGTAGCGTAAACAAGGTTGCGCATCTTTGCCCACACAAAAAGATACAGAGGGGACATATCTGGGGATCGAGCAGGCCATAGTACAGGACAACCTCTGTCAGTCCACGTTTCTGGGAACCGTCGGTCCAGGAATCGACGCACATGACGACTGAAATGTGCCGGCTCCCCGTCATGTTGGAACCACATGCGTTGTCTTGTAGGGAGTGGGACGTCTTCCAGCAATCTTGGCAATGCTCTGGTGAGAAAATTGTAATAGTGCCTGCCATTTAATGGGCTAGGTAGTAGATGCGGCGCAATTAAACAGTCCCCTAACAACACCGACCCACACATTAACGAAGAACCGCACTTGACGAGCGCTAGTAACTGTGGAATGTGGGTTATCCTCACTCCGTCCCAGGTTGTGGACACGCTGTAAGTGAAATGGCTGTAACAATTGCTCTCGAAGGACTGCTCTTAACATTCGTCTGATTCGTCCCCATTTTGCGTGCAACTGCACGAGTGCTGACTGAAGGATCCCGCTCCACATGCTGCAAGACAGCTTCCTCAAATTGCAGCGTTCTTACCGTGCGACGGCGTCCCTGTCCAGGTAACCTGCTAAATGAGTGGGTCTCGCGAAGACGTTGGTACACAGCAGCGAAGATCGTACGATGAGGGATACGGCGTTTAGGATATTGTTGTTGATAAACCTGCTGTGCAGCTCGTCCGTTGTGGTGCGCTACGTAGTACGCACCGTGGGGATGAAAGCTATATGAGAGAAGAGGCAACAAGCCAGGTAGTTCCTTCCAGACCACTAGAGGCGCTAGAGGTCAAACGAAGCTGGAACTGACCAATGAGAGCTATCCAATGGCGGTTGTTGATATTATGTCGTCTTGCTCTGTACTGAAGTCAACGGTTACAGTCGTCTTTGCATATGTTTCATATTTACATAATACTGATCTTCATTATAAACAGGTTTTTTCCTTTAAATTTCATAAAGTTCGCCGTAGAATTGAAGAGATTTCCTGCTGAAAAAAATGTCCGTAATTAATCCTAGTTTAAGACATTTAATATTCAGTAAATAATCTCGTAGCCGATAAATGACATGTATTCTCTTCTATCGTGAATGAAGCTGTGTGATTTGTTTGCTTACTTAAATAACTTTGGTATGTCAGTAGTAGTTTTATTTACTGAAGAATTTTATGTTTTTTCAGAATATTCAACATAACAAATTAACATTGAAATACTCCTGTAAATTCCCCGGCTGTTCATCTGGATATTATGTCAGTTCAACGGAGAAAGTTAGCAACAAGCATTTCTACAGGTTTCCAAAACAACTTCAAGAATTGCCACTGAAATGGAAAAGTGTGAACTATCACCTGATGTGAATTGCGCTGCTTATTTTGTTTGTGAAGATCATTTTTTTTCGAGGAAGATTCTATTAATAAAACTAGGCATAGGCTAAACAGGGATGTGTTCCCGAAACATGTGGCAGGTGTTCCATATCACTAGTGAATTAGGTGAAACTGTTGTTCATAGCAAAATTTGTATTGTCTGCTTGAGAAATAAAAAGTTTTGTTTTCATTTCACTGTTTTTATCCACCTTTCCTATTTTCGGTACTTAATATTTATGTCTTCTTTTTGGTGTTGAGGCATTTACAGTCGTAAGATGTAGGAACATTTTTTAAGAACTTAATGGTCAGTAGTGCAAGTTTCCTGGGCAATTATTCAGAAATTCCAGTCCTGTAGTATATTTGTAACAATTTTAGAATTCTTCATTAATTAATACTGTGATAAAAATTTCTTAATTGAGCCTCTTTAACTGCCGATTATTCTCTTACTTATAGTTTTTTTCTCCATTGTCCCCATAGTTTATAAGATGTCAAAGTATGTAAATTATTCAGGAATTAGCTGCAACAATTTTTATTTATCTTCTGACAGTTATTTAGACTAGAAGCTTGTTTCGACTTACTGTCAGTTTCAAGTGTTGCGTCTAGTTTTTGCCACGCACAAAACGTCCTGGAGCCTTTATATATTGATAGAAATCAATATTTGTCAGTCTGGAAGTCTATTCTTGACGTTAGCGCCTGACAGTTGATGCTCAAGAAAACATCATTGGAGCAGCGACAGTCAGACGAAAACGTCAAAAATAGACTTGTAAACTGACGCAGTTATACTGATTTCTATCAACATACAAAATCTCCAGGATGTTTTGTGCGTCATAAAAACTAGATGCAATACTTGAAACTGACAGTAAGTCGAAACAAGCTTGTAGCTTAAATTGCTGTAGCTAAATAAAATTGTTGAAGCTAAATTGGACTACAAATATTCCTGAATAATAGGTTTGTCACTGTTGTACTGCAATGTGCTATAGCCGTGTTTCAGTTATTTTATTATGATGCTAGCCAAAATAATTACGTAGCACGCCCAGAAAACTGAGATAAGAAAATAAAAGAAAACAGCGTACATATGCTAGGAGGGATGCAACCTGCGTTGTTTATCCTTTTTTTAGTTCATCTCCAAACCACTGCTACCGCTGCTATCAGCCTGTTTTTCCCTCTTTTAACACGGGGGTTGCGCTTCTCTTTCCTTGTTGTTATGTGGTACGCACCAACCATATCAGTGTACTCACTCCAGGTGTATCGCTCAATTAGTAGACAGAGACAATGCACTACTACACTGGTGAATAGCAGTTGCCTACAGCTGAAGAGTATAGTACGCCCTCGAACTACTGAAGATCGTCATACGGCCTCTAACAACTGAAGAGCGTAATACAGCCTCCACCAGTTTAAATAATCCTCATAGGAAAAAATGACATTAGGGAAAAATATTTGTTTTGATGTCCCCTACAATTTTCCAAAATGGTTCAAATGGGTCTGAGAACTATGGGACTTAACTGCTGAGGTCATCAGTCCCCTAGGACTTAAAACTACTTAAACCTAACTAACCTAAGGACATCACACACATCAATGCCCGAGGCAGGATTCGAACCTGCGACCGTAGCGGTCGCACGATTCCAGCCTGTAGCGCCTAGAAACGCTCGGCCACTCCGGTCAGCCAACTTCCCAGAGCTTGTCAGTTTAAATACTTTTCACCCTGTAGAAACATCTACTATGTCATGAGTATGAGAGCGTCAAGATTGTAACGGAGAACGTCACTAGACTCATATTGAAGAGTCTGACTCAGGTAACAAATCTGCTCTTCCTCAGCGAATTAGGGAGGCTGATCCCATCCGTCACCGCTGGATTCGGTGCAGGGCGACGGCGCGATATTCCGTCCTGCGCATGCGCGGCCGGTGGCCACCCACTGGCCCTCGCTGCGTTGCGTATAATGCGGCGGCCGTCCGTCAGAGGCGCCACTGTGTCGCCACATTGCCGCATTGTGCGGCTTCGTTTAGGCGGCGCGCCGCCCGACAAATTGGCTGTACTGCGTTAAGCAGGCGGTCGCGGTAGGTGGAGAGGGGGAGGGAGAGGGGGAGGGGAGCGTGGGCGGCCGCTCTGATACCTGCCAGCAGCGCCGCGCTCGCTGACTGCCTCTCAGAAGACGGCAGCGAACGCCGGTACTGACCCAGCGACTACTGCGTAGCCTCGCGCCGTGGACGTAACACGAGAGTACGCAACATAAAACAGTGTCTGTCTTCAGTCACATTTCTATTTCACCCACTGAACGTTAGCTGTTCACACCAACATTATAATGTAAATACTCCTGGTAATGTTGGAGATATCACCAAAGGAATTTGATCGAATTTTCTCGTTTTAAAAATTTGAAGGAGCGATCTGGTTTACTTGGTAAATAACTTTCTAAAGTCAACATGGCATAAATATTTATTTTCAAACAATGGTTTCCACAGACTTTGTTGTCATTTTCAAGTCTGTTATATAGTGCACATAGGCACCACTTGGAATATTTCTCATATTACCAGTTATGACCTAACATTTGACATTACAAGAAACGGAAATGGGAACTGTGCAATTACTTACCTTTTATGGCGTCCATCGTGTTTGGTGGCTTGCGTGATGCGGTTTTTTGTCGGGATGTACACGCCAGAACATAGAAGAAAACTGTAGCAACGATAATATCTAAAGTTATCCGTCTTGAATACATTAATAAGAACGTTTGAAGCAGATTTAGAGAGTGTAAAAAACATTTTGTGTACAAGTATAGTTGTTGTTGCTGTGGTCTTCAATCCTGAGACTGGTTTGATGCAGCTCTCCATGCTACTCTATACCTGTGCAAGCTTCTTCATTTCCCAGTACCTACTGCAGCCTACATCCTTCTCAATCTACTTAGTGTATTCATCTCTTGGTCTCCCTCTACGATTTTTACCCTCCACGCTGCCCTCCAGTACTAAATTGGTGATACCTTGATGCCTCAGAACATGTTCTACCAACCGATCCCTTCATCTAGTCAAGTTGTGCCACAAACTCCTCTTCTCCCCAATTCTATTCAATACCTCCTCATTAGTTATGTGATATACCCATCTAATATTCAGCATACTTCTGTAGCACCACATTTCGAAAGCTTCTATTCTCTTGTTGTCTAAACTACGACTTATCTTAGAAGAAAGATTAAGGAAAGGCAAACCTACGTTTCTAGCATTTGTAGACTTAGAGAAAGCTTTTGACAATGTTGACTGGAATACTCTCTTTCAAATTCTGAAGGTGGCAGGGGTAAAATACAAGGAGCAAAAGGATATTTACAATTTGTACAGAAACCAGATGGCAGTTATAAGAGTCGGGGGGCATGAAAGGGAAGCAGTGGTTGAGAAGGGACTAAGACAGGGTTGTAGCCTCTCCCCAATGCTATTCAATCTGTATATTGAGCAAGCAGTAAAGGAAACAAAAGAAAAGTTCGGAGTAGGTATTAACATCCATGGGGAAGAAATAAAACTCTGAGATTCGCCGACGACATTGTAATTCTGTCAGAGACAGCAAAGGACTTGGAAGAGCAGATGAACGGAATGGACAGTGTCTTGAAAGGAAGATATAAGATCAACATCAGCAAAAGCAAAATAAGGATAATGGAATGTAGTCGAATTAAGTCGGGTGATGCTGAGGGAATTAGGTTAGGAAATGAGACTCTTAAAGTAATAGATGAGTTTTGCTATTTGGGGAGCAAAATAACTAATGATGGTTGAAGTAGAGAGGATATAAAATGTAGACTGGCAATGCCAAGGAGAGCGTTTCTGAAGAAGAGAAATTTGTTAACATCGGGTATTGGTTTAAGTGTCAGGAAGTCGTTTCTGAAAGAATTTGTATGGAGTGAAGCCATGTATGGAAGTGAAACATGGACAAGTATAGTACAGTGTAGTAATTGTTACTATTTTTGAAGACGACTCTCAAACGTACATAAATGTGGAGATGCACACACCATAACGTAGAAGTAAACTGTAACAATGAAAACATCTAAAGTTAAACATCTTGCGTACATTAAGAGGTGCATTCAAGTTCTAAGGCCTCCGATTGTTTTTCTCCAGACTGGAAAGAGATAGAAACATGCACATTGTTTTAAAATGAGGCCACGTTCATTGTCAATACGTCCCAGAGATGGCAGCACCATACGGCAGATGGAATTTTACCGCCAGCGGCGAGAATGAGAACTGTTTTAAATACTTAAAATGGCGACGTTTTCCTTACTTGAACAGCGTGCAATCACTCGTTTTGTGAATTGGCGTGGTGTGAAACCAATTGAAATTCATTGACAGTTGAAGGAGACATGTGGTGATGGAGTTATGGATGTGTCGAAAGTGCGTTGGTGGGAGCGACAGTTTAATGAAGGCAGAACATCGTGTGACAACAAACCGAAACAACCTCGGGCTCGCACAAGCCGGTCTGACGACATGATCGAGGAAGTGGAGAGAATAGTTTTGGAGGATCGCCTCCAGAGTTGGCATTTCTGTGAGTTCTGTGCACACAATCCTGCATGACGACCTGAAAATGCGAAAAGTCTCATCCAGTTGGGTGCCACGAATGGTGATGGACGACCACATGGCTGCCCGTGTGGCATGTTGCCAAGCAATGTTGATGCGCAACGACAGCACGAATGGGACTTTCTTTTCGTCGGTTGTGACAATGGATGAGACGTGGATGCTATTTTTCAATCCAGAAACAAAGCGCCAGTCAGCTCAATGGAAGCACACAGATTCACCACCACCAAAAAAATTTCGGGTAACCGCCAGTGCTGAAAAAATGATGGTGTCCATGTTCTGGGACAGCGAGGGCGTAACCCTTACCCATTGCGTTCCAAAGGACACTACGGTAACAGGTGCATCCTACGAAAATGTTTTGAAGAACAAATTCCTTCCTGCAATGCAACAAAAACGTCCGGGAAGGGCTGCGCGTGTGCTGTCTCACCAAGACAACGCACCCGCACATCGAGCTAACGTTACGCAACAGTTTCTTCGTGATAACAACTTTGAAGTGATTCCTCATGCTCCCTACTCACCTGACCTGGCTCCTAGTGACTTTTGCATTTTTCCAACAATGAAAGACACTCTCTGTGGCCGCACATTCACCAGCCATGCTGCTATTGCCTCAGCGATTTTCCAGTGGTCAAAACAGACTCCTAAAAAAGCCTTCGCCGCTGCCATGGAATCATGGCGTCAGCGTTGTGAAAAATGTGTACGTCTGCAGGGTGATTACGTCGAGACGTAACGCCAGTTTCATCGATTTCGAGTGAGTAGTTAATTAGAAAAAAAAAAATCCGAGGCCCTAGAACTTGAATGCACCTCGTAATAAGAACGTTTTATGCATATTTAAATAATGTAAAGAATTTTTCGTGTACTAGTATAGTACAGTGTTGTAATTGTTACAATTTTTGAAGACCACTCTCAAACGTACATAAGTTTAAATGTGGAAATGTAATAATATATGCTCTGGTCTTACGATACCAACGTAGGAGCCATGTACTGGCTCCAACACGCTGGGCACGTGTTACCTTTGCATCACTGCCTTCCAGTTGTACCATAAAAGCTATCTAAGGAGGATCATCATAGAATAGAACATTCGTCTAAGGTGGATCGTCACAGACTGGAACATGCCAAGCTAACGCAAACAGATGTCCTACTGTGCATTTTATTGTACGGTATATAGTGATTTCTATGACGTAACACGCATCTGTGAGTGCTACACCCGGCCGATGTGGCCGAGCGGTTCTAGGCACTTCAGTCCGGAACCGCGTGACCGCTACGGTCGCGGGTTCGAATCCTGCCTCGGCCATAGATGTGTGTTATGTCCATAGGTTAGTTAGGTTTAAGTAGTTGTAGAACCAAGGACCTCTCGTTCCGCAGCTGTTCACGCTAACCACGGGACCACGGCGCTCCTCGCCTCACATTGCCCTTAATATTGCATATCTTACGCATGAACGACCCAGTTTGTATATTTTGCTTATTTTTTCATAGTTCCACACAACTTCTTCCTGTTTCCTCGATCGATCTGTGTTCAGTTTTTCAAGGCCTATCCATTGTGCCAACTTATAACTAAATCTGAGGGGGGTGCGATGGGGATGTTCCCTTGTCAGAGCCATTTGAAAGATTTTTTGAGTGCTGCACGTACGGATACGGTCACGTGCACAAGGTGCTTTTTGATTGTAGATGTTTTATTTCTGACAAACCCTAGTATAATGTGCTACATTTTATCCACTGGCATGACAAATTAGCATGAGGTTCCCACTGACGGTGAACACGTTGTGTTACAAAGATCCCAAAGGTATGTAAATGTACAGTTTCCATTTGCAGTTCTTGTAATATAAAACAAAATACCTTTTTGTCAAATCTTACGTCACAATGCATGATACGAGATATATTCCATGTATGTACACTACGTTACGGACCTGAAGATCACAACAAAATCTGTAGGAAATGGTTGTTACTTACTACTTAAACTAACTTACGCTATGAACAACACACACATACCCATTCCCGAGAGAGGACTCGAACCTCAGGAGGGGTAGATCCCCTTCCATTTCCATAATATTGCCCTCTAGTATATCTCTCTTGTATAGACCCTCTATATAGTCCTTCCACCTTTCTGCTTTTCCTTCTTTGCTTAGGACTAGTTGTAAGTAGGCTGTTTAGGTTTTTTTTTATTGGTAACGCCACATAGCGCTCTGTATGAAAATCACTGGCTGTGCTGTGTGCAGTCTGTGGCTAGTTTGCATTGTTGTCTGCCATTGTAGTGTTGGGCAGCGGCAGCTGGATGTGAACAGCGCCTAGCGTTGCGCAGTTGGAGGTGAGCCGCCAGCAGTGGTGGATGTGGGGAGAGAGATGGCGGAGTATTGAAATATGTAAAAATGGATGTCATGAGCTGCTGTATATATTATGACTTTTGATAACTATTAAGGTAAATACATTGTTTGTTCTCTATTAAAATCTTTCATTTGCTAACTATGCCTATCAGTAGTTAGTGCCTTCAGTAGTTTGAATCTTTTATTTAGCTGGCAGTAGTGGCGCTCGCCGTATTGCAGTAGTTCGAGTAACGGAGATTTTTGTGAGGTAAGTGATTTGTGAAAGGTGTAGGTTAATGTTAGTCAGGGCCATTCTTTTGTAGGGATTTTTGAAAGTCAGATTGCGTTGCGCTAAAAAATATTGCGTGTCAGTTTAAGCACAGTCGTGTATAATTGTTCTAAGGGGACGTTTCATATGTAAGTAGGCTGTTTAGGTTTTTTTTGTATTGGTAAGGCCACATAGCGCTCTGTATGAAAATCACTGGCTGTGCTGTGTGCAGTCTGTGGCTAGTTTGCATTGTTGTCTGCCATTGTAGTGCTGGGCAGCGGCAGCTGGATGTGAACAGCGCGTAGCGTTGCGCAGTTGGAGGTGAGCCGCCAGCAGTGGTGGATGTGGGGAGAGAGATGTCGGAGTTTTGAAATTTGTAAAAATGGATGTCATGAGCTGCTGTATATGTTACGACTTTTGATGACTATTAAGGTAAATACATTGTTTGTCCTCTACTAAAATCTTTCATTTGCTAACTATGCCTATCAGTAGTTAGTGCCTTCAGTAGTTTGAATCTTTTATTTAGCTGGCAGTAGTGGCGCTCGCCGTATTGCAGTAGTTCGAGTAACGGAGATTTTTGTGAGGTAAGTGATTTGTGAAAGGTGTAGGTTAATGTTAGTCAGGGCCATTCTTTTGTAGGGATTTTTGAAAGTCAGATTGCGTTGCGCTAAAAAATATTGCGTGTCATTTTAAGCACAGTCGTGTATAATTGTTCTAAGGGGACGTTTCATAGTTTTCCATCATAGCTCTTGATATTCATATAGGTGGTTATCTTCTCTCCAAAGGTTTCTTTAATTTTCCTATAGATGGCATCTATCTTACCCCTAGTGATACATGCTTCAACATCCTTACATTTGTCCTCTAGCCATTCCTGCTTAACCATTTTGCACCGAGCGAGTTGGCGCAGTGGTTAGACACTGGACTCGCATTCGGGAAGACGACGGTTCAATCCAGCGTCCGGCCATCCTGATTTAGGTTTTCCGTGATTTCCCTAAATCACTCCAGGCAAATGCCGGGATGGTTCCTATGAAAGGGCTCGGCCGACTTCCTTCCCCATCCTTCCCTAATTCGATGAGACCGATGACCACGCTGTCTGGTCTCCTTCCCCAAACAACCAAACAACCTTAGCCATTTTGCACTTCCTGTCGACCTCATTTTTTAGACGTTCGTGTTCCCTTTCGCCCGCCTCATTTATTGCATTTTTATATTTTCTCTTTTCATCGATTAAATTCAATATATATTGTGTTACTCAAGGATTTCTACTAGCCCTCGTCATTTTACCTACTTGATCATCTGCTGCCTTCACTATTTCATCTCTCAATGGTACCCATTATCCCTCCGCTGTCCTGGTCAATCATTTCCTGACGCTCCCTCTGAAACTCCCTACAATCTCTGGTTCTTTTGAGCTTATCCAGGTCCCATCTCCTTAAATTCCTGCCTTTTTGCAGTTTCATCAGTGCATAACCAATAAATTGTGGACAAAATCCACATCTGCCCCTGTAAATGTCTTACAATTTGAAATCTGGTTGCTAAATCTGTTTAACCGTTACATAACCAATTTTAAACCTGCCAGTGGCTCCAGGCCTCTTTCATGTATACAACCTTCTTTCATAACTCTTAAACCAAGTGTTAACTATCATTAAATTATGCTGTGTGCAAAATTCTACCAGGCGGCTTCCTCTTTCATTCCTTTCTCCCAGTCCATATTCACCTAGTACTTTTCCTTCTCTTCCTTTTCCTACTATCGAGTTCCAGACCCCCATGACGAATACAATTTCGTCTCCATTAACTATCTGATAATTTCTTTATCTCATCATACATATTCTCAATCTTCTCCTCATCCAAGCTGCTAGTTGGCATCAAAAATTTCTTATGATAGAAACAATTAATGGACGGAGAGAAATTTCTTCATTGGCCTTTAGCAGCATTTTTCAAACATAAATTATTAAATGTCTAACTGTAAAAAATTACCAGTACTATGGAAAGCATCTTTGAAGTATCTCCAGAAGTTATACCTGTACACGTATCACGTTCTTTGCCACGTGAGCAGCTGATGTAGACTGATGCATCTGTCATCTTGTTTCTAGCTAATTTCGTGAGTCAGTATGGACTGTAAAAGAAAACCAAACCTCTGGTATGTAATATGTGCAGGTGGGACTTTCACGAAGGAAGTACAGTGTATAAGGCATATAGAAGTGTAACACTTTGTGATCACAAAAGCTTTGTTAAATTTTAGGATGCAATTGTAAAATGAAATATCTTTTGTAAACTATGCATCACAAAAATTTTGTTTTGTGTAAAGACACAAATATAAAACTTGCAAGAAGTGAATGCTACCATCTGATGATGTGCTCATAAAAATTTGTCACTGGCTGCAATTTTTCCTACAGTGTAATTTACGTAACTAACTTTGTCCCCTTGCAATTTACAGGCTCCAGGCCTCTTTCACGTATACAACCTTCATTCATGATTCTTGAACCAAGTGTTAGCCATCATTAAATTATGCTGTGTGCAAAATTCTACCAGACAGCTTCCTCTTTCATTCCTTTCCCGCAGCCAATATTCACCTAGTACTTTTTCTTCTCTTCCTTTTCCTACTATGGAATTCCAGTCCCCCGTGACTATTATAATTTCGACTCCATTAACTATCTGAATAATTTCTTTATCTCATCATACATTTCGTCAATCTTCTCCTCATCCACGGATCTAGCTGGCGTCAAAAATTTCATACCACTCTTATAATTTGAAATAATAATGTCGTGTGACGAGGGCCTGGTGAAAGTCTTTCGATTTGACGCCACGTCGGCGACTTGCGCGTCGATGGGGATGAAATCATGATGATTAGGACAACACAACAACCAGTCCCTGAGCGGAGAAAATCTCCTAACCAGCCGGGAATGACAGAAACATTTAACTGACAGAGACAAATTTCTTCATTGGCCTTTACCAGCGTTTTTCAAGCATAATTTCTTAAATTTATAACTGTAATAAACTACCTGTACTATGTAGAAGCATCATTGAAGTAAATCCAGAAGTTATACTTGTACACGTATCACGTTCTTTGACACGTCATATCAGCAGCCGGTTTGAACCGATCTATCCGCCATCTTGTTTCATTACGTTAGTCAGTATGGTCCGTAAATGAAAACCAAACCTCTGGCATGTAATAAGTGCATGTGGGCCTTTCACGAATAAAGTACAATGTATAAAGCAAATACAAGTGTAGAAATTGTAAAAGGAAATATCCTTTGTAAACCATGCATCACAAAAATTTTGTTTTATGTTGTTGTTGTTATGGTCTTCAGTCCAGAGTCTGGTTTGATGCAGCTGTCCATGCTACTCTATCCTGTGCAAGCTTCTTCATCTCCCAGGACCTACTGCAACCTACATCCTTCTGAATCTGCTTAGTGTATACATCTCTGGGTCTCCCTCTACGATTTTGACCCTCCACGTTGTCCTCACATACTAAATTGGTGATCCCGTGATGCCTCAGAACATGTCATACCAACCGATCCCTTCTTCTAGTGAAGTTGTGCCACAAACTCCTCCCCAATCCTATCCAATACCTCCTCATTAGTTATGTGATCGACCCATCTAATCTTCAGCATTTTTCTGTAGCACCACATTTCGAAAGCTTCTATTATCTTCTTGTCCGAACTATTTATCATCTATGTTTCACTTCCACACGACTACATTCCATACAAATACTTTCAGAAAAGACTTCCTCACACTTGAATCTATACTCAGTGATAACAAACTTCTTCTCCTCAGAAACACTTTCCTTGCCATTGCCAGTCTACATTATATATCCTCTCTACTTCGTCCATCATCAGTTATTTTGCTCCCCAAATAGCAAAAACGTTTACTACTTTAAGCGTCTAATTCCTAATCTAATTCCCGCAGCATCACCTGATTTAATTCGACTACATTCCATTATCCTCGTTTTGCTTTTGTTGATGTTCATTTTATATCCTCCTTTCAAGACACTGTCCATTCCGTTCAGCTGCTCTCCCTGGTCCCTTGCTGTCTCTGACAGAATTACAATGTCATCGGCGAACCTCAATGTTTTTATTTCTTCTCCATGGATTTTAATTCCTACTCCAAATTTTTCTTTTGTTTCCTTTACTGCTTGCTCAATATACAGATTGAACAACATCGGGGAGAGGCTACAACCCTGTCTCACTCCCTTCCCAATCACTGCTTCCCTTTCATGTCCCTCGACTCTTATAACTGCCATCTGGTTTCTGTGCAAATTGTAAATAGCCTTTCGCTCCCTGTATTTTACTCCCGCCACATTTAGAATTTGAAAGAGAGTATTCCAATCAACATTGTCAAAAGCTTTCTCTAAGTCTACAATGCTAGACCCATAGGTTTGCCTTTCCTTAATCTATTTTCTAAGATAAGTCGTAGGGTCAGTATTGCCTCACGTGTTCCAACATTTCTACGAAATCCAGATTTCCCCGAGGTCGGCTTCTACTAGTTTTTCCATTCGTCTGTAAAGAATTCCTGTTAGTATTTTGCAGCCGTGGCTTATTAAACGGATAGCTCGGTAATTTTCACAAGTGTCCACATCTGCTTTCTTTGGGATGGGAATTATTATATTCTTCTTGAAGTCTGAGAGTATTTCACCTATCTCATACATCTTGCTCACTAGACGGTAGAGTTTTGTTTGGCCTGGCTCTCCCAAGGCTGTCAGTAGTTCTAATGGAATGTTGTCTACTCCCGGGGCCTTGTGCTTCACTTAGGTCTTTTAGTGCTCTGTCAAACTCTGCACGCAGTATCATACCTCCTATTTCATCTTCGTCTACACTCTCTTGCAATTCTATAACATTGTCCTCAACAATTTCGGCCTTGTATAGACCCTCTATATACTCCTTCCACCTTTCTGCTTTCCCTTCTTTGCTTAGAACTGGGTTTCCATCTGAGCTCTTCATATTGATGCAAGTGGTTCTCTTTTCTCCAAAGGTCTCTTTAATTTTCCTGTAGGCAGTATGTATCTTACTCCTAGTGATATGCGGCTCTACATCCTTACACTTTTTCTCTAGCCATCCCTGCTTAGCCATTTTGCACTTCCTGTCGATCTCATTATTGAGACGTTTGTATTCCTTTTTGCCTGCTTCATTTACTGCATTTTTAAATTTTCTCCTTTCATCAATTAAATTCAATATCTCTTCTGTTACCCAAGGATATCTATTAGCCCTCGTCTTTCTGCCTACTTGATCCTCTTCGACCTTCACTATTTCATCTCTCAAAGCTACCCGTTCTTCTTCTACTGTATTTCTTTCTCCCATTCTTGTCAATCGTTCCCTAATGCTCTCCCTGAAGCTCTCTACAACCTCTGGTTCTTTCAGTTTATCCAGGTCCCATCTTCTCAAATTCCCACCTTTCTGCAATTCCTTCAGTTTTTTGTTTTGTGTAAGAACACAAAAGTAAAACTTGCAAGTTAATGCTACCATCTGATGATGGGCGCATGCCCGAAACTAATAATGTTATAATAAGATCCTTTAATGAAAACTTGTGGCTGGTTGCAGTATTTCCTACAGTGTAACTTACCCATGCAATTTACAGAGCTGGGCAGAATACACACGTCAACACAGTACTGCTGTAAGTGACTGCTCATATTGTAGCAACTGACATCAGCTGTCGACACTAGGTGACAAAGGCGGGCAAGCGCTGAACATCGCGCGTGTTAAACACGGCTTAACGTCTGTCGTTAGCTGCAGCAGGACAGGTTGTTTGCTACGCCTGGCCGTGGGCCGCCTCCAGTGTTTCCAGCCCATCGGCCGCACGGCGCGTGCTGGGGAAAGGATGGGACGGAGGCGGAGAGTCCATCTCTACCTGCGCCTAATCGCCGGGCTCGGGCAGGAATGCAGCGGGCAGGTCGGCCTGAGCCTTTGTGCGAGCCGTCCCCAGCTGACAGCTGTACAGTAGCGCCAGCTGCCAGGGACACCTGCAGCGGCACGCGCGCAGCGGCAGATGCGACAACTGCGGGGCCGCGTGCAGCCGGCAGGCCACGCCGCACTGGCCGCTCGCTGAAGCTGTCCTCACACGGGGCGTGTTCCCCGTCGTGAATCACGACAAACGTGACTTTCAGTGTGTGGTGGGTGCACGCTCGGAAACGAGCTGGAACACCACGCGGAACGTGCACCTCAGCGTAACTTACGATCGCAATGCTGTAATTGGTGGCTGTGTATGGCACTCGTTTCATATGCGTAATTGATCGCGCGTGAAACAGCTTCTTTGATGATGGGCAGAGAAACTCGCGAAGAACATTATAGACACGTCGACTGACTGAACGTCGCGCTATTACACAAGCTTTGCTGCTCCTCTGCAGTCATAAATTCCGGCCTAATAAACTCACCTTTTCAAAAAAGCAGGAAAGCCTCTTAGCTCAGCAATATTTACTGCGACAGCTGTCACTTTTAACGTTAAACCAACACCGCTCCTCTTTCGCTTTGTCTGTTACAGTTTTACTCCCTTGTCCATAGGCGATGTGCGTTCTTTTTTCTGTAATATAGTCTGTACTCAACTACACTACTCGCCATTAAAATTGCTACACCACGAAAATGACGTGCTACAGACGCGAAATTTAACCGACAGGAAGAAGATGCTGTGATATGCAAATGACTAGCTTTTCAGAGCATTCTCACAAGGTTGGCGCCGGTGGCGACACCTACAACGTGCTGACACGAGGGAAGTTTCCAACCGATTTCTCATACACAAACAGCAGTTGACCAGCGTTGCCTGGTGATAAGTTATTATGATGCCTCATGTAAGGAGGAGAAATGCGTACCATCACGTTTCCGACTTTGATAAAGGTCGGATTGTAGTCTATCGCGATTGCGGTTTATCGTATCGCGACATTGCTGCTCGCGTTGATCGAGATCCAATGACTGTTAGCAGAATATGGAATCGGTGGGTTCACGAGGGTAATACGGAACGCCGTACTGGATCCCAACGGCCTCGTATCACTAGCAGTCGAGATGACAGGCATCTTATCCGCATGGCTGTAACGAATCGTGCCGCCACGTCTCGATACCTGAGTCAACAGATAGGGACGTTTGCAAGACAACAACCAACTGCACGAACAGTTCGAAGACGTTTGCAACAGCATAGACTGTCAGCTCGGAGACCATGGCTGCGGTTACCCTTGACACTGCATCATAGACAGGAGCGCCTGTGATGGTGTACTCAACGACGTACCTGGGTGCACGAATGGCAAAACGTCATTTTTTCGGATGAATCCACGTTCTGTTTACAGCATCATGATGGTCGCACCGGTGTTTGGCGACGGAAGGGTCAGTTTAGTAATTGGGGGGGGGGGGGGGGGGGGAGCGGGCTGAAGGGAGTAAAAATTATAGAGAGAACAAACTGCGAATGGAAGTAAGGAGTTTCAAATGGGTGCAAGTCGCAGTGCTTTTGCAGAGATGAAGATGCTTGAACAAGGAAGACGAACGTAGAGATTTGCATCAAACCAGTCTTCGCACCACGGTAGTAACAATTAGTAGAACTCTGTGTTTCTAAATCGAAAATAATTTAATGGTTCTACTCAACATTCTGATTCTGTGATTAGGGAAACCCTAGAGATCATAATCTGTGGCAACAACGTTATTTGAGACTGTGGCTCCTAGAGGTGAATGTTAGTTACCACTCGATGTCCTAAAGCTACAGAGCAATACATCACGGTGCTTACTTTCCAGTGGCATTGATGGCATTGATGACACCGTGATTTTTCCCTCCATCGACATAATCTGTGGCATAATATGCATATTTCTTGATTTCTGGAACACTTTTCAATGGCAGGTTGACGAACTATGTATATGTATTATAAATTAAAGGACTCTATTACGTTTTTCTGTCTGTATGTGAAGGCTGATGTAATGTTGTAACTTTAATTTTGTATGCTGAAATCGATGCTAATAGACAATAAAAGCTGGTTAAAAGCCGTGATCTGTCTGCGGACGTTAACCGTGGATTACTGGGCAACTGTTTCATCAGATATTTAGTCTAGGTTTACCAAGCAGACTAACATTAATGATAATCTTTTAATAGTCATACAAAACTGGTAATATATATATATATAAAGGAGAATTTAAATAAAAAGAAAGAAATCAGTTTATATTTGGAAATTTATTTTAAGATAGTTCATTGAAATTTCAGCATATTATACGTGAGTTATAACTGAGCTCGTGCCTTATTTACGATTGAAAAAATGCGAGATTGTAATCTTACGGAACACATAAAATATGGAGCCAAGATTGGGAGACTGCATAGAACACTGCATTCATAAAATAACACACGAAGACCATTGAAACATAAGCAAGAAGAAATTAACCACAACCAATAGATTCAGTTTTTACCCAAAGAAATTACGTTCATACCACAATCCTGTCCGTCATGTAATTACCACACACTGGTATACTAAATTCATATTAACTCTTTGTGAAATCTTCGCAAAAAGAATAGCTGAGGGCTACTTTGATGATTACACCACATGCTCCACGTGGTCAACTTGGTTTACACAAAGAGTGTAACTCCACAATAATTTTGATAACTAAAATAAATTAGATCGAAAAGCAATTGACAAAAGAAAAACCTTGAACTGGTTACTAATGTCTTACTATTAACCTGATGGGTCAAACAGTTATATAAGCTTGTGGTAGTGGTCTCGCAAAGTACACCCCACGTGGGCTGAACATAAAGAAAAGTTGCTATATTGAAAATATAGTCAAGACGAGACGTTATAATCACACAAGCATACGCATTTAAGATTGATCTTAGTTAGAGTTACTGATCAACACGTAGTTCCACTTTACTCACAAAGTAGTAACAAAGCAACTACCGGTAAATAATCTGAACTACACACGAGAACTATATTGCGCTGCAATTTAAGATAACATCGGATATTTTAGACCTAAACCCGAAATAAAAGTGATTAAATTTTCAGTTAGGCTGAACTTAAGAAATCCATTGTCCTACGGACTTAACAGACACGCGCTTAGCCGGAGATCTTACCACTTCAGACGCTCGCCACGGCCACCCTGCAACTGCCCTCTTGCCGAGCGTGCTTCCTGAGGGTGGCTCACAAAGACCAACGGAAGTGGCCAGAGGGGCAGCTTCCTATACCAACATGACAACGGACGGACAGGACCATACTAAGGATAGAAACCTCTTTGCTTTTAGGAAGCGTAGCTACCTGTTCCGACGTTGGTCCTACTGTTCTCTAGCAGACAGCCTTGTCTGCTACCCTCAAGCATGCAACTAGAAATACATATGCTCATTCATCCTCTCACACAAAAGGGAAGGGGGATGACAGTATCTTATCATATACAGTATATAAAAGAAAGCGGATGTAGGTTCCGTATGAGACTGTGTGACATGAATTACATATAAGAATTACATATAAACTGTGCTTTAAAGTGTAGTAGTGTGACAGATCGTTCTTGTTTATGTGTAAAAGTAACACGTTCCACTGCTCAGTCTCCTCCCAGATAGTCAGAAACGCCACAGTACATTTAGAAGAGGAATTTATTCCATAAATGGCAACAGATTTAAGAAATGAAAGGAATCCAACAGAGACCTTTCATAACCCCAACGCTCCGGGAAAAGACTGTGCAGGGAATTTTCTGGCCATGCTAGGACATTCCTAAGCAGGCTTCTCACACCCTACTTAAACCAAAAGTGTAAAAGAGTCAGTCTAATAAACACCAATAAATCGAACTCCTGCAAAACACACGAGTCAGAGTTTCTCTGACAGAAACACACGTATATGCACTGGACTAAGAACCGTATAATCACTGTTCACTGACACACTCAGTACTTCCACTGTTCCGAGGCACAATATAGGGGAAAGAGGGGGGGTTCGTCGCCGCAGCTGTCAGTAGGGATTTTTTTTGTCCATCTGTTGCGTGCGATCCCGCCGTCTCTGCCCTCTCATGAAGTTTCTCCCGTGTCACGTCATCTCGATTTGGTTCCATGTTTGTGTTGTCAAATTCGTGCGGTATCCTCGTTTGACACGCCAGATTGATATTCCTGGGCAAGGATGACACTTAATGGCTCTTCTTTTGTGCCACCCTTAGCGACCAGAGAACATCGAACCATGATTTACTGTCGCTTGACAGTGGGCATCCGTCAGGAGATGTTGATAGGCGTCATTGAAGTCTGCCAGTTGCTCTGGACAGTATGTGTCAAAAGGCTCTACGCCCTTTGTGTTGTTACATTCTTGGGTTATCCTCAATTGGCTCGCCGGTTTGATATTCCTGGGCAAGGATGACACTTAATGGCTCTTCTTTTGTGCCACCCTTAGCGACCAGAGAACATCGAACCATGATTTACTGTCGCTTGACAGTAGGCATCCATCAGGAAATGTCGATAGGCGTCGTTGCCGTCTGCAAGTTTCTCTGGGCAGTACCTTTCAAAAGGCTCCACGCCCCTTGTGTTGTTTCACCGCGGCCGTCTCGTCACGGTCGCGTGCGTGTGGTGCATTGCCAGCAGATGGATTTCCGCGCGGTGGACCGCTCGCCCATCTCAGGTCATCGCCTCGAGGAAGGGTCGCCCGGGGCGGCCGCCCATTAGCTCCAGGTACAAGGGAAAGTGTTTGCCGCGTACCTTCTTTTGTTGTCGGCCGCGCTCCCAAAGTGGCCTGGCTGACAGCGTGTCCTGCTGGGAAACCCACCAGTTTACAACTAGTCCGGCTGCTCCCGCTGTCTCTTAAGAGTTTTGCCGGTTCGCTTTCACGTTCTCAACTGCATTCACAGAAATTTTTCATCATCCTTATGTGATTACACAATGTCATACATAATACCACTTAGTATTGTCTTTCACAATTTTTAAGAACGAAGTGAGACTTAATATTTTTTTTTAAATAAAAAAATTTGATGAATCGACAATATAAAATAAAATTTAAATGACTTGACAATGTAAAAAAAAATAAAAGTGAAATGACTTGACAGTATAAAAATAAAAATTAAATGAACTGACAATATAATATTTAAATCCACATCACTAATGTGGTTCACTTACGTTTTAATAAATCAAATGCTACTCATTAATTCACTAAAATGAATAGGATTATGCCTTGTGCAAGTATAGGTCAGGACAGCATAGGGTTAAGAAATCCATTGTCCTACGGACTTAACAGACACGCGCTTAGCCGGAGATCTTACCACTTCAGACGCTCGCCACGGCCACACAGCAACTGCCTACTGCCGAGCGTACTTCCTGAGGGTCTCACAAAGACCAACGGAAGTGGCCAGAGGGGCAGCTTCCTATACCAACATGACAACGGACGGACAGGACCATACTAAGGATAGAAACCTCTTTGCTTTTAGGAAGCGTAGCTACCTGTTCCGACGTTGGTCCTCCTGTTCTCTAGCAGACAGCCTTGTCTGCTACCCTCAAGCATGCAACTAGAAGTACATAGGCTCATTCATCCTCTCACACAAAAGGGAAGGGGGATGACAGTATCTTATCATATACAGTATATAAAAGAAAGCGGATGTAGGTTCCGTATGAGACTGTGTGACATGAATTACATATAAGAATTACATATAAACTGTGCTTTAAAGTGTAGTAGTGTGACAGATCGTACTTGTTTATGTGTAAAAGTAACACGTTCCACTGCTCAGTCTCCTCCCAGATAGTCAGAAACGCCACAGTACATTTAGAAGAGGAATTTATTCCATAAATGGCAACAGATTTAAGAAATTAAACATGAAAGGAATCCAACAGAGACCTTTCATAACCCCAACGCTCCGGGAAAAGACTGTGCAGGGAATTTTCTGGCCATGCTAGGACATTCCCAAGCAGGCTTCTCACACCCTGCTTAAACTAAAAAAAATAAAGAAAAGGCAAAAGGACACCAGCTACTTGCTAAAACACAATAATTTCAACACATCTTTAGAATCTACCAATTTCAAACAGGAAAAAAAGAACACAATCTGTGACACCTATTTAAAAGGTAGTGTAGACCTAATTCGGTCAGCAAGTAAAAACAATGGTTCCTGTGTCATTAATATGAAAACAATTTCTGATTGTTACCCTTATGGAGCTCACCAGTATTTGCTCATTGCAAGAGCCAACTGATCACAGGAAAATTTATGACTGTTTATTAACAAGCAAAATTTATGAAAATAGCAAAGGTGCCACAGCAATTAAAAAAAGAACATCAAATAACATCGGTATTAAAAAGCAGAACATAACAATGCACAATCTGCAAAAGCAACAAAATGATAAGAGAAAAAACATGTTTTACAAAGTGGTTATCGCAAAAAATTCTATATCGTATAAAACTAATAATTTGTAGAATTAAAGTAACTATGTGGCACTCATTTAATCACTCTACTATATTTCAATTAGCTAGCAAACAATGAGCACTGTCATTATACTGAAACTACAATAATTATGTGATTGTTACCCTTAAGGGGTTCCTCACAGTAAATATGCCCCATGCAAAGGCTAATCGATCACAATTCAATGAGAATAAAAAGCTATCTGACTGATAAACGAAGCAATGCCACAGCAATGAATTTACGAAACAAAATATCACAAATCTAATACATCACACAAAAACAGACATTGATAAATAAAACAGTACAATAGTCAACATCTAAAACAAAAAAAACACCTATAAATAAAACACCTGCAAAAAACAAGAGTCAAAGACTAAAAAAAAGATAAATAGAACACCTGCAAAATACAAGAGTCAGTTTAATAAACACCAATAAATCGAACTCCTGCAAAACACACGAGTCAGAGTTTCTCTGACAGAAACACACGTATATGCACTGGACTAAGAACCGTATAATCACTGTTCACTGACACTCAGTACTTCCACTGTTCCGAGGCACAATATAAGGGAAAGGGGGGGGGGTTCGTCGCCGCAGCTGTCAGTAGGGATTTTTGTCCATCTGTTGCGTGCGATCCCGCCGTCTCTGCCCTCTCATGAAGTTTCTCTCGTGTCACGTACATCTCGATTTGGTTCCATGTTTGTATTGTCAAATTCGTGCGGTATCCTCGTTTGATACGCCAGGTTGATATTCTCGGGCAAGGATGACACTTAATGGCTCTTCTTTTGTGCCACCCTTAGCGACCAGAGAACATCGAACCAAGATTTACTGTCGCTTGACAGTAGGCATCCATCAGGAAATGTCGATAGGCGTCGTTGACGTCTGCAAGTTTCTCTGGGCAGTACCTGTCAAAAGGCTCCACGCCCCTTGTGTTGTTTCACCGCGGCCGTCTCGTCACGGTCGCGTGCGTGTGGTGCGTTGCCAGCAGATGGATTTCCGCGCGGTGGACCGCTCGCCCATCTCAGGTCATCGCCTCGAGGAAAGGTCGCCCGGGGCGGCCGCCCATTAGCTCCAGGTACAAGGGAAAGTGTTTGCCGCTTACTCTCCTTTTGTTGTCGGCCGCGCTCCCAAAGTGGCCCGGATGACAGCGTGTCCCGCTGGGAAACCCGCCAGTTTACAACTAGTCCGGCTGCTCCCGCTGTCTCTTAAGAGTTTTGCCGGTTCGCTTTCAGGTTCTCAACTGCATTCACAGAAATTTTTCATCATCCTTATGTGATTACACAATGTCATACATTATACCACTTAGTATTGTCTTTCACAATTTTTAAGAACAAAGTGAGACTTAATATTTTTTTTATAAAAAAAATTAGATGAATCGACAATATAAAATAAAATTTAAATGACTTGACAATATAAAAAAAATAAAAGTGAAATGACTTGACAGTATAAAAATAAAAATTTAAATGAACTGACAATATAATATTTAAATCCACATCACTAATGTGGTTCACTTACGTTTTAATAAATCAAATGCTATTTATTAATTCACTAAAATGAATAGGATTATGCCTTGTGCAAGTATAGGTCAGGACAGCATAGGGTTCACATGTTATTTACACACACATACATGCACACCTGTTGTCTATTCTACAAACTAACTACCCATAAACATGCATTACTCAATATTCTACTTCTATCCACTACTAGTTAAGCCCATAAGCTACTTCAATGCTATTTCAACACCGTGTATATACCACTACAACATTGTTCTATTTCGTCCTCTTCTTGACGCTCGCGCCATACGTCTTGTCACATGATAAATATGGAGAACTTTCCTTAAACATACACATTGAAAAGCACAATGGTTATTTACACGCCAAAACATTTATACCAGTTCGCACACCTGAAAAGAGACTCGCAATTATACATTTATCATACTCATATATTCACACATAAAACAGTAAGAAAATTTCACCTAAAATTACGTTATCACAACAATTAATCACGCAGATGACTCTGAGAAGGTTAAAAATCTTGGCATTATACAGGTTATATTACATTTTCTTACCCATTTTGCTGCGATTTCGTTCCTTCTTTACGTTACCTTTCGCTTCCAAATCAGTTATTTCGCTTGTGGTGGTTATTCTGGATTCATTTCTCATGAATGGCAAAATTGTGGTCACCTCTATTCTGTAAAACAGTATCATCTTAACATATTGAACTTACAACAGACACAAAAGATCCGAATCCTCCTGTAGTTTAAATGACAAATGTTTTGCTTTATCCTTATTACCTTAAACCAAGCTTTCCTTCGTTCCCATAATCAAAATTATTTAATCATCCTCTACCTTCAAGAGGGAAATTTCCTCAGTACAAATCATATAGGCTGCAGTGCATCCCGCACCAGCGAAAACAGTAAGCTGTAATGCTCACAGCATCAGCAAAACACATAAACGTCGCTTTTCTAGGACAAGTATTAACGCAGAATAATTTTTTTTTTTTTTTTTTTTTTAGGCTTTGGCTCAACATCAATAAAGACTACAAAAAGGATCCATATTTCCGTTCCATTCTCCATTTGCTGAAAAGCTGCTCGTATTTGACTACCACAATAATATTTCAGAGCCACGTAAATTACACAAACCACAATTCTTCTTTCACCTTGAAGGGAATCAATATACTTACGAAATCCACAGACAGCACTTTACATACTCAGCTATAAAGAACAAAAAAGACATATATCATCAATATTAACATATCATCGCATATTGGAAGCCAATGGTTCAACAATCGTATTATCGCATCCTGTTTTCAAGATTCCAAACTTACTCATTCCTTTCTCAGAGTTCTCCTATCTTAAAATATTCATACAGCACGCATACTATAGTAAGAGATCCTCATTTATACTGACAGATATAGAATAGTAATAGATAGATAGTAGCACTGAAAGCAGAAAATCGGAAACAAGGCTACTAACAGCTGGGGACCTGGGTTTGCCAGACCCATAATACCCACAGATCGGATATTCCCCTGAGTTTATGCACTAATTCAGCAACGATCTTGCTTCTCTCAGGAGCGACTCCATTCAATTTACACACAAAAAAAACATAAACAGCATTTTACTCGTTCACAAAGAAACCTTTTATCTTCACGTTTGAATCAAACTAAATCCTAATTGCACAAAAAAAATTTAAAACATCACTTCAATCCATCACATAGAAACATCTTTATCACTATTTTTACCAACATATTATTCAAAATGCATGTTATAAATTTAAACTAATCAATTGTCTCTCTTCACCGTCCTCTCTACTTCTCACTGTCCTTTCTACTCATTTGCCATGTCGCTCATTTGTTCCGATTGGGCGCCTTCTGCGCTGATCGTTTGTCATTGCCGGTTTCGTTCATTTCCATTTGCTGGATTATGTCTAGGGTTAGCCGGCCGAATTTCCACATCATGAGGTGCTCCGCCTACAGTCCTATTCCCACCGTATTCATCATAGTGTCGATTCTGGTTGCCGTACCTGTAGCGTTCAGGATTCTGTCTACGTCCTCGATCATTTCTGTTGTTCCACCTGTGTTCGCGACTGTCACCCCAGTTTCTATACGGCCTGTCCCGATTATTGTTCCGTTCGCGTCGCGACGACCAGTCACGCCGTTGATTAGTACTACGGCCACGACTGCGATCGCGCTGCTGTGCCCCGTAATAACTTTGTGCCTGATTAGGCGGGCATTCTCCTGTATTGTATTCCAACTCTTGGAGAAGCGTCTTAAACGTTTCCACGTCCTCTTTGCATCGTCCCGCAAGAATGACGTGCCGCAAGTGCATCGGCAATTTGGTGATGCATATCCTAATTAGTTCCGCAGGCCCGTATGGGTCGTATAGGAATTGATTTGCCTGCAGCATGTGGTCGAATAGGCGTGCAGGGCTGCCGAAACCAGACTGGTTCAAATTTGGCAGCATAATTATGCCATGTTTGACCCTATCTTGTGCCGCTTCCGACCAATAGGCGGACAGAAAGGCTTGTCGAAACTCCCGAGTGGAGTTGCAGTGACGCGCTGCCGACCTCATGCGAATCGCCGGTTCGCCTTCCAAATAGCCACACATATATTCTATCTTATGTGAACTTGCCCAGTCGGGGGGAAGACAAAACTCAAATTGCTCGAGCCATGCACGTGGATGTATTCCTTTTTGCGAATTTCGGAATATCTCAAACTTTCTTACCGTAAGGAAATGTTTGAAATCAAATCCCCGCATTTCCTCCTGGCGAGGCCCTTGAATGTTTCTGTTTCTCTCATGTCTGCCCCTTAAATTACATTCTTCCCTGTCGTCAAAATCTCCCTCGTGGCCGGAGTCCCTCTCTGCACTGTTCGTACGGCTATTTTTAGTGCTATTGGCGAGTTCGGAATCACACGCCATGCGGTTTTCCAGATGCGCCACGCGTTCTTGTAATTCGCCTGTTACAGCTTTGTGTTGTCTGTTCACTTCAAACTGTCCCTTCTGAAATCTAAGAAGCGAACGCACTTCTTCGGTCTCTGCGGCCGCTACCGGTGTAGTATTATTCTCACTTTCCGTCAGCTTCATCGTATCTACAGTGTCCGCTAATGCCGCAATCTTATCATCAATTTGTCTCTTGTCCTCCGCCCCAGTCTGCTTCAATTGTTCTATTTGCTGTTCCAACGCGTGGATCGCTAAACTGTTGTCCGCTATTGTGTTGCTAACGGACGTGGGACAATGCGTTTCCGCCTGCTGGACCCTCGAGATTACCTGCTGGTGTTCCCTTTGGCATTCTTCCCTCAGCTCTTGGAAATTCCTAAGTAGCCGTTCTTCGCTTTCTTTAGATTCGGTATCGCCCCTCCGCTTGCTCTGTTCTAAAGCTTGCAGACGATCATCGATTTGTTCAAATGTACGGCCTAATTCTTTCATAATATCACTTTTTATCTCACTTGCCAGATTGTTTATTCTTTGTGAGATATCATCGGACACTCTCTGCATCGACTTGTCGACTTTATTTGTCTGCTGGATTAGTTTTTCGTCTATTTGTTCGCCTAGCTCTCGGATCGATTTTTCGGATGATTCTTTTTGTTCTCGGAACGATTTTTCTGATTTCTGCGTCATTTGTTCGCCTAGCTCGCGGATCGATTTTTCGGATGATTCTCTTTGTTCTCGGAACGATTTTTCAAATGATTCTTTATTTTGTTGCAATAAGGCTTTCATGAGTTCTGCCAAATCAATTTGGTTAGTTGGAGGCAAATTAATTTGTGGCTCTGATGTGAGCCCGTTCGTCCTGTCTTGCATTTCGTCTGAAGTATTCCCCATTGCATTTTCGGAACCGCCCGACGCGTTAACATTCGAAATTAAATTATCCCCTTGGTCCATGTTGCTTAGGTTGTCGGACCGCTTACTTTTAGTTTGGTTACGTGTCTGCATTAGTTCAATTTATGCCCGGTACGCAACACACTAATCAGAATAAATGTGTCCCACAAAAATTACGACAGTCACACGAAAGATACCCAACCTAGTACGCACTTTTTCACACGCAAAACAAATTTTTTTATCTTAGATCGAAACAGTGGAATTTACAAGCGAGAATAAAAAACACACAGACATATAAAACACACAAGTATAAAAAACAAAACAAGACAAACAACGCAACGCCGATCAACAACGCCGTGAATCTTATGAAAGTCTGCTCGGAAACAACGCAGAAGTTGTTTGAGCGCTGTAGGGAAAAAAAATTAAGATTATAACACGCTCGCAATCTAACATTTCAGAGATTCCAGAGTCTAGCGGAATCACAGAACAGGGTCGCCATGTGTAATATTGTAACTCTAATTTTCTTATGCTGAAGTGTAATATTGTTACTTTAATTTGGTATGCTGATGTGTAAGGTTGTAACTTTAATTTTGTTATGCTGAATTCGGTGCTAATTGACAATGAAAGTGGGTTAAAAGCCGTGATCTGTCTGGGGACGTTAACCGTGGATTACTGGGCAACTGTTTCATCAGATATTTAGCAGACTAACATTAATGATAATCTTTTAATAGTCATACAAATCCGGTAAAATATATATATAAATAAAGGAGAATTTAAATAAAAAGAAAGAAATCAGTTTATACTTGGAAATTTATTTTAAGATTGTTCATTGAAATTTCGGCATATTATACGTGAGTTATAACTGAGCTGGTGCCTTATTTACGATTGAAAAGAATGTGAGATTGTAATCTTACGGAACACATAAAATATGGAGCCAAGATTGGGAGACTGGATACAACACTGCATTCATAAAATAACACACGAAGAACATTGAAACATAAGCAAGAAGAAATTAACCACAACCAACAGATTCAGTTTTTTACCCAAAGAAATTACGTTCATACCACAATCCTGTCCGTCATGTAATTACCACACACTGGTATACTAAATTCATATTAACTCTTTGTGAAGTCTTCGCAAAAAGAATAGCTGAGGGCTACTTTGATGATTACACCACATGCTCCACGTGGTCAACTTGGTTTACACAAAGTGTACAACTCCACAATAATTTTGATAATTAAAATACATTAGATCGAAAAGCACTTGACAAAAGAAAAACCTTGAACTGGTTACTAACGTCTTACTATTAACCTGATGGGTCAAACAGTTATATAAGCACGTGGTAGTGGTCTCGCAAAGTACACCCCACGTGAGCTGAACATAAAGAAAAGTTGCTATATTGAAAATATAGTCAAGACGAGACGTTATAATCACACAAACATTCGCATTTAAGATTGATGAACTTAGTTAGAGTTACTGATCAACACGTGGTTCCACTTTACTCACAAAGTAGTAACAAAGCAACTACCGCAAAATAATCTGAATTTAACACGAGAATTACACTCCGCTGCACTTTAAGATAGCATTAGATATTTTAGAGCTAAACCTGAAATCAAGGTGATTAAATTTTCAGTTAGGCTGAACTTAAGAAATCCATTGTCCTACGGACTTAACAGACACGCGCTTAGCCGGAGATCTTACCACTTCAGACGCTCGCCACGGCCACACAGCAACTCCTACTGCCGAGCGTACTTCCTGAGGGTCTCACAAAGACCAACGGAAGTGGCCAGAGGGGCAGCTTCCTATACCAACATGACAACGGACGGACAGGACCATACTAAGGATAGAAACCTCTTTGCTTTTAGGAAGCGTAGCTACCTGTTCCGACGTTGGTCCTCCTGTTCTCTAGCAGACAGCCTTGTCTGCTACCCTCAAGCATGCAACTAGAAGTACATAGGCTCATTCATCCTCTCACACAAAAGGGAAGGGGGATGACAGTATCTTATCATATACAGTATATAAAAGAAAGCGGATGTAGGTTCCGTATGAGACTGTGTGACATGAATTACATATAAGAATTACATATAAACTGTGCTTTAAAGTGTAGTAGTGTGACAGATCGTACTTGTTTATGTGTAAAAGTAACACGTTCCACTGCTCAGTCTCCTCCCAGATAGTCAGAAACGCCACAGTACATTTAGAAGAGGAATTTATTCCATAAATGGCAACAGATTTAAGAAATTAAACATGAAAGGAATCCAACAGAGACCTTTCAATAATTAAGCCCTCCTCACAAGGGAGGACGTTTTTCCCACCTCGAAGCACGCCAGAGGTGGTGGCCGTCGTGGTTGCCGCACGCTCTGAAACGATCTGCTGCTATCCGCGGAACGTGCTCCTTATCGTGATTTGCGATCTCAGCGCTCTCCAGCGAGAGTGTGTGGCGTTTGGCCAGTAAATCACAGAGTTTCTTTACGTACATGGAGGCGCATAAATTAGTTGCGTTAAATGTGCTAGCGATTAAGTGAATTTTATCCATAGTGGATGCTGTTGGACTCCGAGACTGTCCCTTTATAAGGTGTAGAAAAATTTCCGCCACCAGTCACAATAAAATATTATTCACCACACGACCGGTTTCGAGCTTGTGCCCATCCTCAAGTGTTTATACATTCGTGTACATGTGTATATTGCTGGAGATCACTGTCTGAATACAAAGATACAAAGAAAATTTTTGCTGGTGACTAAACACATACAAATGGAACAATTGTAAGTGGCAAGGAAGCATTTGTGGAAAATATATCTGTACTTACATGAAGATGAGGTTTCCTTATAATAATTAAACTGTGGTGACACTTTTTCCACCCAGTTTCAGATTTGTTACCATTTTCAAGTCCACGTTTTAGTTTTTTTTTTTTTTTTAATTTAGCCGAATATTTCACTACTGTGTCGTGAACTCGTGATACACACTGTGTTTACATACAAACATGAAGGTTGTGATCAAAGAACCTAGACATAGCAGGTGCAAAGATGTTACGCGTACAGAAACAAGAACTTCCAAAATTTCATGCTTATAATATCACCATACATCCTAGATCTATGTTCTCTGACAACAGTCTGGTAAAAACAGATCTGTCATTTTCGCAATTTGTAATAGCTCTCAGTAATGTCATGTATAACATCAATGAACTTCCTAGGTCTAAGTTCTCCGACAAAAATCTCATAATGTGAATCAAAAATTTCGCAATTTATAATATCTTTTTAAGTTTCTATGTGTACAACATCTCTGTACCTCCAATGGCAAAGTTCTTTGACCATAACCTAAATGTTTCTGTAAGAACAGCACCTTTGCACCTTTGAGGATACATTAAAGAAATAGATTTATTTGACCAAACCAAGATGAAACACTGGTAATAACACAGTTACAGAATAATACTATCATGAGCAACCGGTGGTATACTCATGCTTATAGAATTAATTAAAACAAAATTTTAAAAACGTTTCCACCCATTTAAATAAACAATTTTTGAAAGTGTGCAAGATAAACAGCCTTGCAGCCCAAAAACTGTAATAAAATCGGTATTACTCCTATACACAATGAACTTCACAATTAAAAAAAAAAGAGAGAGAGGACGATCTAAGCTTACTAATATAAACTGCATGAACGAATTTTGAACCAGACAAAATGATAATCCCTAATCAATGTCAATACGGTAACACAGTTTGTAGCAAGCTAAATGGTTCCAAACTATTCAAATGTAAATAGTTCTAAGAGGAAAACTTTCTGTCGCAACTGAACAACCTAATTAATAATCAAAGAATCTGCATCTTACACAGAAAAATGTAACAAGAAATATAGGGTGATCATTACATAATGCAGTAGCTTGAAAGGAGTAAAGACAAATTAGCACACTATTAACGGCACAGTGGTTAGCACACTGGAGTCGCATTAGAGAGGTCGACGGTTCAAGCACGCGCCCGGCCATCCAGATTTATGCTTTCCGTGATTTCCCTAAACGACTTGAGGCATATACGGTGATAGTTCCTTTGAAAGGACACGGTCGGTTTCCTTCACCATCCTTGGCACAATCCGAACTTATTCTCTAATTACTTCCATGTCGACGGGACGTTAAACCCAATCTTCTTTTCTTGGCGAATGGGGTTCATCATCTGCCTCGCGTCTGAAATGCATGCTCGATGTCCGACCGGAAACGACAACAAGCGCGGGCTGTTCACTCTCAACAGCTTCTGTAACAAAACCAACATTAATACACAGTTCACTTGAACAAATATCAACAACAGCAAAAGAAATGACGTCGCTCGAAGTGGCCGCGCGGTTTGAAGCGTCATGTCGCGGATTGCGTGGCCCCTCTCGCCGGAGGTTCGAGTCCTCCCTAAGGCATCGATGGGTGTGTTGTTCTTAGCATAAGTTAGTTTAAGCAGTAGTTTGGTCCCTTAGGAATTCACAATCATTTGAACATTTTTCAAAATAAATGATCATCAAGGCAGAAAACAACTGGAGATAAAATTAGTTTCATCAATGCGGTGTTGCGTATTAAACTGCAGCTACAGGTGATTATGATTCTACCGTTAAGGTAACTTGAATAAAATTAAAATTCATAAATGGTAATCTGCAGAGCCACTCAGGACTTAGACCTCGTAAAGAACGGAAACCTGCACACAGTTTTAGCTACTAATAATATTGCCATTTGACGGCACAAGGTTTTCAACAAGTTAAACTGCCCACAGGCAGAAAGTGGCACAGCAAAATCCAACTTAAGTTGAAAGTTTTTGTTTCACGCAGGCGAGGAAATCATTGATAAATCGTGAAAACTGCAATTTACCCACATAAAAAGTCGCCGAATATCAGTTACAAATGATGGCAATCGAGGACTGATAGCAAAGCCAACCAGGGCATATGTCGGTTAATTCCACTCACGATTAACAGTGATTTCATAATCAACACTCAGGCGATTTAGAACAACACCCTTCGAACAAGCAGAGTGGCCACACGGACCAATCAAGTTTTGAAAACGATCCCCCAGATAAATACACTCCTGGAAATTGAAATAAGAACACCGTGAATTCATTGTCCCAGGAAGGGGAAACTTTATTGACACATTCCTGGGGCCAGATACATCACACGATCACACTGACAGAACCACAGGCACATAGACACAGGCAACAGAGCATGCGCAATGTCGGCACTAGTACAGTGTATATCCACCTTTCGCAGCAATGCAAGCTGCTATTCTCCCATGGAGACGATCGTAGAGATGCTGGATGTAGTCCTGTGGAACGGCTTTCCATGCCATTTCCACCTGGCGCCTCAGTTGGACCAGCGTTCGTGCTGGACGTGCAGACCGCGTGAGACGACGCTTCATCCAGTCCCAAACATGCTCAATGGGGGACAGATCCGGAGATCTTGCTGGCCAGGGTAGTTGACTTACACCTTCTAGAGCACGTTGGGTGGCACGGGATACATGCGGACGTGCATTGTCCTGTTGGAACAGCAAGTTCCCTTGCCGGTCTAGGAATGGTAGAACGATGGGTTCGATGACGGTTTGGATGTACCGTGCACTATTCAGTGTCCCTTCGACGATCACCAGTGGTGTACGGCCAGTGTAGGAGATCGCTCCCCACACCATGATGCCGGGTGTTGGCCCTGTGTGCCTCGGTCGTATGCAGTCCTGATTGTGGCGCTCACCTGCACGGCGCCAAACACGCATACGACCGTCATTGGCACCGAGGCAGAAGCGACTCTCATCGCTGAAGACGACACGTCTCCATTCGTCCCTCCATTCACGCCTGTCGCGACACCACTGGAGGCGGGCTGCACGATGTTGGGGCGTGAGCGGAAGACGGCCTAACGGTGTCCGGGACCGTAGCCCAGTTTCATGGAGACGGTTGCGAATGGTCCTCGCCGATACCCCAGGAGCAACAGCGTCCCTAATTTGCTGGGAAGTGGCGGTGCGGTCCCCTACGGCACTGCGTAGGATCCTACGGTCTTGGCGTGCATCCGTGCGTCGCTGCGGTCCGGTTCCAGGTCGACGGGCACGTGCACCTTCCGCCGACCACTGGCGACAACATCGATGTACTGTGGAGACCTCACGCCCCACGTGTTGAGCAATTCGGCGGGACGTCCACCCGGCCTCCCGCATGCCCACTATACACCCTCGCTCAAAGTCCGTCAACTGCACACACGGTTCACGTCCACGCTGTCGCGGCATGCTACCAGTGTTAAAGACTGCGATGGAGCTCCGTATGCCACGGCAAACTGGCTGACACTGACGGCGGCGGTGCACAAATGCTGCGCAGCTAGCGCCATTCGACGGCCAACACCGCGGTTCCTGGTGTGTCCGCTGTGTCGTGCGTGTGATCATTGCTTGTACAGCCCTCTCGCAGTGTCCGGAGCAAGTATGGTGGGTCTGACACACCGGTGTCAATGTGTTCTTTTTTCCATTTCCAGGAGTGTAGCTCACCATTTCAAAATTAATCCACGGAGCTGCAGTGAATGTACAAGCCAGGCGAAACTCCGGGGGTCTTGTCACAGCGCAAAGTGGCGGAACGACTCTTGAACAGAGCCTGTGTTTGCTGGCCACTGCAGCCACCAGCTGTGCAGTGATAATACCAGTGCGGTACAGCATTACACCACGCGCCAACTGCGTACCCTACGATGCCCCGTGCAGACTCGCACCGTACCCTTCCTCCGCAGAGCGCCGGGCCCTGTGTAAAAGGAGACGCTCGCCAACCAGCACGCCGCAAGGGCTTACCGTTTAGACAGAGAAAACTCTGCGGAAGCAAGAGTATCGCAGGAGGGCACGGCACAGAAATCTCGGTACAAACCTTGGTGAAATTACACTACTGGCCATTAAAATTGCTACACCAAGACGAAATGCAGATGATAAACGGGTATTCATTGGACAAATATATTTACCAGAACTGACATGTGATTACATTTTCAGGCAATTTGGGTGCATAGATCCTGAGAGATCAGTACCCAGAACAACCACCTCCGGCTGCAATAACGACCTTGATACGTCTGGGAATTGAGTCAAACAGAGCTTGGAGCACTGTTCAAAGTGCCGTCAGTGCGAACAAGAGCTGACCGAGACGTGTAACCAATGGCACCCCACACCATCACGCCGGGTGATGGCGATGACGAATACACGCTTCCAATGTGCGTTCACCGCGATGTCGCCAAACACGGATGCGACCATCATGATGCTGTAAACAGAAGCTTGATATATCAAGGAAAATGAGTTTTGCCATTCGTGCACCCAGGTTAGTCGTTGAGTACACCATCGCAGGCGCTCCTGTCTGTGATGCAGCGTCAAGGGTAACCGCAGCCATGATCTCCGAGCTGTTGGTCCATGCTGCTGCAAACGTCGTCGAACTGTTCGTGCAGATGGTTGTTGTCTTGCAAACGTCCTCATCTGTTGACTCAGGGATCGAGACGTGGCTGCACGATCCGTTACAGCCATGCGGATAAGATACCTGTCATCTCGACTGCTAGTGATACGAGGCCGTTGGGATGCAGCACGGCGTTCCGTATTACCCTCCTGAACCCACCGATTCCATTTTCTGCTAACAGTCATTGGATCTCGACCAACGCGAGCAGCAATGTCGCGATACGATAAACCGCAATTGCGAAAGGCTACAATCCGACCTTTATCAAAGTCGGAAACGTGATGGTACGCATTTCTCCTCCTTACACGAGGCATCACAACAACGTTTCACCAGGCAACGCCGGCCAACTGCTGTTTGTGTATGAGAAATCGGTTGGAAACTTTCCTCATGTCAGCACGATGTAGGTGTCGCCACCGGCGCCAACCTTGTGTGAATTCTCGGAAAAGCTAATTATTTGCATATCACAGCATCTTCTTCCTGTCGGTTAAATTTCACGTCTGTAGCACGTCATCTTCGTGGTGTAGCAATTTTAATGGCCAGCAGTGTAGTTCCTCAGGTAAACGAAAAGGTTTAACAGTCTGTCGTGTATGGTACACTCGCCCAGCAGATCAGCCACCGCTCTCACACCCGTGGTAAGGCGAGCGACCTAACCGTCTAGGGGTTAGAATGACAGAAATTCAATCACGTACGCTGACTAGACCAGCAGGTGGCAGCCCAAGTGCCGTTAGAGGTCGCCGGCCCCGCACACCTGTTTGCTTCTGCGTGACCACGTGATTGCAAGTAGTTCCTCTCGTACCACCACGCGGACTGGGTATTTAGGGCAGCGCTGCACTGCTACTAGCCAATGTTCCGTCGAACTCCGGGACAAGTGCTAACTGCATCAGGCTCAGTCTCCGTCGGGATATTCGCCAGGTACGATGCCATGATACTCGCCAGCCAATGTCAATTTTGGGAGCCACCAGCGTCTGTGAGTACCATCAGCGGAACTTGGTCTCTGCATCGGGAGTGACCATGACTTGGGTATCAACTATCGACCTCACCTTCATATATCATTTTTCTAACAAATGAACTTTAGAGTTCATCTTTCTCTGCGACCAACTGAATATCAGATTTCATCTGTTTCATCATTAAGTCATTCAGCCTAAGTTCGGACTTGTCTAAATTCAGTGGTAATCATGAAACTTCGCAAAATATTTTAAGTGATTAATTTGTCTCCAACGGAGGAGTATTTTGGCTCATGAACTTTTCAGTAAAACTGTTCTACGTTGTTTACTTGGACTACGTTTACATTATACATCAACTGGCACAAGACGTATTACAGTCGTCCTCACTTTCCCCTTGTCCACTGTCAATTTTCCAGTCTCAGGTGGTGTACGAGAGCTAGTAGGTAGCTTGTCATGTTTTCCCAGTGGAAGACGGGGTGCAGCCGGTCTGGGGACCAGCTTGCGAATGAAGTGGCTGAGGCTTGTTCACTCCCTCGGTTAAAGCCACGATTGGTTTGGGCAGTCAGCAGGATACATATAGCTTCTCTCGAGACATGATCTCAAGCAAGTTTCACTGCAAACACATCCCTTGCGAATCAGCTGACAATTCATACACCTTGAGAGGCATCTGTTGCACACACAGCTGTTGCTGCTACGAACTAGTTTATAATAGACAGCTGGTTTGGTCACAACATTTTAACTTTGTCTTTAGACTAGTCCTTCCATGAGGTGTTGGAAACATGCAAACTACGGGGGCCCACTTGCGAGCGAGGTTCCCCCAGATATATATATATATATATATATATATATATATATATATATATATATATATATATATACGCCGGTAGTATCAGTACACATGTCATTTCTACTTAAGTGATTCATGTGAACACGTTTCCGACGTGATTGTGGTCGCAGAGCGAAATTAACAGATTTTGAACCCGGAAACGTAGTTGGAGCTACACGCATGGGACATTACATTTCGGAAACCTCTCACCGTGGACAACGCAGTGGCCGCTGGCCTTCACTTAATGACAGAGAGCAGAGGTGTTACGGCAGAGGTTTCAGTACTAAGAGACAAGCAACACTGCGTGATGTACCAGCAGAAATACACTACAGCCATAAAAATTGCTACACCACGAAGATGACGTGCTACAGACGTGAAATTTAACCGACAGGAAGAAGTTGCTGTGATATGCAAATGGTAGCTTTTCAGAGCATTCACACAAGGTTGGCGCCGGTGGCGACACCTACAACGTGCTGACATGAGGAAAGTTTCCAATCCATTTCTCATGCACAAACAGCAGTTGACCGATGTTGCCTGCTGAAACGTTGTTGTGATGCCTCGTGTAAGGAGGAGAAATGCGTACCATCACGTTTCCAACTTTGATAAAGGTCGGATTGTAGCCTATCGCGATTGCGGTTTATCGTATCGCGACATTGCTGCTCGCGTTGGTCGAGATCCAATGACTGTTAGCAGAATATGGAATCGGTGGGTTCAGGAGGGTAATACGCAACGTCGTGATGGATGCCAACGGCCTCGTGTCACTAGCAGTCAACAGGCATCTTATCCGCATGGCTGTAACGGATCGTGCAGCCACGTCTCGATCCCTGAGTCAACAGATGGGGACGTCTGCAAGCCAACAAGCATGTGCACGAACAGTTCGACGACGTTTGCAGCAGCATGGACTATAAGCTCGGAGACCATGGCTGCTGTTACCCTTGACGCCGCATCACACACAGGAGCGCCTGTGACGGTGTACTCAACGACGAACCTGGGTGCATGAATGGCAAAACGTCATTTTTTCGGATGAATCCAGGTTCTGTTTACAGCATCACGATGGTCGCATCCGTGTTTGGCGACATCGCAGTGAACGCACATTAGAAGCGTGTATTCGTCATCGCCATACTGGCGTATCACCCGGCGTGATGGTATGGGGTGCCATTTGTTACACGTCTCGGTGACCCTTTGTTCGCATTGACGGCACTTTCAACAGTGGACGTTACATTTCAGATGTGTTACGACCCGTGTCTCTACCGTTCATTCGATCCCTAAGAAATCCTACATTTCGGCAGGATAATGCACGACCGCATGTTGCAGGTCGTGTACGCGCCGTTCTGGATACAGAAAATGTTCGACTGCCGCCCTGGCGAGCACCTTCTCCAGATCTCTCACCAATTGAAAACGTATGGTCAATGGTGGCAGAGGAACTGCCTCGTCACAATACGCCAGTCACTACTTTTGATGAACTGTGGTATCACGTTGAAGCTGCATGGGCAGCTGTACCTGAACCCAAATTGCGTGAAAATGTAATCACATATCAGTTCTAGTATAATATATTTGTCCAATGAATGCCCGTCTACCATCTGCATTTCTTCTTG
Organism: Schistocerca cancellata; assembly: GCF_023864275.1. Taxonomy (NCBI): domain Eukaryota; kingdom Metazoa; phylum Arthropoda; class Insecta; order Orthoptera; family Acrididae; genus Schistocerca; species Schistocerca cancellata. Next base: position 1,197,895,076 of record NC_064626.1, read on the forward strand.
GTGTAGCACCGAGCGAGGTGGCGCAGTGGTTAGACGCTGGACTCGCATTCTGGAGGACGACGGTTCAATCCCGCGTCCGGCCATCCTGATTTAGGTTTTCCGTGATTTCCCTAAATCACTCCAGGCAAATGCCGGGTTGGTTCCTCTGAAAGGGCACGGCCGTCTTCCTTCCCCCATCCTACCCTAATCCGATGAGACCGATGACCACGCTGTCTGGTCTCCTTCCCCAAACAACCAACGGACCAATCTTGGTGTAGCAATTCTAATGGCCAGTAGTGTAAATGTGGGACGTACTTAGAACGTATACGTTGTGACAGTGCGGCAAAATTTGACTTTAATGGACTATGGCAGCAGACGACCGACGTGAGCGCCTTTTCTATCATCATGGCGTCGTCTGCAGCGCCTCTCCTAGGCTCGCTACAGTACTGGTTGGACCCTAGACGACTGTAAAATTCTATGTCCACATGAGTCCCAATTTCAGTTGGTTGGAGTTGATGGTAGGGTTTGAGTGTGACACAGATCCGTCTTCAGCCATGGACCCAGGTTGTCAACAAGACAGTGTGCAACCTGGTGGTGGCTCCCAGATGGTGTGGTTTGTGGTTACATGCAGTGGACTGGGTCTTTTGGTCAAACTGAACCGATCATTCACTGGAAATGTTATGCTCGGCTACTAGAAAGCAATTTGCAGCCTTTCATGCACTTCATGTTACGTAACCGTGATGGAATTTTCACAGATGACAATTGTTCGCAGTTGGTTTCAGAACATTCTTGAAATTTGGAACAAATGATTTGGCCATCCACATCGCCCGACATGAACTCTCCGAATATTTCTGGAACATAATTGAGAGTTCAGTTCGTGCACAGAATCCTGCACCGGCAACACATTCGGTATTACGGACTGCTATAGACAGAGGCAGCGTGGCTCACTATTTCTGCAGGGGGCTTCCAACGAAGCCCCCAGAGTTTTGTCACCTCAGTGTAAGTTGTAGACAACGAAAAATGAGAAAAAAATAAATTGATTAATTTGAAACATCCCCTTAGAAAAATTATACATGACTGTGCTTAAACTGACACGCAATATTTTTAGCGCAACGCAATCTGACTTTCAGAAATCCCTACAAAAGAATGGCCCTGACTAACATTAACCTATGCGTTTCACAAATCGCTTACCTCACAAAAATCTTGGTTACTCGAACTACTGCAATACAGCGAGCGCCACTACTGCCAGCTAAATAAAAGATTCAAACTACGGAAGGCACTAACTACCGATAGGCATAGTTATCAAATGAAAGATTTTGATAGAGAACAAACAATGTATTTACCTTAATAATCATAATATATATAGCAGTTCATGACATCCATTTTTACAAATTTCAAAACTCCGCCATTTCTCTCCCCACATCCACCACTGCTGGCGGCTCACCTCCAACTGCGCAACGCTACGCGCTGTTCACGTCCAGCTGCCCAACACTACAATGGCAGACAACAATGCAAACTAGCCACAGACTGCACACAGCACAGCTAGTGATTTTCATACAGAGAGCGCTACGTGGCAGCCGCGTTACTAATAAAAGAACCTAAACAGCCTACATATAAGAACCTAAACAGCCTACTTACATAGCCACCATGCTCCCCACAAAAAATTTTACAAATTGTTTTGGGCACTGGGCAATACATATTTGTTAAAATTTTTCATAATCGTAATTACAATAACAAAGAAATCAATGCACACACTTATTGATACAATGTTGGTCAAAAGCTAAAATTTTCTCACAGTCCATAAAGATAGTCTTGATCATTCATCATAATAGTAATTACAGTTTTTTTCACAAAGTCTCATTAGTAAAAGAAATTGCACACAGAAGTAGTGGATTTCCATGCAGTCTTAAAGAAGTAGTGTTGTCCTTCCAATGGAAAGACAGTGCTGACTCGTGACATGCAGACAGGTAATGGGCCATAACAGAGCAAACCCACAACAGAGTCATTCGAAGTTTCGAAGACTATTGGTAGGTAGGTCATCACAGAGTAGACCCACTGTAGTCCTGGTAGAGATTATGGTATTGGTGGGCCACCAGAGGTGCAGACCCACTGCAGTCCTTGTAGAAATAATGGTACTGGTGAGTCAGCAAAGGTGTAGACCCACTGTAGTCCTTGTAGAAATAATGGTGTTAGTGGGTCATCAAAGATGCAGACCCACTGTAGTCCTTGTAGAGATGGCCAGCAGCCGTCTGTTGCGACTGTGCAGGTGGACATTCACCATCGTAGAGTCTTGCGGAGAATATAGCAAGTCCATAAACCACCACTTGTGCACTCACAAAGTTTTTTTTTTATCCTTAGAACCAGCAATGCTGTTAACAGTCCCTTGCTGAATTATTAACACACGTGCAAACACTATCAGTCCCTACTTCTCACATATTGTCCATATACTATGACCAACAGAAACGTGTGCAGTGAAATGTAACTTACAAGTTACTTAATTTCATGAACTGGTGTCAATTACAATTTTATAACATAAAAATACAATAACAAAGGTACAAAATACATCATTAAAAACATAACAATACAGATAACATTTGTAGTAATACAGGATTTACAAAAGAATAGAAATAACATATACATCAGTGTTACAGGAATTATGACATGAGTACATACATAAAAGATCAGAATAACTTTTGAAACATCAACTTTACACGTGAGCATTAAAATAGAACAGAATTAATAATGTCTAACATCTTTACAAAGTAAATAACATATTATTAATGCAAATTATATTTGAAGATAACAGTATTCCTCATCATAGTTCATGTAGCTGAGTATTAGAAAAATTCTACAACATAAGAATCCTGGCTGGATCGCCATATGAAACATCCCCTTAGAAAAATTATACATAACTGTGCTTAAACTGACACACAATATTTTTAGCGCAACGCAATCTGACTTTCAGAAATTCTCCTTCTAACTCCACTTCCCTCAGTCACTTTCCTTCCAGCGTGGCGCCTGTCAACAGTTTTTTGACAGTGATACGGAAGACAGTATAAACAGTCGACATTTCATTAGTAAATTACTTATGAGTGATGCTTTATTAAAGGCCTTTCCATTGCGCTCTCTATTTTTTTTACTGATGCTACTCCTTCACTTCCTCACTTCCTTTACTTTCCTTTCTCTTTACACTCTCAGTGGAATGTCGCCGTTTGGACTGATCATCTTAAGCGGAAGTTCATTATCTGTGTGGGCTTTACAACTCTGTGAAATCAGCACTGTCGGCACAAATGAAACTCTGGTAACCGAAGGTGGAGATGAACCCTAAGAAGAACGAATTAATCTCGATGTGCGAGTCAATCTATAGGGGAGCAGAGAGTCCGAAGAAAAGCGTACAGACGAGCACAGTGGAAAACACGACACTTGTCCATCGTGAGAAACTGAGTACACGGAAAGCGGTGGCTTGGTCCGCTGGCATTGAGATCACGCGGTGCCCGAGACAGCTCACTGCAAAACGTGTGTTGGTTGCACTGGATAATTTCTGTTTTGCTGAGTTTCATTCCGAACTTGATGAAATGTTGCACACTTTACTCGATGACGAGAGGCAGATCACCTACTATTCGTAACGTGACTTGTTAACATGGATGTATGTGCTACGAGGTCTGTCTAAAAAAATTCAGGTACTTTGTCCGAAAAATTTTTCTACCGTTACCTTTTACTTATTGAGCATGGGCTCCTTCGAAATTCTCTCCTCCAAAATTGATATACAGCTCGCAAAGCTCTTTGAACTTCCAGAACCAGTCTTGGTAAGACACTTGCTGGATCGTGCGAATCGCAGTGTGCTAATTTTATTTTATCTTGTCTACCGTTGCAAATCTTCGTCCTTTCACCGTGATTTTCAACTTCGGAAATAAAAAATTTCCGCCGGGGCCAGTTCTGGAGAGTACGGATGATGAGGTAGCACAGCGATTTCGTTCTTTGTGCAATATTCACGCACCAATAGGGATGAATGTGCAGATGCGTCATCGTGATGCAAGAACGATGAATTGTCTCGCCACATTTCAGGTCGTTTCCTTCCCACATTATCTCGCAGGCGTTACAGCGCGTCCCAGTAGTACCATCGATTAAGAGTTTGTGCCTGTGACACGAATTCATGATTAATTAGTCCTTCGAAGTCAAAGAAAACTGTCAGCATGGCTTTGACATTTGACCTGACCTGATGAGCTTTTTCTGGCCTAGGAGAACCTTTCCCGATCCATCGCGAAGATTGAACCTTGGTCTCAAGATCATAACCGTAGACCCACGTCTCATCAGCAGTTATCGTTTTCTTAAGTAACATCTCGCTCTCATTGGCGCGATCCAAAGGCTCTTCACAGATTTCAAGGCGAAAGTCTTTCTGGCCTTGCCTCATGAGCCGTGAGACGAACTCGGCGGGAACATGATGCATTCCAAGACGATGTGTCAGGATTTCATGGTATGATGCAACTGAAATGTTACATTCTGATGAAATCTCTCGGGCAGTCAGTTTTCGACTAGCACTCACGATTCGTTGACGCTCCGGTCATGAGCGTTGTTGATCGAGGTCGAAGGGCGTCCTAAACGAGGCTCATCTTTAACGTCCGTCCGACCAAATTTAAAACCGTGTGAACCATTCGTAACATCAAGTGCGGCTTAAGCACTCATCACCGTAGGTTTACGGCATCATTTGGTGTGTCTCTGTAACGGCTTCCTTGATTTTCACGCAATATTTGATGCAGGCGCGTTACTCCTCCGTCATCTTCAAATTTGCAAACTGTGAGACACAACGTTCTACTCAACACAGACCTGATCAATAACTATCCGACATACAACAATAAAACTTCCGATAGCTACACATTAAACACATACGTGTGCAGGGTTGCCAACCGCATTTCGCTCCATCACACCACTGGCGCGAAATTACGAATGTTCCGAAATTTTGTGAACAGACCACGTATATAAAGGGGAAGGGTTGTTACAAAAAATCTCCAAAAATTCTTGACCGGTTTACTTCAGCGTTGTACACGATCCCCTAATGAACATTTGAGCGGACGTAAGCTACATATGTTCTTAGAGATCTTTTAGGAACGTAAGTTCCGACCGGTCGCGAAATGGAAACCACTGTAGAAATCCGATGGTTTGCACGGATGTGTAGAGTGTTATGGCCGTCGATCGCGTCACGTCCGTCTTTTCACTTAGGAGCGCACAATGAGCATATGAAGAGGCCTAGAAATTAATGTCTCCAGCCAAGTACGAGGCCTGAAGAGAAATTTCGCCTCAAGTTATTCCGTCCACATAACAAAACTTTCATGCGTTTCTGTGTTCAAGACAATTCTCAGCCGCATTCTGCAGGGACAATGAAGATGCTCCTGTAGCGTTTTCCATGGGAAGTGTTTGAGCACTGACAATACAGCCCATAATTGGTTTCATCTTTGCTCGCGTGAACGACTGGCTATGGAGACAGCATTTTGGCACAGACAAGGAGCTCTAAACCAGAGTAGGGAATTGGCGGAAAGCAGAGGCGGCTGTTGGAAAGTTGGTAGAACGCTACGACAAATGTCTAAATCGGAGCAGCGACTACGTAGGTAAGTAGCTGGCAATTGTAGCTGATTGTGTAAGGTGTCAGGCAAATCCAACACCTTCTATGAAAACCCTGACATATAGTGTCAAGCAAATCCAACACCCTCCATGAAAACCCTGACATGATAAGCAAATCCAGTAATATGTCACATAGCTCCGAATAAATCGTCACATTAAATTAACCAAAGTAATACGAGTAACGAGTGAGCAAATGGAATACCACAGACTAACACAAGAATGCCTAAATGCAAGTCATACCTTCCCACCGTGAGACAGACGCAGTTCCGAGGGGAGAAACGAAAACAGAAGCCGAGAGCAGAACCGTGTTAAGCTGGAAGGCCCTACGATAAGGGACGTACACCCACATCGCCAGCTAACCGCTAGGACCACCTCCAGCCCATGTTAAAACCTAGAGCCCTCCAGAAGAACAGTATAGATCTTACGATAACACAAAAAGGGCCACACCAGCTGCAAGTTTTAGCGTGAGACTTTTCCGCGCCTCTGTTACGATGCAAACTTTAAAAACATTGCCCCACTACGAAAAGTATAACGTTTCTCATTGGATAGACAGAATTTTTGTAGGCGGAGCTTAAGGTTAACATTGAGACCCTGATTGGTCAGATGAAAACACAGCCAGATAGTTTTTTTAAACCAACTTCGGTAAATTGTAGTAAGGAGGGAGCTGCTTCCGAGACGGCGAGATGTGAGGAGCTGCGCCGCCCTGACGTTGCCTAAACACCGACAAGATAATGAACGCACGGGATGCCGCATTTTTCAGCGCTTAAGGGTTCACTCAGAACTGCATAAGTCTCATCTGTTACATCCCCGTTTTGCGTAATACTAGTGTCGATCGTCAATTAAAGCTCATGGTATTCACATTTGCTACGTAAGTTAAAATCTGAAACGCGATGTTTTCTGTTATATAATTATTGAGAAGCCACATCAGCCACTGTAATTTACGACAAGTTAGATAAGCAATTAAAGATAATTGAGGGTCACTGTAAACCATTTTGATAGTTTTCTCTTTTGTGAATCTTAATTTAAACCTAGATTATAGGTGTGATATGGCATAGGTCATAGGTCCGGTACCAGTGAAATATCAAGATTTTGACAAGAACATGATTGCAAACTCTCATGTATTGTTGAGTTGCCCATTTTACATATGACAGATACCTTAGAAGATATTTTAGTCCATGTTTCACAGTCATTTTTGTTATTAAAATCCACAGTGTCATACAAACGCTAAGGTAGAGCGTGGGTATAGTACCGACAAAAATCACTAGATCGCGGGACGACCAAAGATCGAACACAGCCTGAGATCTGCCGAACTGTGACGTAAATTGTCCGAAAAGTTCGAGTCGTGCTCAAACATAGCGCTACTTGAAACAGTGAAAACTGAACTGAAACATTAGAAGATGAATTATCTAAAAACACTATGAGATGCGTGTCGCAAAGTTGAACAACAGATGGTGCAACTAACCATCATTTCTTACAGGCGAAGACGTATTCATTCGTCGCATTTCGTTGGCCCCCTTTAACTTGCTCTTCGATGTAAATCGATTGCAGCCTCCTATGCGGTTTGAATTCGCTATGAGTATCAACAAGCACAGGGACACTCACTTTGTGTGACACATATGAAACACCCCAGGGAAGTCCGGGCACTGCAGCTAGTGCGCTATAAAGCTATATAACGGTCGCCAGCCTCGCTCCGATCCGCGAGACTGGCTTAAAACAGTCCGTTCCTCTACACCACTATTCAGTGCCCTGAAGCCATCTAACTGCCTTCGAAAGCTCTCAAGTCCGACCTCTCAACTGGACAACAAATATCTCAGTCAGTCCCCACACCGTCCCCACTCGTTTTCCCCATCAGTTGTGTAAACAATACTGGAACACATCCTAAAGTCAAAGAGGGTAAGGACATCCACGAGAACTGCACATTTCAATTCCTGTTGCAGAAGAACTCAAATCACTCTTTTTCTAATAACCTTCACCAAGTCCACTTCGTTCTCCAGCTAACCGTTTGATCCACACCCTGTTAGGCTTCCTCTTACTTAGGGTGATTGTGTATGCTCGCTAATCTCAGGACCCACTTAGCGAGCCGGCAAACGCACTTCTCAACACATTTACAGAACAACCCTACTGCATCCACACTACGAACTCCGAAATACGCCTCCACACAGCCTCCGCCCCAGACGGCTCAACTCGTCTCCTGCACCATACCACTGCCCATATGTCCTCTACATTATTTTCATACGCAGACGTTCCGGCCAATCAGCCTTCAGAGCAGAAAGTAGTCGCTGCAATTGTCCATTTCTTGCTAACGCTCAGAATACATACACTCCTGGAAATTGAAATAAGAACACCGTGAATTCATTGTCCCAGGAAGGGGAAACTTTATTGACACATTCCTGGGGTCAGATACATCACATGATCACACTGACAGAACCACAGCCACATAGACACAGGCAACAGAGCATGCACAATGTCGGCACTAGTACAGTGTATATCCACCTTTCGCAGCAATGCACGCTGCTATTCTCCCATGGAGACGATCGTAGAGATGCTGGATGTAGTCCTGTGGAACGGCTTGCCATGCCATTTCCACCTGGCGCCTCAGTTGGACCAGCGTTCGTGCTGGACGTGCAGACCGCGTGAGACGACGCTTCATCCAGTCCCAAACATGCTCAATGGGGGACAGATCCGGAGATCTTGCTGGCCAGGGTAGTTGACTTACACCTTCTAGAGCACGTTGGGTGGCACGGGATACATGCGGACGTGCATTGTCCTGTTGGAACAGCAAGTTCCCTTGTCGGTCTAGGAATGGTAGAACGATGGGTTCGATGACGGTTTGGATGTACCGTGCACTATTCAGTGTCCCCTCGACGATCACCAGTGTTGTACGGCCAGTGTAGGAGATCGCTCCCCACACCATGATGCCGGGTGTTGGCCCTGTGTGCCTCGGTCGTATGCAGCCCTGATTGTGGCGCTCACCTGCACGGCGCCAAACACGCATACGACCATCATTGGCACCAAGGCAGAAGCGACTCTCATCGCTGAAGACGACACGTCTCCATTCGTCCCTCCATTCACGCCTGTCGCGACACCACTGGAGACGGGCTGCACGATGTTGGGGCGTGAGCGGAAGACGGCCTAACGGTGTGCGGGACCGTAGCCCAGCTTCATGGAGACGGTTGCGAATGGTCCTCGCCGATACCCCAGGAGCAACAGTGTCCCTAATTTGCTGGGAAGTGGCGGTGCGGTCCCCTACGGCACTGCGTAGGATCCTACGGTCTTGGCGTGCATCCGTGCGTCGCTGCGGTCCGGTCCCAGGTCGACGGGCACGTGCACCTTCCGCCGACCACTGGCGACAACATCGATGTACTGTGGAGACCTCACGCCCCACGTGTTGAGCAATTCGGCGGTACGTCCACCCGGCCTCCCGCATGCCCACTATACGCCCTCGCTCCAAGTCCGTCAACTGCACATACGGTTCACGTCCACGCTGTCGCGGCATGCTACCAGTGTTAAAGACTGCCATGGAGCTCCGTATGCCACGGCAAACTGGCTGACACTGACGGCGGCGGTGCACAAGTGCTGCGCAGCTAACGCCATTCGACGGCCAACACCGCGGTTCCTGGTGTGTCCGCTGTGCCGTGCGTGTGATCATTGCTTGTACAGCCCTCTCGCAGTGTCCGGAGCAAGTATGGTGGGTCTGACACACCGGTGTCAATGTGTTATTTTTCCATTTCCAGGAGTGTATGTAAAGTGCTGCTGCTTGCCGACACTTTCATAAGGCTATATCACAGAGTGTGCCTGGAATCGCCAGCCACACTGTGGGGAAAACACTCGCCTTTGGAGACAACCTATTCGGGCCGGACCAAATACCCATTAACTGAATTTGTGGAACCCAGCCCTTTGCCTGTACCGTGAAGAACAGCCGCAGTCCCACGGACACGGGTAAACCGGCGCAATCAGTCACAATAGCGATCAGCACCAGCCGACAGTTGCGTATCATAAATGATCTGTTACAAGCATTCTGTACTATTTCACTGCAATACCCATGCCAGATCTTCCGCATCCATCTCACTGTTCACTGATGGGGACACTAAAGGAAACTTCAATGGTTCAAATGACTCTGAGCACTATGGGACTTAACATCTGAGGTCGTCAGTCCCCTAGAACTCACAACTACTTAAACCTAACTAACCTAAGGACATCACACACACCCATGCCCGAGGCAGGATTCGAACCTGCGACCGTAGCGGCCGCGCGGTTCCAGACTGTAGCGCCTAGAACCACTCGGCCACTTCGGCCGGCTAAAGGAAACTATCAGACAATATGCCTTGAAGGTTGCGGTTTCTCTCTCCACAAAATCACGCCTTTCTGCGTGTCAGAGTCTAACTGGTTGGACTGAAACCAAGAAACAATCGGCTCCGATATTAAGCTGTTACGACGCTTCCACTGCATATTTCGTTCAAGTATATTACCACTTTCACCTCATTTCTTCCCTTGCGTTCTGCCCAGACCGAGTAACGTAGCGTACTGGCCTCTGGCTACTTCTGAGTAATATTTAATTTCTTCCCTTTGTTTTATGATATGCTCCGTTTTATTTAAGTCCCCTTCTTCGTAATCTAATCTCAGTACTTTTGATGTTGAGATACACATCGTCTTCCTCTGCCTCTCTACATAAGTGTAGCAGGTGTCATGCAGCTATGAATTTTACCGTTATTAGGCTGTTGCTTTCAGTGAGTGTCAGAAGAAGTCTGTTTACTGTCTGTTGGTTGACTGAGTCGAACAGCAATGTGTATATATGTGTAACTTACTCAAGAGGAGGGCTTCAGAACCACATATCGGTCTCCTGACTCCTTGTCATATACACTATGTGATCAAAAGTATCCAGACATCTGGCTGAATATGATATTGGCCCACCCTTAGCCTTGAAGACAGCTTCCACTCTCGTAGGCATACGTTCAGTCAGGTGCTGGAAGGTTTATTGGGGAATGGCAGCCCATTCTTCACGGAGTGCTGCACTGAGGGGAGATATCGATGACGGTCGCTGAGGCCTGGCACGAATTCGGCGTCCCAATACGTCCTAAAGGTGTTCTATAGGATTCATGTCGGAACTCAGTGCAGGCAAGTCCATTACAGAGATGTTATTGCCGTGTAACCACTCCGTCACAGGCCGTGCATTATGAACACGTGATCGATCGTGTTGAAAGATGCAATCGTTATCATCGAATTGCTCTTCAACAGTGGGAACGAAGAAGGTGCTGTGAAAGGGCCACGTAAAACAACAATGGGTGCAAGCCCCCTCCATGAAAAACACGACTACACCATAACACCACCTCCACCGAATTTTACTGTTTTCACTACACACGCTGGCAGATGACGTTCACCGGTCATTTGCCATACCCACACCCTGCCATAGAATCGGCACATTATATACCGTGCTTACACCAAGCGAGACGTCGTTTGACATTTACCGGTGTGATGTATGGCTTTTGAGCAGCCGCTCGACTATTAAATCCAAGTATTCACACCTCCCACCTAACTGTCATAGTACTTGCAGCGGATCCTGATGCAGTTTGGAATTCCTGTGTGATGGTCTGGATAGATTTCCGCCTTTTTTTTTTTATGGTCATCAGTCTACTGACTGGTTTAATGCTGCCCGCCACGAATTCCTTTCCTGTGCTAACCTCTTCATCTCAGAGTAGCACTTGCAACCTACGTCCTCAATTATTTGCTTGACGTATTCCAATCTCTGTCTTCCTCTACAGTTTTTGCCCTCTACAGCTCCCTCTAGTACCATGGAAGTCATTCCCTCATGTCTTAGCAGATGTCCTATCATCCTGTCCCTTCTCCTTATCAGTGTTTTCCACATATTCCTTTCCTCTCCGATTCTGCGGAGAACCTCCTCATTCCTTACCTTATCAGTCCACCTAAATCGTCTATAGCACCACATCTCAAATGCTTCGATTCTATTCTGTTCCGGTTTTCCCACAGTCCATGTTTCACTACCATACAGTGCTGTACTCCAGACGTACATCCTCAGAAATTTCTTCCTCAAATTAAGGCCGGTATTTGATATTAGTAGACTTCTCTTGGCCAGAAATGCCTTTTTTCCATAGCGAGTCTGCTTTTGATGTCCTCCTTGCTCCGTCCGTCATTGGTTATTTTACTGCCTAGGTAGCAGAATTCCTTAACTTCATTGACTTCGTGACCATCAATCCTGATGCTAAGTTTCTCGCTGTTCTCATTTCTACTACTTCTCATTACCTTCGTCTTTCTCCGATTTACTCTCAAACCATACTGTGTACTCATTAGACTGTTCATTCCGTTCAGCGGTTCATTTAATTCTTCTTCACTTTCACTCAGGATAGCAATGTCATCAGCGCATCGAATCATTGATATCCTTTCAGCTTGTATTTTAATTCCACTCCTGAACCTTTCTTTTATTTCCATCATTGCTTCCTCGATGTACCGATTGAAGAGTAGGGGCGAAAGGCTACAGCCTTGTCTTACACCCTTCTTAATACGATCACTTCGTTCTTGATCGTCCACTCTTATTATTCCCTCTTAGTTGTTGTACATATTGTATATGACCCGTCTCTCCTTAAAGCTTACCCCTACTTTTTTCAGAATCTCGAACAGCTTGCACCATTTTATATTGTCGAACGCTTTTTCCAGGTCGACAAATCCTATGAAAGTGTCTTGATTTTTCTTTAGCCTTGCTTCCATTATTAGCCGTAATGTCAGAATTGCCTCTCTCGTCCCTTTACTTTTCCTAAAGCCAAACTGATCGTCACCTAGCGCATTCTCAATTTTCTTTTCCACTCTTCTGTATATTATTCTTGTAAGCAGCTTCGATGCATGAGCTGTTAAGCTGATTGTGCGATAATTCTCGCACTTGTCAGCTCTTGCCGTCTTCGGATTTGTGTGGATGATGCTTTTCCGAAAGTCAGATGGTATATCGCCAGACTCATATATTCTACACACCAACGTGAATAGTCGTTTTGTTGCCACTTCCCCCAATGATTTTAGAAATTCTGATGGAATGTTATCTACCCTTCTGCCTTATTTGAAAGTAAGTCCTCCAAAGCTCTTTTAAATTCCGATTTTAATACTGGGTCCCCTATCTCTTCTAAATCGACTCCTGTTTCTTCTTATATCACATCAGACAAATCTTCACCCTCGTAGAGGCTTTCAATGTATTCTTTCCACCTATCTGCTCTCTCCTCTGCATTTAACAGTGGAATTCCCGTTGCACTCTTAATGTTACCACCGTTGCGTTTAATGTCTCCAAAGGTTGTTTTGACTTTCCTGTATGCTGAGTCTGTCCTTCCGACAATCATATCTTTTTCGATGTCTTCACATTTTTCCTGCAGCCATTTTTTCTCAGCTTCCCTGCACTTCCTATTTATTTCATTCCACAGCGACTTGTAATTCTGTATTCCTGATTTTCCCAGAACATGTTTGTACTTCCTCCTTTCATCAATCAACTGAAGTATTTCTTCTGTTACCCATGGTTTCTTCGCAGCTACCTTCTTTGTGCCTATGTTTTCCTTCCCAACTTCTGTGATGGCCCTTTTTAGAGATGTCCATTCCTCTTCAACTGTACTGCCCACTGCGCTATTCCTTATTGCTGTATCTATAGCGTTAGAGAACTTCAAACGTATGTCGTCATTCCTTAGTACTTCCGCATCCCACTTCTTTGCGTATTGATTCTTCCTGACTAATGTCTTGAACTTCAGCCTACTCTTCATCACTACTATATTGTGATCTGAGTCTATATCTGCTCCTGGTACGCCTTACAATCCAGTATCTGATTTCGGAATCTCTGTCTGACCATGATGTAATCTAATTGAAATCTTCCCGTATCTCCCGGCCTTTTCCAAGTATACCTCCTCCTCTTGTGATTCTTGAACAGGATATTCGCTATTACTAGCTGAAACTTGTTACAGAACTCAATTAGTCTTTCTCCTTTTTCATTCCATGTCCCAAGCCCATATTCTCCTGTAACCTTTTCTTCTACTCCTTCCCTTACAACTGCATTCCAGTCGCCCATGACTATTAGATTTTCGTCCCCCTTTACATAATACATTACCCTTTCAATATCCTCATACACTTTCTCTATCTGTTCATCTTCAGCTTGCGACGTCGGCATGTATACCTGAACTATCGTTGTCGGTGTTGGTCTGCTGTCGATTCTGATTAGAACAACCGGGTCACTGAACTGTTCACAGTAACACACCCTCTGCCCTACCTTCCTATTCATAACAAATCCTACACCTGTTATACCTTTTTCTGCTGCTGTTGATATTACCCGATACTCATCTGACCAGAAATCCTTGTCTTCCTTCCACTTCACTTCACTGACCCCTACTATATCTAGATTGAGCCTTTGCATTCCCCTTTTCAGATTTTCTAGTTTCCCTACCACGTTCAAGCTTCTGACATTCCACGCCCCGACTCTTAGAACGTTATCCTTTCGTTGATTATTCAATCTTTTTCTCATGGTAATCTCCCCCTTGGCAGTCCCCTCCCGGAGATCCGATTGGAGGACTATTCCGGAATCTTTTGCCAATGGAGAGATCATCATGACACTTCTTCAATTACAGGCCACATGTCCTGTGGATACACGTTACGTGTCTTTAATGCAGTGGTTTCCATTGCCTTCTGCATCCTCATGTCGTTGATCATTGCTGATTCTTCCGCCTTTAGGGGCAATTTCTCACCCCTAGGACAAGAGAGTGCCCTGAACCTCTATCCGCTCCTCCGCCCTCTTTGACAAGGCCGTTGGCAGAATGAGGCTGACTTCTTATGCGGGAAGTCTTCGGCCGCCAATACTGATTATTTATCAAAATTTAGGCAGTGGCGGGGGTCGAATCCGGGACAGAAGACGTTTTGATTATGAATCAAAGACGCTACCCCTAGACCAGGGTCCCGCTCCCGCATATTAGACATTACGACTCTCTTCAACTGTCGGCAGTCTCTGTCAGTCAACAGACGATATCGGTCTCTAAGCTTTTGTGTTGTACGTGTCCCTTCACATCGGCAGCAGTGGACCTAGGGAATTTTAGGAGTGTGGAAATCTCGCGTACGTACGTACAACACAGGTGACACCTTATCACCTGACCGCGTTGGAAGTCCGAAATTTCCGCGGAATGCCCCATTCTGCTCTCCCACGATGTCTAATGACTACTGAGGTCGATGATATAGTGTACCTGGCAGTAGGTGGCAGCACAGTGCACCTAATATGAAAAACGTATGTTTTTGGGGCTGTCCGGATACTTTTGATCACATAGTGTAGTGCAACCACCTGTATGGAGCCTGCAGTCACAAAAGTCATCATGCTGTTTCCGCTTTTACCAGTTAACTAACCCAAGTCGGGAAATGCACCCATACTTTGGAAAGCCTCTTTCTGTCCTTCTTACTGAATCGTGCCACTCGCAGCTATTTTGCTCGCCCGTATCGACAGAGGCACTCTTTTTCTCTTCCCTCCCCGATCACTTAGCGGAACTACCGGTGTTTGGACACTGAGATATCAACTTACATGTTAATAAAGCAACACATAAAATTCAGAACATTTTCAGATTGTAAGAAGAATAGACCAGAGGCTCTCACTCACAAGTGCACCTCGATGCAAGGTTAACAGCTATTACCATTTGCTTAGCAACAACTAGTAAAAGTAAATGTAAGTATAAACAGGAGCATCTAACTAACCAACAGTTTAACGTTCCCAGGGCTTTTTCCCCCTTTTCGAAGCCTGTGTCAGGCTCTACGACTATGCAGTGCACCCCTAGGATCTTCTCCACCCGGTAACGGCCGTCGTACTAAAGGTAGAATTTAGATACCTTGAGAGGTGGCATGAGCCCCCTCTCATTTTCTATCTTACGATTTTCCTCTCTAATTGCATGCAGTGAAAAGTCGCTATTCCTTCACACGCGGACTTCCCACGCAGCGTCTCTCGTCACCCGGGTGGTCCGGTGACAGGCGGGCTCTGTTGATCTGGAAAGGGTTAAGCCGACGGGTGTGAGGAAGTCGAGTGAATGCTTTGCAGACGCCGACATTGTCAAAAGACACGCCCGGAGGGATCTGAAGTAGCGGCTGGGCTAGAGGTTCCGTTACTTCGCAGAAACTTAGCGAAAACACTTTCTGGCGGGCTACCAGCGAGGCGTGGGAATGACTTGTGTACCCAGGCAGCTGTGGCGGGAAAATTCCCGCGCTTTCTGCAAAATAGTAACTGTTATTGGCTTGCTCAGGGCATAGCTCCGTGACGTAGCAAAATCAGCGCAGAAATTGGCGCCAAGAACCTCCATTGGTGGAATGATAGTGCTCATGCAATAGAGTGGAATTTTTCGCCGGTTTTCGAGTTGCTGATTGGAACGTTTAACCACGGCCACTGTCGTGGGGGCGGGAATGTTGTGTGTTCGGCCTGTACGGGTGCTCGGTAGTCGGCTCTCGCCTTTCGGTCGAGGACGTCGAAGCAACCAGCCATCGCCTCCGGTACGTCAAATCGTGTCCTCGCAGTTAAGAAGACAGATTGGTAAGGTATGTCCGCAGCACCGGCAGACAGGGATTTTCCTAGGTGATAATCAGAGCTCAGCAGAGCGCGCCTGTTCGTCTTTTTCTAACTTTGTTCTGTCTTGGGTTGCAGCAATTAATGTTGGGTTGGCTATGTGTTTTCTCTTAAGATTTGCATTGCAAAGAATTGGCTCCACATACCACTTCGTCATAATCCTCACAATCTAGTTTAGGGACAACTTCACATTCACAGCGTTTGGTTGAGTATCCAATTTGAGCCAATTTGATGTATTGTAAATGTTTCATGTGTTTTTGTTTATTATTTTGTGTTTAGTCTTAATAAATCATATTGTTATTTTGGACAGAACTTTCATTCTGTTAATCGGTAGAGCAGTCCTATCATTCTTCACTATGTTAATGAAATCTTCGTTTATTTAAATTATTTATCAAATTAAATTATTGCAGGTGCCAAACTCTCTTCTACTCCACTGGCAGGGTTGATTAGAGTCAGTTCGCGTATTTTTTTTAATCCTTGTGCAACAGCGAAAGCCGTAGTTAGAATAGGGGGGGCTTAGAGCATCGTTTACATATGTAGATTCTAGAAGAATTTAGTGTTAAATACACTGCTAGCCCCGACACCTCGCAACCTTCCTTTCGACAAGGTCTGATTGAAGGTGGTTCAGGGCTACTATGGTTGGTTTCTTCGAAACATAGTTGTGCTGTACATTTCTGTGTGCTTCTTTCCTCCTGATCATCCTTAGAGTGACTGCTAATTAGGAGTCTAGACCGACTGTACGTGTAGGAGTTAAACCTGTTGTTTCTGTTACTACACCAGTTTCGTCACGTACCAGAGTGCTGATCATTTCTTCGAATTGACGGTCTTACTTAACCATATACAATGTTTCGTGGAATAGTGTATTCTTGCAGGTCTCTCATTTTTCAGAGGCAACTCCAGACAGGTTTTGCTTAGTTTTCGGAAATATTTTCAGTAAAAGTAGCTAATGCAACTGGCAACAAATTCTGTCGTGGCGTGCGTCGGTGCACTCAGTCTGCAATACGACTTTCTTTTCCTTCCACAAATGTTTCTGGGTTGCACTGTTATAAGAGTCTTTTCGTTATAGTCAGGCGGTGAATCGTCATTACAGAAACATGCCCAGTTTGGGAAAGCAACTGGAAGTGGTATTGAGTAAGGTTGATAGTCTGATAACACTCAGAAATGTGGTGATTACTCATGGGCCAAATGTTCTGTGTTCATGTCAGTCGGGACCTCTGTCACGCTCTCTGTTGAAATATGTAATGAATATGTCCTCCTTGTTGTAACAATGAAAAGAGGGAGTATGATTTGATGATTTAGTGCTTGCTTGAATTAAATGTAAAATACGCAAAATGTTCCTGCAAGGGACGAATTACACTATTAACATGAATAGAGTCACAATAACAGACCTGTAAGAGATCGAATTAACACTCAACAGGTTGTTCATCGGCTAGTCCTACTGTATACACTTGTGAACGGCTCTGAGCACTATGGGACTCAACTGCTTTGGTCATCAGTCCCCTAGAACTTAGAACTACTTAAACCTAACTAACCTAAGGACAGCACACAACACCCAGCCATCACGAGGCAGAGAAAATCCCTGACCCCGCCGGGAATCGAACCCGGGAACCCGGGCATGGGAAGCGAGAACGCTACCGCACGACCATGAGATGCGGGCACACTTGTGAACGTTTAACACTCATTATTACTTCGGCATCTTTAATATTTGTGAAAATAGTATTGGTCACTGCACACAATGGGAACTCGTTACAATGAAGCAAGCATCCTAGAAATGCAGCTTGTTTTATTCATTATTAGCTCAGTACCCAGTGTTGTCTGTGTACGTATTTATGAAAATTCTGTGATCCAGCCCCCCTTCCCCCTCTCTGTCCACCACCTCCACAAAAAAAAAAGTTCAAATGTGTGTGAAATCTTATGAGACTTAACTGCTGAGGTCATCAGTCCCTAAGCTTACACACTACTTAACCTAAATTATCCTAAGGACAAACACATACACCCATGCCCGAGGGAGGACTCGAACCTCCGCCAGGACCAGCCGCACAGTCGAGGACTGCAGCGCCTTAGACCGCTCGGCTAGTCCCGCGCGGCACCTCCTCCACTATCCAAATTCTCTGTCCATCTCCTCCTACCCTTCCCTCTGTCCATCTGTGACATTCCCCTCTCGTTCATCTGTTACTCCCACTCTCTCTGTCCACATGCTTCTCCCTGATTTGTCTACTTCCTCTTCTGCTCTCTGTTTTTATATTATTGTAGATTGTTCAATTGATTAGATTAAATAAAAGTCTTGTATTCGCCATGTGACTTACGTATTGAGATCACCAGTGTCCTACACCTTCACTGCATTAGGCTAACCTTAAATCCATACATATAATAAAAATGTATGTATGTATGCTTCTGTGTATGTTGCATATCTTCTCCTAAAGCACTGATTTATGCCAAAATTTATACACGTATCACTTACTGCGTGGAAGGATTTGCTGTGGGGTTAAGAACCATCTACCTGTCAAAGGGATGGGGTCGTGGTTAACAAGAAGTATAGCTGACCATAAGGAAATATCCAGAAATTGAAAGTGAAACCATTTAGTGTAGTGCAACAAACTTTACACATAATTTCAAACCTTTACGAAACTTTTCTTGGTGACAAGAACCAGAAAATGAAGAAAGCAAAACAGTTTGTTGCATACTACATTTTCGCTGGTTATGCAGTAAAAGTTGTCACATTCGGCTAGACGTCACGTTTTAATTTATTACTTCTTCATTGCTAACTGCATTCGCTACTAATTTTTCAGACGGTATTCATATACTCCACTCAATGTACTTACAAAATTGCATCACTGTACAATGTACCTGTCAAAAGGTTTGAAGTCATGAACACTGACATGCCCGAAAAACTGCCGCATTATGCATGTTGTTCAAACTTATTACTTTATTTGCTACAAACTATATTCGCAACACATTTCACAAACAGTATCCACATATGCCATACAATGTACCTACAAAATTATATCTTTCTATGGCACATGCTTCAGGATATATGTTATCAGCAATATTGACATGGTGAAAACGAAGCTTGGTACATGTATTGCTTACTATCCAGATTGTGTGGCTAACAATTGACCTTCTATTGCGGTTGGGGTGATAATGTGGGAGAGATGCGGTAGGGAGAGATAAATGGACAGAGAAGTGGGTGGAGGAGTTGGACACACATAGAGGAGAAGGGGAGATGGACAGCGGGACGATTAGGGGAAAATGCACAGAGGGAGAGGGCAGGAGGAGACAGACAGAAAGAGGGAGAGTAGGAAATGGACATATAAAGTGAAGAAGAGGAGATAGACAGGGAAAAGGGACAGAAGGCGATGGCCTGAGAGGGGGAGGAGATCGATAGCGAGGCAGGGTAAAGAGAAATGGACAAAGAAACAGATGAGGAAATGGACAGATATATACAGGGGACAAGGAAATGAACAGAGGAAGGCAAGAGGACGATTTGGTCAGAGGGGAGACGATGAGGTGGACAGAGAAAAGGGGGAGGAGGAGGTAGAGGGGGTAGGAGGAAAGGGCTTTAGGAAGAGGATGAGATGGATAGAAGGGGACAGAGTAGTGGGATGGGAGGGAGAGCAGATAGAATGGGGAAAGAGGATATATTCATAGAGAGGCAGAGGAGAAGAGGAAAATAGAAGGGGAGAAGTAGGAGATGGAGAGAAAAGGGATGGAGAAGATAGCGGGGGTAAGAGGAAATGGACAAGAGGCAGATGAAGCATATGGAGAGAAGTGGAAGAGAGAGAGGAAGGATGAGATGGACAGAGGCATATGGAGAGAGAGGGGAATGAAAGATGGAATGAGAGTGGGAGAGGGATGGGGAGGACAAGATGGACAGAGGAAGGAAAGACGAAGAAATGGACAGAAAGAGGGGGAAGGAGGTAGTAGACAGATAGACGAGGGTGAGGTATGGGGAATAGGACAAAGAAAGAGAGAGGGGGGTGGAGGAGGTGGACAGAGAGAGGCATAGGGGAGGGGGACACAGAGAGGTGGAGGAAGAGCTGGACAGGGAGAGGAGGGAGGTTAGAGGGGACGTGATGGAGACAGAGGATTGCTGCGAACTAAAGTGACACTTAACTCTGTGAGACCCGCATTTAACTTTAAGACCGCAGGAAGCTAAAACGAATAAGACTTCAATATCTGGGCAGCTTTCAAAAGCAACATAAAGGAGACAAATATTCAGTGAACATATATGAAGCACGTCCGCTGCTCGTGGTCCCGCGGTAACGTTCTCGCTTCCCGAGCACGCGGTCCCGGGTTCGATTCCCGGCGGGGTCAGGGATTTTTCCTGCCTCGAGATGACTGGGTGTTGTTGTGTCCCCAGTACGGTCGGAGGAAGGCAACGGCAAACCACCTCCACTAGGACCTTGCATAGTACGGCGGTGCGGGTCTCCCGCATCGTTCCCCTATGCTCCGTCACGGAGTATGGGACATCATCATCATCATCATCATCATCATATGAAGCACAAACAAATGAGTACAATAAGTGTTTGACTGTGTAGAAGATGGATTTTGCTACTGCCTGAGGAAATCTTACATTCTTCAAGTACAGAGAGAGGGCACCAGTCAGCAGCAGATAAGACATGGAAAGCGCATCTTCCAAAAACCAAGCTCACTCCAAAAACTTCCAGATTCACAAAGTTAAATACTAATACCAATCTGACAAATGAATGTGTGTAATGTTTCCATGAGGTGATATTCAACAGCCGTAAAATATTTCCTAACATGCATTTCAACCATCAGCTGTTTTTAGTCCCATTAGTCATCTACAGGATTCAGGTCTGGACTCTGTGCAGGTCAGTCCATTACAGGGAATTATCGTGTAGCTCCTCCGCCACAGGCTGTGCATTATGAACAGGTGCTCGATAATGAAAATCGCTCTGCACCACCATTCGATAGTGCTCAGGCGGCCTAACGGTAGTTTCAGAGGCTGAGGAAAACTGATTTTAATGCATAAGTTGATTGATTAATGAATGCCGTTGAACTTTTAATTAACTTATTTATATAGCTATGACTACTGTTACTTAACTCGTGGTTACTAAAGCAGTTGTAATATGTAATTAGAAACACAGTTTTAATTATTTTCAAATCTCTTTTCTTGTGAGGCGACTGGACTGGATAAGTATTGAAATTTCACCATGTGCTTTATTCATCTGAGAGAATCCTGGGTTTCAAGCCGTCGGTTACGACAGCTGTGCAATATTAATCTCAAATTATGTACGAAAGTTCTTCATTTTTAATGTAATCATGCATTACGGGTGAAAAGAGAAGTATTGTTCCACTGCCAGCCCAGCCTCGCCACCCTGGGGCGAATGCATGAAATAAAGAAAACAAAATAAACATGTGCCTTATTAAGCAAATTACTTACGTTATTCACCATTAATTTCTATGACGTAAATTTACCCATACAAGTTCCGTGCACATTGCAAACATCGATAACGTGCTGTTGATTAGTTCCTCTTTCATGTATGTAACTTCCCGTTGTGATCTTTGTCCCATCGTGGCTGACTCTGTCCAGTTGTATTTCATCCTGCACGCGAATAACACAAGTTTACGTATCACGTTACTCGTGTCAGTAACAGCAGCTGTTGCCTCTATTGTATGCCCTCTCAGTGCAATGACCTCTGTCTCTTGTTTCCCTTCGTAACATGACGTCAAATATTATAAGTATATGAACTTCGGAAAATTGTAAACTTTGTTATACTTGCTGTTTTTCTCTTGTTATGTTCCTCTAGTGGCTTGCATAGTATATTTGCAGATCCTTGATAATATTACATAGGTCGTAATTGCAATAGCACAATAAAATGCGTTAGCTCCATACTTAACAATCATATACAACCGTTTGCTCGACGAAGATCCATACCCAATGACTGGAAAGTTGCACAGGTCACACCAATATTCAAGAAAGGTAGTAGGAGCAATCCACTAAATTACAGGCCCATGTCGTTAACGTCAATATGTAGTAGGGTTTTAGAACATATATTGTGCTCGAACGTTATGAATTACCTCGAAGAAAACGGTCTATTGACACAAGTCGACATGGGTTTAGAAAACATCGTTCCTATGAAACACAACTAGCTCTTTATTCACATGAAGTGTTGGGTGCTATTGACAAGGGACTTCAGATCGATTCCGTATTTCTGGATTTCCGGAAGGCTTTTGACACTGCACCACACAAGCGGCTCGTAGTGAAATTGCATGCTTATGGAATATCGTCTCAGTTATGTGACTGGATCTGTGATTTCCTGCCAGAGAGGTCACTGTTCATAGCAACTGACGAAAAGTCACCGAGTAAAACAGAAGTGATTTCTGGCGTTTCCCGAGGTAGTGTTATAGGCCCTTCGCTGTTCCTCATATACACTCCTGGAAATTGAAATAAGAACACCGTGAATTCATTGTCCCAGGAAGGGGAAACTTTATTGACACATTCCTGGGGTCAGATACATCACATGATCACACTGACAGAACCACAGGCACATAGACACAGGCAACAGAGCATGCACAATGTCGGCACTAGTACAGTGTATATCCACCTTTCGCAGCAATGCAGGCTGCTATTCTCCCATGGAGACGATCGTAGAGATGCTGGATGTAGTCCTGTGGAACGGCTTGCCATGCCATTTCCACCTGGCGCCTCAGATGGACCAGCGTTCGTACTGGACGTGCAGACCGCGTGAGACGACGCTTCATCCAGTCCCAAACATGCTCAATGGGGGACAGATCCGGAGATCTTGCTGGCCAGGGTAGTTGACTTACACCTTCTAGAGCACGTTGGGTGGCACGGGATACATGCGGACGTGCATTGTCCTGTTGGAACAGCAAGTTCCCTTGCCGGTCTAGGAATGGTAGAACGATGGGTTCGATGACGGTTTGGATGTACCGTGCACTATTCAGTGTCCCCTCGACGATCACCATTGGTGTACGGCCAGTGTAGGAGATCGCTCCCCACACCATGATGCTGGGTGTTGGCCCTGTGTGCCTCGGTCGTATACAGTCCTGATTGTGGCGCTCACCTGCACGGCGCCAAACACGCATACGACCATCATTGGCACCAAGGCAGAAGCGACTCTCATCGCTGAAGACGACACGTCTCCATTCGTCCCTCCATTCACGCCTGTCGCGACACCACTGGAGGCGGGCTGCACGATGTTGGGGCGTGAGCGGAAGACGGCCTAACGGTGTGCGGGACCGTAGCCCAGCTTCATGGAGACGGTTGCGAATGGTCCTCGCCGATACCCCAGGAGCAACAGTGTCCCTAATTTGCTGGGAAGTGGCGGTGCGGTCCCCTACGGCACTGCGTAGGATCCTACGGTCTTGGCGTGCATCCGTGCGTCGCTGCGGTCCGGTCCCAGGTCGACGGGCACGTGCACCTTCCGCCGACCACTGGCGACAACATCGATGTACTGTGGAGACCTCACGCCCCACGTGTTGAGCAATTCGGCGGTACGTCCACCCGGCCTCCCGCATGCCCACTATACGCCCTCGCTCAAAGTTCGTCAACTGCACATACGGTTCACGTCCACGCTGTCGCGGCATGCTACCAGTGTTAAAGACTGCGATGGAGCTCCGTATGCCACGGCAAACTGGCTGACACTGACGGCGGCGGTGCACAAATGCTGCGCAGCTAGCGCCATTCGACGCCCAACACCGCGGTTCCTGGTGTGTCCGCTGTGCCGTGCGTGTGATCATTGCTTGTACAGCCCTCTCGCAGTGTCCGGAGCAAGTATGGTGGGTCTGACACACCGGTGTCAATGTGTTCTTTTTTCCATTTCCAGGAGTGTATATTAACGATTTTGGAGACAATCTGAGGAACCATCTTCGGTCGTTTGGAGATGACGCTGTCGTTTATCGACTAATAAAATCAACAGAAGATCTAAACAAACTGCAAAACGATTTAAAAAAGATATCTGAACGGATAATATTTTGTTGACTCAAGTAACGAAAAGTGTGAGGTGATCCACATGAGTGCTAAAAGGAACTCGTTTAACTTCGGTTACACGATAAATCAGTCTAATGTCAAAGGCGTAAATTCAACTAAATACCTAGGTATTACAATTACGAACAACTTAAATTGGAAGGGTTGGGTTGGGTTGTTCGAGGGAAGAGACCAAACTGCAAGGTCATCGATCTCATCGGATTAGGGAAGGACGGGGAAGTAAGCCGGCCGTGCCCTTACATAGGAACCATCCCGGCATTTTCATGGAGCGATTTAGGGAAATCACGGAAAACCTAAATCAGGATGGCCGGACGAGGGGTTGAACTGTCGTCCTCCCGAATGCGAGTCCAGTGTGATAACCACTTAAATTGGAAGGAACACATAGAAAATGTTGTAGGGAAGGCTAACCAAAGACTGCATTTTATTGGCAGGAGCCAGAAAATATGACAGGTCTACCAAGGTAATTGCCTATACTACGCTTGTCCGTCCTCTTTTAGAATACTGCTGCGCGGTGTGGGATCCTTACCAGATAGAACTGACGGAGTATATCGAAAAAGTCCAAAGTTAGGCAGCACGTTTCGTATTATCGCGAAATATGGGAGAGAGTGGCACAGAAATGATACAGGATTTGGGCTGGACATCATTAAAAGAAAGGCGTTTTTCGTTGCGACGAAATATTCTCACCAAATTCCAATCAGCAACTTTCTCGTCCGAATGCGAAAATATTTTGTCGACACCGACCTGCATAGGGAGGAACGATCACCTAGATAAAATAAGGGAAATCAGAGCTCGTACGGAAACATACAAGTGTTCATTCTTTCCGCACACTATACGAGATTGGAATAATAGGGAATTGTGAGGGTGGTTCGATGAACCCTCTGCCAGGCACTTAAATGTGATTTGCAGAATATCCATGTAGATGTAGATAAAAAATATACAGCCAGAAGCAGAATGGTTGTTATTTAAATTATTGACTTTATATGATTACATCGGGGGAGATGTCGTTGGAGGATTTATATAATATAAATGATTGATATGCTTGTAATGTTTTCGTTGGTAGTGTTTTGAGACGGTGGATAGAATCAACTTGACTCGTAGAAGGGTATGTGTGTGTGTGTGTGTGTGTGTGTGTGTGTGTGGACAGAGGAGTCACGGCGTTACACGACAGGTAGAGCGCCAGCGCCGAGTTCATAAAGCGGAGAGGCGCGCGTGCGTTAACGAGCGGTGCGGCCGAGGTGGCCGGGATGTGTCTGGCCCGCCCGTGATCACACGGTTGGTGAGGGGGAGGGGGCAGGAATGCGACTGGTCCGTCTGGAGGGAGGGTGGGGGGGGGGGAGAGGGGGAGGCGGCGCAGGGCAAGGTCGAGGACACCGCCGCGGTCGTCCCGCGGGCGTGCGGTACAGCCGCGCGCAATGCGCCCACACTCATTTGTCTCGAAACCTGCTGGGACCGCGCCGTCTCATCTGTCATCATCCGCATCAGCAACGGCCACAAATCTGTCGCTGAATGGAAAACCTCTCTTTACACGATCGTAGGCTTCACTCTGGGTATTAGTCTGTGTCATTAGTAAACAAGAATATCACCTATAATGCGACCTACTTTAGAGGAACCTTCTTCAGGGTGACTAACTACAGTTAGCAGACAATTGCAAAGACATTCGAGTCGTTAGTGTTCCACTGAGGTGATGAAAGTCATCCGATACCTCCTAATACCTATATCTATATGTACATTGAAACTTCCTGGCAGATTACAACTGTGTGCCCGACCGAGACTCGAACTCGAAACCCTTGCCTTTCGCGGGCAAGTGCTCTACCATCTGAGCTACCGAAGCACGACTCACGCCCGGTCCTCACAGCTTTACTTCTGCCAGTGTCTCGTCTCCTACCTGCCAGAAGTAAAGCTGTGAGGACCGGGCGTGAGTCGTGCTTCGGTAGCTCAGATGGAAGAGCATTGGCCCGCGAAAGGCAAAGTTCCCGAGTTCGAGTCTCAATCGGGCACACAGTTTTAATCTGCCAGGAAGTTTCATATCAGCGCACGCTCCGCTGCAGAGTGAAAATCTCATTATATTGCTACTCGGTAAATCGCAGTTGAGTGCCTGGCAGAGGGATCATCGAACCACCCTTACAGAATTCAACAAAACAATACCAATCGCCGTTATTTAAGTTTTATTTTTACGCTACCAGTTTCGACAATACATTACGTCATCTTCAGGCTTATACAGTGAAGGTTATAACACAGCAATAATTAGACATTAAAATTAAAATGTTGTTGTTGTTGTGGTCTTCAGTCCTGAGACTGGTTTAATGCAGCTCTCCACGCTACTCTATCCTGTGCAAGCTTCTTCATCTCCCAGTATCTACTGCAACCTACATCCTTCTGAATCTGCTTAGTGTATTCATCTCTTGGTCTCCCTCTACGATTTTTACCCTCCACACTGCCCTCCAATGCTAAATTTGTGATCCATTGATGCCTCAAAACATGTCCTACCAACCGATCCCTTCTTCTAGTCAAGTTGTGCCACAAACTTCTCTTCTCCCCAATCCTATTCAATACCTCCTCATTAGTTACGTGATCTACCCAACTTATCTTCAGCATTCTTCTGTAGCACCACATTTCGAAAGCTTCTATTCTCTTCTTGTCCAAACTAGTTATCGTCCATGTTTCACTTCCATACATGGCTACACTCCATACAAACACTTTCAGAAACGACTTCCTGACACTTAAATCTATACTCGATGTTAACAAATTCCTCTTCTTGATAAACGCTTTCCTTGCCATTGCCAGTCTACATTTTATATCCTCTCTACTTCGACCATCATCGGTTATTTTACTCCCTAAATAGCAAAACTCCTTTACTACTTTAAGTGTCTCATTTCCTAATCTAATTCCCTCAGCATCACTCGACTTAATTTGACTACATTCCATTATCCTCGTTTTGCTTTTGTTGATGTTCTTCTTATATCCTCCTTTCAAGACACTGTCCATTCCGTTCAACTGCTCTTCCAAGTCCTTTGCTCTCTCTGACAGAATTACAATGTCATCGGCGAACCTCAAAGTTTTTACTTCTTCTCCATGAATTTTAATACCTACTCCGAATTTTTCTTTTGTTTCCTTTACTGCTTGCTCAATATACAGATTGAATAACATCGGGGAGAGGCTACAACCCTGTCTTACTCCTTTCCCAACCACTGCTTCCCTTTCATGCCCCTCGACTCTTATAATTGCCATCTGGTTTCTGTACAAACTGTAAATAGCCTTTCGCTCCCTGTATTTTACCCCTGCCACCTTCAGAATTTGAAAGAGAGTATTCCAGTTAACATTGTCAAAAGCTTTCTCTAAGTCTACAAATGCTAGAAACGTAGGTTTGCCTTTTCTTAATCTTTCTTCTAAGATAATTCGTAAGGTCAGTATTGCCTCACGTGTTCCAAAATTTCTACGGAATCCAAACTCATCTTCCCCGAGGTCGGCTTCTACCAGTTTTTCCATTCGTCTGTAAAGAATTCGCGTTAGTATTTTGCAGCTGTGACTTATTAAACTGATAGTTCGGTAATTTTCACATCTGTCAACACCTGCTTTCTTTGGGATTGGAATTATTATATTCTTCTTGAAGTCTGAGGGTATTTCGCCTGTCTCATACATCTTGCTCACCAGATGGTAGAGTTTTGTCATGACTGGCTCTCCCAAGGCCATCAGTAGTTCAAATGGAATGTTGTATACTCCCGGGGCCTTGTTTCGACTCAGGTCTTTCAGTGCTCTGTCAAACTCTTCACGCAGTATCTTATCTCCCATTTCGTCTTCATCTACATCCTCTTCCATTTCCATAATATTGTCCTCAAGTACATCGCCCTTGTATAAACCCTCTATATACTCCTTCCACCTTTCTGCCTTCCCTTCTTTGCTTAGAACTGGGTTGCCATCTAAGCTCTTGATGTTCATACAAGTGGTTCTCTTCTCTCCAAAGGTCTCTTTAATTTTCCTGTAGGCAGTATCTATCTTACCCCTAGTGAGATAAGCCTCTACATCCTTACATTTGTCCTCTAGCCATGCCTGCTTAGCCATTTTGCACTTCCTGTCGATCTCATTTTTCAGACGTTTGTATTCCTTTTTGCCTGCTTCATTTACTGCATTTTTATATTTTCTCCTTTCATCAATTAAATTCAATATTTCTTCTGTTACCCAAGGATTTCTACTAGCCCTCGTCTTTTTACCTACTTGATCCTCTGCTGCCTTCACTACTTCATCCCTCAGAGCTACCCATTCTTCTTCTACTGTATTTCTTTCCCCCATTCCTGTCAATTGTTCCCTTATGCTCTCCCTGAAACTCTGTACAACCTCTGGTTCTTTCAGTTTATCCAGGTCCCATCTCCTTAAATTCCCACCTTTTTGCAGTTTCTTCAGTTTCAATCTGCAGTTCATAACCAATAGATTGTGGTCAGAATCCACATCTGCCCCAGGAAATGTCTTACAATTTAAAACCTGGTTCCTAAATCTCTGTCTTACCATTATATAATCTATCTGATACCGTTTAGTATCTCCAGGATTCTTCCAGGTATACAGCCTTCTTTTATGATTCTTGAACCAAGTGTTGGCTATGATTAAGTTATGCTCTGTGCAAAATTCTACAAGGCGGCTTCCTCTTTCATTCCTTCCCCCCAATCCATATTCACCTACTATGTTTCCTTCTCTCCCTTTTCCTACTGACGAATTCCAGTCACCCATGACTATTAAATTTTCGTCTCCCTTCACTACCTGAATAATTTCTTTTATCTCGTCATACATTTCATCTATTTCTTCATCATCTGCAGAGGTAGTTGGCATATAAACTTGTACTACTGTAGTAGGCATGGGCTTTGTGTCTATCTTGGCCACAATAATGCGATCACTATGCTGTTTGTAGTAGCTAACCCGCACTCCTATTTTTTTATTCATTATTAAACCTACTCCTGCATTACCCCCATTTGATTTTGTATTTATAACCCTGTAATCTCCTGACCAAAAGTCTTGTTCCTCCTGCCACCGAACTTCACTAATTCCCACAATATCTAACTTTAACCTATCCATTTCCCTTTTTAAATTTTCTAACCTACGCGCCCGATTAAGGGATCTGACATTCCACGCTCCGATCCGTAGAACGCCAGTTTTCTTTCTCCTGATAACGACGTCCTCCTGAGTAGTCCCCGCCCGGAGATCCGAATGGGGGACTATTTTACCTCCGGAATATTTTACCCAAGAGGACGCCATCATCATTTAATCATATTAAAATACAGAACGTATTGTCTAAAAGATGCAAGTGTTACATATCAATTTACGTAATTAAAATATCTATAGTGAAGTTTATAACACAGCAATGAGTATATATTAAAATACAGAGCGAATTGCCTAAAATATGCAAGTGTTACATATTAATTTACGTAATTAAAATATATATAGTTAAGTTTATAACAGAGCAATAAGTACAAATTAAAATACAGAGCGAATTGTCTAAAAGATGCAAGTGTTACATATTAATTTTCGTAATTAAAATATCTATAGTTAAGTTTATAACAGAGCAATAAGTACATATTAAAATACAGAGCGAATTGCCTAAAAGATACAAGTATCACATATTAATTTACGCAGTTAAAAGAACTCAGTCTTAATTAAAGTCTACATGATACAACGTAATGCGTACTATCAGAAATTAATTAATTATTCATGCGTATTGTGAAGTCCTCAGTAACCTAATGGATGTGTTTATAAAACAGAAGTGTCACAGTAATGCAACCACCAGTCCAATATATCCGTTGTCTGTGAAAACTTCACTGGTTTAATAACCAATGTCTACAGGATTGTGTTTCCGTAGGTGTATTACTTTTTAAGGTATCGTTCCTTTATGTATATCTACTATAGAGAGTACCGTTGCTTATAGTATACCCCCTTTACTTTACCTGATACGGATCCTGTTACCTACTTGACATACGATTAGTCGGTCACTTTACCCCTCTTTTACTTTTTGACATGACCAGTAGAGTCTGCCACGGATAACCATATATTTTTAAACATCACATATACTGGACTGATGGTTGCATTACTGTGACACTTCTGTTTTATAAACACTTCCATTAGGTTGCCGAGGATTTCACAATATGCATGAATAACTAATTAATTTCTGATAGTACATATTACGTTCTATCATGTAAATTTTAATTAAGACTGAGATCTTTTAATTGTGTAAATTAATATGTAACACTTGTATCTTTTAGACAATTCGCTCTGTATTTTAAGATGTGCTTATTGCTCTGTTATAATCTTCACTGTGGATATTTTAATTACGTAAATTAATATGCAACACTTGCATCTTTTAGACCATATACTCTGTATTTTAATTTTAATACGTACTTATTGCTGTGTTATAAACTTCACTGTATAGGTCTGAAGAAGACGTAATGTATCGTCGAAACTGGCAGCCTAAAAATAAAACCTAAATAACGGCGATTTGTATTGTTTTGTTGGATATTGACCAGCCGTAGTCCCATACTACAGACAGAAGATGGAGCTACGCTCACAATATTCGTAGTTCTCTCTTATTCCACTCTCGAACAGCTCGCGAAGAAAACGAACACGTATTCCTTTCCATGCGAGCTCTGAATCCCCATATTTTGTTATGATGATCATTTTGTGCACTAACTGACCTCCAGATTCTGTTCCATGAATGTTCGATAGGACTCGTGTCGGTCGATCTGGGGGGGGGGGCTAAATAATTCGCTCAAAATGACCAGAATGTTCCCGAAACCAGTCGCAAACAGTTGTGCCCGACGATATGGTGCATTGTTATCCATAAAAATTCCATCATTGTTTGGCAACACGACGTCCATGAAAGGTTGCAGATTGTCTTCAAGTAGCCAAACATAACGACATCCTGTCAATGATCTGTTCTGTTGGAACATAGGACGCAGTTCATTCCATATAACCACAGATCACATTACTGTGGAGCCACCAGCAGGTTGCAAATTGCTTTGTTGACTACTTGGGTCCATGGCTTCGTCGGACCCGCGCCACACACGAATCCTACCACCAGTTTTTATCAGTTGTAACCAGGACTCGTCTGACCAGACCACGGTTCTTCAGTCGTCTAGGGTCTAACTTAAAGTGCACTGATCCCAGGAGAGGTGATGCATGTGATGTCGTGCTGATAGCAAAGTCGCTCGCGTCAGTCGTTTGCTACCATAGCCCATTCAAGCCATATTTCGTCACGCAGTTCTAACGGATACGTTTGTCACGCGTCCCACATTCATTGCTGCGGTCATTTTACGCAGTGTTGCTTGTCTGTTTACACTGAAAACTCTATGCAAACACTGCATAGTTGTTAAGTGAAGGCCATCGGCCCCCGTGTTCATCTACATCTACATCTACATTTATAATCCGCAAGCCATCCAACGGTGTGTGGCGGAGGGCACTTTACGTGCCACTGTCATTACGTCCCTTTCCTGTTCCAGTCGCGTGTGGTTCGCGGGAAGAACGACTGTCTGAAAGCCTCCGTGCGCGCTCGAATCTCTCTAATTTTACATTCGTGATCTCCTCGGGAGGTATAAGTAGGGGGAAGCAATATATTCGATACCTCATCCAGAAACGCACCCTCTCGAAACCTGGCGAGCAAGCTACAACGCGATGCAGAGCGCCTCTCTTGCAGAGTCTGCCACTTGAGTTTGTTAAACATCTCCGTAACGCTATCACGCTTACCAAATAACCCTGCGACGAAACGCGCCGCTCTCCTTTGGATCTTCTCTATCTCCTCCGTCAACCCGATCTGGTACGGATCCCACACC
Source organism: Schistocerca cancellata (assembly GCF_023864275.1). Lineage (NCBI taxonomy): Eukaryota > Metazoa > Arthropoda > Insecta > Orthoptera > Acrididae > Schistocerca > Schistocerca cancellata. The sequence continues at coordinate 1,197,927,009 of NC_064626.1, forward strand.
GATGACCAATACTCAAGTATAGGTCGAACGAGTGTTTTGTAAGCCACCTCCTTTGTTGAGGGACTACATTTTCTAAGGACTCTCCCAATGAATCTCAACCTGGTACCCGCCTTACCAACAATTAATTTTATATGATCATTCTAATTCAAATCGTTCCATACGCATACTCCCCGATATTTTACAGAAGTAACTGCTACCAGTGTTTGTTCCGCTATCATGTAATCATACAATAAAGGATCCTTCTTTCTATGTATTCGCAATACATTACATTTGTCTATGTTAAGGGTCAGTTGCACTCCCTGCACCAAGTGCCTATCCGCTGCAGATCTTCCTGCATTTCGCTACAATTTTCTAATGCTGCAACTTCTCTGTATACTACAGCATCATCCGCGAAAAGCCGCATGGAACTTCCGACACTCTCTACTAGGCCATTTATATACATTGTGAAAAGCAATGGTCCCATAACACTCCCCTGTGGCACGCCAGAGGTTACTTTAACGTCTGTAGACGTCTCTCCATTGATAACAACACGCTGTGTTTGTTTGCTAAAAATTCTTCAATTTAGCCACACAGCTGGTCTGGTATTCCGTAGGCTCTTACTTTGTTTATCAGGCGACAGTGCGGAACTGTATCGAACGCCTTCCGGAAGTCAAGGAAAATAGCATCTACCTGGGAGCCTGTATCTAATATTTTCTGGGTCTCATGAACAAATAAAGCGAGTTGGGTCTCACACGATCGCTGTTTCCGGAATCCGTGTTGATTCCTACAGAGTAGATTCTGGGTCTCCAAAAATGACATGATACTCGAGCAAAAAACATGTTCTGAAATTCTACAACAGATCGACGTCAGAGATATAGGTCTATAGTTTTGCGCATCTGCTCGACGACCCGTCTTGAAGACTGGGACTACCTGTGCTCTTCTCCAATCATTTGGAACCTTCCGTTCCTCTAGAGACTTGCGGTACACGGCTGTTAGAAGGGGGGCAAGTTCTTTCGCGTACTCTGTGTACAACCGAATTGGTATCCCGTCAGGTCCAGTGGACTTTCCTCTGTTGAGTGATTCCAGTTGCTTTTCTATTCCTTGGACACTTCTTTTGATGTCAGCCATTTTTTCGTTTGTGCGAGGATTTAGAGAAGGAACTGCAGTGTGGTCTTCCTCTGTGAAACAGCTTTGGAAAAAGGTGTTTAGTATTTCAGCTTTACGCGTGTCATCCTCTGTTTCAATGCCATCATCATCACGGAGTGTCTGGATATGCTGTTTCGAGCCACTTACTGATTTAACGTAAGACCAGAACTTCCTAGGATTTTCTGTCAAGTCGGTAGATAGTATTTTACTTTCAAATTCACTGAACGCTTCACGCATAGCCCTCCTTACGCTAACTTTGACATCGTTTAGCTTCTGTTTGTCTGAGAGGTTTTGGCTGCGTTTAAACTTGCAGTGAAGCTCTCTTTGCTTTCGCAGTAGTTTCCTAACTTTGTTGTTGAACCACGGTGGTTTTTTCCCGTCCCTCACAGTTTTACTCGGCACGTACCTGTCTAAAACGCATTTTACGATTGCCTTGAACTTTTTCCATAAACACTCAACATTGTCAGTGCCGGAACAGAAATTTTCGTTTTGATCTGTTAGTTAGTCTGAAATTTGCCTTCTATTACTCTTGCTAAACAGATAAACCTTCCTCCCTTTTTTTATATTCCTATTAACTTCCATATTCAGGGATGCTGCAACGGCCTTATGATCACTGATTCCCTGTTCTGCACATAGAGAGTCGAAAAGTTCGGGTCTGTTTGTTATCAGTAGGTCCAAGATGTTATCTCCACGAGTCGGTTCTCTGTTTAATTGCTCGAGGTAATTTTCGGATAGTGCACTCAGTATAATGTCACTCGATGCTCTGTCCCTACCACCCGTCCTAAACATCTGAGTGTCCCAGTCTATATCTGGTAACTTGAAATCGCCACCTAAGACTATAACATGCTGAGAAAATTTTTGTGAAATGTATTGCAAATTTTCTCTCAGTTGTTCTGCCACTAATGCTGCTGAGTCGGGAGGTCGGTAAAAGGAGCCAATTATTAACCTAGCTCGGTTGTTGAGTGTAACCTCCACCCATAATAACTCACAGGAACTATCCACTTCTACTTCACTACAGGATAAACTACTACTAACAGCGAGAAACACGCCACCACCGGTCGCATGTAATCTATCCTTTCTAAACACCGTCTGTGCCTTTGTAAAAATTTCGGCAGAATTTATCTCTGTTCTCTGTGGAGAGATTCAATGCCTGACATTTGGTATTCTCGACACGCTTTCGGCACTATGGATCTCGGAGTAATGAATTTCCTAACGATTTCCAAAATGGAATGTCCCATTCGTCTAGCTCCAACTACCATTCCGCGTCCGCGTCTGTTAATTCCAGTAGTGAGAGCATAATTACGTCGGACACCTTTTCACATTAATCACCTAAGTACACATGACAGCTGCGCCAATGCACCGCCCATTATACTACCGCCATCTGTTATATGTGCATGTTGCTGTCCTATGACTCCTGTCGCCTCAGTGCACCGTTGTTGTAATGTTTTATAATGACGCAATCTAACAAGCCAAATGGTTTTATTCAAACTTATCTGTAGAGCGCCCGCATCTCGTGGTCGTGCGGTAGCGTTCTCGCTTCCCACACCCGGGTTCCCGGGTTCGATTCCCGGCGGGGTCAGGGATTTTCTCTGCCTCGTGATGGCTGGGTGTTGTGTGCTGTCCTTAGGTTAGTTAGGTTTAAGTAGTTCTAAGTTATAGGGGACTTATGACCACAGCAGTTGAGTCCCATAGTGCTCAGAGCCATTTGAACTAAACAGTACTACGAGATTAAATTTCCTGGTAGATCAGAACTGTGTGCCGGACTATGACTCGTATCTGAGTCGTTTACCTTTCTTGGGCACTTGCTCTACCGACAAAGTTATCCAAATATGATTTACGACTCGCACTCACAGCAGTATTTTCTCCATTATTACATCTCCTACCTTCCAAAGTCACAGAAATTCTGCACCTCACCTAGCGAGACGAGCACTTCTAGAGCAAGGCAGGAAATGAGGTACTGGATGAAGTAAAAGTCTGAGGGTGTCTTGTGAGTCGTTCTTGGATAGCTCAGTCGGTAGAGGAAATGCTCACCAAAGGCATAGTTCCCGGCTTCGAGATCGGATCTGGCAAACAGTTTTAATCTGCCATGAAGTTTCAAATCAGAACATACTCAGCTGCGGAGTTAAAGTTCTTTCTGAATACTATGATCTACTAACCTGTATGTCCGTCCTCTTGTGGAGTAATGATGTACGCCGACCGGAGTGGCCGAGCGGTTCTGGGCGCTCCAGTCTGGAACCGCGCGACCGCTACGGTCGCAGGTTCGAATCCTGCCTCGGGCATGGATGTGTGTGACGTCTTTAGGTTAGTTAGGTTTAAGTAGTTCTAAGTTCTATGGGACTTATGACCACAGCAGTTGAGTCCCATAGTGCTCAGAGCCATTTGAACCATTTTTGAGTAATGATGTACGGTAGGATGCGACTGATGAAGGATATCAAAAAGTTCTAAAAAGGGCAGCTAACCTTTTAATACCGCCAAATAGAAGGCAGAGGCACAGACGGTGATAGGAATTCAGCTTGTGGATAATGTCTCAGTACGGTACTGAACTTAAGCCATAAGACGCTTTTTTACCTAGACCTTCCACGAACTGAGACATATGCGAAGATAACGGTTCTCATAGAACTACTTTGTGCAGTTTTGACGGTGATCTGCAGTTATTTAAACTCAAAGGAACCCGTTTTATTTTCGAAATTAATGAAAGGAACCAACTGAGTATTGGGCTACAGTGACCAAAAGAATATAAAACACGAATGCTCCTGAAAGTAAAATCGTAAGTAATTAAGGAAATGGCTAACAATACAGGATTGAACCGTCCACCTCTCGAATGCGAATCCAGTGTGATAAGTACTGCACCACATCGCTCGGCCACACGACTTTCTTTCTAATATCCCGTACATAGTTTTAAGGCACTGTACAATACACTTTTACTCGTCGCTCTCGAAGTTACAGTCTGTCCGATTTTATCAGACACAAACGGGAAATGACAATTCTGGTGAAAACACTACCACAAATTATAAGCAATTTAAAAAATCTCCGCCGGCCAGTGTGGCCGTGCGGTCTAGGCGCTTCAGTCTAGAATCGCGTGACCGCTCCGGTCGCAGGTTCGAATCCTGCCTCGGGCATGGATGTGTGTGATGTCCTTAGGTTAGTTAGGTTTAAATAGTTCTAAGTTCTAGGGGACTAGTGACCACAGATGTTAAGTCCCATAGTGCTCAGAGCCATTTGAACCATTTTAAAAATCTCCTCGGCGACAGTTACGTCGTAACACGCGCGACACCTCATTAAATTGCACACGAGAAATAACATTCAAAGTACATGAATTCGTGCAGTTCACTTAGGTGCAAAACAGTTCCGTTCTAACCACGACGATCAGAGCGTATTCGCGTAGGCATTTTCCCTTCTGTTTCTAGTACTCAGTGAGGGTCACCATACCGACCGTCTAGATCTTTCGTTTCATAATGCCAACGTAGAAATTTAATTTATACCGTGACCGGAAAATAAGAACGCAGAAATAAATTTTCATGTGCTTCTGTCTAGCACGATTACACAGCACAGGCGCGCACTCCTAGACGCTGCACACCCACTCGGCGTTACAGTTCGACTGCCGAGTATCGATATCGGTCTAGCATCACAGTTCATACAAAAGTGCTACATATTACATTTCGTTTCACACAGCGCGTCTCACAAAAGCTTTACAAAGAAAGTCAAACACGCACACATCAAGAAAAGTTTTGCATCATCTCGGATCCTAGAGTTCTTGAACCTGTACAGAAAATTGGAATAGAGATCAACATAAGCATCATTTCCACCCTTTTTACTGCTCATGAAAACCACACAATGCATGTTGTACTACCATACAGCTAGACCTTCAGAGCTGGTAGTCCAGACTGCTGTACACTCCGGTACCTCTAATTACCAGTAGCACGCCCTCTTGCATTGATGCATGCCTGTTATGGCCGTGGCATACTATTCACATCAAGGCACTGTTGGTCCAGATTGTCCCAGCCGGCCGGAGTGGCCGAGCGCTTCTAGGAGCTACAGTCTGGAGCCGCACGACTGCTACGGTCGCAGGTTCGGATCCTGCCTCGGGCATGGATGTTTGTGATGTCCTTAGGTTAGTTAGGTTTATGTAGTTCTACGTTCTAGGGGACTGATGACCACAGAAGTTAAGTCCCATAGTGCTCAGAGCCATTTGAACCCAGATTGTCCCTCTCCACAACGGCGATTCGGCATTGAACCCTCACAGTGGTTGTGGGTCACGTCGTCCATAAACAGCCCTTTTCAATCTATCCCAGGAATGTTCGGTAGGATTCATGTCTGGAGAACATGCTGGACACTGTAGTCGAGCGATGTCGTTATGCGAGGTGCCGGGGAGGCAGTGTATTTAACACAAAATTCTTCTAGAAGCTACATATGTAAATGATGCGCTAAGCCCCCCCCTATTCTAACTCCGACTTTTGCTGTTGCACAACAAGGATTAAAAAAATACGCGAACTGACTCTAATCAACCCTGCCAGTGGAGTAGAAGAGAGTTTGGCACCTGCAATAATTTAATTTGATAAATAAGTTAAATAAACGAAGGTCTCATTAACATAGTGAGGAGTGATAGGGTTTCTCTACCGATTAACAGAATGAAAGTTCTGTCCAAAATAACAATATGATTTATTAAGACTAAACACAAAATAATAAACAAAAACACATGAAATATTTACAATACATCAAATTGGCTCAAATTGGATACTCAAACAAACGCTGTGAATGTGAAGTTGTCCCTAAACTAGATTGTGAGGATTATGACGAAGTGGTATGTGCAGCCAATTCCTTGCAACTCAAATCTTAGAGAAAACACATAGCCAATCCAACATTAATTGCTGCTACCCAAGACAGAACAAAGTTAGAAAATAGACGAACAGGCGCGCTCTGCTGAGCTCTGATTATCACCTAGGAAAATCCCTATCTGCCGGTGCTGCGGACATACACTACCAAACTGTCTTCTTGACTGCCAGGACACGATCTGGCGTACTGGAGCCGTTGGCTGATTGCTTCGACGTCCTCGACCGAAAGGCGAGAGCCAACTACTTACAAGAGCACCCGTACAAAACCAAACACAGAACATTCCCGTCCCCAAGACAGTGGCCGTGGTTAAACGTTCCAATCAGCAACTCGAAAACCGGCGGAAAATTCCACTCCATTGCCGGAACGCTACCATTCCACCAATGGAGATTCTTGGCGCCAATTTCTGCGCCGATCTTGCTACGTCACGGAGCTATGCCCTGAGCAAGCCAATCACAGTTACTATTTTGCAGAAAGCGCGGGAATTTTCTCGCCACAGCTGCCTGGGTACACAAGTCATTCCCACGCCTCGCTGGTAGCCCGCCAGAAAGTGTTTTCGCTAAGTTTCTGCGAAGTAACGGAACCTCTAGCCCAGCCGCTACTTCATGCCCTGCGGGCGTGCCTCTTGACAATGTCGGCGTCTGGAAAGCATTCACTCGACTCCCTCACACCTGTCGGCTTACCCTTTCAAAGTCAAACATAGCCCGCCTGTCACTGGACCACCCGGGTGACGAGAGACGCTACATGGGAAGTCCGCGTGTGAAGGAATAGCAACTTTCCACCGCATGCAATTAGAGAGGAGAATCGTAAGATAGAAATATGAGAGGGGGCTCATTCCACCTCTCAGTTATCCTGAAGGAAGTCATTCACAAGATGTGCAGAATGGGTGCGTGAATTCTCCTCCATGAGAACGAATGCTTCGCAAGTAAGTAAGTAATGGTTGCACTATCAGTCGGAGGATGGAATTCCAGTGTCTTACAGTCGTTACGGCGCCTTCCAAGAGCACCATCGGCGTACGTCGGCCCCACATAATGCCACCCCAAAACAGCAGGGAACCTTCACCTTCCTGCACTCTCTGGACAGTGTGTCTAAGTCGTTCAGCTTGACCGGGTTGCCTCCAAACACGGCTCCAACGATTGTCTGGTTGAAAGCATTTGCGGTGAAGAGAACGTGATATGAATACAGAGCGGTCCATTCAGCATGCTATTGGGCACATCTCTACCGTGCTGCATTCTGACGTGGTTGAAAAGATGGGCCTCACCATGGACGTCGGGGGTGAAGTTGCGCATCATGCAGCCTATTGCGCACTGTTTGAGTCGTAACACTACTTCCTGTAGCTGCACGAAAGCATTATTCAACATGGTGGCGTTGCTGTAACGTTTGCTCCCAGCCATAATCCGTAGGCAACGGTCATCCACTGCAGTAGTAGACCTTGGGCGGCCTGAGCGAAGCATGTCATAGACAGTTCCTGTCTCTCTGTATCTCCCGCATGGCCGAACAACATCGCTTTGCTTCACTTGCTGAGAGCCCTTCCTGGCACAAAGGTACAATGCGGACGCGATCGAAACGCGCTATTAACCGGTCTAGGCATGGTTGAACTACAGACAACACGAGCCGTGTACCTCCTTCCTGGTGGAATGACTGAACTCATCGGCTGTCGGACCCCCTCCGTCTAATAGGCGCTGCTCATGCATGGTTGTTTACATCTTGTTTAGTGACATCTCTGAACAGCCAAAGGGACTATGTCTGTGATACAACATTCACAGTCAACGTCTGTCTTCAGGAGTTCTGGGAATCGGGTGATGCAAAACTTTTTGATGTGTGTATATTGAGACTTCTGCATACTCAGTTAAAAGAGATTATTGTGGCAATATGAATGAAGCAGAAAATAGTTACATTTTGTACTAGAGAACGATACAACACATATTCTAAACCATCAAAGATATGTGTACAGAGGAAATGAAGCAGAAGAAAAGATTGAAGAAAAAGAAAGTAATATCTTCCCTGATAGGAATATCTTCAAAAGCTGCAGCTATTGGTACCATTAACATGTCCAGGAGCGAAAGCCGTGTCGTTGTCTGTGCCTGAAGTGTGTCGTGGGTAGTAAACGCAGGACTTGAGGGGTTGTGGCCGTGGTCGATGCTGGTGGTTTGGGTTTGGCCTGGAAATGGGTAGCGATGTCAAGTCTGGAGTTGTGCAGCATGTGAGTTGGAGGACTGGTCGGAAAGTCGCGTGGTCAGTTGCTGGGGTGACACGAAGCTGCGAGTCTTGGGCAGAGCCAAGTGGAGGAACGGCCTCCAAAAGAACTGGTGTGTGTGGCTCCATCATCGAACGGGACGAATGAAAATCACAGACAGGGCGGACTTGTGGAGAATAATTTACTGGTACAGTTTATACCTTTATCTCAGAGAAGGTGAAGGAAGGATTACTGCTTGTGATAGACAGCACTACACGTGCTCTTACGCAACTCATGTTGGTAGCCTGATGGATTCGTCACTGAGACACAGCGCTGTCTTATGTGAGAACTAGGTTTGACTGTTTTATAAAACAACTTCCTGAACAGAAGCCTGCGAATGGTGAGTAACAGTTTGTTTCTGTTTCTGGCCAGCGAGGCATGTGGCAGTGTGTGCTGCAATACAGAGTAGGCATAATTGTGTCAGTACACACAGTGGTTGTGACTAAGCAGATTTAAGAATAGTCGAATCAGTTGTTTATACGCGGGTTAAAAGAGATTATTCTGTATTTATTTACTGTGACTGAACCCGTGATTCAATTCTGTGCATTAAGATTTTGTTTCCTTTAGGTGAATAAATTTTAATGCATGTAATGATTCATATATATATATATATATATATATATATATATATATATATATATATATATATATATACATTGCAGAAGAAGTTATTCAGATATGAGCATAGTTGGCTTGGTAGAGTTGTCTGTAGACGGTGTGTTAGCTGCTGGGTGTCAGAAGCAATAGTAAAGTGAAGTGTAGTTAGTCACTATATTTCCGATGCTGAGCAAGTTAAGTATTTGTGGCATTACTGGTTTTTGTTGTCATTTCTGATTGTGGCTGAACGCCAGACATTTTAAAGTGTATGTTGTTGCTTGGTGGTTTGTTGTATGGCCATACCGAATCTCTTAGATATTTGAACTTGTTCTATCGTTAAAAGTAAATTTTGGTTTTAGCTCTGCTTAAGTTCTTTTAGATTAAAGAAGGTTATGTTAATGTTATTGTCAGTGGTTTGCGTTATGTTAATGGAAATTTTGAATCTAAATTAAAATAATGGACTGAACCCCACTCCATCTAAATCCCTCACCACAACTGATAAATCATGCTACATTTCTGATGGAATAGTCCAATTAGTCACATGAATTTGTAAGAATCTGTTCAAGATCATGGCACTCTAACTGAAGAGAGTACCTATGACACTTACTATAGGATTCAGCAGAACGTTTTCTTTATGAATTTTTGGCAGCCAGTAAAATGTCGGTGGAAGCGCAACTGAACTGGACAGAACTTCTTGTACTCTGTTCGACTGAAAATCTTTTGTTAACCGTTTAACAATTCTGATAACTTTGGAAAGCAAGAAAAATAGCAGACCCAGAGACAATCACCAGTAACTGGAGCAATGAGATTTGCTCCTGCCTGGAGTTAATCAACTAATCTTTTCGTAATCCGTCTAAATGTGTTGTGGTCCCTACCTTATACACTTTCTTAGGGGCTAGTGACTTCATGCGACACAAATGCGTTTAGCACCACTTGTTGGAAATTAACTTTTGCAAACTACTGGCAGGAAGCATCACTTTGCTGAGAACTGCTGTTAGCAAGACAGGAACTGGGCAATGAAAATAGCTGCTTTCCACTCCTGAGGATGACTGTCTGGAAGATCATAATTGGTGAAGACAGTTTCATGGAATAGTTTCAGGGAGTAATTCTTCGAGGGCGGTGGTTGGGGGTGGGGAAGTAGAAGTGATGGATGCTTCGCACTCAAGCGTTGGTTCCTGTGGAATGGAGATGAAATTTTTACGAGTGTTATGTGAATGCAAGAAGGAGTAGGTGGTCCTCAATGAGCGATAAAATAATTCTGCTGGTACGGACGCCTTCAAAAATTTGAAAATGCTTTTTGTGAGGTTGTGAGGGGGAGGGGGGTTGCTATTTAATCCGCGAGCGAGCGTAACTGGAGGCAATGTTTAACGATAGAGGCTGTGTTGGTGAGATCCAGTTGAAATCAACAAATTACGCTTCTTTCTGGGAAATCGCGATTTATTCCTCTTTATAGTTTGAACTATTAGCCTGTTTTCATTTGGAAGAGATAATCGACTGGGATTACTAGGGACACGTGGAGGTGTTGTAATAACAGTAGTGGTCGTTTACCACACTAGTGGCCTGGTCAAACTGTCACAGTTGTTTGATCTATACTGAGGATTTTTTAAAGACATAGGACTAGAGCTGACGTAGTGCTTGATAATCGAAGCAGAACTTTGGAGAAATCAAGAATTTGTAGCATTTGTAGAAGTAGAAAAAAGTTAGACAATGTAAAATATAGCAAGATGTTCAAAATGCCTGGAAAAGTGGGGGTAAGCTGCAGAGAAAGACAAGTAATGTACAGTAAATCTAAGAATGAAAAAGAAACAACAAATATGGAAGATCAAGAACGAAGTGCTTGGATTGGAAAGGATAAAATATAGGGATTGAGTTTTCCTCCCTTATTGTTCAGTCCGTACACGGAAGGGGCTATGACGGAAGCAAAATATACATTCAGGAGTAGAATTAAAATTCAGGGTGACAGAAAACAAATGACAGAACTGTTGATGATATTGCTATCCTCGTTGAAAGTGAAGAAGAGTTGGAGGTCATCCTGAATGGAATGAGCAGTCTACCGAGGACAGAATAGGTACTGAGAGTAACTTCCGATTAATGATGTAAATAGCCAATCAGTTGCTGGAACGTTATTTACTCAAACTTTACCTTGATTTCAATAGAACTATGAGTATATTCTTCAGAGGTACATGATGTTCCTTGGTTACACTAATTAAAATATGTGCATGAAGTATGAGCTGAGGTCACATGTAGAAATTCAAATTCAAATTTCCATTAAAACTGTGAAGATGAAATACATATAGCTGTTGAAGAAAGGCAATAATATTTGCAATCTGTTATCTTCTAATAACTCTTGACAAGACCTCTTTGATAATTAGACAACACTCCCAGATAGCTATTTGCTCTACGCCCTGTTAGGTGGCCTCTTCCTAAACAGTCCTTGTACACTTACTCAACAGTGACTCCTGCCTTTAAAACAGGCAACTTACTGAGAAGGTCCTCAAGTTCACGTGTGGGAATGCATTTCCAAAAACTTCCTACACTTTCTAGGTAGAGAGAACAACTTTATGGGTCCCTGACTACAAACTTTCAAAATATCCACCCATACCACTTCCACCCCAGAAGGCTCCGAACTCACCTTCTGGACCCCACTCACGGTGCTGACTGACTTTTGAACTCCAACGACTTTCGATATTTCCCCCCCCCCCCCTCCCAAATCGTTTACACATCTACATCTACATCTACATCCATACTCCGCAAGCCACCTGACGGTGTGTGGCGAAGGGTACTTTGGGTACTTCTATCGGTTCTACCTTCTATTCCAGTCTCGTATTGTTAGTGGAAAGAAAGATTGTCGGTATGTCTCTGTGTAAGCTCTAATCTCTCTGATTTTATCCTCTTGGTCTCTTCGCGAGATATACGTAGGAGGGAGCAATATACTGCTTCACTCCTCGGTGAAGGTATATTCTCGAAACTTCAACAAAAGCCCGTACCGAGCTACTGAGCGTCTCTCCTGCAGAGACTTCCAATGGAGTCTATCTATCATCTCCGTAACGCTTTCGCGATTACTAAATGATCCTGTAACGAAGCGCGCTGCTCTCCGTTGGATCTTCTCTGTCTCTTCTATCAACCCTATCTGGTACGGATCCCACACTGGTGAGCAATATTCAAGCAGTGGCTGAACAAGACTACTGTAACCTATTTCCTTTGTTTTCGGATTGCATTTCCTTAAGATTCTTCCAATGCATCTCAGTCTGGCATCTGCTTTACCGACGATCAACTTTATATGATCATTCCATTTTAAATCACTCCTAATGCCTACTCCCAGATAATTTATGGAATTAACTGCTTCCAGTTGCTGATCTGCTATAATGTAGCTAAATGATAAACGATCTTTCTTTCTCTGTATTCGCAGCCCATTACACTTGTCTACATTGAGATTCTACTGCCATTCCCTGCACCATGCGTCATTTCGTTGCAGATCCTCCTGCATATTTGTACAATTTTCCATTGTTACAACCTCTCGATATACTACAGCATCATCCGCAAAAAGCCTCAGCGAACTTCGGAAGTTATCCGCAAGTTCATTTATGTATATTGTGAATAGCAACGGTCCTACGACACACCTGAAATCACTCCTACTTCGGAAGACTTCTCTCCATTGAGAATGACGTGCTGCATTCTGTTATGTAGGAACTCTTCAATCCAATCACACACTTGGTCTGATAGTCCATATGTTCTTACTTTGTTCATTAAACGACTGTGGGGAACTGTACCGAACGCCTTGCGGAAGTCAAGAAACACGGCATCTACCTGCTGATGCGTATGGTGAGTCGCCAACTGCTAATATTTTCTTTGTCATAATTGTTAACACAACATTTTTTATTGACTCTTACTAAACACTGAACTTGCGACGTCGCACCCAAGGGGTTCTTGTAAGCCTTTCTCAGTGGTGACTGTATGTAACCTCCCCCTCACTTATCGACCTTAATGACAGTGAAAAATTAAAAGGCTTGTACCTAATGGAAATTTGGGAAAAGCAATCGTCACCGAAGTTAATTTGTCGGTAAAGAGGGAGGAAAGGATTACATCTACATGAAAGGAAAAATGCAAATGAAACTGGTGGAAATTAATTTTGAAAAGGGGTAAAGTTATAAAGAAAGTAAATGTGCGGCCATTACGTTAACAATTAAATAGCGGTAATTAGATATTTGAGATTTGGGGGAAATTACGGTCGCCAGTCCTAAGGACAATTACTATAGTAAATGAAAAAGTAAGGTTATTACACATATAATTAGCACTAGAAGCGTGGCAACTGAAGGTTGTCACGTGTAGTGTGAAAACTGAAAGTTTGTCAGAAGTAATAAATTTCGCTACACTCTGACTTAATTTAGGAAAAGAATTAATAAAACCGGAAAATCGAAAGTTAATTTAGTGATTGAAGTTAATAGTGAGCTTTCTTTCTGAAGCACATCTAAATTCAGTAAAATATGGTTAGTCTTGGACTACCTCAAAAATCATTTCAAAAGCTACTTGAATCTACGCAATTTAGAAATAAGAGATTTAGCTTTGAACTTGAATTAAATGATTCTGAACAATTAACAATAGTAAAATTTAGTACGTACCAAGCTGAGCTGGAGTCACAGGTAAGCTAAAATATGGTAATAAAACTCGCACTCTTAATTTGTGCTTCTGTAATCTAAATATTGTAGCCAGCTATGAATACTTTAACTGAACTTTGAAATTAAAGCAGTGAAATCGAACGATGCTGGCGTTTGAATGTCAACGACACTCGGGTTCATTCCGGAAAAGGAAGGGACCCTGCTTGGTAATGCAATTGGGACAATGAGCAACAAAGGTTCATGCTACGTTGCTGTAATTTTGTGATTTGAACAGTTTTAAAAGCTGAGGTCTGCCATACAGTTCTAAGACTTTACGTGCTTCCAGTCTTCCTTGTTGGTTGATTGAAGGTTTGAAGCCGTCGATCGAGGAGGTGGCGACAGTCACTCATTGTCGGCCGTCGCTGTTGCAGAAGCTGGATGTTGGCGCGCCTCCTTCTCGACACGATCACCAGGCGAAACGGGCTCTTGATGTGCGCCAGCTAATGCTTCCCGTCCGCGACACCGTGTCAGAAACTATCATAGCAAGTCGAGCGCAATTACATGCTGCCAAACCCCGAAAGCGCGGCAACTCGCGGGAGCGTCACACAACACACCTGCTGCACTCGCTACTCCAGGCAGACTCTCTCTCTGCCCGCGGACCACGCGGCAGAGTGAACACTACCAAAGATCCTAAACACTTTGGTTCACCACACGACCTATCGATGTATTCGTTCGATAGCATAGTGTTCCCTAGGCCATACCCAGCGTAAAAATACAAATAATATGTACAAAACAAACCAATTATACATCGACGTAAATGCATAAATATACACAAATAGTAAAACAATTACAATATACAAAGACACAGAAATGTTATATCTTCAGGTAACAAAATAAGGAAAAAATTTGCAGTGCAATAGATGGAAATTGAAGGATATGCATTTCCGGCGTTACAAGTAGAATATTTTATGGTGGTCAGCATGCACGTCCAGCGTGGAGGGCCTTCACTTCTCACAGGTGGACGTGTAACTAAGGGCGCCTAGCAGTAGTGCCCAGTAGTGCCCAGTTTGAGACCCAGTTTCAGATCTCCCTAGATGTTTGGTGCCAAAAGCGTGAGCAGGCTGTACGCACATTATTGTGCGAGAATTTGTTGTATATGCATCCGCAAAAACATTGCCACGTGTGACTTCCACAATGAAGGGTGCACGTGCAGACCATTTCAACTGTAGCCTTGCACCTGCTTCGCAACCAAGGCCGGCCCGAAGTTTTTCTTTGTGTGTGTGTGTGGCGAGCGCTGCGCAAACACGCCGCCGCAGCCCGGCGCCCCCGTCAGAGACGCCGCCGCCCTGCCTGTGCGCAGTACGTCCAGCCTTTGGATTTCTCTCCGCGCAGCGCGCTCCACTGTTTACGATTTCTGCACCCAGCAGGCTGCATGCAATATTCAGCTGGCCACACCTCATGCGCGCTGCGGCAACTTTCGCCCCCACCGCAGCAGAGCCGCCGCAGACAATGTGTGCTCAGCAGCTCCGGCAAACAGATTCACAACTACAGCGCTTTTTTTTTTTTTTTTACTACTTCTTTCTCATACGAATTTTCTGTTCGTATTTTCTTCCTGATTTCTGGCTTACTGTGGAACTTCAGCTTCTTCTGGCTTATCGAATGTTGAAGTACAGGAATGCATCCAACTAACGTCTTCGGTAACAGCCGCTACTTCAACAATCCATCGTGTCGCAAATGAAACGAGAGACCACAGTGTATGGAAACTTAAACGACGGTAGGCGATACGCAACCAAGAACCAAAAGATAGCTTACGCTGAAAGACGACACACACCGGAAACAGGTAGCTAACTAACGATGCACGTTATCGATACTGAGTAGTAACCAAAAAGCGGTGAGCAGGCAAACTCTATCCCTTTTGTCATCTACCAGGGACAAAACAGAAATCCATACAGCACTTAAGCAGAAACATCTGCATCTGTATGTAATATGTCATTTGGACTATCAGGAATGCTGAGGACTGGTGTAATTGTATAGACTATAATGGCTACATTTTCTTTTTCTTTTTTTTAGTCATCAGTCTACTGACTGGTTTGATGCGGCCCGCCACGAATTCCTTTCCTGTGCTAACCTCTTCATCTCAGAGTAGCACTTGCAGCCTACGTCCTCAATTATTTGCTTGACGTATTCCAATCTCTGTCTTCCTCTACAGTTTTTGCCCTCTACAGCTCCCTCTAGTACCATGGAAGTCATTCCCTCATGTCTTAGCAGATGTCCTATCATCCTGTCCCTTCTCCTTATCAGTGTTTTCCACATATTCCTTTCCTCTCCGATTCTGCGTAGAACATCCTCATTCCTTACCTTATCAGTCCACCTAATTTTCAACATTCGTCTATAGCACCACATCTCAAATGCTTCGATTCTCTTCTGTTCCGGTTTTTCCACAGTCCATCTTTCACTACCATACAATGCTGTACTCCAGACGTACAACCTCAGAAATTTATTCCTCAAATTAAGGCCGGTATTTGATATTAGTAGACTTCTCTTGGCCAGAAATGCCTTTTTTGCCATAGCGAGTCTGCTTTTGATGTCCTCCTTGCTCCGTCCGTCATTGCTTATTTTACTGCCTAGGTAGCAGAATTCCTTAACTTCATTGACTTCGTGACCATCAATCCTGATGTTAAGTTTCTCGCTGTTCTCATTTCTACTACTTCTCACTACCATCCTCTTTCTCCGATTTACTCTCAAACCATACTGTGTACTCGTTAAACTTTTCATTCCGTTCAGCAGATCATTTAATTCTTCTTCACTTTCACTCAGGATAGCAATGTCATCAGCGAATCGTATCATTGATATCCTTTCACCTTGTATTTTAATTCCACTCCTGAGCCTTTCTTTTATTTCCATCATTGCTTCCTCGATGTACAGATTGAAGAGTAGGGGCGAAAGGCTATAGCCTTGTCTTACACCCTTCTTAATACGAGCATTTCGTTCTTGATCATCCACTCTTATTATTCCCTCTTGGTTGTCGTATATATTGTATATGATCCGTCTCTCCCTATAGCTTACCCCTACTTTTTTCAGAATCTCGAACAGCTTGCACCATTTTGTATTGTCGAACGCTTTTTCCAGGCCGACAAATCCTATGAAAGTGTCTTGATTTTTCTTTAGCCTTGCTTCCATTATTAGCCGTAACGTCAGAATTGCCTCTCTCGTCCCTTTACTTTTCCTAAAGCCAAACTGATCGTCACCTAGCGCATTCTCAATTTTCTTTTCCATTCTTCTGTATATTATTCTTGTAAGCAGCTTCGATGCATGAGCTGTTAAGCTGATTGTGCGATAATTCTCGCATTTGTCAGCTCTTGCCGTCTTCGGAATTGTGTGGATGATGCTTTTCCGAAAGTCAGATGGTATATCGCCAGACTCATATATTCTACGCACCAAAGTGAATAGTCGTTTTGTTGCCACTTCCCTCAATGATTTTAGAAATTCTGATGAAATGTTATCTATCCCTTCTGCCTTATTTGACCGTAAGTCCTCCAAAGCTCTTTTAAATTCCGATTTTAATACTGGGTCCCCTATCTCTTCTAAATCGATTCCTGTTTCTTCTTCTATCACATCAGACAAATCTTCACCCTCATAGAGGCTTTCAATGTATTCTTTCCACCTATCTGCTCTCTCCTCTGCATTTAACAGTGGAATTCCGGTTGCACTCTTAATGTTACCACCGTTGCTTTTAAGGTCACCAAAGGTTGTTTTGACTTTCCTGTATGCTGAGTCTGTCCTTCCGACAATCATATCTTTTTCGATGTCTTCACATTTTTCCTGCAGGCATTTCGTCTCAGCTTCCCTGCACTTCCTGTTTATTTCATTCCTCAGCGACTTGTATTTCTGTATTCCTGATTTTCCCGGAACATGTTTGTACTTCCTCCTTTCATCAATCAACTGAAGTATTTCTTCTGTTACCCATGGTTTCTTCGCAGCTACCTTCTTTGTACTTATGTTTTCCTTCCCAACTTCTGTGATGGCCCTTTTTAGAGATGTCCATTCCTCTTCAACTGTACTGCCTACTGCGCTATTCCTTATTGCTGTATCTATAGCGTTAGAGTATCTGATTTCGGAATCTCTGTCTGACCATGATGTAATCTAATTTAAATCTTCCCGTATCTCCCGGCCTTTTACAAGTATACCGCCTCCTCTTGTGATTCCTGAACAGGGTATTCGCTATTACTAGCTGAAACTTGTTACAGAACTGAATTAGTCTTTCTCCTCTTTCATTCCTTGTCCCAAACCCATATTCTCCTGTAACCTTTTCTTCTACTCCTTCCCCTACAACTGCATTCCAGTCGCCCATGATTATTAGATTTTCGTCCCCCTTTACATACTGCATTACCCTTTCAATATCCTCATACACTTTCTCTATCTGTTCATCTTCAGCTTGCCACGTCGGTATGTATACCTGAACTATCGTTGTCGGTGTTGGTCTGCTTTCGATTCTGATTAGAACAACCCGGTCACTGAACTGTTCACAGTAACACACCCTCTGCCCTACCTTCCTATTCATAACGAATCCTACACCTGTTATACCATTTTCTGCTGCTGTTGATATTACCCGATACTGATCTGACCAGAAATCCTTGTCTTCCTTCCACTTCACTTCACTGACCCCTAGTACACTCCTGGAAATTGAAATAAGAACACCGTGAATTCATTGTCCCAGGAAAGGGAAACTTTATTGACACATTCCTGGGGTCAGATACATCACATGATCACACTGACAGAACCTCAGGCACATAGACACAGGCAACACAGCATGCACAATGTCGGCCCTAGTACAGTGTATATCCACCTTTCGCAGCAATGCAGGCTGCTATTCTCCCATGGAGACGATCGTAGAGATGCTGGATGTAGTCCTGTGGAACGGCTTGCCATGCCATTTCCACCTGGCGCCTCAGTTGGACCAGCGTTCGCGCTGGACGTGCAGACCGCGTGAGACGACGCTTCATCCAGTCCCAAACATGCTCAATGGGGGACAGATCCGGAGATCTTGCTGGCCAGGGTAGTTGACTTACACCTTCTAGAGCACGTTGGGTGGTACGGGATACATGCGGACGTGCATTGTCCTGTTGGAACAGCAAGTTCCCTTGCCGGTGCCGGCCGCGGTGGTCTAGCGGTTCTGGCGCTGCAGTCCGGAACCGCGGGACTGCTACGGTCGCAGGTTCGAATCCTGCCTCGGGCATGGGTGTGTGTGATGTCCTTAGGTTAGTTAGGTTTAAGTAGTTCTAAGTTCTAGGGGACTTATGACCTAAGATGTTGAGTCCCATAGTGCTCAGAGCCAGAGCCTTGCCGGTCTAGGAATGGTAGAACGATGGGTTCGATGACGGTTTGGATGTACCGTGCACTATTCAGTGTCCCCTCGACGATCACCAGTGGTGTACGGCCAGTGTAGGAGATCGCTCCCCACGCCATGATGCCGGGTGTTGGCCCTGTGTGCCTCGGTCGTATGCAGTCCTGATTGTAGCGCTCACCTGCACGGCGCCAAACACGCATACGACCATCATTGGCACCAAGGCAGAAGCGACTCTCATCGCTGAAGACGACACGTCTCCATTCGTCCCTCCATTCACGCCTGTCGCGACACCACTGGAGGCGGGCTGCACGATGTTGGGGCGCGAGCGGAAGACGGCCTAACGGTGTGCGGGACCGTAGCCCAGCTTCATGGAGACGGTTGCGAATGGTCCTCGCCGATACCCCAGGAGCAACAGTGTCCCTAATTTGCTGGGAAGTGGCGGTGCGGTCCCCTACGGCACTGCGTAGGATCTACGGTCTTGGCGTGCATCCGTGCGTCGCTGCGGTCCGGTCCCAGGTCGACGGGCACGTGCACCTTCCGCCGACCAGTGGCGACAACATCGATGTACTGTGGAGACCTCACGCCCCACGTGTTGAGCAATTCGGCGGTACGTCCACCCGGCCTCCCGCATGCCCACTATACGCCCTCGCTCAAAGTCCGTCAACTGCACATACGGTTCACGTCCACGCTGTCGCGGCATGCTACCAGTGTTAAAAACTGCGATGGAGCTCCGTATGCCACGGCAACCTGGCTGACACTGACGGCGGCGGTGCACAAATGCTGCGCAGCTAGCGCCATTCGATGGCCAACACCGCGGTTCCTGGTGTGTCCGCTGTGCCGTGCATGTGATCATTGCTTGTACAGCCCTCTCGCAGTGTCCGGAGCAAGTATGGTGGGTCTGACACACCGGTGTCAATGTGTTCTTTTTTCCATTTCCAGGAGTGTATATCTATATTGAGCCTTTGCATTTCCCTTTTCAGATTTTCTAGTTTCCCTACTACGTTCAAGCTTCTGACATTCCACGACCCGACTCTTAGAACGTTATCCTTTCGTAGATTATTAAATCTTTTTCTCATGGTAACCTCCCTCTTGGCAGTCCCCTCCCGGAGATCCGAATGGGGGACTATTCCGGAATCTTTTGCCACGTGCTGTTACAATAACCGAGTAAGTCTCAGATTAACGAAAAAGCTTTGGTCATCTGATGGAGTATTACATATTGTAGCGCCTAGAACCGCTCGGGTTTTACACTGAACTAACTCGGCAGGTTGTCTGAGAGTCTATGATACATCTATCGGAGTAATTGGAATTTCAGCCCAGACTCTCTGTGTTCTAATGCTCCATCGGATGACCAAAGCTTTTTCGTTAATCTGAGACTTACTCGGTTATTGTAACAATATGTGGCCCTTATAGTCTACACGAATACACCAGTCCTCCGCAGTCCTGATAGTCCAAACGACACATTACTTACAGTTACAGATTTCTGCTTAAGTGCTGTATGGAATTCTGTTTTGTCCCTGGTAGATAACAAAAGGGATGGAGTTTGCCTGTTCACCGCGTTTTGGTTTGTAGTCACTATCGATAACAGCCGGCTGGCCGGAGTGGCCGTGCGGTTCTAGGTGCTACAGTCTGGAACCGAGCGACCGCTACGGTCGCAGGTTCGAGTCCTGCCTCGGTCATGGATGTGTGTGATGTCCTTAGGTTGGTTAGGTTTAATTAGTTCTAAGTTCTAGGTGACTGATGATCTCAGAAGTTAAGTCGCATAGTGCTCAGAGCCATTTGAACCATTTTTGATAACAGCCGGCCGGTGTGGCCGTGCGGTTCTAGGCGCTTCAGTCTGGAACCGCGTGACTTCTACGGTCGCAGGTTCGACTCCTGCCTCGGGCATGGATGTGTGTGATGTCCTTAGGTTGGTTAGGTTTAAGTAGTTCTAGGTTCTAGGGGACTGATGACCTCAGATGTTAAGTCCCATAGTGCTCAGAGCCATTGAACCATTGACATTGTGTTCCCAAGTAAAGATGCAATTTTTATGGGTGATAATGCGTCATGTCACCACGCCACAATCGCTCGCACTAATTTGAAGAACCTTCTGGACAATTTGAGCGAATGATTTTGCCACTCAGATCACCCAACATGATTCCCATCGAATATTTGTGGGACACATTGAAGAGAACAGTTCGCGCACAAAATCCGGCACCGTCAACACTTTCGCAATTATGGTCGGCTGTAGAGGCAATACGGCTCATTGTATCTGCAGGGGACTTAAAGTGACTTTTTGGAACCACGCCACGTCGAGCCGCTGTCCTGTTCCAGGCTAAAGGGGGGACAACATGATTTTAGGAGGTATCCCATGACTTTTTTTCACCTGAGTGTTTCCAGACGCTATCTAACTCAACTCCCAACCATTCGCATTATTTTTCAAAAATCAGTGAAAAGAGACGAGACGAATGACTTGCCGCTTTCCGCGCTTGAAAGTAGGTAGAAACGTCAGGATTTTGGTTGCTTTAGTGTTTCGTAATAGTGCGGGCCAATGTCCAAAACAATATTATCCAAATTGACACTAATGGCCGTCGGAGTCTACAAACTTACAGTAGACATCGCTTCAAAGTACCGTGTTTCGATATCTAGGATTTAAAATACAACTTTACAGCCTTGTCTTAGTCTCCATTATAGGTAGCAGGACAACAAGGCTTACAGTATTCCATGGATGCAATGTAATAATGTGTGAAGTCGCCGCTTCAGATGCACGGCGATTCAGATCTGACCACACATTATATCACCATCTGCAGGACAGTTAAAACTGAAACGTCCCCTTTGAAAAATTATTCATGACTGAGCTTAACTGACACACAATATTTTTTAGCGCAACGCAATCTGACTTTCAGAAATCCCTACAAAGGAATGGCCCTGACTAACATTAACCTGTACCTTTCACAAATCACTTACCTCACCAAAAATCTTCGTTACTCGAACTACTGCAATACAGCGAGCGCCACTACTGCCAGCTAAATAAAAGATTCAAACTACTGAAGGCACTAACTACTGATAGGCATAGTTAGCAAATGAAAGATTTTAATAGAGAACAAATAATGTATTTACCTTAATTATCATAATATACCATCCAGTCTTACAAATTTCAAGTCTCCGCCATTTCTCTCCCCACATCCACCACAGCTGGCGGCTCACCTCCAACTGCGCAACGCTACGCGCTGTTCACATCCAGCTGCCCAACACTACAATGGCAGACAACAATGCAAACTAGCTACAGACGGCACACAGCACAGCCAGTGATTTTCATACAGAGCGCTATGTGGCGTTACCAATAAAAAAAACCTATACAGTCTACTTACAAAACTTCCAGACTGACAGGCCGTAGTCAGTACATGTTATTGTATACTGGTGTCTTACTCTCATCTTCGTGAACATCTTCAGAGATGAATTGGCACTTGCACTGAAGTTGCCACTGAAGTACAACCGAGCGAGTTGCAATAGTAGCTAACACAGTGGACTTGTAATCGGGATGATAACGGTTCAAATCCTCGTCCAGCTATCCAGTTTCAGGGTTTTAGTGATTATTCTAAATCGGTCTAAGAAAATGCCGGGATTGTTCCAACGAAATGACGCAGCCCATTTCTTTCTGCATCCTTGAAACATTTCAAGCTGTGCTCCGTCTCTGGGAATTCGATATCGACAGGAAGTTAAACGCTGATCTTCCTTCGTCCTTCTGAAGTAAACATCAACCGTGAAAATCTACTGTGTATTAACAGAGAGACCTCTAAGGACCACGGGGATCCAAAGAGAAGGAGGAGGGAGGGAAGACAAGTCATCGGGGTCATGACAGCCCGAATACCGTTTTACTAAAAGCTTCTGTATTTTTAAGTATATCAATTTCAGTACTTGTTGGACAATTTAAGAAAAAAATGCACTTGTCTGCAGGCTCACCAGTTGCAGACATCATTCCACACAAGTGAAGTCCCTTTCAGAGGCTGAAAAAACCTAACAATCCTGACCGTAGGCGGAATAGACCTTAAGAAACAGAGTTCCTCTCATTCAGCTCACATAGCTATAGACTGCAGACCTATTTCCACAACCATTATATAAAGTGAAATACTGACAAAGGTGTGCACACATTTCGGTTTTATACAAGGTGATTCTGCTGTCCCTACAGACGGGGTTTATATAACTCACAATTTCTTCAAAACCCACGCACATAAGTTTCATATTCTTTCGATCGCTACGTGAAAACTGTTTGTCGTACAGGAAAAATGAACAGAACTTCGTTGTAGGAAGTTTAATGTAGTTAAATTTGGAACTGGGGTACGTTTTCGCTTCTGGCCGTGGTTTTTGAGTGATTCATGAAAAAATTGTTTGAATATCCTTTTGTAGGTTTTTGTTGAATAATTCGAAAACTACGGCCTCTACCGAAAACGTATCTCAGTACAAAATTTAACTGCATTAAATTTCTTACAACGAGGTGTTGATCAGTTTCTATTTTGGTCTAATAGTCTTCGCGTAGCAAACAAGAGAATATGAAAACCATGCGCGTGGTCTTTGAAGACATGCTGGCTTAGAACCCACAGGTAGGTCCAGCTGAATCATCGTCTATAACGTAAACAGTTATTCTTGTAGGTTATGCAAAATGTGATGTACTAAGCTTTTATACAAACCTGTTGGACCTGTTGGTTTAGTGATGGAGCCAATTCATGAAGACAGAACGGTGGCGGGATCGACTGCCAGTCAGGTCACACAAATTTTTCGGTAGGATAACTTGTGTTGATTAGGGACACACACAAGCAGCCGAAGTGATTTAAACCCGGCCATTGAGTCGCAAGACATGTAAGTAAGTTATCAATTTTATCATTATTATGTTAAAACATTCCTTTTACATCATTTGACATGTTGTTGTTGTGGTCTTCAGTCCTGAGACTGGTTTGATGCAGCTCTCCATGCTACTCTATCCTGTGCAAGCTTCTTCATCTCCCAGTACCTACTACAACCTACATCCTTCTGAATCTGCTTAGTGTATTCATCTATTGGTCTCCCCCTATGATTTTTACCCTCCACGCTGCCCTCCAATACTAAATTGGTGATCCCTTGATGCCTCAGAACATGTCCTACCAACCTATCCCTTCTTCTGGTCAAGTTGTGCCACAAACTTCTCTTCTCCCCAATCCTATTCAATTCTTCCTCATTAGTTATGTGATCTACCCATCTAATCTTCAGCATTCTTCTGTAGCACCACATTTCGAAAGCTTCTATTCTCTTCTTGTCCAAACTATTTACCGTCAATGTTTCACTTCCATACATGGCTACACTCCATACAAATACTTTCAGAAATGACTTCCTGACACTTAAATCTATACTCGATGTTAACAAATTTCTCTTTTTCAGAAACGCTTTCCTTGCCATTGCCAGTCTACATTTTATATCCTCTCTACTTCGACCATCATCAATTATTTTGCTCCCCAAATAGCAAAACTCCTATACTACTTTAAGTGTCTCATTTCCTAATCTAATACCCTCAACATCAACCGACTTAATTCGACTACATTCCATTATCCTCGTTTTGCTTTTGTTGATGTTCATCTTATATCCTCCCTTCAAGACACCATACATTCCGTTCAACTGCTCTTCCAAGTCCTATGCTGTCTCTGACAGAATTACAATGTCATCGGCGAACCTCAACGTTTTTATTTCTTCTCCATGGATTTTAATACCTACTCCGAATTTTTCTTTTGTTTCCTTTACTGCTTGCTCAATATACAGATTGAATAACATCGGGGAGAGGCTAAAACCCTGTCTTACTCCCTTCCCAACCACTGCTTCCCTTTCCTGTCCCTCGACTCTTATAACTGCCATCTGGTTTCTGTACAAATTGTAAATAGCCTTTCGCTCCCTGTATTTTACCCCTGCCACCTTTAGAATTTGAAAGAGAGTATTCCAGTCAACATTGTCAAAAGCTTTCTCTAAGTCTACAAATGCTAGGAATGTAGGTTTGCCTTTCCTTAATCTATTTTCTAAAATAAGTCGTAAGGTCAGTATTGCCTCACGTGTTCCAGTATTTCTACGGAATCCAAACTGATCTTCCCCGAGGTCGGCTTCTACTAGTTTTTCCATTCGTCTGTAAAGAATTCGTGTTAGTAGTTTAAAGTGCGGACACATGTAGTGCAGTAATGTAGTACTTTTGAATGATCTGTTGTGCACACGAAAGGTAGTCCTTGATTAAAAACTACCTTCTCTTCGCTAGTGTACGTTGTACACAGACAAATCAACTGAAGACGGTTAACTGAATGTGCGGAGAGTCCGTTCCTTGTCTTTCGATTTATTTATGGTCATCCCGACCAACAGGACGAATTACATACTCCAGGTGTCTGCAGTGTGTGCACATTTGGGAGAACGACGGTTCAAACCCGCGTCCGCCCATTATGATTTAGGTTTCTTCTGTTTTCCCTAAATAGAATAAGGCAAGTGCCGGGATGCTTCCTTCGAAAGGTAACGGCCGTTTTCCATGTCTGTACTTTTCGAACCCGAGCTTGTGCTCCGTCTCTAATGACCTCCTCCTCTTTCACTGTGTGCTAGTGTGGGAGAGTCAAAGTCAGAGTTGTGTTACGTTTTTAATAACATCCTGTTTACGTGCATGGTACATTGTGATACGTTTTTGAACAGGTCTCGAGGAATGGAAACGAATTATCGAATAAAAGCTATAGTGCACTATTTAAAAAGAATATACCTCTGTTTACATCTTCGTAATGAACGAAGTTACAAGAAAGACAATCACGCTAGTTAGTATCCTCCTGGTAGCTAAACAACATTTATTTGATACATTTCTTTTCCCCACGCCCGGGTTCCCGGGTTCGATTCCCGGCGGGGTCAGGGATTTTCTCTGCCTCGTGATGGCTGGGTGTTGTGTGCTGTCCTTAGGTTAGTTAGGTTTAAGTAGTTCTAAGTTCTAGGGGACTGATGACCATAGCTGTTAAGTCCCATAGTGCTCAGAGCCATTTTGAACCATGTTTTTATTTTGTCTCTGGACAAAATGTTATTTGGGTGGTGAAGATACGTGGGTCACATTTAGTACATCTTTTAATTCTTTTTCAGATCCTTATTTATTCCTGAGCGTTTTATATTTTGTCGTCTTCGGAGGCTCGACGTGAGGCTTTCGAAAGGGTATCTTTTTACATGTATGAGTTGCGAGCCCAATTTAAAACCCACATCCGGGAGTGCCAGGTAGCTGTGTTCCAGGATTTTTTTTCTTCTGAAGCCTTTGACGAGTCAATACGTATCTGCAAGGCAGCAGTGTTTTGAGGTTACTTTGAAGATACCTTTTCCGTCTGTTACGTCGTTCCAGAGGACTCATCTTCCAATCTAACTACTGTTGGGTTCTTCGCCGTTAGGTATAGAAACGGAAAATGAATGACACCTTCCGGGATCGATACCTAGTATCGTTGGGGTCGAAAAAAAATCAAGAGTTGGCCAAGAGAAGACGACAGAAAACAAAACAGAAACCCGACGCAAGTGAGTGGAAGAAATGTCAGGCTTAGGTAAAGGTGGCTGTTGTTGCTGTCCACATACTTCCAAGAAGGAAGACCCTCGGGGGACTACACTTCGTCGGGAATGTCACCATCTCACCAGTCAGACATCGGTAACGCTACGAGGAGCAGCGCTGCTACTTGCATGGCTAAGTGCATCACTGAGATACACAAACCTCCTCAATAACGTTAAGGTGGTATAACATTGGTCAATAAGTAATAAAGTGACATTGAGCATAAAGGAAACTAATGCCATGAATTTCAGTTTGAAGAGGAAAAATGACAATGTTAAATTAAATGTAGATGGTACCTCTATAGACTGTGAAACAAATGCAAAATTTCTAGGAATGAGTATTGATTCTCAGTTGAAGTGGTGTGAACACACAAAGGTACTTGCAAGCAGAATGTCATCAGCATGTTATGCCCTTAAAATCTTATCATCAGTATGGAACATGCAGTGTCTTTTAGTTACATACTATTCATATGTACACTCAGTTCTCAGCTATGGAATTCTTATTTGGGGAACAAATGCGCAAAATACGAACACAATTTTCAAACTCTTGTAAAATTCAGTTCAGAAGACACTGGGTATTTTAACTGCTCCATGTGAATACATTTACCAGTCAGTTGTACACATCAAAAATAACATTGGTAATTACTGCACGAACAGCTCTGTCCATGACCACGCAACAAGAGATAGACTCAACTTACATTTACCAAAAAAAAAATAAACATAAAACTCAAAACAGCATTTTCTATCAAGGAATAAAACTGTACAATAAATTACCAAAAGAGATTAAAGAATTTGCCAAAACACACTTATTTAAAAAGGCAGCTAAAACGTACCTGTCATGCAATACATTTTATACATTGAAGTATTACTTAGCTAAAACAGAGTAGGTGTTTGAGAAAGAATGCTATACAAATAAATAATAATAATAATAATGATTATAAAATATCCAACATTCCACATAACACCTTCACTTTATACTTTTTCCTTCGTTTATTCCTTTCTAGAAATACTTACCCCCAAGCCATGCATAACACAATACTGACACCTCTTCCTCTTCCTGGGCTCAACATCTAACTCATTATAGAGGGATGTTGACTCAGTTTTTCAGGATAGCAAATGGGAAGCTGCGGTACAGAAAATGCCCCAGAGATCACCAGTGTGTGTGTGTGTGTGTGTGTGTGTGTGTGTGTGTGTGTGTGTGTGTGTGTGTAGTGAGTGAAGTGTTAGGAAACAATGTGTGTATAGTGTGTGCAGTGACTGATAGTGAGATATGAGTGAAGAATGTGGCATTACATTATTTAATAAGTTATTTGTAAAAAACGTATTGTATACCAGGAGTAAATCTAATGATTGTCTCTAACTAGAAGTCTGTAAATATATGTGTTATGGACTGACAAGACAGCCAGTCCACAGAGACGGGTAACCGAAAGGGCACGCGTCAATTCACGCCGGCTTGCGTTAAGTCTGAAACAGGATACGTAATGAATGCTATAAAGAAAAGTACGTAGCTTCTGGAATACTTAACTTTAATCCATCATTTGTATACAGCATTCTTGATGATACAAGTGAGACTCTCTCTAGAAACGGTTAATGGCGCCTTGCTAGGTCGTAGCCATGGACTTAGCTGAAGGCTATTCTAACTGTCTCTCGGCAAATGGGAGAAAGGCTTCGTCAATGTAGTCGCTAGCAAAGTCGTCGTACAACTGGGGGGAGTGCTAGTACGTCTCTCTAGACCTGCCGTGTGGTGGCGCTCGGTCTGCAATTACTGACAGTGGCGACACGCGGGTCCGACATGTACTAATGGACCGCGGCCGATTTAAAGCTACCACCTAGCAAGTGTGGTGTCTGGCGGTGACACCACAATATGTGTATACGAATTAGCTTATTTTAAATTGATCTAAATTTGTAAATACTTTGACATGTCCTATATCCCTGTAAAAAGAGATCTAGGGATGAATAAAGCTACTACTACTACTTCTAACATGAGGAGTCATGACAATTCCTACTTTATTGTATGGGGCAGAAATTTTGGCGCTGATAAAGAATGATTTACGGCAGCTAAAGCGTCAGAAATGAAACTTCTAAGGCTACACTAGGGAAGGCAAGATTAGAAACCAAGCAATAAGGGAAGAACTAGAAATGTAATCAATAACCCAAAACGCAATCCAATACAAAGAAAAGTAGAGAGAACACGTATTTTGCATGTCACCACAAAGACTTCCTAAACTAGCAAAATATTGTAAACCGTAGGGTAAGAGACGTTTGGTAAGACCGAGGATGACATGGTGAGACCGGAAAAGGCCTTAGTCCTAACACAGACGTGGCGCAAAAAAAAGGAGACTGTATAATGATCACCCCATATTTTATTGGACTGTAATTAACTCCTAGCCAACTGTGAAATCTTATAAGTTTCGTTGGGAAAAACTTGTATTTGGGGGTGAGAGGGGGTGGTTGGGTGTAAGAAAATAAGAAAAATGTGACAACTCCCCCGCTCCCTCCCCCCCCCCCTCCTCCAAACATCGAACTGTAGATCTATAGCTGGTAATTCTAGGCTCTTCAGTCCGGAACCGCGCGACTGCTACGGTCGCAGGTTCGAATCCTACCTCGGGCTGGATGTGTGTGATGTCCCTAGGTTAGTTAGGTTTAAGTAGTTCTAAGGGACTGATGAACTCGGATGTTAACTCCCATAGTGCTCAGAGCCATTTGAACCATTTTTTTTTGTAGCTGGTAAACATTGGAGTACCGTGGCAGTGAAAGATGTCCTCGATGCTGGCACACGCTGTACCCCCCCGGACGCTACCTGCGGAGTACATGCACAGTTGCAGCGGAGTGTGCGAGCGTGCGCTCCCGAGAGAACAGGCACCGTGCAGACGGCGCTTTGTTGTGATGAGGTGCCGAGTGGGAGGCGCTCGTCCTCGAGTCGTTTACGTATCGTCGGCTGGAGAAAGCGGCCGCGTTGCCACGTCGTGTGACCGGTGCTGGACACGGCTGCCCCCGACGCCCACGCAGGCGGCCGGCAGCCGCCGCCGCCCCCGCCGCCGCCGCCTCCGCGCGGCGCCGCTATGGAAGCTTGTCTGCCGAGTCGTGGGTGCGTCACACAGCGCCGGCCGCACAGGTACCTACCGGGCAGCACTTCCACGGCGCGAGGCGCACCGGACCGAGGACAACGCAGGGTACACGTCTAGACAAGAGCACTGCAGCAAACTGACAGCGTATGGCGCTGGAAAAGATATCTGCAACAACACGAACAATCGAGCTACGAAACTCCGCTTCACCAGGCAGAACTTACCATCCTGCTGTTGTCAGCTTTACTTTCAGTCGATTGAGAAGTCTGTTATGGCTTCATTTTGCGGCACTGAGGCACACTTGTATTTACTGTGGCGTGATGCAGCAACACAGATACTTGCGGGTTTACTTCATGTCGATAACTGTGCCTTGGTGCCAGAAGATGTAGCTATAAAAGGCATCGAAATCGATTGCAAATAAAGTAAACAACAAAAACAACTGGATGGAAAATTGAGATGAAAATACACTCCTGGAGATGGAAAAAAGAACACATTGACACCGGTGTGTCAGACCCACCATACTTGCTCCGGACACTGCGAGAGGGCTGTACAAGCAATGATCACACGCACGGCACAGCGGACACACCAGGAACCGCGGTGTTGGCCGTCGAATGGCGCTAGCTGCGCAGCATTTGTGCACCGCCGCCGTCAGTGTCAGCCAGTTTGCCGTGGCATACGGAGCTCCATCGCAGTCTTTAACACTGGTAGCATGCCGCGACAGCGTGGACGTGAACCGTATGTGCAGTTCACGGACTTTGAGCGAGGGCGTATAGTGGGCATGCGGGAGGCCGGGTGGACGTACCGCCGAATTGCTCAACACGTGGGGCGTGAGGTCTCCACAGTACATCGATGTTGTCGCCAGTGGTCGGCGGAAGGTGCACGTGCCCGTCGACCTGGGACCGGACCGCAGCGACGCACGGATGCACGCCAAGACCGTAGGATCCTACGCAGTGCCGTAGGGGACCGCACTGCCACTTCCCAGCAAATTAGGGACACTGTTGCTCCTGGGGTATCGGCGAGGACCATTCGCAACCGTCTCCATGAAGCTGGGCTACGGTCCCGTACACCGTTAGCCGTTAGGCCGTCTTCCGCTCACGCCCCAACATCGTGCAGCCCGCCTCCAGTGGGGTCGCGACAGGCGTGAATGGAGGGACGAATGGAGACGTGTCGTCTTCAGCGATGAGAGTCGCTTCTGCCTTGGTGCCAATGATGGTCGTATGCGTGTTTGGCGCCGTGCAGGTGAGCGCCACAATCAGGACTGCATACGACCGAGGCACACAGGGCCAACACCCGGCATCATGGTGTGGGGAGCGATCTCCTACACTGGCCGTACACCACTGGTGATCGTCGAGGGGACACTGAATAGTGCACGGTACATCCAAACCGTCATCGAACCCATCGTTCTACCATTCCTAGACCGGCAAGGGAACTTGCTGTTCCAACAGGACAATGCACGTCCGCATGTATCCCGTGCCACCCAACGTGCTCTAGAAGGTGTAAGTCAACTACCCTGGCCAGCAAGATCTCCGGATCTGTCCCCCATTGAGCATGTTTGGGACTGGATGAAGCGTCGTCTCACGCGGTCTGCACGTCCAGCACGAACGCTGGTCCAACTGAGGCGCCAGGTGGAAATGGCATGGCAAGCCGTTCCACAGGACTACATCCAGCATCTCTACGATCGTCTCCATGGGAGAATAGCAGCCTGCATTGCTGCGAAAGGTGGATATACACTGTACTAGTGCCGACATTGTGCATGCTCTGTTTCCTGAGTCTATGTGCCTGTGGTTCTGTCAGTGTGATCATGTGATGTATCTGACCCCAGGAATGTGTCAATAAAGTTTCCCCATCCTGGGACAATGAATTCACGGTGTTCTTATTTCAATTTCCAGGAGTGTACATGCTGACTGAAGCGACGAATGAAAATTTGTAAGAAAAGGCCCGGATTCGATCCTGTGTCTCCTGCTCAGTCTCCTGGTCCCTAGACAGATGCACTAACCACTAAGGCACTCCGGAACAATTGTGTTAACATAGCTGTGTGAAAGGTCTCTGGGACCATACAGTTTCATTTGATTAAAGCACTTATGCCTGGGTTTCAGGCAGGATCCTCCACTTCGTTCGATGCTGAGTTGCTACTCAAACACAGTTGGAGAGCCTCTGCAACGCTATTCGAGTTCAGGACGAATATCAATTAGGTCGAGGCATGAATGAGAATTTACATTGAGGTGGGTGGTCTGATATCATAGCCCATGCATTTGTACAAATCCACTTTGCCAGGGAGACGTAATGGTTATCTAGCTGCCTAGTGGGCACAAGACCTGGGTTTGAGTCCTGGTTTTTGTACAAATTTTCGTCCAATCTAGATATTTGCATCGTAGATGTTTGAGACTTGAAAAGTTTTCTGGAACCATATCGTTTAATTTGGGATGAAAATAACCTGAGTGTTCCAAAATAAAATAATCTACAGCTACAGCACCCATTATCCATCATCATGCAAGCCTGGACTTAATCTAACGTCGACAACGTGATCGCTAGAGACGCAGGAAGAATTCGTATTAGGAAATGGCAAGGGTAGGTAACTGCCGTGATCTGCCAAATCGGAAAATAAAAAGATATGACTTGATGTCAACGGTCAGTTAATCGGCAGGAAAATACTAGGATGAAACAAACAAGGATCAACAGAGATTTAGTTCAAATGGTTCAAATGGCTCTGAGCACTATGGGACTCAACATCTTAAGTCATAAGTCCCCTAGAACTTAGAACTACTTAAACCTAACTAACCTAAGGACATCACACACACCCATGCCCGAGGCAGGATTCGAACCTGCGACCGTAGCAGTCCCGCGGTTCCGGATTGCAGCGCCAGAACCGCTAGACCACCGCGGCCGGCGAGATTTAGTATGAGGTGTGTCCACTTGATTACCTTTAGAGGGCTTGAAATGTAACTAATGGATATCTTAGCTGATATTCGACGCCAAGTCCTATTGAACTCTTCTAACAAGCTCACTCTATTGCTAACCCTTCTCAGCCTAAAACCACAACAGTCCCCGCCTTTGTAACTTTGTTGGGGACGCAATCCATGAGGTGTCTGGAAGTCAGCGGAGCAATGGCTGGCCATTTTTCTTCAAGAACGCAAAACAGAGAAGGTGGTTATGTTCGTCGATGGGGTGATCCACTGGGATCAGGTCTGGACTCTGGACCAGCCAGACTATGTCAAGAACATTATTCTCAAGAACCATTGCCTCACATTTACTGCTTTATGACAGGGTGCTTCTTCATGTTGATAAAATCAGCGTCCCTGAAATGTTCTTCGGCTATACGCAGAACACAGTACTATAAAACGTTTTCATACGTTGAGATGACAACACCCTTATTACCATAACAACACATCATCCGTACTTCACTGTTGGCAGTACACATGAGGGCATGTAACCCTGTCCAAGAATCCGTCAAACCCAAACCGTTCTATCAGATTGACAAACTCTAGAGCGTGGTTCACCTCTCCAAATCATTCCTTTCCTGTCAGCTACTGTCCAGTGGCATCTGACATCACTACAAGCACTGTTTAGAAGTGGCAACAGAAATGTGCGTCTTATGGGGAGTTGCTCTACCATTATATCCCATTCTTTTTAGCAGCCTAAGCGTAGTCACTGTGCTAGTTGAACTACCGACAGCACTTTGGAACTCACGAATGATCCCTTCCGCAGATTTCATGCGTTTTTCTGCAACCACTTACGGCAATGTTCGACCGTCTGAGGTCCGCGTGATCTTGGTTTATCTGAGTTTGTTCATCTGAGTTTGTTCCTCAGCATTTCCAATAGTTCAGCTTTAGAAGGCTTGAAATGTACGTGATGGATATCTTAGTCAGGTGATATTCGACACCTAGTCATACTGAGCTCTCCTAACCAGCACATTCTATCGCTAACGCTTCTCAACCTACAAGTATAACAGTCCCCACCTCCTTTAGTACTATCGTGCCTGCTTCTCGTGACATCTAGTGGTCAATTCCGTATAGCAATTGGATATCAGCCGACTTTTGGTCAGACAGTTTAAGTTCTCATCCATTATCTTCCATAAAACGCCTGGAGTAGTGAACTTCATTTATTTATAGAATGACCGTCGTGCATTACTACTAGTGTTGCCGGTAAAATATCGACATATCGATACACCGAAACATTTTTGAAAATCTATACATTTACGACATTTTTCCTCTGACATTATGATATATCGAAATGGCAATATCGAGTGCCGATATTTTTATTTTATATTCCTTTCGCAGTTTTCGGCAAATCTTTGGAATTGTTTCTTTTGAAATTGTAGTAGAACATAATGTGAAGGAGTCTTACTGCTTTTTCAGCTTCCATCACGTCCAGCCTTTCTCTCTGAGTGTGAATGAAGTCTAGGTGGCACAGAGAAGAAGTTCGATTGCGGGGTGTGAATAAGATCACACAACAACAGAAACTGCAATGCTTAACTTCAGTACGCAATTTTGACACTACAACTGCAAGGTCGCAGCCATGAAACAACAGGGAAATCGAGCTGCAGTGTGACGAACGAATCCGATATGTGGCGAAATCGAACGATGGACCCATCGGTCACATTTTATTGTCTCACTTACATACAGTTACCACTGTTAGCAAAGTGGTTATCACCAAGCGTGAACGTGCATCGTTTTCCTTTCCATTTTTGCTCTGAGAGCATAAGCAGGCCGCTAGCTTGTTGATGTACAGAATACCTAATAATAAATTAATACTTAAATTTACAATTCTAGAACCGGCAGCATTTGCAGTGAGCTGTTACGTCGATAGATCTCCCGTCGATACATCAGATTTCGATACAACCTCGCGGTACGTCGAGAGCCGTGAATGATGTCTTTGAGTATCGACGTATCGAATTCTAGACACTTTTATAATATCAACAACCCGAATTACTACTCTGTAACCAACCACAGGAGACGATGGGTCATTTACATTCGAATACTCAGAAAGTATCTCTGAATAGGAGACGAAATCTTGTCAATGCTGTTAGGGTTCACTTTTCGTACGTACACTACTGGCCATTAAAACTGATGCAACAAGAAGAAATGCAGATGACAAACGGGTATTCATTCGACAAATATATTATACCAGAACTGACATGTGATTACGTTGTCACGCAATTTGGGTGCATAGATCCTGAGAAATGAGTACCCAGAACAACCACCTCTGGCAGCAATAACGGCTTTGAAGCGCCTGGGCATTGAGTCAAACAGAGCTTAGATGGCGTGTACAGGTACAGCTGTCAATGCAACTTCAACACGATACCACAGTTCATCAAGAGTAGTGACTGGAATATTGTGATGAGCCAGTTGCTCGGCCACCATTGACCAGACGTTTTCAATTGATGAGAGATCTGGAGAATGTGCTGGCCAGGGCAGCAGTCGAACATTTTCTGTATTCCATAAAGGCCCGTACAGGACCTGCAACATGCGGTCGTGCAATAACCTGCTGAAATGTAGGGTTTCGCAGGGATCGAATGAAGGGTAGAGACACGGGTCATAACACATCTGAAATGTAACGTCCACTGTTCAAATTGCCGTCAATGCGAACCAGAGGTGACCGAGACATGTAACCAATGGCACCCCATTCCATCACGCTAGGTGATACGCCAGTATGGCGATGACGAATACTCGCTTCCAAATGTGCGTACACTGCGATGTCGACAAACACGGATGCGACAATCATGAAGCTGTACACATAACCTGGATTCATCCGAAAAAATGACGTTTTGCCATTCGTGCACCCAGATTCGTCGTTGAGTACACCATCGCAGGCGCTCCTGTCTGTGATGGCCGGCCGGTGTTGCCGAGCGGTTCTAGGCGCAACAGCCTGGAACCGCGCGATCGCTACGGTCGCAGGTTCGAATCCTGCCTCGGGCAGCGTCAAGGGTAACCGCAGCCACGGTCTCCG
Source organism: Schistocerca cancellata (assembly GCF_023864275.1). Lineage (NCBI taxonomy): Eukaryota > Metazoa > Arthropoda > Insecta > Orthoptera > Acrididae > Schistocerca > Schistocerca cancellata. The sequence continues at coordinate 1,197,962,286 of NC_064626.1, forward strand.
AGCTGATAGTCCATGCTGGTGCAAACGTTGTTGAACTGTTCGATCAGATGGTTGTTGTCTTGCAAAAGTCCCTGTCTGCTGACTCTGGGATCGAGACGTGGCTGAACGATCCGTTACTGCCATGTGGTTAAGATGCCTGCTATCTCGACTGCTAGTGATACGAGGCAGTTGGGATCCAACACGGCGTTCCGTATTACCCTCCTGAACCCACCGATTCCATATTCTGCTAACAATAATTGAATCTCGACCAACGGGAACAGCAATGTCGCGATATGATAAACCGCAATCGCGATGGGCTATAATCCGACTTTTATCAAAGTTGGAAACGTGATGGTACGCATTTCTCCTCCTTACACGAGGCATCACAACAACGTTTCACCAGGCAACGCCGCTCAACTGGTGTTTGTGTATGAGAAATCGGTTGGAAACTTTCCTCATGTCAGCACGTTGTAGGTGTCGCCACCGGCGCCAACCTTGTGTGAATGCCTTGAAAAGCTAATCATTTGCATATCACAGCATCTTCTTCCTGTCGATTAAATTTCGCGTCTGTAGCACGTCATCTTCGTGGTGTAGCCATTTTAATGCCTAGTTGTGTAGATGGAAATCATGGTACGCCCCGACAGCGAAGTTATCGCAAATCCTATATCCTGCTCGTCTGGCGCGTAACTCTACAGTCATTTGCCTTTTCGGGCGGACAGGAAATGGAGAGCGCGCGATCAGGGAAGACTTGAAATGAGAATGCGGCGAAAGTGAAACCGGGGGGTGTGGCGGCCAGTCCAGTCCAACCTGTTGCAGCCGGTATGGGCAGAGCGGCTCGCGGACGGACCGTAAGTGACAATGGCCGTCCCTCCTCATTTAAGCCTCGAGCGGCTGCCTGGCCCGACGGGCTGGTAGAAAAAGCGCTCCGCACAAATGTTAATCTGGGCGTGAAACACGTGTTACGTCGCATTAACGAGCGCCGCACGTCACGCCACGCGGCGACTTGTTCGTCTGAAGACTCGTCTTGTCGAGAGCTGCTTTTAAAGCTGATTTATGTCTCATTCGGTAGGTGCAGCCGAGCGAGTTACGCGCACAGTACAACTAGAAGCATGGCAACGAACCAGTACTGATGAGATGAACTGTGTGCAACTTTTAAGCATATTGACGTGTGTAGAGGACCTCTGGCCGGCTGACCAATTGCTCCTCAACTAAAAGTTGGTCACTCATTGTTTCTAATTCTTTCCTGTTTGGCCGGCCTGTGTGGCCGAGCGGTTCTAGGCGTTACAGTCTGAAACCGCGCTACCACTACGGTCGCAGGTTCGAATCCTGCCTCGGGCATGGGCGTGTGTGATGTCCTTAGGTTAGTTAGGTTTAAGTAGTTCTAAGTTCTAGGGGACTGATGACCTCAGTAGTTAAGTCCCATAGTGCTCAGAGCCATTTGAACCATTTTTCTTGTTTGTTTGCTCTTTGTCTCTCATTTCCTGTCTGTCCTCCAGTGTTACTTCCTCTGGCCAGTAATCCCTTTTCCATTTCTACCCCATCTTTTATCTTGTCTCTAACTCCTCATATAAATTTTTTAATTTCTTTACTTTTCTTCCTCATACATACACTTTATTTCTATTTTCAAATTATGACAAGTTTTGCTCTAGCTGTCCATGTCCCACAGACTTAGGTATCTATGGGAATTAATTGTCAGAAGAAGAAGCAATATAAAAAATGTAAGCCATTTACATTTATGCTGTACATGAGGATAAATATTACCCACCCTCTGCAAATGAATGTTAACAGTTGTGTTTAACCACACACATTAGGCATGATTAGTGATCTATAAAATGGAAAGAGTTAATCGGTTAAGGCTGTTAAGCACACATATTTTGATGTGAGGCGTGTTTAGTTTCCTGGCATCACTTATCTCACCATGAAACGTCTACAGTTATACAATTATCTCTTTATGTAAGCTGAAGATTGAGGAGTATAAGGAGAAAGAAAATGAAAGGCACTTGCTGCGGAATCAGTGGCGACGAGTGAAAATGTGTGCCATACTGTGACTCTAAACCAGAATCTCCTGCTTGGCAGGCAATTGCGTTACCTACTGCGCCATCCGGACATACTGCTTACCGCACCTGCGTGGACTATCTCGCTACGCCCTTCGGCCAACCCACATTCCCACCTAGCGCACATATCCGAAGTCGCCGTCCATGTTCTGCACGCTCGCAACTTTGAGAGGTCAAACGCGATCGTGCATTCGCACTGAGAGTGGTGGATTCATTGCCCATCGAGGTGTCCGAAAGAACAGACGCCACGCATTCACAACAGTTATCTCTTTCATCTTCATAGACCACTGGCCCTTTCCAATAAGCATACACAAAAACACGTCTGGTTAAAATGATAACTGCTCTTCCACAGCAAAACAGGGAAAATTTTTGTTCCTGTCAGCATGATGAATTTAACAGAATTAGCAAGGCTCGAAACATTAACAATGCAATATAAATCACTTACAAATCAAACCGCAGGGAAATAATAGGAAGCTAAAAGGTAGTGGTTGCAGCAAAAAATATAATGAAATTAAAAAAAAAACGCCAGTGATAGAATTTATTCTGCTTCCAGACAAGTCAAAATAACTTTCAGAGATAAAACTTTCGTAAGCGACTGTCTATACTTGTTAAATATTTTGAAAAAAGGAAAAGAAGCATATTTGTGCCATCAGTGTATGACTGTATGTTTATCCTCTACCGTTTTCAGATATCACAACCATCTTCGCAGGAGAAAATTGTAAGGTGCGAAAAAGGCGGAACAGAATTTATAGACGCATCAGAGAAAATGGGGAAACTGCAAAAAGGTAATTTTAAAAGCATAACACATTTTCGTCAGTTAGGGCCCACCAAAATATGGGACATACATAACTTTCATAATAGTGTGCCTGAACAGTCCATATAAACGTGTTGTGACTCGGCACAACGACAGTAATACGCGCTTGGTGATAATTCCACATTTAATAACTGACACGTTTATATGGAGTGTGTTCAGACAGACTATTGTGAGGGGTACGTTCTAAATTTCATTGTGTCATATTTGACGAAAATGTGTTCCTGGTCCATTGACGTATGCCGGTAAATACTATGGTTTTGAAATGACGTTTTTTAATTCCATTTCCTATGATGCTTGTGTATATTCAACATTCGTTTGTTTTGTTCAGTACATTTTTCCCCTGTGAAGATGGTTGTAATAACATAAACAGGTAGAGAATAATCATACAGTTGCACAGATAATGGCACAAATATCCCTTTTTTCAGAAAGTTCCGAAAACTTGAAAGCTAATGGCTCAGCAGGAAGATCCTAAAAGGAATTCACTGTTAAACGAAGAGTATACTGAGGGCATCTACGAGAGAGATAATCTATCTGCTAACGTGATGGAAGAAGAAGAAGAAGAAGATGTTGATTTGGAACACAGGGGATCCAGGATTGGAGTCAGAGGCCGATAGAGCCTTAGAAGTCTTGTGATCAAATAATTCACAAGACACAGATAATATTTCTTCTAAAACCCTGAAATATTTGTGGAAGCTCAAACTAGACGATTATTCTATTTTTGCTACGTAGAAGCTAAGAGACCAAGAAACCTTTACAAGATTTGTAGACCTACATGATTTAATTTCACAGAAGACAAGTGTAGCATGTAGTGAAAGATGGGTAATTTGCTATATGTACAAAACCCAAGAGATATCACTGAGAGTGGAAATGGCCGACGTATGATTTTACGAACAGTCCACAGAGGAAATATGCCTTTCTTTAGCGCAGAAGGCATTCCTAGTTGTCATCGAGGATGAAATCACTTAGGTTAACGGTCTTCTGTATGTAGCAGACTTCTTCTGGATTTAATATGAGGCAGAAATTTTTGAATGTACGAGTGGAGTGCAGCATTGTATGGAAATGGTCATGAACTCAGTGAAAAAGAAGGAAGAAAAGATTCGAAGTGATTGGGACCCATTGTTATATATTTATACAAGATTAACAGGGCTGATGGGACAGAGAATGTGGAGGTCCTCTGCTGGATCGGCAAGGAAAGAAATCTGCTAGAAGCTGAAAGACATGTGCTAGGATATATGGCAATGGGAGGCTTTTCTCCTTGCTTTCAAAATGTTCGAACAACTTACGGGAAAGCAGACAGAATATGTCGTCTACAGCCGCCAGTATTTCGACAGGTACACACTCCATTTGTCTGTTGAAAATGACGGATTGTCCAGCAATAGATATTTCGGAAATTATCAAAGACGTTACTCTACTGCTTTCCTGTAAGTTATTAGAAGATAATGCAGTTGTTTCCATGGTGCTGTAAGAAGCTGTAGAGGGCAAAAACTTCAGGGGAAGATAGTTATTGAGCCGCGCGGGATTAGCCGAGTGCTCTAAGGCGCTGCAGTCATGGACTGTGCGGCTGGTCCCGGCGAAGGTTCGAGTCCTCCCTCGGGCATGGATGTGTGTGTGTGTCCTTCGGATAATTTAGGTTAAGTAGTGTGTAAGCTTAGGGACTGATGACCTTAGCAGTTAAGTCCCGTAAGATTTCACACACATTTGAACATTTTTTTACAGTTCTCTTCTTTCGTTTCACCCTCTTTGGGGTACGCTGGATCAATCATTTCTTTGTGCGTTGTTCCTTTCTTAGGGCCCAGTATTTCTTCATTCTTTCTGATCTTCTTCTCCTCTCTTCTTCCGAGATGAAGGATTTGGACTTTTGTGTGGATTTGTCTTGGAACCTTATGTTTTCATCTTTAGTAATTAATTTAGCAGTTCGATCAATAAGTGAAATTTCTGAAATATTTAATTCCACTAGGTCTTTCTCAGTTTCTTTAAACCAGTTGGGCTTCGTTTTTCGGTTACGGAAGAAGTCAAAGATTTGTTTATTTAATCTGTTGGAATTCATTCTGAGAAGATGACCATAAAAATTTATTCTCCTTTTTCGCATAGAATCTGAAAGTTTTTCAATTTTCTTGTAGAGAGTTTCATTTTTGATGTATATAATCTTATTTTCTTGAAATTTTGGCCCAATGATTTTTCTTAAAATTTTTCTTTCCTTTATCTCAAGTTTCTCCATTTGGCATTTGAAATTCATGTTAAGTGTTTCTGCTGCATACAGTGCTTCTGGCTTAATCACTGTCTTGTAATGTGTAATTTTGGACCCCCATGAAAGGGATTTTTTGTTGTATGTATTTTTTGTTAGTTGGAAGGCCAATTCAAGTTTATTTTTTCTGGATTCCATTGCTTTGCTTTCCCCAGCATTCCAAGTAATCCATTCTCCGAGATATTTGAATTCTTTTACTATTTCAATCTTCTGTTCTTGAACTTTGAGGTATTTACATGAGTGCTTGATGTTTGTCAATATCTTAGTTTTTTCAGAGGAGATGTGAAGACCAATTTTAGCTGCTTGTTTCTTTAGTTCAAGGATTTGCTCCCGTGCTTCTTCCATTGTTTCAGCAAACAGGGCCATATCATCTGCAAAAGCAATGCAATTTACTTTAAGGTTCTTCTTTTTGCAACCCAGTATTATACCACTCTTAATATTTGTGTTCCATTCCCTGACTACTTTCTCAAGCGCACAATTGAACAGCAACGGTGAGAGCCCATCGCCCTGTCGGACTCCCGTTTTTATTTCAAAGGGTTCCGATAGTTCGCCCATAAATTTAACTTTCGAAAATGTATTTGTAAGGGTCGCTTTTATAATATTAGTTGTTTTCTTATCCAAACCAATTTCTTCCAGAACTGATAACAGAGATTCTCTATCAATCGAATCATATGCTTTTTTGAAATCAATGAAGGAGATTACGTACGTCTTTGCCCTTGATTTTTGGTATGCCATAATGTTTTTGAGGTTTAGTATTTATTCCGAACATGATCTAGCCTTTCTAAAACCTCCCTGGTATTCCCCGATTTGCGGAGCCAATTGCGGCTCTGCCCTGTTCAAAAGGACTTTCGAAAGAATCTTGTACGTTATATCCAGCAGTGATATTCCTCTGTAATTGTTGGGGTCTGTCTTCAAACCTTTCTTGTGGATAGGGTGGATGAGAGCTGTTCTCCATTCTGCGGGGATCTCTTCTTCTTTCCAGATTTGATCGAAAACACACTTTAGGGATGTAACTGCATTTTTGTCAGCCTTTTTCCATAGTTCGGCCACTATTTCTCCGGACGCCTTGTTGTTTTTAAGTTCTGAAATGACCTTCTGTAGTTCTTCTTTTATAGTTATTGTGTTATATTCTACAAAAAAAACGCGGATGTTGGATGTAAGAGCTACTGTAAAATGAAGAATTTGGTACAAGAAGCAGGCGGGATCAAACCCGCTCGAAAGCTGATGACAAATCCGAGCCCTACCCCATCCCCACAGAAAAAAAAAAGACAACACCCTTTTCTTCAGGTAACACGACTTTACAAGCAGTGGAAGGCTATACTTTAATAATTCTGTTTTGTATAATGCTACTTAAAAACATGGACCTAGACGTAGTGATAAGTGACTTCTGTTGGAACAGTGTTGCCATTTGTGTTTCATTGTTCCATTGTCGACGAATTCAAGCTGTAACAGACTAAACCACAGACGCAGTATATACTCATTGTGCTCTCGTTGCGTTGTATCGCGTTATATAATGAGAGTGCATCCATTTAGTAGACGAAGACCAGAAACAAGCATACCATAGAGAGATAGTTATTGATGCCCAATTACAATTTCCATTTAGTGCATAAAACGGGTCGACGGTGCTGCACAGATTGCCTGAACTCGCTATCTTCACGTTGCTGACGGATGCAAATATGGCTCGGAAACGGAGACAAGTCCACACTCATGCGCGAAAGGGCGTAGGATGGTTATAGGAATTTTTTGGCCGGTGACGACGCCTGCAGCTGTGCAGTTCGAACCTACGAGGGAGCTGGCAAAGTGACTTCGAGAAAGAAGAAGGAGGAATATGGCAGCTTGGTGCAATGACTAATTGAGACAAAAACGTGATATAGGATTAAACGGAACATGCTGTACCTCAAAAGCTTTTTTGCTATATAGAACAGTAGGAGAAATAAAAACGGGCAAGACACACCAGTGAGATCTCTCAGAGAATTGATACCCGCAAAGAAAATGTTTATGTACAAAAAGTCAGCCATCGAGTCACCAGTCGTTGGCAACCTTACAATAGCCGATAACGTCTCGGAAGGAGTAATTACTTTTTAGAGTGTGCTGCTTCGTTAGGTCCTGTCGCAGCATGTCCAATAGGAATCGGTAATTATCGTCGTTTATTCTCAATTAAGTTCGAAATGTATTTCTGTCCTCTAAAAGACATTATTCGCAAACAAATGCCAACCGTTCCCTCTACGCCTAAAGCAAGAAATTATTGTTCATTTCATTGTACATATTTGTGCACGAAGTACTGATACGCGCTTTCTGGTGCGTCCGATCACATGCCAGTTTTCCCATTCGCTTTAGCTCACACTTTGCGGATTCCTTTAAGGAATGCATCCAAGTTGCTAACAGGAATAACATACAGATGGGAGGAAATGAGAACTGATGATCTGTTAGATGAGGATAAGTTTGATTTTCGGAAAGGTGCGAGGGCTATTAGTTCATAAAGGTACCATCGCTAACGAATTGGAAACCACGATGAAAAAAAAAAAAAAAAAAAAAAAAAAAAGAAAAAAAAAATCTGCGGCAGTTAGCAACGTCTTACAGTTACTTATTTGTAACCAAGTAGTACCAACTTTTCAATACCTTTGTGATATGTCTTTCCGCCAATTCTCTATGTGGTTTGCAACTCGTTGTCTCTGTCAAAATCTGTTCCTAGACTGCGGTTCATATAGGCAGAGATGAAACTCAGAGGGAGCCAATTCCAGGCTTTCTCGTGGGCGATCAAATGTTTCCCACAAACACTTCCCACCGAAAACGCCACAGGAGAGTCTTCATTTCCACTGCAGCGTGCGGCCGAGAGTTGTCATGAAGAAGGAAATTCATGACTTGCGCTGTGTGGGTTGCATGAAATCGAGCAAAATTTCTCAGCGTATTTTCTAGGCACCTTTAGATGCTCGTTGTGCACTCTGAACAGAAAAGATCCATTTGACGCCGTCGAGGGGCATGCTAGAGACACTGCCTAACACATCTGTAGAAAGATTTGTGAGATTTCCTCTGTGGTTTCCATTTCGCGACCGATCAGGCCGTAATAAACGAATAGCCCTGATAAAAGAACAACAGATACATCTCTCACGTGGAACATGATACTGAACGCAATGCTTAAGAAAACCAGAAAAGGGTCACAGGATTTCTTGACCTAGTAAAAAACGGTAAACAATGTAAAATGCTGCAAAATATTCGAAATTATCAGTAAAATCGTAGTGTACAGGAAGACAGGCAATATACAATATGTACAACAACTAAGGAGGAAAAATGAGAATGGATGACCGAGAACGAAGTGGATGGATTAAAAAGAGAGTGGAGTTACGTCCCTACTGCTCAGTCAATACGTCGAAAAAGCAATGATGGAAATAAAAGTAACTATAAAGAATGAGCTTACAATTGAAGGTGAAAGTATATAAGGGATAAGAACTGTTGGTGACATTGCTATCCGCAGAGAAAGAGAAGAAGAAATACAGACCTATAGAATGTCATAAGCAGTCAAATGTGTACTCAGTCTGGCTTGAGAGCAAACCGAAGAAAGACGAGAATGACATTGGAGGTAAACTTAACATCAAAACTGGTGGCCACGAAGTAAAGGAAATTAAGGAATTCTGCTACCCTGGAGGCAAAAATAACACATGACGGACAAAGCAAGGAGAACATAAATGGAAATGGAAATGTCGTGTGGCTAGGGCCTCCCGTCGGGTAGACCGTTCGCCTGGTGCAGGTATTTCAATTTGACGCCACTTCGGCGACCTGCGCGTCGATGGGGATGAAATGATGATGATTAGGACAACACAACACCCAGTCCCTGAGCGGAGAAAATTTCCGACCCAGCCGGGAATCGAACCCGGGCCCTTAGAATTGACAGTCTGTCACGCTGACCACTCAGCTACCGGGCCGGACCGAGAACATAAATAGTAACGTAGCAAGGCAAAGAGGGCCTAACCAGTCAAAAGACATCTGCTGGTATCAGCCAATGTCTTAATTTGAGGAATAAATTTCTGATAGGACAGCATTGTATGATGGTGAGTCATGAAATACGTTCGTTGATTGATTCGGGGGAGGGGAGGTCATCGGTCCCATCGGATTAGGCAATGATGGTAAAGGAAGTCAGCCGCACTGTTTCAAAGCAGCCATCCCAGCATTGCCTGAAGCGGTTTGCACGGAAAAGTCACATCAGGTGAAAGGTCTCTGTTGGATTCCTCTCATGTTAATTTCTTAAATCTGTTGTCATTTACGGCATAAATTCATATTCTAAATTTACTGTGGTGTTTCTGACTATCTGGGAGGAGACTGAGCATGGAAACGTGTTACTTTTACACATGAAAAAGAACGATCTGTCACACTACTACACTTTAAAACACAGTTTATATGTAATTCATGCCACACAGTCTCATACGGAACCTACATCCGCTTTCTTTTGTATACTGTATATGATAAGATACTGTCATCCCGCTTCCCTTCTGTGTGAGAGAATGAATGAGGAAATGTATTTCTAGTTGCATGCTTGATGGTAGCAGACAAGCCTGTCTGCTAGAGAACAGCAGGACGAACGTCGGAACAGGTAGCTACGCTTTCTAGAAGCAAAGAGGTTTCTATTCTTAGTATGGTCCTGTCCGTCCCTTGCCATGTTGGTATAGGGAGCTGCCTCTCTGGTAACTTCCGTTTGTATTTGTGAAGCACGCTCGGTAGGAGCCCAGGTCAGTCTGTCCGCGGCGAGCGTCTGAAGTGGTAAGTTCTCCGGCTAAGCGCGTCTCTGCTAAGTCCGTAGGACAATGGATTTCTTAAGTACAGCCTCACTGAAAATTTAATCACCTTTATTTCAGGTTTAGCTCTAAAATATCTAATGTTACCTTAAATTGCAACGCAGAGTATTTCGAGTGTGAAGTTCTGAATATCTTCTGGTAGTTGCTTTGTCACTACTTCGTGAGTAAAGTGGAAACACGTGTTGATCAGTAACTCTAACTAAGATCATAAATGTTAAATGCGAATGTGCGTGAGATTATAACGTCTCGTCTTGACAATATTTTTCAATATAGCAACTTTTCTTTATGTTCAACCCACGTGGGGTGTACTTTGTGAGACCAGTACCACGTGCTTATACAGTTGTTTGACCCATCTGGTTAGTAATAAGATGATAGTAACCAGTTCGAGGTTTTTCTTTAGTAAATTGCGTTTCGATGTAATTTATTTTAATTATCAAAATTATTGTGCAGTTACACTCTTTGTGTAAACCAAGTTGACCACGTGAAGCATGTGGTGTAGGCATCAAAGTGGCCCTCAGCTATTCTTTTCAGGAAGATTTCACAGAGAGTTAGTATGAATTTAGTATACCAGTGTGTGGTAATTTCATGATGGACAGGATTGCGCTACGAACGTAACTTCTTTGGGTGAAAATTGAATCGGTTGGTTGTGCTTAATTTCCTCTTGCATATGTTTCAACGTTCTTTGTGTGTTGTATGCAGTCTCCCAATCTTGGCTCCATATTTGATGTGTTCCGTAAGATTACAAACTCACATTTTCACAATCCTAAATAAGTCACCAGTTTAGTTATGAATCAAGTTTAATATGCTCAAATTTCAATGATCACTGTTAAAATAAATTTCCAAATATAAACTGTTTTATTTCTTTTTATTTAAATTCTCTTATATATATATATATATATATATATATATATATATATATATATATATATATATATATATATATATATCACCGGTTGTTGTATGAGTATTAAAAGATTGTAATTAATGTTAGTCTGGTTGGGAATTTGGTAAGCTAGACTGGATACCTGGTGAAACAGTTGCGCAGTAATGCAAGGTTAACTTCCCCAGACAGCTCACAGCTTTTAAACCGCTTTTATTGCCCATCAGCACCGCTTTCATAACAAATTAAGGCAACAACATTACACAGGATGACCGGACGCTGGTTTGAACCCTCGTGCTCCCGAATGTGAGTGCTAACCACTGCGCCACCACGCTCGGTGTAAAATGCAGTATGTGATAATCGTAAAAAAAGAGAATCGAAGAGTATGGGATGTGATGCTGTAGCACGATGTTGAAAATTATGTTGAAAGTGTGAAGGTTGTCTGCAGAATCGTCGAGGAAAGGGACGAATGTTGCAAACTGACAAGAAGAAACGATAGAGAGAGGGGTGACAGGGCATGTTTTAAGCACTAACTGCGATGGCACTAAAGGGAACTTGTTGAGGATAAAACGTCAGGGGAAAGGTTCAAATGGCTCTGAGCACTATAGGACTTAACATCTAAGGTCATCAGTCCCCTAGAACGTAGAACTACTTAAACGTAACTAACATAAGGACATCTCTCTCTCTCTCACACACACACACACACACACAAACACACACACACATGCCCGAGGCAGGATTCGAACCTGCGACCGTTGTGGTCGCGCGGTTCCAGACTGTAGCGCCTAGAAACGCTCGGCCACCCTGGCCGGCGAAAGGAAAGGCAGAAGCTTAAATATCTAAAAAAATAATTGTGGGCAAGGGGCGCAAGCACTGGAGAGAAGAGGTTGCCATTGGAGAGAAATTTGTAGCGAGACCCATCAAATCAGAAGTTATAACTGAAAGGTAGGACACTTATGGAACTGTTGCTCAACATAGCCTAGTCTGAATCTACTTAAGATCCCCTTGGTATATCTCCGTGCCTTGCCTATTTTAGTCTCCATTTCATTCCCTTCTTCTTCTGTTCTTTCCTCCTACTTTGGCCTCACTCTTTCCCGTTCCTTCCGCCTTCCCTAGATTTTTCGCCTGTCACAAAACTGAACGCCCCGTGGAAACGGCGCCTAAAGCACGTGCTGCGGCTGCTATACCATAGTTACGTGGCTCGGTGCGATTTGATGCTGGTTCTCCTAGATGTGATATCTAGAAAAAAGAAATGCGCCTGTTTAGTTATAATGTATTAATGTAAGGATAGAATAGATGATGTGAATGATGAATGCATGCAGCTTGCCGCTAATTTTGTGTAATGTCTTGTCTGTATAGACGTGTATCTGTTGCCTTTAAGATCCTTTCACTTTCACACATCAATCTATACAGTAAAGTAAGGGCCTCCCGTTTTGTCTTTAGGCTGATCCGTGATAAGACAGGCGAAAAGTTAGACTAATGTAGGATTATTAGTAATTTCTCTAATTTTTCATTCGCTCTCTCTCTCTCTCTCTCTCCTTTATCTATGTACAGTTTTTGATATAATATTTCATTACGTGAAATCAGCCAAATAGAATCTCTGGTGGAGCCCTTCGTCTTAGTGTTCAGCGGCTGGCTTGCTGTAAGAGATCTTTACATTTGTTATTATTGTTAAGCGCTGCATTCAGTTGGGAAAATCAATCGTTTGGGCAATTCGTTCCTTTGACGAAAGATTTCGAATTCCAGATGTGTACGAAGCCTTTTTGGACGATTTAACAAAGACTCGGTGATTGCAGGCTCTCTTCGACACAGCTGAAACTTCCCCACTAATTACAGGGCCAACGCGATCATCAATGATTCAGACAAAAAACTCATTCGTTCATTCACTCCAGAATAAAAGGGGTCACAAACCTTATTTATGAAGGAAAATGTATATTCAATCCATCTCCATTACATGTCCCGATCTCTGTTGGTTCCAAGACTTAATTATTTTCCGTTACAATTTCTTTCTCTCTCTTCAAATAACCCGCTAGTGGCACAAATGTTTATAGCTCGCTTTAGCGCGAAGAAAAGCAAATATGTCTCTTTTAGAAACCCGTCAATCTTTCAACAGATACTTCCGAAGCTGTCCTAGTTACCCGTCTAACAACCTTGGAGAATACATACATGTATCTCTGTTATTCCAAAGAATAAACGTACTAGAAAATACTTTGGCGTCGACGAGCTGTCGGCGCATATATTACTAGAGAATCCGATCAGATACTTTTCAAAAGTGAATAAATGTGGATGATTTGATTGACAATGATTAATTGGTGCGTGGTAGAGGGTAATTTTCCGTGGGGACATTACATAGTCCGACGAGGATGACCTACAGAGTAGGGGTCAAAGAGTCTACTGTGACGCTGTTGCGGAAACGGTCGCCTCCTAGGTTCCGCGTCCAGTGACAAGTGTCCAGCCGCCGACAGGTGTGGCGAACAGCGCCGAGTGCGGCAGCAGGCGGCGGGCGGCGCGGAGGCGGGCCGTGATCTGTGGGCTGCGCCGAGCGCCGCGTGCTGCTGCCGGCCACTGCGCACGCGCGGCCGCCTCCGACTGCCCGCCTCGCAGCAGCAGGAATGCGCGCCGCGGCCAACGACCGCGGGATTCACCCGCTCTACTCTGCTCTGCTCCCCTCTGAGCAGCGCGGCAGCGCGAGGCGAGTCTCGAGTCTGCCGGGCTGCCGCCGTATTAGCGGTGGGAACAACAGAACGGACGCAGTCGACGCAGGCCGGCGCTTTCAGTTCTGACAAGGGAAACCTCCCAGCACATGCCTCTCAGGTTTGGTGTTCAAATGGCTCTGAGCACTATGGGACTTAACTTCTATGGTCATCAGTCCCCTAGAACTTAGAACTACTTAAACCTAACTAACCTAAGGACAGCACACAACACCCAGCCATCACGAGGCAGAGAAAATCCCTGACCCCGCCGGGAATCGAACCCGGGAACCCGGACGTAGGAAGCGAGAACGCTACCGCACGACCACGAGATGCGGGCTCAGGTTTGGTGTAAGATGGCCCAGTGGATAGCTAGTCTAAAACCGAACACAAATCAAGCACGAAAAGCGTAAGGCTATGAACTATGAAAGAAAGAATGAGTGGTCCAAGTGCAAGATGTGCATCGAGCGCCTTTCAATAGCTGCGGCATCGTGGTTATTGAGCCGTGGTAAAAAAAAAAAAAAAAAAAAAAAAAAAAAAAAAAAAAAAGCTTCCAGAATGAGATTTTCACTCTGCAGCGGAGTGTGCGCTGATATGAAACTTCCTGGCAGATTATAACTGTGGCCCGACCGAGACTCGAACTCGGGACCTTTGCCTTTCGCGGGCAAGTGCTCTACCAACTGAGCTACCGAAGCACGACTCACGCCCGGTACCCACAGCTTTACTTCTGCCAGTACCTCGTCTCCTACCTTCCAAACTTTACAGAAGCTCTCCTGCGAACCTTGCAGAAATAGCACTCCTGAAAGAAAGGATATTGCGGAGACATGGCTTAGCCACAGCCTGGGGGATGTTTCCAGAATGAGATTTTCACTCTGCAGCGGAGTGTGCGCTGATATGAAACTTCCTGGCAGATTAAAACTGTGTGCCCGACCGAGACTCGAACTCGGGACCTTTGCCTTTGCAAATAAAATGCTGTTTTGAAGAGCGCGCCGCAGCACATACAGGGTTATTACAAATGATTGAAGCGATTTCACAGCTCTACAATAACTTAATTATTTGAGATATTTTCACAATGCTTTGCACACACATACAAAAACTCAAAAACATTTTTTAGGCATTCACAAATGTTCGATATGTGCCCCTTTAGTGATTCGGCAGACATCAAGCCGATAATCAAGTTCCTCCCACACTCGGCGCACCATGTCCCCATCAATGAGTTAGAAAGCATCGTTGATGCGAGCTCGCAGTTCTGGCACGTTTCTCGGTAGAGGAGGTTTAAACACTGAATCTTTCACATAACCCCACGGAAAGAAATCGCATGGGGTTAAGTCGGGAGAGCGTGGAGGCCATGACATGAATTGCTGATCATGATCTCCACCACGACCGATCCATCGGTTTTCCAATCTCCTGTTTAAGAAATGCTGAACATCCTGATGGAAGTGTGGCGGAGCACCATCCTGTTGAAAGATGAAGTCGGCGCTGTCGGTCTCCAGTTGTGGCATGAGCCAATTTTCCAGCATGTCCAGATACACGTGTCCTGTAACGGTTTTTTTCGCAGAAGAAAAAGGGGCCGTAAGCTTTAAACCGTGAGATTGCACAAAACACGTTAACTTTTGGTGAATTGTGAATTTGCTGCACGAATGCGTGAGGATTCTCTACCGCCCAGATTCGCTCATTGTGTCTGTTCACTTCACCATTAAGAAACCGCGCCGAAAATTCAAAGCGTTTGACTTTGTCATCGGGTGTCAGGGCTTGTAGCAATTGTAAACGTAAGGCTTCTG
Source organism: Schistocerca cancellata (assembly GCF_023864275.1). NCBI lineage: Eukaryota > Metazoa > Arthropoda > Insecta > Orthoptera > Acrididae > Schistocerca > Schistocerca cancellata. Next base: position 1,197,977,516 of record NC_064626.1, read on the forward strand.
CTTTAGCCTTTCCCGTAATATTTTCCAAACCGTCGGCTGTGGTACCTTTAGCTCCCTGCTTGCTTTATTCGTCGACTTCCGCGGGCTACGCGTGAAACTTGCCCGCAAGCGTTCAACCGTTCCTTCGCTCACTGCAGGCCGACCCGTTGATTTCCCCTTACAGATGATTCCAGAAGCTTTAAACTGCGCATACCATCGCCGAATGGAGTTAGCAGTTGGTGGATCTTTGTTGAACTTCGTCCTGAAGTGTCGTTGCACTGTTATGACTGACTGATGTGAGTGCATTTCAAGCACGACATAAGCTTTCTCGGCTCCTGTCACCATTTTGTCTCACTGCGCTCTCGAGCGCTCTGGCGGCAGAAACCTGAAGTGCGGCTTCAGCCGAACAAAACTTTATGAGTTTTTCTACGTATCTGTAGTGTGTCGTGACCATATGTCAATGAATGGAGCTACAGTGAATTTATGAAATCGCTTCAATCATTTGTAATAGCCCTGTACTGTGAAGCAGCCGCCCTCCGTTTCGGGCGGTCGCGCTGCTGTGTCAATCGCCGCAGCTTTGGTGTCTCCCGCTGATGGGAAAGGGGAAAGGTTGCCTGTTCACGTGCATTTAAGGGGCGCTATGAGCGCGCCAGTCAGTCAGTTGGCAGTGTGGGTCAGTCTCTCGTCCCTAGCTTGCTAGTCTGTCTCTCGTCCGCATTTGTTACGCAGTTGGTATCTGTATGTCGTTCGGAGTGCTAGTATGTCTGTCGTTCGGATCAACCTTTAAAACCTGCAAAATGAGTCAACTCCGCCAGTAAGAGAACTCAGCGAGTGGTCGCCCGGTCGGGGCTTAGTTCCTGCATCTGAGTCTGTGCGTTAGGCCGCCAGTCTGCTCGAGTTTCCTCAGGCAATGATCACTGGCAGTTGCATCGATCGGTTGGTGGGTCGCGCACTGAGACACGAGATGACTTGTCCGCCTTGAGCGTCGGCGCATGTGAGGTCGCCACGTGAGTCCAGTGGGCCGCGCCGTATAGCGAGGGGTAGTGACTTCGCGGTCGACATGAGAGCAACAGGAGTCAACCCACGGCATCGGGCTGGCAGGGGCGAGCTGCGACGCCGTGAGACGGGAGACCGGCGCGCCTTCCTGCGTCCGTTGAAGCGGCTGGCAGCGGACGGTTCGGGAGAGCGATTTGGGAGTGCTGTGCCAGGTCTTCTCGAGAAATCGCAGTTTATTAGAAGTTAAGTGATTGGTGATATGTTGTTTGATTTACTCTTGTTAAATTCTGCTTGTTTTCTTGGTGAGGTCACCAGTTGTTTTGCTTTGGGGTCGTCCCACCATTCTTCTCCGTTTGCCCACCCGCACGAAGGTGGTTGTTTATAAATTGGGTGGTCCGATTTTCCCATGTGGAGTAGGGGCGGGTTAGAACAACCTGCGGTTTGGGTTGTTCGGTAATCTCCCTATCTATTTACCGTACGTTAGTAGCTGCCGCTGTTATGTTTGTCGGATTTGGTGTGTTAACGAATTTATTGCTTGGAGTGTAACGGCCTAATACCTGAAATATGTTTTGACCTTTGGAAACTTTGATATTATTTCCTATGATCTTGAGAGGTGGTATCTGTGTACTGTAGAGCATCTTAACTATTGTTTGGCCAACCTTGTAGAATTTTATATAATATTGCATTTCATGGGCTTTTATTTAAACGATCATTTTAGTATATAAAATTGCCACCCTTTCACCGTAAAACTTTTCTTAGAAGTTAAAATCAAGTTGCACCTTCGGTGGCAAGCTTAATATTTTAATTGTTAGTGTTTTGTACCATTTCCATCCCTCCTACAAAGGGTACATAGTTTGTGGGCTTGTGTGAATTGTTAAATCTCTTAGTTTAGAGTTATCTGGTGTGTTGCAGATTTGCACCAGTGTAGTCTTTCAGAGGCTGTTGTGAGCGGTCGTAACTACGGCCGTGTCAAAAGGGAGCGACAAGGTTCTCTGCCCAAAAGCTCATACAGTCAAAACTTGTTTCTTTCTTCCTCTGAATAAACTGTAATTTTGATATTTAGAGGGTGCTTTCTGATTATAATTTTAAATCTGTTTCTTTTAAAAAATGCTTTTAGGCACTATTAAAGTGAATAAAATTCCCATTTGTTAAAAGGAATTTTGTTATGATTTCATCAGTTACTCCCTGGCAACTACTTCCATGCTTACATAGTGTGATTAAATGTGTTAATATTTTTGATGAATCGCTAGTGAATAAAATAAATTCTTAAGAATATTCTTTCAAAATAAATCACGGTTCAGTTATGTGGTCCCAGTGCTGGACTGCAAGAGGGCAAGATCCGTGTTCAAATATTCCTTGTGCCTCCCGTATTTCTATTTTCACAAAATTATGAACTGTCTTTTCGCTCATTGACGTATCTATTCACTGTATTCGAATTTGTGTGTGTGTCGTGGTGTAACGTACGTTCGCAACAGCGAGATGTGAGGAAGGGGGTTTCAGACGTACATACCCCCTATTTGTTCTACACAAGTATCACATGTTATCACTCTTGCCTACCGTTTTGGAAGTTTTGACTCTTGAATTCCTTTGTTGTAACATAGATTCTTGTTTTCATTTTAGTGAGAGCTTTATACAGTATCTCGCCTGCTCTGATTATACATTGGTTGAATGAAAAAGGACTGTCTCTGCTTTGGTTTTGGATGGAAATATTTTAATAAATCAAACGCAGCCGGCCACGGTGGACGAGCGGTTCTAGGAGCTTCAGTCCGGAACCACGCGACTGCGCCTGCTACAGTCGCAGGTTAGAATTCTGCCTCGGGCATGGATGTGTGTGATGTCCTTAGGTTAGTTAGGTTTAAGTAGTTCAAAGTTCTAGGGTACTGATGACCTCAGATGTTAAGTCCCATAGTGCTCAGAGCCATTTGAACCATTTTTGAAATCAAACGCAGAAATAATCCTTAGAATGTGATCTTTAATTAGCAATATTCATTTTTCCACATAATCACCAACCAATTGGATATATTTCTGCCAACTACACTTCTGGAAATGGGAAAAAGAACACATTGACACCGGTGTGTCAGACCCACCATACTTGCTCCGGACACTGCGAGAGGGCTGTACAAGCAATGATCACACGCACGGCACAGCGGACACACCAGGAACCGCGGTGTTGGCCGTCGAATGGCGCTAGCTGCGCAGCATTTGTGCACCGCCGCCGTCAGTGTCAGCCAGTTTTCCGTGGCATACGGAGCTCCATCGCAGTCTTTAACACTGGTAGCATGCCGCGACAGCGTGGACGTGAACCGTATGTGCAGTTGACGGACTTTGAGCGAGGCCGTATAGTGGGCATGCGGGAGGCCGGGTGGACGTACCGCCGAATTGCTCAACACGTGGGGCGTGAGGTCTCCACAGTACATCGATGTTGTCGCCAGTGGTCGGCGGAAGGTGCACGTGCCCGTCGACCTGGGACCGGACCGCAGCGACGCACGGATGCACGCCAAGACCGTAGGATCCTACGCAGTGCCGTAGGGGACCGCACCGCCACTTCCCAGCAAATTAGGGACACTGTTGCTCCTGGGGTATCGGCGAGGACCATTCGCAACCGTCTCCATGAAGCTGGGCTACGGTCCCGCACACCGTTAGGCCGTCTTCCGCTCACGCCCCAACATCGTGCAGCCCGCCTCCAGTGGTGTCGCGACAGGCGTGAATGGAGGGACGAATGGAGACGTGTCGTCTTCAGCGATGAGAGTCGCTTCTGCCTTGGTGCCAATGATGGTCGTATGCGTGTTTGGCGCCGTGCAGGTGAGCGCCACAATCAGGACTGCATACGACCGAGGCACACAGGGCCAACACTCGGCATCATGGTGTGGGGAGCGATCTCCTACACTGGCCGTACACCACTGGTGATCGTCGAGGGGACACTGAATAGTGCACGGTACATCCAAACCGTCATCGAACCCATCGTTCTACCATTCCTAGACCGGCAGGGGAACTTGCTGTTCCAACAGGACAATGCACGTCCACATGTATCCCGTGCCACCCAACGTGCTCTAGAAGGTGTAAGTCAACTACCCTGGCCAGCAAGATCTCCGGATCTGTCCCCCATTGAGCATGTTTGGGACTGGATCAAGCGTCGTCTCACGCGGTCTGCACGTCCAGCACGAACGCTGGTCCAACTGAGGCGCCAGGTGGAAATGGCATGGCAAGCCGTTCCACAGGACTACATCCAGCATCTCTACGATCGTCTCCATGGGAAAATAGCAGCCTGCATTGCTGCGAAAGGTGGATATACACTGTACTAGTGCCGACATTGTGCATGCTCTGTTGCCTGTGTCTATGTGCCTGTGGTTCTGTCAGTGTGATCATGTGATGTATCTGACCCCAGGAATGTGTCAATAAAGTTTCCCCTTCCTGGGACAATGAATTCACGGTGTTCTTATTTCAATTTCCAGGAGTGTATGAACATGTTTTCTGATGCCGTCACGGAAGAAGTTGACACACTAATTCCTCAACCACAGTCTCACAGTACTTTCAACGTCTTCACCAGAAGCATAGTGATGCCACGCAGATCGTCTTTCATTATCGGGAACAGATGGAAGTCAGACGGTGCTAAATCTGGACTGTATGGAGAATGGCGTACGGTGGCGAGATTCAGCCTCTAAGGTTCTGCTGTGGTGGCACGTGAAGTGTGTGGTTTGGCATTGTCATGCTGCAGGAAAACATTTCCCTTTTCCTTTCGGACCGCTGTTAGCCGCCGTTTCAGAGTTCGAAGCATTGTGATGTAACAGTCAGAATTTATTGTTGTTCCGCGATCAAGGAAATCAACATGGATAACACCATCTGCGTCCTAGAACACTGTGGCCATGATTTTTCGAGCTGAAGGCTGCGTCTTGAATTTTTTTTTTTTTTTTTTTTTTTTTTCTGGGACGAGTTTTTGTGTCGGTATTCAACAGCCTGACGTTTCGTCTCCTGGTTGTAATGGTGTACCCACATTGCGTCTCCTGCCACAACTGAATGGAGAAAGGAGTCACCTTCATTCTCGTAACTCGAGACGAGCTCCTGGCAAATTATAAGTCTGTGTGCTTTCAATTCAGGAGTCAGCGTCCGGGGTATCCATCGTGCACAGGTCTTCCGATAGCCAAGCAAAGCAATAACGTGATCCACACGTTCTTGTGAAATGCCGATTGTGCTTGCTATTTCTCTCTGAGTGATACGACAGTCCTCCTCAATCAGTCTGTCAAAATTTCGCTCGCGAAACTCGGTGGTTGCAGTTCCAGGACGTCCAACTCTTTGTTTGTCACGTACGTCAGATGTTCCCGCCTCAACATCTTTAAACTTACTCGCCCAACGACGCACAGTACTCACACCAACAGAGTCACCATAAACCGCTTTCATTCTCTGATGAATCTCCTTTGGATTGCCACCTTCTCTGTCAAGAATTCAGTGATTGCACTTTGCTTAAATCACATCGACCGTGTCGCGTCTGGTAAATCGTTATTGTTGACTGCAAACTGATATCACCTGTAGACACTTTTGTTGCCTTTCCAGTATTTGCTTTCCCCTGAGTGCCAAAAGTAGCCCTTAGCTCAGTTTTGCGTCCGTGTTTATGAAATTTATATCTGGATCAGAATGCCGAAACGCTCAATGGTGTGGAAATGGAAGGCATCATAGAAATAAATAATAAAGTTAGCCACAAGATAAATTCAATTCCGTATATAGTTTCTGCAATAACTGCTCATATTATTAACAGTAGCCAGTAGTTATCTAAAGATGACCTAATAAGCCGAAAACTAGTGCATACAAATAAAAATCAGTAGAACAAAAAACCGCCTAAGTGTTATTCAACCCTCAAAATGGAATTATTCTATCAAGAAGCGACGGAATAATCCATAAATAATATTATGAAACTACACTCCTGGAAATTGAAATAAGAACACCGTGAATTCATTGTCCCAGGAAGGGGAACCTTTATTGACACATTCCTGGGGTCAGATACATCACATGATCACACTGACAGAACCACAGGCACATAGACACAGGCAACAGAGCATGCACAATGTCGGCACTAGTACAGTGTATATCCACCTTTCGCAGCAATGCAGGCTGCTATTCTCCCATGGAGACGATCGTAGAGATGCTGGATGTAGTCCTGTGGAACGGCTTGCCATGCCATTTCCACCTGGCGCCTCAGTTGGACCAGCGTTCGTGCTGGACGTGCAGACCGCGTGAGACGACGCTTGATCCAGTCCCAAACATGCTCAATGGGGGACAGATCCGGAGATCTTGCTGGCCAGGGTAGTTGACTTACACCTTCTAGAGCACGTTGGGTGGCACGGGATACATGCGGACGTGCATTGTCCTGTTGGAACAGCAAGTTCCCTTGCCGGTCTAGGAATGGTAGAACGATGGGTTCGATGACGGTTTGGATGTACCGTGCACTATTCAGTGTCCCCTCGACGATCACCAGTGGTGTACGGCCAGTGTAGGAGATCGCTCCCCACACCATGATGCCGGGTGTTGGCCCTGTGTGCCTCGGTCGTATGCAGTCCTGATTGTGGCGCTCACCTGCACGGCGCCAAACACGCATACGACCATCATTGGCACCAAGGCAGAAGCGACTCTCATCGCTGAAGACGACACGTCTCCATTCGTCCCTCCATTCACGCCTGTCGCGACACCACTGGAGGCGGGCTGCACGATGTTGGGGCGTGAGCGGAAGACGGCCTAACGGTGTGCGGGACCGTAGCCCAGCTTCATGGAGACGGTTGCGAATGGTCCTCGCCGATACCCCAGGACCAACAGTGTCCCTAATTTGCTGGGAAGTGGCGATGCGGTCCCCTACGGCACTGCGTAGGATCCTACGCTCTTGGCGTGCATCCGTGCGTCGCTGCGGTCCGGTCCCAGGTCGACGGGCACGTGCACCTTCCGCTGACCACTGGCGACAACATCGATGTACTGTGGAGACCTCACGCCCCACGTGTTGAGCAATTCGGCGGTACGTCCACCCGGCCTCCCGCATGCCCACTATACGCCCTCGCTCAAAGTCCGTCAACTGCACATACGATTCACGTCCACGCTGTCGCGGCATGCTACCAGTGTTAAAGGCTGCGATGGAGCTCCGTATGCCACGGCAAACTGGCTGACACTGACGGCGGCGGTGCACAAATGCTGCGCAGCTAGCGCCATTCGACGGCCAACACCGCGGTTCCTGGTGTGTCCGCTGTGCCGTGCGTGTGATCATTGCTTGTACAGCCCTCTCGCAGTGTCCGGAGCAAGTATGGTGGGTCTGACACACCGGTGTCAATGTGTACTTTTTTCCATTTCCAGGAGTGTATATTCTTTAAAGAAATTAAAATAAAATTAACGAAACATGAGAAATATTTCTCGCAAAGGAAAGCTTCCCACAGTTAATGGTATATGCTTAAGAAAACAGCTGATTAGGTCACGTAACAATCCAAAAAATTGTGTCTTATTTTCATGCACTCGTTCATCATCCATCAGACCAGTCCTAAAATATGGAGCAGAAACATGGAGTACAAGTAGAGGGAGAGACCACAAATTATAGAGATTTGAAAACAAATGTCTACATCTACATCTACATTTATAGTCCGCAAGCCACCCAAAGGTGTGTGGCGGAGGGCACTTTACGTGCCACAGTCATTACCTCTATTTCCTGTTCCAGTCGCGTATGGTTCGCCGGAAAAACGACTGCCGGAAGCCTCCTTGCGCGCTGGAATCTCTCTGATTTTACATTCGTGATCTCCTCGGGAGGTATAAGTAGGGGGAAGCAATATATTCGATACCTCATCCAGAAACGCACCCTCTCGAAACCTGGCGAGCAAGCTACACCGCGATGTAAAGCGCCTCTCTTGCAGAGTCTGCCACTTGAGTTTGCTAAACATCCCTGTAACGCTATCATGCTTACCAAATAACCCTGTGACGAAACGCGCCGCTCTTCTTTGGATCTTTTCTATCTCCTCCGTCAACCCGACCTGGTACGGATCCCACACTGATGAGCAATACTCAAGTATAGGCCGAAAGAGTGTTTTGTAAGCCACCTCCTTTATTGATTGACTACATTTTCTAAGGACTCTCCCAATGAATCTCAACCTGGCACTCGCAACACCAACAATTAATTTTATATGATCATTCCACTTCAAATCGTTCCATACGCATACTCCGAGATATTTTACAGAAGTAACTGCTACCAGTGTTTGTTCCGCTATCATATAATCATACAATAAAGGATCCTTCTTTCTATGTATTCGCAATACATCACATTTGTCTATGTTAAGGGTCAGTTGCCACTCCCTGCACCAAGTGCCTATCCGCTGCAGATCTTCCTGCATTTCGCTGCAATTTTCTAATGCTGCAACTTCTCTATATACTACAGCATCATCCGCGAAAAGCCGCATGGAACTTCCGACACTATCTACTAGGTCATTTACATATATTGTGAAAAGCAATAGTCCCGTAACACTCTCCTGTGGCACGCCAGAGGTTACTTTAACGTCTGTAGACGGCTCTCCATTGAGAACAACATGCTGTGTTCTGTTTACTAAAAACTCTTCAATCCAGCCACACAGCTGGTCTGATATTCCGTAGGTTCTTATTTTGTTTATCAGGCGACAGTGCGAAACTGTATCGAACGCCTTCCGGAAGTCAAGGAAAATAGCATCTACTTGGGAGCCTGTGTAAGTAGGCTGTTTATGTTTTCTTATTGGCAACGTTACGTAGCGCTCTGTATGAAAATCACTGGCTGTGCTGTGTGCAGTCTGTGGCTAGTTTGCATTGTTGTCTGCCATTGTAGTGTTGGGCAGCTGGATGTGAACAGCGCGTAGCGTTGCGCAGTTGGGGGTGAGCCGCCAGCAATGGTGGATGTGGGGAGAGAGATGGCGGAGTTTTGAAATTAGTAATACTGGATATCATGAACTGCTATATACATTATGACTTTTGAACACTATTGAGGTAAATACATTGTTTGTTCTCTATCAAAATCAATCATTTGCTAACTATGCCTATCAGTAGTTAGTGCCTTCCGTAGTTTGAATCTTTTATTTAGCTAGCAGTAGTGGCGCTCGCTGTATTGCAGTAGTTCAAGTAACGACGATTTTTGTGAGGTAAGTGATTTGTGAAAGGTATAGGTTAATGTTAGTCAGGGCCATTCTTTTGTAGGGATTTTTGAAAGTCAGATTGCGTTGCGCAAAAAAAAAATATTGTGTGTCAGTTTAAGCACAGTCCTGTATAATTTTTCTAAGGGGACGTTTCATATGTCGATCCTTAGCCAAGGATACCTCACTGGAATCTTCTGATTTTTTCTTTTAGTTTGTGTAATTAGTGTAGATTTTGTTTATTGCTAGCGCGTAATTGAAGAGAGAATCTCCTTTGTAGCTGCAGTCTTTCATTGTTGTACAGTAAAACAGGAGTGGCACGCATGTAAATTTGCACCAAGTATTTCGCAGCTGCGCTTGCAATTAACTAGATATTATTTTCAGTGCTATGATAATGTGTTTTCTTATTTTTGCTCTTCAAATTGTGCTTTTCTGTGTTATCGTGTGAAATATTGTGACAATAATGGCGTGTGAAAAACGTAACACTAGGCTCCAAAGTAAACTGAGAAATAACAGTGACGACGTGCGTAGCTTACCAGCGCCACCGTGTAATGAATTAACTAATGTTCAAACTAGTGATTCGGTAACTGTGCATAGGGAAATGGAGCGGACGTCAAATAATGGTGGAGACAGTGAAACAGGTAGTGAATAGGGGAGCATTATCGATCGATCGGTCGGCAACAGCTCGCCTCTGGAATCGGGAATGACAGATCACAATATTTCAAATACTGTAGACTCAGGTTTTGGGTTCTCACCGTTTTCTCAAATGAGTCAAGACACATTTTCCGCTTGACAAAATGTGAATGTTGCCGGTGCAAAGTCACTGCCGAAAAGCATAGAGGAACACACAAATACATTATTATTGCAATTAATGCAACAAATGAAACAAAATCAGAGACAAACACAGCAACAGTTAGACACAATGGAACAAAATCTTCAAAAGTTGGACACGATGGAAGAAAATCTTCGAAAGTTAGATACCACGCATGAACAAACACGTAAAGATTTAACTACTGAGTTACATAACATCGAATCGAAATGTCAAAAAATCTGTAATGACGTAAAAACACAAATTTGTGAGCATTTCCAACCTATTTTTTCGCGTCATGAAAATGCATTACAGAATCACGAAGCAGCCATAAAAGAACTGCAAACTATTGTTCATGAAAATCACGACAGCTTGCAAGCTAAAATTGACTCACTTGCATCTACCGATTCGGTTAGGCAACTTGCAAAAACTCAGGAAAACTTCAAGGACACAGTAGATACGATTTCAACACAAATGGACACTCTGAAACTTGGTTCAGAAAAACACACAGAGGAAATAACTTCACTATCGGATAAAGTAGCCGAACTTTCAGATCAGTTCACTAATTTATCTACAAAGGTAGATGATGATCTGAATGACACAAGACCTGTAGCCTTCACGGACACTGAAGAGTATGAACAAATTAGAAAATTCAAACAAAATCAAATCAATACACAGTACAAAAGAGAAATCCGGGAAGTACAAGATCAGTTGGCACAAGTAATACAAGGATTACATATTTCAGAGGACACTCGTGCTCCAGTATGGGAAGAGGGACATAGAAATACGGAACAACCACAAAATAATAACACAGGACATTTCGGAAATTATGAAAGAAATTGGCAAGGTGCACCGAATTTTGAAATGGAACCGCCGAAACGACGTAACAATGACCGACATACGACTCGCCGACACGATGATTTTGACTATAAGCTGTTCATTTTTACACGCAAATTCAAAACATTTAGGAATTCTGGCAATGACATTCATCCACAAGCGTGGCTTCACCAATTCTCTCATTGTTTTCCTCCCATCTGGTCATTGCAACACAGATTAGAATTTATGTGTGGCTACTTAGAGAATGAACCAGCTGTAAGAATGCGATCGGTCATTCACGATTGTCACAGTGAAGGAGAATTTTATCATGCCTTCCTCTCAGCATATTGGTCTCAAGCTACACAAGACCGAGTAAAACATAGCATCATAATGATGAAACATTTCGAACAATCTGAATTTTCCAATCTTGTGAAATATTTTGAACACATGTTCCCAAGAATCAGTACCTGTCAAACCCATACAGCCCCTCAGAATTCATCCGCATTTGCTTAATCAAACTACCTGAACATTTACGACATATTATTTTGGCAGGACGTTGCAAAGATGACATTGAAGCTTTTTGGGGACTGTTACAAGAACTGGAAATCGACACTGACAATCGCGGAACGCAGAAACAGGAACACAACAATTACAGGTCACATGCGTCGCAATTCCGCGATGAAAGAAATAATAATTGGACACGACAAGGCTATTCTCACAACACAAATCGTGAACAAAACAGACACCACCCATACGACAACCACTGGCAGAGTAATAGTTACAGAGAAAAATCGCATTTCCGTAGTAATGAATATGACATAGATAACCACAGTAACAGACAATGTTGTTGTTGTGGTCTTCAGTCCTGAGACTGGTTTGATGCAGCTCTCCATGCTACTCTATCCTGTGCAAGCTTCTTCATCTCCCAGTATCTACTGCAACCTACATCCTTCTGAATCTGCTTAGTGTATTCATCTCTTGGTCTCCCTCTACGATTCCTACCCTCCACACTGCCCTCCAATGCTAAATATGTGATCCCTTGATGCCGCAAAACATGTCCTACCAACCGATCCCTTCTTCTAGTCAAGTTGTACCACAAACTTCTCTTCTCCCCAATCCTATTCAATACCTCCTCATTAGTTACGTGATCTACCCACCTTATCTTCAGCATTCTTCTGTAGCACCACATTTCGAAAGCTTCTATTCTCTTCTTGTCCAAACTAGTTATCGTCCATGTTTCACTTCCATACATGGCTACACTCCATACAAATACTTTCAGAAACGACTTCCTGACACTTAAATCTATACTCGATGTTAACAAATTCCTCTTCTTGAGAAACGCTTTCCTTGCCATTGCCAGTCTACATTTTATATCCTCTCTACTTCGACCATCATCGACAATATGGTAACCAAAACAATTATTGTCATGGGAGACAGAATAACTTCAGACACAACAGTTCAGAGCACAGTTACGATTCAGGGAGACATTCTAGACCATGTGACCAAAAAGATGGAAATTACAGAATCTACCGTTATGACGACAGACGATATAATCGTAACAACAGACCAGAATTTAATCAGAACTGGCAGGTTTCAAACAGGGCAGGGCCCTCTCGACAAGGTGAATTCGTAGAAGTTAGACCTCCAAATCCCAGTAACGACACGCGGCAACAAAGAGACAGACAATGACTCGCACCACAGGCAGACACGTGCGCCGGCTGGCTCCGAGAAAAATAATGTAGACGCTAACCTTGAGAAAAATTTTAGCATTCCTTTACCAACGTATACCACATGATAATTGCGTCGAAGTTGAAACACTGTGTACTAGGAAGAGTAAAGGTTTACACCACATTTCTCATGTGAAACCGTTTATTGAAAGATAATCTGTTTTTTAACTTTGTCTTTGCCATATAACTTTTCACTTTACATTGCTAGTATGCATTGTCAGACTTAGAATCTGTTAACATGCAACAATGTTTGAAGTTAAATATCCAGTCAAGAACCAAGAGAACTTATTTAAACAGAAATTACGAATGCGTAATAAGGTAAGGAATAAGGAGAAGTGGTTAGGGACTCTGATTTATGAAAAGGATGTTGGAAACCAAGAATCGTACTTTAAGAGTTATGAAATGTGTGTATATGCGTGAATGTATCACAATGCAGGGGAAAATTTTTTGCACAATGTTATATTCATAGGATATTGTTTCTACACATTTGTAACGCAAATTCTCGACCTGTGAAATTCTTTATATGAGTCTGTCACTGTAATGCAAACTGGTATCATAAATATTTCAATAAGAAAGTTAAGTGACCACCTTCACGTAATGCGTCGTGGGCACCCAGCTGCGCGACAGTCGCCTGGAAAAAAGCCATTAGTGTGTGCCTTTCAGAGGCACAGGGGGAGAAAAAAGGAGGCCATTATCCTCACTATTGACATTCTATTGTAGAAAGCATCGCAAATACGACACGCTCATTACTTGGAAACATATCGTACTTTGTGCTACTTACTGAAATGCTTATGAATTGATGGGAAATATTCTTACATCTGCAAACCTGATTAGGACAAGTGTCGTTCTACGAGAGTTGAGAGCTACTGACTTACGAAATGCAACATAGCTATTGAATGATGTTTTATGCTTTGGTTTGTGTAATTGCTTATTTCATTTGATATCTGTTTTCCAGCTGTGTTGCAGCATTGGTTTTATAAAATAAACTTAAATGCATCTGCTAATGTGAACACTTTCTGTCAACAGATCTATTAAATAATTATTTTCTGATCCACATTCTTCGAAAAAGGAGCTCTTGGAATGGAAAGAACAATAAGAAGGGACTAATAACAATAACTGCATATATAATTTTCTTTTCAAGTACTCGGTAATTTTTTGTAGAATTAGTTTTTGTGGTGCACCACTTTAATGACATAGATATTAAGGTATGAATAGACATTTACCTTATCTGCATTGTTGTCTTTACTGTACTATTTTTTCTGCTTGAGCCTTGTCATGTTTAGGTATAAGTTATTGCATTTGCTGCTGCTGTGTACCAGGCATAGTGCTACTGAATTTCACTTTGTATTACTCTGTTAAGCCAGTTTTACTACTGATTTACTTTTCTTGTTGCTGCACATTGGCCCATATTAGATGTATTGGTAATTTAGATTTACTGTAGCTTGCTTTGCCAGTTTGCATTTTTTTCATTGCTGTTTGCATTAATTGTTTTGTGCTGCTGCATTGCCTCGTCCTTTAGTTTAGCATCTGAGCTCAGTAGATTTAAGTTAGCTTAAGAGGGGGTGGACTATATAAGAGAATGAGATGCGATGCATTGGAAGAAATGCATTGCGAAGTTATACGAAAAAAGTACAGAAAGCAGGTATAGATAGGACTTTTTGGAAGTAATGAAGAACGAAGGGAGATCTCCGAGAAGTAAAGAAAGTTTTGTTTGCAAAATACTGCAGTAAAACAAACCCTGTCCTTTCCTTGTGTTATCCCACTATGTGTTTGTGTACCCTTGGGTATTTGTGTTCTTCTGTCTTTATGTGTTTATCTGATGAGAGTTACGTTGTAGAATTTTTCTGATAATATGTTATTTACTTTGTAAAGACGTTTAGACATTATTTATTCTGTTTCTTTAATGCTCATGTGTGAAGTTGTTGTTTCAAAAGTTATTCTGATCTTTTATGTATGTACTTATGTCATAATTCCTGTAACACTGATGTAAATGTTACTTCGATTCTTTTGTAAAGCCCATATTACTACAAATGTTATCTATATTATTATGTTCTTTAATGATGTATTTTGTACCTTTGTTATTGTATTTTCATGTTATAAAATTGTAATTGACACCAGTTCATCAAATTAAGTAACTTGTAAGCATTCATTTCACTGCACATATTTCTGTTGGTCATAGTATATGCACAATATGTGAAAAAAAGAGGACTGTTAGTGTTTGGACGTGTGTTAATAATTCAGCAAGGGACTGATTAACAGCATTGCTGGTTCTAAGGACAATTCCAAAAAACTTTGTGAATGCACAAGTGGTGGTTTATGGACTTGCTATATTGTCTGCAAGACTTATAAGGACAATTCCAAAAACTTTGTGAGTGCACAAGTGGTGGTTTATGGACTTGCTATATTCCCCGCCAGACTCTTCGATGGTGATTGTGCACCTGCACAGTCGCAACAGATGGCTGCTGACCGTCTCTACAAGGACTACAGTGGGTGTGCATCTTTGATGGCCCACCAATACCATCATTTCTACAAGGACTACAGTGGGTCTGCATCTTTGATGGCCTGCAAATACCATTATCTCTACAGGGACTACAGTGGGTCTGCATCTCTGGTGGCCCACCAATACCATAATCTCTACTAGGACTACAGTGGGTCTGCTCTGTGATGACCTACTACCAGTATTCTTCAAAACTTCGAATGACTCTGCTGTGGGTTTGCTCTGTTGTGGCCCATTACCTGTCTGCATGTCAAGAGTCAGCACTGTCTTTCTGTTGGAAGGACAACACTACTTCTTCAAGACTGCATGGAAATCCACTACTTCCGTGTGCATTTTCTTTTACTGCTTAGCCTTTGAGAAAGACACTGCAATTTTACTGTGATGAATGATCAGGACTGTCTTTATGGACTGTGAGAAAATTTTAGCTGTTGACCAACATTGTATCAATAAGTGTGTGCATTTGATATCTTTGTTATTGTACTTATGAAAATTTTTATAAAATCATTATTGACCACTGCCCAAAACAATTTGTAAAATTTTTTGTGGAGAGCATGGGGGCTATGTAAGTAGGCTGTTTATGTTTTCTTATTGGCAACGTTACGTAGCGCTCTGTATGAAAATCACTGGCTGTGCTGTGTGCAGTCTGTGGCTAGTTTGCATTGTTGTCTGCCATTTTAGTGTTGGGCAGCTGGATGTGAACAGCGCGTAGCGTTGCGCAGTTGGAGGTGAGCCGCCAGCAGTGGTGGATGTGGGGAGAGAGATGGTGGAGTTTTGAAATTAGTAATACTGGATATCATGAACTGCTATATACATTATGACTTTTGAACACTATTGAGGTAAATACATTGTTTGTTCTCTATCAAAATCTTTCATTTGCTAACTATGCGTATCAGTAGTTAGTGCCTTCAGTAGTTTGAATCTTTTATTTAGCTGGCAGTAGTGGCGCTCGCTGTATTGCAGTAGTTCGAGTAACGAAGATTTTTGTGAGGTAAGTGATTTGTGAAAGGTATAGGTTAATGTAAGTGAGGGCCATTCTTTTGTAGGGATTTTTGAAAGTCAGATTGCGTTGTGCTAAAAAAAAATATTGTGTGTCAGTTTAAGCACAGTCCTGTATAATTTTTCTAAGGGGATGTTACACCTCTATCTAATATTTTCTGGGTCTCATGAACAAATAAAGCGAGTTGGGTCTCACACGATCGCTATTTCCGGAATCCATGTTGATTCCTACAGAGTAGATTCTGGGTTTCCACAAATGACATGATACGCGAGCAAAAAACATGTTCTAACATTCTACGAGAGATCGATGTCAGAGATATAGGTATATAGTCTTGCGCATCTGCTCGACGACCCTTCTTGAAGACTGGGACTACCAGTGCTCTTTTCCAATCATTTGGAACCTTCCGTTCCTCTAGAGACTTGCGGTACACGGCTGTTAGAAGGGGGGCAAGTTCTTTCGCGTACTCTGTGTAGAATCGAATTGGTATCCCGTCAGGTCCAGTGGAGTTTCCTCTGTTGAGTGATTTCAGTTGCTTTGTTTCATACTATGATAATGAATCGCGAAACTGGGAGAGAAGACATAGCACAGAAATCCACATGCTATCACAACAATCAATGACCAGAATAAATTCCAGTAGACATTGGGACAGACCATCTGATGAGAATAAAAGACGATCAAGTGGTTTCAAGAACATTCCTGGAGAAGACATTTGGTAAGAGACAAACGACGAGACACAGGAGTATATGGGTAAGTGCAATTGAAACAACACCCAAAAGGATGGGGATAAATAACTGACAATAAGGAGCACAAGATAGAAGCATTTGGAGGCAACATCTGATATCCGCACAGAGAGTTCAAGTCAGTTAGTAGCAAAGATGAAGAAAAAGAGGAACAAGAAGAAGTCATTCTGTTCATGCGATCTCAGTATTTATCAAAATAGCATTATCAGTAATGAGTGCAAAGCAGCGGGAGGAGAGAGACAGATTAATGCCATATGCGGGCATTAATGGACGAATGTTGGTTTTCGATATTAATTTTTACGCAAGTTCACATTTAAGGTTAGGTGTAGAGATGGCTAGACAGCTTGGAACTTTGTCTCTTTTGTGTTTCTATAATAACTCCAGTTCCCCATTTTAATCTGCGTATGCCTCACTATTGTCATTTTTCATCCCCTATGCAAATCTGAGGATGTGCCAAGAGAGCGAAACGCGTTATTTCCTGTAAATAAAGAAGATTTTGCAACCGAGACTGTCTTATTTCAAGAGAGAGAGCTTGAATAAATTTAAATTAAAAAGTGATTTACATTTATTCAAACACAAATTTATAATATAGCATCTGTTGTTAACCTTTTAAAGCCAACCAAAGCACATACTTATTGCCTGAATTACGATAAAATCATAGTCAAATAAATAAATACACAAATTTGGAAATACACCATTTTCAGAAATATACTTTGATTACAGGGTTATAAATACAAAATCAAATAGGGGTAATGCAGGAGTAGGTTTCATAATGAATAAAAAAATAGGAGTGCGGGTTAGCTACTACAAACAGCATAGTGAACGCATTATTGTGGCCAAGATAGACACAAAGCCCATGCCTACTACAGTAGTACAAGTTTATATGCCAACTAGCTCTGCAGATGATGAAGAAATAGATGAAATCTATGACGAGATAAAAGAAATTATTCAGGTAGTGAAGGGAGACGAAAATTTAATAGCGATAGTTGACTGGAATTCGTCAGTGGGAAAAGGGAGAGAAGGAAACATAGTAGGTGAATATGGATTGGGGGGAAGGAATGAAAGAGGAAGCCGCCTTGTAGAATTTTGCACAGAGCATAACTTAATCATAGCTAACACTTGGTTCAAGAATCATGAAAGGAGGCTGTATACATGGAAGAAGCCTGGAGATACTGACAGCTTTCAGATAGATTATATAATGGTAAGACAGAGATTTAGGAACCGGGTTTTAAATTGTAAGACATTTCGTGGGGCAGATGTAGATTCTGACCACAATCTATTGGTTATGAACTGCAGATTGAAACTGAAGAAACTGCAAAAAGGTGGGAATTTAAGGAGATGGGACCTGGATAAACTGAAAGAACCAGAGGTTGTAGAGAGTTTCAGGGAGAGCATTAGGGAGCAATTGACAGGAATGGAGGAAAGAAATACAGTAGAAGAAGAATGGGTAGCTCTGAGGGATGAAGTGGTGAAGGCAGCAGACGATGAAGTAGGTAAAAAGACGCGGGCTAATAGAAATCCTTGGGTAACAGAAGAAATATTGAATTTAATTGATGAAAGGTGAAAATATAAAAATGCAGTAAATGAAGCAGGCAAAAAGGAATACAAACGTCTCAAAAATGAAATCAACAGGAAGTGCAAAATGGCTACGCAGGGATGGCTAGAGGACAAATGTAAGGATGTAGAGGCTTGTCTCACTAGGAGTAAGATAGATACTGCCTACAGGAAAATTAAAGAGACCTTTGGAGAGAAGAGAACCACTTGTATGAATATCAAGAGCTCAGATGGCAACCCAGTTCTAAGCAAAGAAGGGAAAGCAGAAAGGTGGAAGGAGTATATAGAGGGTTTATACAAGGGCGATGTACTTGAGGACAATATTATGGAAATGGAAGAGGATGTAGATGAAGATGAAATGGGAGATAAGATACTGCGTGAAGAGTTTGACAGAGCACTGAAAGACCTGAGTCAAAACAAGGCCCCGTGAGTAGACAACATTCCATTACAACTACTGATGGCCTTGGGAGAGCCAGTCATGACAAAACTCTACCATCTGGTGAGCACGATGTATGAGACAGGCGAAATACCCTCAGACTTTAAGAAGAATATAATAATTACAATCCCAAAGAAAGCAGGTGTTGACAGATGTGAAAGTTACCGAACTATCAGTTTAATAAGTCACAGCTGCAAAATACTAACGCGAATTCTTTACAGACGAATGGAAAAACTGGTAGAAGCCGACCTCGGGGAAGATCAGTTTGGATTCCGTAGAATTGTTGGAACACGTGAGGCAATACTGACCTTACGACTTATCTTAGAAGAAAGATTAAGGAAAGGGAAACGTACGTTTCTAGCATTTGTAGACTTAGAGAAAGCTTTTGACAATGTTGACTGGAATACTCTCTTTCAAATTCTGAAGGTGGCAGGGGTAAAATACAGGGAGCGAAAGGCTATTTACAATTTGTACAGAAACCAGATGGCAGTTATAAGAGTCGAGGGGCATGAAAGGGAAGCAGTGGTTGGGAAAGGAGTGAGACAGGGTTGTAGCCTCTCCCCGATGTTATTCAATCTGTATATTGAGCAAGCAGTAAAGGAAACAAAAGAAAAATTCGGAGTAGGTATTAAAATTCATGGAGAAGAAGTAAAAACTTTGAGGTTCGCCGATGACATTGTAATTCTGTCAGAGACAGCAAAGGACTTGGAAGAGCAGTTGAACGGAATGGACAGTGTCTTGAAAGGAGGATATAAGATGAACATCAACAAAAGCAAAACGAGGATAATGGAATGTAGTCAAATTAAGTCGGGTGACGCTGAGGGAATTAGATTAGGAAATGAGACACTTAAAGTAGTAAAGGAGTTTTGCTATTTAGGGAGTAAAATAACCGATGATGGTCGAAGTAGAGAGGATATAAAATGTAGACTGGCAATGGCAAGGAAAGCGTTTCTCAAGAAGAGAAATTTGTTAACATCGAATATAGATTTAGGTGTCAGGAAGTCGTTTCTGAAAGTATTTGTATGGAGTGTAGCCATGTATGGAAGTGAGACATGGACGATAACTAGTTTGGACAAGAAGAGAATAGAAGCTTTCGAAATGTGGTGCTACAGAAGAATGCTGAAGATAAGGTGGGTAGATCACGTAACTAATGAGGAGGTATTGAATAGGATTGGGGAGAAGAGAAGTTTGTGGCACAACTTGACCAGAAGAAGGGATCGGTTGGTAGGACATGTTCTGAGGCATCAAGGGATCACCAATTTAGTATTGGAGGGCAGCGTGGAGGGTAAAAATCGTAGGGGGAGACCAAGAGATGAATACACTAAGCAGATTCAGAAGGATGTAGGTTGCAGTAGGTACTGGGAGATGAAGAAGCTTGCACAGGATAGAGTAGCATGGAGAGCTGCATCAAACCAGTCTCAGGACTGAAGACCACAACAACAACAACTTTTTATTCAACTCAGCTTGAAATAATATACGTTATTTTGCTCTAAGGAAGTTGGTAATCCTAGTCCATGGTTCATGTGTAACCGAAATACTGAAAGTGTAGTTTATAAGTGAAATCACTCAAATCTCGGAGAGTAAGTGAAAAGACACGAAAGTTTACATAGCCGCAGGAGAGTAGTTTCATTCGGTTGTTTCACTCGACTGGAGAAAAAAGACAGGACGAAAACACAATCCACTGGCGAATCGGTTGTTAATACTAGACGCTTGTCCCATAACGACGCCTCTGTGCCTGTCGCAGCTACAAAGCGTCCACGTGGAAATGTGGGTCACGGGTCGATGCGCTGTGGCCGTGGGCAGCGTGCCACATGACACTACAGCCAATAGTGTCAACTTGCCGTGTGTGACTGTAGGACCCGCGTCCGGGAGCGTGTAGAACAATAAGCGTTGATTTTCGTGCTAGATTAGTTATATTTCGGAGGCTCCACGGCTACAAAACACTGGACGATTAGAGCATGAGGTGCTAAAGTTAATATCAACAAGAGCGACATTCGTATGTAACGGCCAAGCTATCACGAGCCCGAGGATTTATTTGAACACCACAGTGCATTATTTGGCATTATAGCATTGCAAATATTTGGGGAGCCCACATGCGAAGCATTCGTCACCATCGAAAATAGAATTGTATTAATACCGTCAGCTGCCGACGGGCGTTGATATGTATCAACGGGGACAGGTGAAAATGTGTGCCCCGACCGGGACTCGAACTCAGGATCTTCGGCTTACATGGCAGACGCTGTATCCATCTGAGCCACCGAGGACACAATAGCCTTTCGCTCCCTGTATTTTACCCCTGCCACCTTCAGAATTTGAAAGAGAGTATTCCAGTTAACGTTGTCAAAAGCCTTCTCTAAGTCTACAAATGCTAGAAAAGTAGGTTTGCCTTTTCTTAATCTTTCTTCTAAGATAAGTCTTAAGGTTAGTATTGCCTCACGTGTTCCAATATTTCTACGGAATCCAAACTGATCTTCCCCGAGGTCCGCTTCTACCAGTTTTTCCATTCGTCTGTAAAGAATTCGCGTTAGTATTTTGCAGCTGTGACTTATTAAACTGATAGTTCGGTAATTTTCACATCTGTCAACACTTGCTTTCTTTGGGATTGGAATTATTATATTCTTCTTGAAGTCTATGGGTATTTCGCCTGTCTCATACATCTTCCTCACCAGATGGTAGAGTTTTGTCATGACTGGCTCTCCCAAGGCCATCAGTAGTTCTAATGGAATGTTGTCTACTCCCGGGGCCTTGTTTCGACTCAGGTCTTTCAGTGCTCTGTCAAACTCTTCACGCAGTATCTTATCTCCCATTTCGTCTTCATCTACATCCTCTTCCATTTCCATAATATTGTCCTCAAGTACATCGCCCTTGTATAAACCCTCTATATACTCCTTCCACCTTTCTGCCTTCCCTTCTTTGCTTAGAACTGGGTTGCCATATGAGTTCTTGATATTCATACAAGTGGTTCTCTTGTCTCCAAAGGTCTCTTTAATTTTCCTGTAGGCAGTATCTATCTTACCCCTAGTGAGACAAGCCTCTACATCCTTACATTTGTCCTGCTTAGCCATTTTGCACTTCCTGTCGATCTCATTTTTGAGACGTTTGTATTCCTTTTTGCCTGCTTCATTTACTGCATTTTTATATTTTCTCCTTTCATCAATTAAATTCAATATATCTTCTGTTACCCAAGGATTTCTATTAGCCCTCATCTTTTTACCTACTTGACCTTCTGCTGCCTTCACTACTTCATCCCTCAGAGCTACCCATTCTTGTTCTACTGTATTTCTTTCCCCCATTTCTGTCAATTGTCCCCTTATGCTCTCCCTGAAACTCTCTACAACTTCTGGTTCTTTCAGTTTATCCAGGTCCCATCTCCTTAAATTCCCACCTTTTTGCAGTTTCTTCAGTTTCAATCTGCAGTTCATAACCAATAGATTGTGGTCAGAATCCACATCTGCCCCTGGAAATGTCTTACAATTTAAAACCTGGTTCCTAAATCTCTGTCTTACCATTATATAATCTATCTGATACCTTTTAGTATCTCCAGGGTTCCTCCATGTATACAACCTTCTTTTATGATTCTTAAACCAAGTGTTAGCTATGATTAAGTTATGCTCTGTGCAAAATTCTACAAGGCGGCTTCCTCTTTCATTTCTTTCCCCCAATCCATATTCACCTACTATGTTTCCTTCCCTCCCTTTTCCTACTGACGAATTCCAGTCACCCATGACTCCTTAATTTTCGTCTCCCTTCACTACCTGAATAATTTCTTTTATCTCGTCATACATTTCATCAATTTCTTCATCATCTGCAGAGCTAGTTGGCATATAAACTTGTACTACTGTAGTAGGCATGGGCTTTGTGTCTATCTTGGCCACAATAATGCGTTCACTATGCTGTTTGTAGTAGCTAACCCGCACTCCTATTTTTTTATTCATTATTAAACCTACTCCTGCATTACCCCTATTTGATTTTGTATTTATAACCCTATAATCACCTGACCAAAAGTCTTGTTCCTCCTGCCACCGAACTTCACTAATTCCCACTATATCTAACTTTAACCTATCCATTTCCCTTTTTAAATTTTCTAACCTACCTGCCCGATTAAGGGATCTGAGATTCCATGCTCCGATCCGTAGAACACTAGTTTTCTTTCTCCTGATAACGACGTCCTCTTGAGTAGTCCCCGCCCGGAGATCCGAATGGGGGACTATTTTACCTCCGGAATATTTTACCCAAGAGGACGCCATCATCATTTAATCATACAGTAAAGCTGCATGTCCTCGGGAAAAATTGCGGCTGTAGTTTCCCCTTGCTTTCAGCCGTTCGCAGTACCAGCACAGCAAGGCCGTTTTGGTTAATGTTACAAGGCCAGATCAGTCAATCATCCAGACAGTTGCCCCTGCAACTACTGAAAAGGCTGCTGCCCCTCTTCAGGAACCACATGTTTGTCTGGCCTCTCAACAGATACCCCTCCGTTGTGGTTGCACCTACGGTACGGCCATCTGTATCGCTGAGGCACGCAAGCCTCCCCACCAACGGCAAGGTCCATGGTTCATGGGAGAAGATAATACTGGGTATGATGAATATATATATACGACTTCTGAACACTGTTAAGGTAAATACATTGTTTGTTCTCTATCAAAATCTTTCATTTGCTAACTATGCCTATCAGTAGTTAGTGCCTTCAGTGGTTAGAATCCTTTATTTAGCTGGCAGTAGTGGCGCTCGCTGTCTTGCAATAGTTCGAGTAACGAAGATTTTTGTGAGGTAAGTGATTCATGAAACGTATAGGTTAATGTTTGTTAAGGCCATTCTTTTGTAGGAATTTTTGAAAGTCAGATTGCGTTGCGCTAAAAATATTGTGTGTCAGTTGAGTGTGGATCAGAATAAGTAAAGAGAGTAATGTCTGAGTACGTTCAGTTTTGCTCAGCTGCGTGAAAATCAAATAACGTAGAGGTTTATCAGCACAGTAATTCATAAATTTTTCCAAGGGGACGTTTCAGCATAATGCTGAATGGGCATACCAAATCTTTGAACAGTGTACTCTCGCTAGTCAACCTTGTACTCCTTCCCCACGTGCCGCTTTCAGTGGTGCATTCGGCCTTGACAAATTTTTGTGGATGACAAAGCGTGACCTCGTCAAACAGCGTAGTTTTAGTTGTCAGTGTTCTGACTGGTTTGACACGGCCCACCACGAATTCTTCACCCGTGCCAACTTCTTCACCTCGGAGTGGCACATCCAACATACAGCCTCATTTATTTGCTGGACGTAGCAGGCCGGGGTGGCCAAGCGGTTCTGGACGCTTCAGTGCGGAACCGTGCGACTGCTACGGTCGCAGGTTCGAATCTTGCCCCTGGCA
Source organism: Schistocerca cancellata (assembly GCF_023864275.1). Lineage (NCBI taxonomy): Eukaryota > Metazoa > Arthropoda > Insecta > Orthoptera > Acrididae > Schistocerca > Schistocerca cancellata. The sequence continues at coordinate 1,198,001,537 of NC_064626.1, forward strand.
TGGCTGTGTGGGATGCCCTTAGGTTGGTTAGGTTTAAGTAGTTCTAAGTCTAGGGGACTGATGACCTCAGATGTTAAGTCCCATAGTTCTCAGAGCCATTCGAACCATTTTTTGCTGCACCTATTCCTATTTTTGTCTTCCTCTACAGTTTTTATCCTCTAGAGCTCCACCTAGTATCATCGAAGTTATTCCCCAGTGTCTTAACTGATGTTCTGCTATCCTGTCTCTTCCGCTCGCCTGTGTTTTCCATATACACTCCTGGAAATTGAAATAAGAACACCGTGAATTCATTGTCCCAGGAAGGGGAAACTTTATTGACACATTCCTGGGGTCAGATACATCACATGATCACACTGACAGAACCACAGGCACATAGACACAGGCAACAGAGCATGCACAATGTCGGCACTAGTACAGTGTATATCCACCTTTCGCAGCAATGCAGGCTGCTATTCTCCCATGGAGACGATAGTAGAGATGCTGGATGTAGTCCTATGGAACGGCTTGCCATGCCATTTCCATCTGGCGCCTCATTTGGACCAGCGTTCGTGCTGGACGTGCAGACCGCGTGAGACGACGCTTCATCCAGTCCCAAACATGCTCAAAGGGGGACAGATCCGGAGATCTTGCTGGCCAGGGTAGTTGACTTACACCTTCTAGAGCACGTTGGGTGGCACGGGATACATGCGGACGTGCATTGTCCTGTTGGAACAGCAAGTTCCCTTGCCGGTCTAGGAATGGTAGAACGATGGGTTCGATGACGGTTGGGATGTACCGTGCACTATTCAGTGTCCCCTCGACGATCACCAGTGGTGTACGGCCAGTGTAGGAGATCGCTCCCAACACCATGATGCCGGGTGTTGCCCCTGTGTGCCTCGGTCGTATGCAGTCCTGATTGTGGCGCTCACCTGCACGGCGCCAAACACGCATACGACCATCATTGGCACCAAGGCAGAAGCGACTCTCATCGCTGAAGACGACACGTCTCCATTCGTCCCTCCATTCACGCCTGTCGCGACACCACTGGAGGCGGGCTGCACGATGTTGGGGCGTGAGCGGAAGACGGCCTAACGGTGTGCGGGACCGTAGCCCAGCTTCATGGAGACGGTTGCGAATGGTCCTCGCCGATACCCCAGGAGCAAAAGTGTCCCTAATTTGCTGGGAAGTGGCGGTGCGGTCCCCTACGGCACTGCGTAGGATCCTACGGTCTTGGCGTGCATCCGTGCGTCGCTGCGGTCCGGTCCCAGGTCGACGGGCACGTGCACCTTCCGCCGACCACTGGCGACAACATCGATGTACTGTGGAGACCTCACGCCCCACGTGTTGAGCAATTCAGCGGTACGTCCACCCGGCCTTCCTCATGCCCACTATACGCCCTCGCTCAAAGTCCGTCAACTGCACATACGGTTCACGTCCACGCTGTCGCGACATGCTACCAGTGTTAAAGACTGCGATGGAGCTCCGTATGCCACGGCAAACTGGCTGACACTGACGGCGGCGGTGCACAAATGCTGCGCAGCTAGCGCCATTCGACGGCCAACACCGCGGTTCCTGGTGTGTCCGCTGTGCCGTGCGTGTGATCATTGCTTGTACAGCCCTCTCGCAGTGTCCGGAGCAAGTATGGTGGGTCTGACACACCGGTGTCAATGCGTTCTTTTTTCCATTTCCAGGAGTGTATTACTTTCCTCGCCGATTCTGCGCAAAACCACCTCATTCCTTACCTTATCATTCCAATTAATTTTCAACATTTTTCTGTAGCCTCACATCTGAAATGCTTCGAGTCTCTTCCGGTTTCCCCACAGTCCATGTCTCACTACTAAACATAGCTGTATTCTAAACGTACATTTTCAGAAATTTGTTCCTCGAATTAATGTCTGTTTGATATTAGCACATTGGAAGTCCATAAATCAGAAGAATTTTCGTTTTTTAATGTGAAAAGATACCAACTCTGAAGAAGATGAAATGGGTTACGTTTCAGGCTGTGGATCAAAAGGTTTTGGGTTGGATGTCTGGTTAGTCATAGGATGTTTGAAAAAAACTAACTACGTCCGAACAGGCGTCAGAAGGCCCAACAGTACCAACTGGCCGCCGTGTCATCCTCATCCCGCAAGCGTCACTGGATGCAGATATGGAGTGTCATGTGGTCAGCACTCCACTCTCCCGGCCGTATGTCAGTTTTCGAGACCGGATTCGCTACTTCTCAATCAAGTAGCTCCCCAGTTTGCCTCGCAAGGGCTGAGTGCAACCCGCTTGCCAACAGTGCTCGGCAAACCGGATGGTCACCCATGCAAGTGCTAGCCCAGCCCGACAGCCCTTAACTTCGCTGATCTAACGGAAAGCGGTCTTACTACTGCGGCAAGGCCGTTGGCAGTCATAGGACGTTTATCTGTCAGACATGATTTCTCTCACCCCTGTCAGTGTTTATTGATGTGAAGAATGCGCCGGCCGCGGTGGTCTAGCGGTTCTAGGCGCTCAGTCCGGAACCGCGCGACTGCTACGGTCGCAGGTTCGAATCCTGCCTCGCGCATGGATGTGTGTGATGTCCTTAGGTTAGTTAGGTTTAAGTAGTTCTAAGTTCTAGGGGACTGATGACCACAGATGTTAAGTCCCATAGTGCTCAGAGCCATTTGAACCATTTGATGTGAAGAATACATAATTGTACAGTGGTTCGAAGTCTACGTTAAACTGAGGGACCCACAGTGACTGTCTGGGTAACTCCATTCGAAGGTTGGAGGAAGAAAGCCATTCCACCTTAGACAGAACCATCCCTAGTAAAACAGTATGCTGTTCAAATCAATCTTTGGGTTCATAACAGCTTTACCTTATAGGTTTAAATGGTTCAAATGGCTCTAAGCACTATGGGACTAAACATCTGAGGTCATCAGTCCCCTAGACTTAGAACTACTTAAACCTAACCAGCCTAAGGGCATCCTACACAGCCATGCCAGGGGCAGGAATCGAACCTGCTACCGTAGCAGCAGTGCGGTAGCGGACAGAAGCGCCTAGAACCGCTCGGCCACTGCGGCCGGCACCTTTTAAGTGTCACTGTGTAGTTCATTATGAGCTGGATAAAGCAAACGCGACAAGTGTCACGTTAAGAAATCACGGCTGTTGTTGACTGAGAATATGAATTTATCTAGGAAGAGTCACATTGCCACGTTGTCGTCCTTTCCGTAGCGTTGCAATTACCAGACTAATCAGGCAGCTGCAGAGTGTAGAAATGCGCAGAGTGCGCAGTAAGACGCTACAAAGTATTCGACGTCTCTATGCGCAGAACGCATCAGGCAGCAGCCTTCTGACTTGCAGACCCCTATAGTGCCGGCGGCGGAGCACTCTCATTGCTTCCAACTGCATTCAAAATTTCGATATGCGAACAAAATCAAACTCGAACAACACTGATTTCCTCCGTTTGCGCCACCCGTTAGCGTTTCTTTCCCTCCCATCCGCACACAGAGCACTCAAAGAGTGTCTCCTCGGATGCCTATGGGTAGGTTGTAATGTCTTCGTGACACGGAGTGATAGGTAGGGATTTTTTAGTATAGTCCGAGATACCTCACTTCACACTCGTTCTTGAAACTTCGTAATTAATGTTTCTAAGGATAGCTGGCATCTACCTTCAAAAGACTGCTAGTTCTGATTTTTTATCATTAACATGGTACTTTCCTATAGGTCAGACTTCCTGTGACAATGCATGCTGCTCTTCTTTGTATCCGTTCAATACCTACTAACCAACCGTCAGTTATACAGGGTGTTTAAAAAATGACCGGTATATTTGAAACGGCAATAAAAACTAAACGAGCAGCGATAGAAATACACCGTTTGTTGCAATATGCTTGGGACAACAGTACATTTTCAGGCAGACAAACTTTCGAAATTACAGTAGTTACAATTTTCAACAACAGATGGCGCTGCGGTCTGGGAAACTCTATAGTACGATATTTTCCACATATCCACCATGCGTAGCAATAATATGGCGTAGTCTCTGAATGAAATTACCCGAAACCTTTGACAACGTGTCTGGCGGAATGGCTTCACATGCAGATGAGATGTATTGCTTCAGCTGTTCAATTGTTTCTGGATTCTGGCGGTACACCTCGTCTTTCAAGTGTCCCCACAGAAAGAAGTCACAGGGGTTCATGTCTGGCGAATAGGGAGGCCAATCCACGCCGCCTCATGTATGTTTCGGATAGCCCAAAGCAATCACACGATCATCGAAATATTCATTCAGGAAATTAAAGACGTCGGCCGTGCGATGTGGCCAGGCACCATCTTGCATAAACCACGAGGTGTTCGCAGTGTCGTCTAAGGCAGTTTGTACCGCCACAAATTCACGAAGAATGTCCAGATAGCGTGATGCAGTAATCGTTTCGGATCTGAAAAATGGGCCAATGATTCCTTTGGAAGAAATGGCGGCCCAGACCAGTACTTTTTGAGGATGCAGGGACGATGGGACTGCAACATGGGGCTTTTCGGTTCCCCATATGCGCCAGTTCTGTTTATTGACGAAGCAGTCCAGGTAAAAATAAGCTTCGTCAGTAAACCAAATGCTGCCCACATGCATATCGCCGTCATCAATCCTGTGCACTATATTGTTAGCGAATGTCTCTCGTGCGCTGAGGGGTTGCCGCGTTTGAATTTTGTATGGATAGAGGTGTAAACTCTGGCGCATGAGACGATACGTGGACGTTGGCGTCATTTGGACCACAGCTGCAACACGGCGAACGGAAACCCGAGGCTGCTGTCGGATCACCTGCTGCACTAGCTGCGCGTTGCCCTCTGTGGTTGCCGTACGCGGTCGCCCTACCTTTCCAGCACGTTCATCCGTCACGTTCCCAGTCCGTTGAAATTTTTCAAACAGATCCTTTATTGTATCGCTTTTCGGTCCTTTGGTTACATTAAACCTCCGTTGAAAACTTCGTCTTGTTGCAACAACACTGTGTTCTAGGCGGTGGAATTCCAACACCAGAAAAATCCTCTGTTCTAAGGAATAAACCATGTTGTCTACAGCACACTTGCACGTTGTGAACAGTACACGCTTACAGCAGAAAGACGACGTACAGAATGGCGCACCCACAGACTGCGTTGTCTTCTATTTCTTTCACATCACTTGCAGCGCTATCTGTTGTTGAAAATTGTAACTACTGTAATTTCGAAAGTTTGTCCGCCTGAAAATGTACTGTTGTTCCAAGCATATTGCAACAAACGGTGTACTTCTATCGCTGCTCGTTTAGTTTTTATTGCCGTTTCAAATATACCGGTCATTTTTGAAACACCCTGTATTTGGTATGAGTCTGAGCCGTGATGCGGCTCGTGTTAGTGCTGTTTGTAGGTTTTACGCCCTCTGTTGGAGGCCAGACCGAATCCTTTAGTTGGATGGCTGCGGTTGTCTGTCTTATTCTCGTGTTGACTGGCGCCACTCGTTTCGCAAGCGTTGCCTGTTCGCTAGTGACAGCAGCGGCGGTTATGGATATGCAGTAACTGTTGTCCTCTCTTTGGGTCGACGTCTTTGTTTTTCCGTGTCGTGGGAGTGTGCGAGTTCGGTTGGGGACTCAGGAGGAGCCAGGTACGCACAGTGCCAGAACAAGCCAGGACCGCTGGCGGCACGCATGGACTGCCGGAGGGAACGGATGGAAGGGCTGTGGTCACAAGGGTGCACGACCTCGGCGTACACCGGATCCAGAAAGCTTTAAGATGAGTGCATTTCAATCGAAGTAGAGAAACCTCTATCATTGTGATAGCTCGCGATTCTCCAGTGACTTGGGTTCATGTTGCAGCTCGTAGTGTCGCCGAGGCGAAGAGGAACGAGTGGAGTGCTTGAGGAAGACGGATCTGATTAGCTTTCCTCGACTTCTTATTACTATTTACTGCGTTCAACGTGTTACAAATTGTTAAGTGCGCAGCTGGTGGTCGTGCGGTAGCGTTCTCGCTTCCCACGCCCGGGTTCCCGGGTTCGATTCCCGACGGGGTCAGGGATTTTCACTGTCTCGTGATGACTGGGTGTTGTGTGCTGTCCTTAGGTTAGTTAGGTTTAAGTAGTTGTAAGTTCTAGGGGACTGATGACCATAGATGTTAAGTCCCATAGTGCTCAGAGCCAGCCAGCCAGCCAAATTGTTAAGTTCAACCATCAGTAAAATTTCTTGCCTGGTGGCCGCTAACGCCCCAGTTACCTGCCCTGGGGGTCAGTTGGTGATTCCTCTACTCTGGTTGTAGTGATTCCGTTCTCGTTCCAGGGGCTCTAACACAGTATTCTGGGCGTAGTGCAGACCGCCAGTTCCGGCTTTGGCGTGTTGTTCCATTCTTGCATTTGGTTTACTGGACGTCATGTAACTTCAGAAAGATTATCATTGGTCATTCGTTATACTGCAACTAGTCTGAGTTACCATCTTGTGAAGTGAATGCAACTCCTGGCTGCCTATCTCATCGCTCGCGAAAGTGTTTGTTGCCGCACCTTCTCAGAAGTGGATTCCTGGAGCATGGTGTGGATCAGTTGGTTTTCTTTTTAATTAACTTTTGCTATTGTATTTGCTGTTTTATTGCAGGTTTAATTTTTTTTATTGTTGCCGTTACTGGCGTGTAAGACCTTCAGCCGTTTTTGTAGTCATTTGCTTTAAAATTTTAATTTGGTGCTTGTATTTTATCAGGAAGCCTTGAAACCTTATTTACTGCCATTCCTGGCGCCTGATGCCTTCTGCTCTGTTTGTGGCGACTTACCTTAATATTTCTATACCTGTAACTTGTAAATTGCAGCGAGATCTTAAACAATTTTTAATTTATTGCCATTCTTGGCGTGTAAGGCCTTCAGCCGTGATTGTGATCGCTTGCCTTAAAATTCTGCAGCGAGTTTTAAACAATTCTTAATTTATTGCAATTCCTGGCGTGTAAGGCCTTCTGCCCAGATCACAGTGCTTCATTTTAAAACATTGTCAGTTGTATTTGTATCTAATCGTGATTTGCTAAATTGTAGCTCATTGAAAATACTATTTTTTACACTGTTGTTTATTCGTTCATTAATACCACGTGGTATTTTTATTTGTTGTTGAGTCTGGAATTTCTGATTTAAAATAAATTGTGTGTAGCTGTAAAAGGCAACCAATAGTAACTCATTACGGCCCCGTCCACAATCGTAACTGAATCCTGCCTTCCCTTAAACACCAGGTCTCAGAGTCCTACACACTTAAAACATTATTAGAGTGGTTTGCACAAATGTTTGGTAAATAATCTTCATTGTAATTGTCAGCTTTGTTTGTAATTAATGGAAAAACTTTACAGACACACTATGATGAAATGTTTGTACAAACTCCATCTGTCTGCGTCTAGTGTTATCTTGCGAGGTGCCGGGGCTAGCAGTGTATTTAACACTCATTTCTTCTAGAATCTACATATGTAAATGATGCTCTAAGCCCCCCTATTCTAACTCCAACTTTTGCTGTTGCACAAGGATTAAAAAAAATACACGAACTGACTCTAATCAACCCTGCCAGTGGAGTAGAAGAGAGTTTGGCACCTGCAATAATTTAATTTGATAAATAAGTTAAATAAACGAAGGTTTCATTAACATAGTGAGGAATGATGGGGTTGCTCTACCGATTAACAGAATGAAAGTTCTGTCCAAAATAACAATATGATTTATTAAGACTAAACACAAAATAATAAACAAAAACACATGAAACATTTATAATACATCAAATTGGCTCAAATTGGATACTCAAACAAACGCTATGAAGGTGAAGTTGTCCCTAAACTAGATTGTGAGGTTTATGACGAAGTGGTATGTGGAGCCAATTCCTTGCCTCTCAAATCTTAAGAGAGACACACAGCTAACCCAACATTAATTGCTGCTACTCAAGACAGAACAAAGTTAGAAGAAGACGAACAGGCGCGCTCTGCTGAGCTCTGATTATCACCTAGGAAAATCCCTATCTGCCGGTGCTGTGGACATACATTACCAAACTGTCTTCTTAACTGCCAGAACACGATCTGGCGTACCGGAGGCGATGGCTGGTTGCTTCGACGTCCTCGACCGAAAAGCGAGCGCCAACTACCTAGAGCACCCATACAGGCCGAACACACAACATTCCCGTCCCCACGACAGTGGCCGTGGTTAAATGTTCCAATCAGCAACTCGAAAACCGGCGGAAAATTCCACTCCATTGCCGGAACACTACCGTTCCACCAATGGAGATTCTTGGCGCCAATTTCTGCGCCGATTTTGCTACGTCACGGAGCTATGCCCTGAGCAAGCCAATCACAGTTACGATTTTGCAGAAAGCGCGGGAATTTTCTGCCACAACTGCCTGGGTACACAAGTCATTCCCACGCCTCGCTGGTAGCCCGCCAGAAAGTGTTTTCGCTAAGTTTCTGCGAAGTAACGGAACCTCTAGCCCAGCCGCTACTTCAGGCCCCTGCGGGCGTGCCTCTTGACAATGGAAAGCATTCACTCGACTCTCTCACACCCGTCGGCTTACCCTTTCAAAGTCAGCAGAGCCCGCCTGTCACTGGACCACCCGGGTGACAAGAGACGCTGCATGGGAAGTCCGCGTCTGAAGGAATAGCAACTTTCCACCACATGCAATTAGAGAGGAGAATCGTAAGATAGAAATATGAGAGGGGGCTCATGCCACCTCTCAATCTATGTGAAAGTGTGAGACATTTTTTTGAAGTTGTTGCGAATCATATAACTGAGGTGGGATGTGGGTACCATCCCAGTATTCACCTACCTAAAAGCCGCATCCAGGTTCACCGGACACTGAGCCTTATTTGCTCACTAAATTCCGAAATCCGACCTTCGCCGAGGATGTAGAGCATATATTATTACCACCAACTTTCAAATTGCGCAATGGTGACCATTCAAAGATAAGGGAAATTAGAACTCGTACTGGGGCGTTCAGACAGTCGTTTCTCCCTCGTGTGATCCGCGAGTGGAATAGTGGCACGGAGGGAATACGACTTTGGCGCAAATTCTGCCCTCCACCACACACCGCTTGGTGGCTAGCGGAGTATATATGTAGATGTAGATAGTTAATCTGTCAGTTGCATTCGATTCGGAGCTTGCTCACCTCCTCGAATCCCAGAATTGTTGTGCTAACGCCCACGGCTGTCTGGGCGTGTCACATTTCCTATACATTGTTACACCCAGATGTTTTTCTTTTTTTTTTAATGCTATTAATCTCATAAATGACTGCAGCACAGCAATTCTCAGATTACTATTCATACTGTCTTTCAGGTCATTAATATACAACATGTATGGTAGGCGATCCAATAGTCTTGCCTGGGATACGCATGAAACTGCTTCTACATCTGTCGATTACTCTTCATCCAAAATTCTTCGACCTCAATTCAGTCACAAATTTTACGAAATGCTCCATGTGACGGTACCTCCATCAATACTCATTGGTGTGGTGTCAATACCCATCAAAATCAAGAAATACTGCCTCTAGCTGACTGCCTTCATTGACAGCTTGCAGCGCGAGCTGAGTTTCGCATGAGCGATGTTCTGAGAATTCATGCCGGTTGGCGTAGAGGTTGCCATTCTGTTCGAGACAACTCACTACGCTCGAGCACAGAATCTCTTCAAAGATACGAGTCACTTCTGCTCCACATCCTGTTTACAGATATAGCATGTAGCTCCTTATAACTACTGGGCGTAAAGCTTTGTTTAAGACATGTAAGATGTACACTCCTGGAAATGGAAAAAAGAACACATTGACACCGGTGTCTCAGAACCACCATACTTGCTCCGGACACTGCGAGAGGGCTGTTCAAGCAATGATCACACGCACGGCACAGCGGACACACCAGGAACCGCGGTGTTGGCCGTCGAATGGCGCTAGCTGCGCAGCATTTGTGCACCGCCGCCGTCAGTGTCAGCCAGTTTGCCGTGGCATACGGAGCTCCATCGCAGTCTTTAACACTGGTAGCATGCCGCGACAGCGTGGACGTGAACCGTATGTGCAGTTGACGGACTTTGACCGAGGGCGTATAGTGGGCATGCGGGAGGCCGGGTGGACGTACCGCGGAATTGCTCAACACGTGGGGCGGGAGGTCTCCACAGTACATCGATGTTGTCGCCAGTGGTCGGCGGAAGGTGCACGTGCCCGTCGACCTGGGACCGGACCGCAGCGACGCACGGATGCACGCCAAGACCGTAGGATCCTACGCAGTGCCGTAGGCGACCGCACCGCCACTTCCCAGCAAATTAGAGACACTGTTGCTCCTGGGGTATCGGCGAGGACCATTCGCAACCGTCTCCATGAAGCTGGGCTACGGTCCCGCACACCGTTAGGCCGTCTTCCGCTCACGCCCCAACATCGTGCAGCCCGCCTCCAGTGGTGTCGCGACAGGCGTGAATGGAGGGACGAATGGAGACGTGTCGTCTTCAGCGATGAGAGTCGCTTCTGCCTTGGTGCCAATGATGGTCGTATGGTGTTTGGCGCCGTGCAGGTGAGCGCCACAATCAGGACTGCATACGACCGAGGCACACAGGGCCAACACCCGGCATCATGGTGTGGGGAGCGATCTCCTACACTGGCCGTACACCACTGGTGATCGTCGAGGGGACACTGAATAGCGCACGGTACATCCAAACCGTCATCGAACCCATCGTTCTACCATTCCTAGACCGGCAAGGGAACTTGCTGTTCCAACAGGACAATGCACGTCCGCATGTATCCCGTGCCACCCAACGTGCTCTAGAAGGTGTAAGTCAACTACTCTGGCCAGCAAGATCTCCGGATCTGTCCCCCATTGAGCATGTTTGGGACTGGATGAAGCGTCGTCTCACGCGGTCTGCACGTCCAGCACGAACGCTGGTCCAACTGAGGCGCCAGGTGGAAATGGCATGGCAAGCCGTTCCACAGGACTACATCCAGCATCTCTACGATCGTCTCCATGGGAGAATAGCAGCCTGCATTGCTGCGAAAGGTGGATATACACTGTACTAGTGCCGACATTGTGCATGCTCTGTTGCCTGTGTATATGTGCCTGTGGTTCTGTCAGTGTGATTATGTGATGTATCTGACCCCAGGAATGTGTCAATTAAGTTTTCCCTTCCTGGGACAATGAATTCACGGTGTTCTTATTTCAATTTCCAGGAGTGTATTTGCCAGTCGTACAGAGTTAAACTCGGACAGTTGTCTTGCATCATCCTGCCATGGTCGTAGAAAGTCACACAAGGTTGCATTAGCTAGACAGAAATCTTTATAAACTGTTGTGGTGTGCACTTACTTGATCTTTCCTCGCTGGTATCAGTTTAATTACAAAGATACATACAGTGAAACCCGCTATTATGCTTTTCAAGGGACTCCAAAAAAATTGTGTAAAACGCGGGAAAATGTAAAATTTGGGAAATAACATTTTATGCTGTAAACGTTACGTATTGGATACCCCCTTGCACATTATGTGTGATATATGTACACATCAGGAATCGAAAGACTTGTCAGGGACTTGTTTATTATCTAATGAACGTTTACTATCTAATAAAAACCGCTGATGTAATTGGAACTGAATTTGAAAGCCAGCAACTCTCATTCATTATTTAAATACAGAAATACTGCACTAGTTACGTATTTTTTTTCAAGCTTAGCACTACGCGTTTCGTGAAATTTTTCTCGCTGTCAAGTGCAAATATGTACATAAGCGTTTTGTGCGGTGTTTGAATGTTTGTTATTTTGCATCTCTTACACTGTAGTCGTGTTTTTGAGGTTATCAGGTACTGTGCCTCATCACTTATGTAGGAAACCACACACACACACACACACACAAACACACACACACACACACAAACTATCACTCACATTGTTCGTTTGTGCAACATCACAAAAACATACGTACGTAAATACTGCAAGTGACAAGAGAATAAATTCTAGAAACATGTTTTGCTCAGCATAAACGAAATACGTAACCCGCGCTGTGTTTAAACTAAAAGCATTTGAGCATCGAAAGAGAATGATGGTTTCAACTAGCGCTCCAAGTGGCCATACGCCGAAACACGCTAAATACAGTTCGACAAACCACGCCAAGTAGAGCTTGGCAGCGGCGGGAGATACGGCACGAATTGTTCTAACTTTTACATGTTTACCGCTTCAAATCCGCTGATTAGAGTGCCGTGGCGTCAAGAAACTTAACCGTGTAATATTTGTAAACACTACTGAACGGCCAACATCATGCCAGCGTCATTTTTTTTTTCCACAAACATTTTTTCGTACTGCGTAAATCGCGGGAAAATGAAAAATATGTTGACACCAAATCGGGTGCAAATTAACTGTGGGGATAGGAAATTTTTTGGGACCGATAAAAAATGTCTTAAACAGTGGGAAAACGTTAATTCCGGGAATGTAAAAGCGAGGTTATACTGTAAATATATGTTTCGCCCCATAAGGGCGTTGGAGCATTATCGAGAAAATTTGACGATGGAACTTAGATACGGAATAACACATTAATAACAGTAAATAAGTTTAGCTATATGTGCAGCGAAATAGCTCAATGCGACAGAAGTAAACACGATACAAAATACTAACTTCCAACAAAAAGAAAAGCCTTTCTGAAGAAAACACGTGTCAACATCTAACCAAAAATTTTTTACTGAATATAGGCCCTACTTCGCTGGAATGTACCTGCATAAAGAATTGAAACGTGGACTATAGAGAGAACAGCCATGAAGTTTAGTAGCTTTTCAAATGTTGTACTGTAGAATAATACTGTTGTTGTTACGGTTCTCTGGGCAAAGATTTGACGCAGCTCTCCTTGCCTCTGTATCTGTTCCCATTTCAATCTGTTTTCTGTATTGGATCCTATATCATCCTCTACCACTTTTTTACCTTCCTTTGCCAAACAGATTTTTCCGTGATGTCTTCGGATGTATTCTATCTCCTTCGGTCACGTCGTGCCATAAACTACTTTTTTTTGTCCTCAGTTCGAGTATGTATCCGAACACTTCAATATTTGTAAATAATTATACTAAATTTTACTAATAATAAGCTAATGTTAACAATTTCCTCTTTTTCATAAATATTTTCACCGCCAGTCTGCATTTTATATTGCCTCTGTTTCGGCCATCTCATTTATTTTGCTACCCACATAGCAGAACATACTGGAATGAGATTTTCACTCTGCAGCGGAGTGTGCGCTGATATGAAACTTCCTGGCAGGTTAAAACTGCGTGCCGGGCCGAGACTCGAACTCGGGACCTTTGCCTTTCGCGGGCAAATGCTCTACCAACTGAGCTACCCAAGTACGACTCACGCCCCGTCCTCACAGCTTCACTTCTGCCAGTACCTCGTCTCCTACCTTCCAAACTTTACAGTAGCTCTCCCGCGAACCTTGCAGAACTAGCACTCCTGAAAGAATGGATATTGCGGAGACATGGCTTAGCCACAGCCTGGGGGATGTTTCCAGAATGAGATTTTCACTCTGCAGCGGAGTGTGCGCTGATATGAAACTTCCTGGCAGGTTAAAACTGCGTGCCGGGCCGAGACTCGAACTCGGGACCTTTGCCTTTCGCGGGCAAATGCTCTACCAACTGAGCTTCTGTAAAGTTTGGAAGGTAGGAGACGAGGTACTGGCAGAAGTTAAGCTGTGAGGACTGGGCGTGAGTCGTACTTGGGTAGCTCAGTTGGTAGAGCATTTGCCCGCGAAAGGCAAAGGTCCCGAGTTCGAGTCTTGGCCCGGCACGCAGTTTTAACCTGCCAGGAAGTTTCACAGCAGAACTTACTGTTTTAAGTTTCTCATATCCTAATATAATTGCTTGATCATCACTTGATTTATTTCGACTACACTCTCTTATTTTACTTTAACCATATTCAGGTTATAGACTCTTTTCAAGACGGTGTCCATTCCGTTCACCTGCTCTTTCAAGTACTTTGCCGTCTTCGACAGCATTACATTGTAATCGGCAAATCTCAAAGTTTTTATTTTTTTCTTCCTGAACTTCAGTTCCTCTTCCAAATTTCTCGTTGGTTTCCTTCGCTACTTGCTGAGTTTACGGACTGAATAACATATCGGATTGACTACAGCCCTGTGTCACTCCCTTCTCAATTACTGCTTCCCTTTCATGTCCTTCGACTCTTATAACGGCAGTCTGGTTTCCGTAAAAGTTATAAATAACTTTTCAGTCCCTGTATTTTGTCTCCGCTGCCTTCAAGATTTCAATTAGTGTAGACCAGTCAAGTTTGTCAACACTTTCTCCAAATCTGGAAACGCTGTTAGCTATTTTACTAAGACTAAATACTTAAAACATAGCGTAATGAGTATAATAAAATGAAATGACTAGAAATGGAACTGATGTAAACCTACCACCAACGAAGAAAAAATGTCAGTGTACTTCTATTCCGTTCCTACGCGACACACGTTAATGGTTTTATAGTATTTTCCCAAAATATTTCGAATATTTTTAGTACTTCATCGTTACGTCTTTCTTCAGCCTGTGTTCTAAGATGAGGTGCACGATCAGTACTACCTTGCGTCTTCCTACATTTCTCCGGAACCCAAACTGATCTTCCCTGAGGTCCGCTTCGCCAGTATTCCCGTTCTTCTATAAATAATTCGTCTCAATATTTTGCAACCACGATCTATTAAAATGTTTGTTCGATAGTATTCACCCGTGTCAGAACTTTCCCTACATTCTCCTTGACGCCTGACTGTAATTCTCTTGACTCGTTATCGTGCACACCATGTGGAGTAATACTGCCATGGCTGGCTCTCCAAGGATTTCAGTAATTGTGAGGGAATGTCGTCTGTTCCTGGGGCCTCGTTTCCACTTAGATGTATCATAATCTGTCAAACTTATATCTCCCATATGGTCTTCAACTACTTGCTTTTCTCTTTCTATGATATTGTTCTCGTGTTTCTAGACCCTCTATATGTTACTTCCTCCTTTCAGCTTACCTGTCTTTGCTTAGTACCAACTTTCCGCCTGAGCCCTCCATATTCGTACAGCTGCTCTTGTTTTCTCCAAAAGTCTCTTTGATTTTCTTATAGGCGGAGTCTGTCTTTTTCCCAATCATGCATGTTTCTACAGCCTTGCATTTGTCCTTTGATCATTCCTGCATAGCCATTTTGCAATACCTGTAAAACTCATTTATTATACATCTGTATTCCTTTTCGCCAGCTTTATTTACTGTGTCGCTATATTTTCTTCGCTTGTCAATGAAATTTAGTATCTCCATGTTATCCAATGTTTTCTATTAGGCATTGCCTTTTTACTTATTTTATCTCTCAGATTTACATATTCAGTTTTTACTGTATTCCTTTCTCCTGTATGATGACAAAGTTGTCTAACAGCCCTTTCGAAACTCTCTGTAGGCTTTTGTTTCTTCTATTTAATATGCTGCATTTTAAAGATTAAATGAGTAGCTTGGCAGACTAATGGAAAGGTACAGAAACCTGGGAGAAAGGGAATATACAACATAACTAGAGTAAAATAATGAATCGGTTTATAGGACATATCCCGAGAAATTAAGGAACCTTAAATTTTGTGATGGAGGGGAGTGTGAGAGGTACACATCGTAGAGGAAGACCAAGGCTTCAACACAGCAAGGAAGTTCAGTTTGATGTAAGTTGTGGTAGTGAAGTGAAGTACACATCAACGGATCCATAGAGAGGAAATCCTCAAAGATGCAGAACGTGTCATAAAACCCAAAATAGCTAATAGCTACTTACAAGACAATAGACAAACTAATGTTAATTAGTTACTTGTTTCAGAAATCATTTGAACGCCTCTTTTATCGAAAAGATGTGTAACGAGTCAGTTTACAGGACATATGTACATGATTATCGTTTAGAGGGAGTTGTTCAGGAGAAAAACTTTAAGTAAGATTTAAAACATACTTCGCTACCAGCCAGACATAATATGTTATTGGGCATATGATCAAAAATTTTTGCTCTGCATTTTGAACTCCTTTGTGAGTCACTGACAGCTTTAACAATGGGTAAAAAGGTCATTTTTTCCCTCTAGTGTTATAGGTATATACATCATTGTTCTCAAACTGCGATATATTATTTGTAACGAATTTCATTAGCGAATATATGTATTGTGACGGCACATTTAAAATGGTTGGTTCCTTGAAGAGGTACCTACATGACGACCGTGGGTGAACACCACATATTGTTATTACTGCTCGCCTCTGTGCAATCAATACTTTTTTTCTGTTGTGTACATAGTTCCGCATAGTCAGTGCGTACACAACTTTCCCACTAGAGCGCGCCCCACTAAGCACAACAGCGCAGGCGCAGCGCTCGTCCATCTCCGCACTACGAGATGGCGCTGCCTTAGAGACGGACCAAATTCTGCTTCCGCCGATCCGCATATTAATATGTAACGCAGCCAATAAGATTGCTGCTAACATAGAACCTTTTCTCCTCGCGGATCACACTCACGCTGTGATACCTGAACGCACAAGGTATTATAACGAGTGTACAGACCTCTGATTAGTCAGTCTGCATTTGTCTGCACCAGTCTGTACTAGTCTGTATTAGTCTGTACCAGTCTATAGTCAAGTTTCAGTCTGCACCTAAGAAGATTATCATATTCCTGTACATAGCCATGAAGATAAATGTATAGACACTTTGTCAAGTATCAGAGATATGTGAGAATAAGATTAACGTACCAAGACCAAAGGAACTTCAGATTGTCAATGGTAAATAGCATTCAGAATCAAGTTATGTAATGTTTATGCTTGTTATTATTTTAATAAATGTGTGTGAAAATTAATCAAGTTCTGTTTAAAGTTGGTCACCGTCAATCTGCTACTCTAAGCATGCAAGTGGCATTTGTATCGTCAGACCTAACGGCAGAAGATAAACACGCCACGATAAGACCACGCTGACTTCGTTAGAGCGACAAGTCAAATAATCTGATGGTGTGTGTACCGAAGGTCTTACAGTACGCACACCACACTTTCTACATGATGACTTACCCCAGAAAATTATTCCATAAGTCAGTATTGTGTGGAAATATTTAAATTATGTCAGAAAGCTGATAAGTTTGTTTCCAAGATTAGTAACTATGCGAAGAGCGAAAGTAGATGAACTTAAGTGTCTGGGAAGCTGACCAGTTCAAGTTTTCATCAACATGTACACCCAAAAATTTGGTGTATTGAGCCGTGTTTCCTGATTCCCGCTCATGTGCTACATGACTTGTTGGTATGATTCTATTTGTTGCACAGAACCGAATGTAGCGTGTTTATATATATATATATATATATATATATATATATATATATATATATATATATATATATATATATATATATATATATTCTATCATTTACCAACTTTTCTTTTGCTTCCTATCTAGTGGGATTTATTGTAACAGTAGTATCGTCTGCAAAAAGTACCAATTTTGCTTCTTGAATGGTAAGTGGAAGACCGTTTACATATATAAGGAGTAGGTGTTTGCCCAAAATTTTACCCTGTACCCTTTGCGATTTTTTTATGGCCACTAAAATTTTCTACTTTGCGACACTGAATTATTCAGCACTACCTTTTGCCTTCTGATTTTTAGGCTCGATTCAAACCAGCTGTGCGAGAAAGCTATCAATTTCATTAAATTTGAGTATTTCTAAGAGAGTATCATATTTATTCCACAGGTCGTAAATGGATGCGAAACAAGCAACAAATCCGAAATAAGTGTTGATTTTAAGGTTAGTGGCAGACTGGTCGCAGGCTTGTAAATGTTCGTATACAGAAATGCGAAAGTGCAGAAGGGCTCTGCGTCTATAGCCCTACAAACGTTTGACGGCTAGTTAAGGAGTAAGAAACAGTCGCCCCTACAAGACGTTAGTAGCTCTATTATAAATGATGTACAACGTCGTGAGTCGAAAGCGAAACACATTAACATGAGGGATGAGTACAGCCCTCTGAGATGCACGACTTTTCCCCGCCAGGTACGTACCGCAGTATAAATGACGAATATGCAGTCGCAGCAAGCCGTGCAGCGATGCTCGGAATCCTACCACAACGATGTCAGTCGCTGCCGCCCACTGGGCACGAGACACGCGTCTTCATGTGTAGTCTGAGGCACGCGCAGCCAGGGGCATGTTTCACAAACGTGCAGGACAGGCGATCGCGGAGGGAGGAGTGTTCCCTATGTCCAGTGGACGTGATGGTGGGAGGGTGGGGGACGGGACGAGTAAGGTAGGGGGGAACTGCGATGCTACTACGGCGAAACCGCTAATCAATCGATGAATAGTAATTACACATATCTGGCGGTGTAATTGACCAGCGTACAGCTTGTCAGTGACCCGGGAGCGCCCACGAGCGTGATTCCGGTTCGCAGCACCGAGTGCGCTGCATGTCGCTACTCTGTGGAACGGTACGCTAGAGGATACTAGATTTGAAGTCGGTGTGAGTTTCGGCATGTTGGTGGAACGACGCAAACATTTTTGCGCCGACGTACTCAACAGCGAAGGAACACTCGCGCGCCTTGCAACCACAATCTCTATTAACTGATGTTATTGTATACTACAACATTGTACATCTACATACATACTCCGCAATCCACCATACGGTGCGTGGCGGAGGGTACCTCGTACCACAACTAGCATCTTCTCTCCCTGTCCCACTCCCAAACAGAACGAGGGAAAAATGACTGCCTATATGCCTCTGTACGAGCCCTAATCTCTCTTATCTTACTTTTGTGGTCTTTCCCCGAAATATAAGTTGGCGGCAGTAAAATTGTACGGCAGTCAGCCTCAAATGCTGCTTCTCTAAATTTCCTCAGTAGCGATTCACGAAAAGAACGCCTCCTATCCTTCAGAGACTCCCACTCGAATTCCTGAAGCATTTCCGTAACACTCGCGTGGTGGTCAAACCTACCAGTAACAAATCTAGCAGCTCGCCTCTGAATTGCTTCTATGTCCTCCCTCAATCCGACCTGATAGGGATCCCAAACGCTCGAGCAGTACTCAAGAATAGGTCGTGTTAGTTTTTTATAAGCTGTCTCCTTTACAGATGAACCATATCTTCCCAAAATTCTACCAATGAACCGAAGACGACTATCCGCCTTCCCCCCAACTGCCATTACATGCTTGTCCCACTTCATATCGCTCTGCAATGTTACGCCCAAATATTTAATCGACGTGACTCTGTCAAGCGCTACACTGCTAATGGAGTATTCAAACATTACGGGATTCTTTTTCCTATTCATCAGCATTAATTTACATTTATCTATATTTGTAGTTAGCTGCCATTCTTTACATCAATCACAAACCCTGTCCAAGTCATCTTGTATCCTCCTACAATCAACGACGACGCCTTCCCGTACACCATAGCATCATCAGCAAACAGCAGCACATTGATGTCCACCCTATCCAAAAGATCATTTATGTAGATAGAAAACAACAGCGGACCTATCACACTTCCCTGGGGCACTGCAGATGATACCCTCACCTCCAATGAACTGACTGATTTACACATTTCTTAATTATGAAAAAGAAACACGAAATTTCGAAATCTGTCAAGCGTCATAATGTACTTACGCAGTGAAAGAACAGCATGGACCGTATTTCTTTTTTAACCACGACATCTGTAACCTGATGAGGACACTACCGCAGAAGGAATGAAAAAAAAAAGCATACCACATTTAAAAGAACGCAGCCTTCACCCAAGGTTGACCAAGTGCTGCAGAAACTCGAAATTTAGCACGAACTTCAATGCGAGATGCTTTTAATAGTGTCTACAGCGAAAATCTGCCTCGAAATCCGGCAGAAAACCCAAAGAGATTCAGACCGAATGTTCATTACGCCAGTGCAAAGACGCAGTCAATACATCCACAACGCAGTAACAATCGTGATATTATTGATGACAACGCCACTAAAGCAGGGTTAATAAACACGGTTTTTTCGAAATTCTTTCAGAAAAGAAGACGACGTAAATGTTCCAGAAATCGAATCAGGAACAACTGCCAATATGAGTAACTTAGAAGTATATATCGTTCATGATGCGAAGCAGCTTAAAACATTAGCGTAAAGCAAAACTTCCGGTCCAGATTTTATACCGGACAGGTTCCTTTCACGATACAATAGTTCCATACTTAACAGTCATACACAACCGCTTGTACGTAGCTAGATCCGCAATCAGAAACTGCAATTTTGCAGTACTAAAGAAAGGAAATAGAAGTAATTCGCCGAATTACGGAGCAATTGCTGTAAGATTTTGGAACGTATACTGTGATCGAACATTATGAATCACCTCAAAGAAAACTCTTTATTGACAAGCAGTCAACACGCATTCAGAAAATGTCGTTCTTGTAAGAGACAACGTGCTCTTTATTCTCACGAAGTAATGACTGCTATCGACAGTGGCCGTCAAACTGGTTTCTTAGATTTCCAACAGGCTATTGACACCGTTCCTCACAGCCGGCCTGGGTGGCCAAGCGGTTAAAGGCGCTACAGTCTGGAACCGTGCGACCGCTGCGGTCGCAGGTTCGAATCCTGCCTCGGGCATGGATGTGTGTGATGTCCTTAGGTTAGTTAGGTTTAAGTAGTTCTAAGTTCTATGGGACTGATGACCATAGAAGTTAAGTCCCATAGTGCTCAGAGCCATTTGAACCATTTCGTTCCTCACAAGCGACTTCTAATTAAATTGCGTTCTATGGAGTGGAGTCTCAGGTGTGTGACTGGATTCGCGATTTCCAGCCGGAAATGTCTCAGTTGGTGGTAACTGACGAGAACTCATGTAATAAAACGAAAGTAATATTTGGCGTCGCTCGAGAAAGCATTATAGACCCTCTGTTGTTCCTGATCGACGTGAAGGTTTAGGAGACAGTCCGAGCAGTTCTCTTACACTGTTTACAGATGATGCTGTCATTTACCGTCAGGTAATATCATCGGACGATCAAAACCAATTGCAAAATGATTTAGATAAGATATCCGTATGGTGCGAAAAGTGGCAGTTAACTCTAAATTGCCGGCCGGAGTGGCCGAGCGGTTCTAGGAGCTACAGTCTGGAACCGCGCTACCGCTACGGTCGCAGTTTCGAATCATGCATCGGGCATGGATGTGTGTGATGTCCTTAGGTTAGTTAGGTTTAAGTAGTTCTAAGTTCTAGGTGACTGATGACCTCAGAAGTTAAGTCCCATAGTGCTCAGAGCCATCTGAACTATTTTTGAACTCTAAATCATGAAAAGTGTAATGTCATCCACATGAGCACTAAAACGAATCTGCTAAATTTCAGATACACGATAAGTCACGCAAATCTGAAGGCTGTAAATGCAACTAAATACTCGTGAAATACAATTACGAATAACTTGTATCGGAACTATCACGTAGATAATACTGTGGGGGGGGGGGGGGGAAACAAAAGATTGCAATTTATTGGCAGAACATTTGGAAAATGTGATGGTTTTAATAAAGATACTCCTTGCAATACGCTTGCTTGTACGTCTACTTCTGGAGTACTGCTGTGCAGTGTGATATCCGTGTCAGATAGGATTGACGAAGAACATCGAACAAGTTCAAAGAAGGGGGGCTCGTTTTGTATTATCGCGAAATAGGGGAGAGAGTGCCACGGATAAGATATACAAACTGAGGTTGTAGTCATCAAAACTAAGACGTTTTTCGCTGAGGCAGGAGCTTCACATGAAATTACAATCACCATCTTTCTCCTCAGTGTGAAAACATTCTGTTGACGCCCACCTGTTTAGGGAGAACTAAATACTAATAAAATAAGAGAAATCATAATAAAATAAGAGAAATCAGAGCTAGTGTGGACAGGTTTAAGTGTTCGTTTTTCCCGATCGCTGTTCAAGGATGGAACGGTAGAGGAGTAGCCTAAACCCTCTGTCAAGCACTTAATTGTGAATTGCAGAATAGTCATGTAGATGTAAATTTAAGTTATGCCTTTTTCCAGACTACAACCATCACATACACCTTAAAAATAGCACAAGAAGAAAGCAAAAAGTCTTTTTGTAGGTGTTCTTAGACAGAAAAGTCGCACTTAGCACTAACTATTAGAAAACAAAGAAACCGCTTGAATTAAGAATGAAAAAAAAATTGCTATAGAATTTTGTACTGAATTGTACCATGCGCGCCTATGAGTACAACTCTCAACGAGCGTTTTCAACACCACATTCAAAACGGCAGACTGATCAACCCGCTTCAAGCTCTCACTCGTTGCACGTGAGAAAGACGTTCTGATCAGATAAAATATCAATGGGCTCAAAATGCAAAATATTCAACTGTCTGTAAATATATGTTGTTACATTCACGCTTCCATGGTTCAGAATACAGTTCAGTACATCCCATTAAAATGCTTCTGTGTGTATTGACGAGTCACCTTTCAAGTTAATTAAAGTGGTGTAAATCTAAAATAACGACGTTTTGGCCTTGGCGCAATTGTCTTCCTCAGAACTCAGACAGTCTAGCAGTTTAGTATTTCAAAAAGATGCAGAAGGATTTAGTGAGATCGTTACGGGACTGGAATAGCCTAGGTGTTCCGTTTCATGTACGTCTGTATGAAATATGTTACTGACGTGAAGCCCTTACCTGAACATTATCGACCGGTTTTAAAATACGATCGAGAAGGGAAAAGAGAAACATATTTTAGAAGAAATCGGATCTCTTTTCTAAATTGTACTTAATTATAAACAGCTTCTTCGAAGATTTTTGAAGAAGAGAAAGAAAAAAAAATATTTCTTAAGATTTTCGATCGTTACACTTCAACGAAAATCTGTTTTTGGAATATTTAAAATCCATTAGCACACGTAATGGGCTTTTATTAATATCAAAAATATTGCACCGATTAAATATTAAGTAGAATTAAAGCATAGGGGTAGCACGCAACTTTATTTTTTTTCTTAACAGTACAAAAAATGTAATAACAGCCCAAATGGTGTTGTATAATGCCCGGTTTTCTGGAAAAAGCGCTCTTGAAGTTAGCTGATGCAATACATATCTAAACGCCATTAGTAGGTGGATAAAACTATAATGAATGACAATGAAGCTTAACTACTAGGAAAAGTGGAACAAACGTAGCACAGGGTAAAATAAAGATTTTCAAGAAACGTTTTTTAAGAAGTCGTTTGCTAAGATTTTGTAGATCAACCAATACACACAACCAAAAGATTAAACCTCCTTCGCTATTTTTGCTGTTTCAAGCACAGAGTAAAATGCGTTCTACAACTTGTGCTCAAATAAGAAGCATACATTAAAGCGTTAGGCATTAAAAAGATGTACGGTAGTGAAAATCACAGTGTTTCTCTACGAAGAGTTACTGTGTAACAACGAATATGGTATGTCATACAAATTTTGTTTTTGTTAATACTTGCTGTGCGTAGCTTCGTAATACTTACAAATCAAGATTACGTCCACAGCCCAATTTCCTTTTATATTTTTAATAGATATGAAACTGGAAATCATGAAATAATAAGCAACTATCGATAGACTTAAAAAACTGTTTTAAATTGTCATTTCTAAATAACTTATTTCCCGATACATACATTCTAAAATGGACTGTGCTACGACAATGCAGTCCCTCTTACATTGTTATAAATATTGTTTTATAAGTTTTAATTTTAAGAAAAACATTTTATAAATTCTGTCCATTCTTGATTTTGAAATATGACCTTACTGAGGCAGCAGGATCATACTGGAATGTATCGTCGCTAGAATAATTTTCTGTTCACCTACGCTCCGGTTATATGCTTTCCTCAGAGCCTCATGCGGCCGCGAATACGCTACATTATCTATTAAAATCTGTGAAAGAGTTCCATAGATGAGATCTATAGTTTGGATGAAAATTATTGATACTTCTGCAGATACAAAGGATATTCAGATGCAAACAGAAATTTCTGGGAGAACTACTTTTCATAACTACAACGATATCTACTTCTGTAGTACAACCTTATGGCATGTTTATCAGGGGTTGTACTTTCCTGCTACGTTCGTGAGTAGTACATCGTAGATCGACTGCCGATAAGCCTCTGTGTACATCTTCTCTGACTTCCCATGCCATGGCCATTTCACGAGAGCAGAATGGCTACGGGGCCTTTGGTGCACAATTCAAGCAGCCGCCGGTAGTCAGCCCTCTCGATGTAAGTGGTGGGAAATCCAAAAACGCAGGATGGCATTGGTGGGAAAGTTTAAAAAATGTGAGATACCGGTGGTGGGAAATTCAAAATCCAAGACAGGAGTGGAGGGAAATTCAAAAAATGCAAGATGGTTGAACTAGTGCACTTGTGCTAACAGCCGTTAATACAGAGCATGTTACACACACACACACACACACACACACACACACACACACACACACACACACATAGTCACGCACACCGAGAGAGAGAGAGAGTGAGAGAGAGAGAGAGAGAGAGAGCGTGAGAGGGGGGGGGGGCGGGGAGGAGGGAGAGATAGCGCAATATTCCACCTTTGTATAATTATCACAAAACACTTAAGCACCCAATATTCTATCAATAAATTTCAGCTCTCTCTGTTTTATGCTTCACTAAAATCATGTTTATGTAAATATTGTACTGCCTCATAAGTAAACTTCACTTCTCTCTGTTTTGCACTTAATCTTTCGTTAATTTCAGTGTCACAAGATACGTAACTTGTGTTTCCAGTAACATTTCAAAATTTTAGCTCAAGTGTTGCAAACATTATGAGATTTAAGTTTAATGTATTATGTGTTTTTTATTTCTATACAGTAAATCAATTAAAAATTACATTTAATGATTTCATCAGTCACAAATGACACTTAATGTTTTTATACTTGCACACAAAAAATCAGCTATAAGTCACAATTCATGTTTTAACATTTTCGTACATACGCAACAAAATCAGTCATCATCATTTTTGGGGAGTAGTGGCCTCAAAGTAAAGTGTTCACATCATTTACAACTAATATTTAATGTTTTTACATTTTCCACATATGCACTAAAATCAGTTACAAATCAAATTATATTTCCTACATTTAATTAAATAAAAATAAAATCAGTCATTAACATGTTTTCAGGTGGTTGTGATCCCTCCTAAGGTGTTCACTTTGTCCAGAAGTATAAAGCATTTATCATCTTCTGTAGATACACCTAGCTTGTACTACTTCAGTGTAAAAACTACATGATGCTTGAAGTGGATTACATGGTGTACTGTTGATTTAACTTCAGAAATCAACATACATTGCCATTAATCATCAGTAGTTAATACCTTAACAAGAGACGGTTTCAGAGCCTTTTCTCAGTACATTATGCATCTTGATTCGGCCTCCAATTCATACTTTTAGCTTATAGACCAAAAAGTTCAGTAACAGGTCCACCAGTCAACTCCTCTGTCATTATTACAACTCCTTTTTAATTACAAGTGGAATGTTAGATCTCTTTATTTTGAGGGACCACTTAAGTATCAAACCACGTGTTTAGCGACATCGCGGTTAACGCACATTGCAAGCGTGTATTCGTCATCGCCATACTGGCGTATCACCCGGCGTGATGGTATGGGGGTGCCATTGGTTACACGTTTCGGTCACCTCTTGTTCGCATTGATGGCACTTTCAACAGTGGACGTTACATTTCACATGTGTTACGACCCGTGGCTCTACCTTTCATTCGATCCCTGCGAAACCCTACGTTTCAGCAGGATAATGCACGGCCGCATGTTGCAGGTCGTGTACGGGCCTTTCTGGATACAGAAAATGTTCGACTGCTGCCCTGGCCAGCACATTCTCCAGATCTGTCACCAATTGAAAACGTCTGGTGAATGTTGGCCGAGCAACTGGCTCGTCACAATACGCCAATACTCTTGATGAAATGTGGTATCATGTTGAAGCTGCATAGGCAGCTGTACCTGTACACGCCATCCAATCTCTGTTTGACTCAATGCCGAGGCGTATCAAGGCCGTTATTACGGCCAGAGGTGGTTGTTCTGGGTACTGATTTCTCAGAATCTATGCACCCAAATTGCGTGAAAATGTAATCACATGCCAGTTCTAGTATAATATATTTGTCCACTGAATACATGTTTATCATCTGCATTTCTTCATGGTGTAGCAATTTTAATGGCCAGTAGTGTAAAAACGACGTGGCAGTATCTCACGCGCCTCAGCGTTTATAACGTCATATTCCCTGAACCATGAGTCGTAGAATGATTTATTCTTATTGGTACATTCATCTCTAAATGTAAATACTGTTTGCAAAAAATGTTTGGAGTAGAGTTAGTAGCAACGAAGTAATAAATTCAAAACTTGTTGCACAGCGCGATAGCTTTTCACGCATTCAGTGTTTATGATTTCATGTCTCCTGAATTAAACGTTGTACAATGTTGCAGTTTTTCTGGGTCGTTCAGTGTTATGTATAAAAACTGTCCGCAAAATGTGTCACGAATACATTGAGTAATACAGAAACAATTAATTAAAATGTCATGCTACATGTGACAGTTTCACTGCATGAACAGCGAAAATGAAGTTAGCAATAAACTTTTTGCCTTTCATCAGTTTGCGGGGGTCGACAGCGAGAAAAAGGTTCGTAAGGGATTGAAATTGTGTGTAAAGCTTTCTGAAAGTCTCCAAGTGCTCTCATTTTCAAATACTGGATGACTGAAGCACGCGTATTCTCTCGTCGTGGATAACATTGCTTTTTCACTCGCACCCCACCCATACGATAAGTGGGTTGTTGATACCCCCCTAGGCGATTTTTCCCAGACAGTACCTGATATGCGTACCATACTTTGTTGAAATCGGTCCAGTGGTTTAGGAGGAGATTTGGAACATGCATGATGCATATGTAGATACATACATACATATATACATATACAGGGTGGTCCATGATAGTGACCGGGCCAAATATCGCATGAAATAAGCATCAGACGAAAAAATCTACAAAGAACGAAACTCGTCTAGCTTGAAGGGGAAAACCAGATGGCGCTACGGTTGGCCCGCTAGATGGCGCTGCCAGAGGTCAAACGGATATCAACTGCGTTTTTTCTAAAATAGGAACCCCCCTTTTATATCACATATTCGTGTAGTACGGAAAGAAATATGAATGTTTTAGTTGGACCACTTTTTTCGCTTTGTGATAGATGGCGCTGTAATAGTCACAGACGTATAAGTACGTGCTATTACGTAACGTTCCGCCAGTACGGACGGCATCGGCTTCGTGATACATTACCCGTGCTGAAATGGACCGTTTACCATGTGCGGGAAAGGTCGATATGGTGTTGATGTATGGCCATTGTGATCAAAATGCCCAACGGGAGTGTGCTATGTATGCTGCTCGGTATCCTGGACGACATCATCCAACTGTCCGGACAGTTCGCCGGATAGTTACGTTATTTAAGGGAACAGGAAGTGTTCAGCCACATGTGAAACGTCAACCACGACCTGCAACAAATGATGATGCCCAAGTAGGTGTTTTAGCTGCTGTCGCGGCTAATCCGCACATCAGTAGGAGACAAATTGCGCGAGAATCGAGAATCTCAAAAACGTCGGAGAATGCTACATCAACATCGATTGCACCCGTACCATATTTCTATGCACCAGGAATTGCATGGCGACGACTTTGAACGTCGTGTACTGATCTGCCACTGCGCACAAGAGAAATTACGGGACGATGACAGATTTTTTGCACGAGTTCTATTCAGCGACGAAACGTCATTCATCAACGGCGGTAACGTAAACCGGCATAATATGCACTACTGGGCAACGGAAAATCCGGAATGGCTGCGACATGTGGAACATCAGCGATCTTGGCGGGTTCATGTATGGTGCGGCATTATGGGAGGAAAGATAATTGGCTCCCATTTTATCGATGGCAATCTAAATGGTGCAGTGTATGCTGATTTCCTTCGTAATGTTCTACCGATGTTACTACAAGATGTTTCACTGCATGACAGAATGGCGGTGTACTTCCAACATGATGGATGTCCGGCACATAGCTCGCGTGCGGTTGAAGCGGTATTGAATAGCGTATTTCATGACAGGTGGATTGGTCGTCGAAGCACCATACTATGGCCCGCACGTTCACCGGATGCGACGTCCCGGGATTTCTTTCTGTGAGGAAAGTTGAAGGATATTTGCTATCGCGATCCAGCGACAACGCCTGACAACATGCGTCAGCGCATTGTCAATGCATGTGCGAACATTACGGAAGGCGAACTACTCGCTTGTTGAGAGGAATGTCGTTACACATATTGCCAAATGCATTGAGGTTGACGGACATAATTTTGAGCATTTATTGCATTAATGTGGTATTTACAGGTAATCACGTTGTAACAGCATGCGTCATCAGAAATGAAAAGTTCGCTAAGTTATACGTATCACATTGGAACAACCGAAATAAAATGTTCAAACGTACCTACGTTTTGTATTTTAATTTCAAAAAAATACCTGTTACCAACTTTTCGTCTAAAATTGTTAGCCATACGTTTGTGACTATTACAGCGCCATCTATCACAAAGCGAAAAAAGTGGTCCAAGTAAAACATTCATATTTCTTTATGCAGTACACGAATATGTAATAAAAATGGTGATTCCTATTTTAAAAAACGCAGTTGATATCCGTTTGACCTATGACAGCGCCATCTAGCGGGCCAACCATAGCGCCATCTGGTTTCCCCCTTCAAGCTAGACGAGTTTCGTTCTTTGTAGTCTTTTCGTTTGATGCTTATTTCGTGAGATATTTGACCCGGTCACTATCAATTGACCACCCTGTATATGTACAGGGTTATTACAAATGATTGAAGCGATTTCACAGCTCTACAATAACTTTATTATTTGAGATATTTTCACAATGCTTTGCACACACATACAAAAACTCAGAAAGTTTTTTTAGGCATTCACAAATGTTCGACATGTGCCCCTTTAGTGATTCGGCAGACATCAAGCCGATAATCAAGTTCCTCTCACACTCGGCGCAGCATGTCCCCACCAATGAGTTCGAAAGCATTGTTGATGCGAGCTCGCAGTTCTGGCACGTTTCTTGGTGGAGGAGGTTTGAACACTGAATCTTTCACATCACTATGCGTGAAACTTGCCCGCACGCGTTCAACCGTTTCTTCGCTCACTGCAGGCCGACCCAATGATTTCCCCTTACAGAGGCATCCAGAAGCTTTAAACTGCGCATACCATCGCCGAATGGAGTTAGCAGTTGTTGGATCTTTGTTGAACTTCGTCCTGAAGTGTCGTTGCACTGTTATGACTGACTGATGTGAGTGCATTTCAAGCACGACATACGCTTTCTCGGCTCCTGTCGCCATTTTGTCTCACTGTGCTCTCGAGCGCTCTAGCGGCAGAAACCTGAAGTGCGGCTTCAGTCGAACAAAACTTTATGAGTTTTTCTACGTATCTGTAGTGTCTCGTGACCATATGTCAATGAATGGAGCTACAGTGAATTTATGAAATCGCTTCAGTCATTTGTAATAGCCCTGTATGTATGTGCATCCCTTTCTATAATTTGTATGGTTCTGAATCTCCTCTTAACATGGAAAGGAATGCCGAGCGGTTAAAGGCGCTACAGTCTGGAACCGCACGACCACTACGGTCGCAGGTTCGAATCCTGCCTCGGGCATGGATGTGTGTGATGTCCTTAGGTTAGTTAGGTTTAAGTAGTTCTAAGTTCTAGGGGACTTATGACCACAGCAGTTGAGTCCCATAGTGCTCAGAGCCATTTGAACCATGGAAAGGAATAAGCAAGTGAGATTTTACTAAAATAATGGTATTGTCCGCCTGGTGCAGTGTTTGCGTGATGGTGTATACACACGGATAGCGTGCCATCTGGGTGACTAGTCCGTTTGGTCCTCAGGCAATGTAGACTTGCTTGCCTCCCATCCGGCAGCAGGTGTGATTCTGTACATTTACGTACTGCGGGCAGAGCGTCTCGCAATATACTTGACAGCACTCTGGACGATAGATGCGTGTCACAAGTTAATGCAAAGACTGGTACCAACGGTACCAGCAGAGAGGATCGACATAAATTTGCGGTAGAAACACAGCACTCAGTAGTAGTTCGTCGTCTGCTAGTGAATCGCAGCATGGAGATGTTCACCTGTGACGAGCGTAATGGGCACTCAGAATCACGCGTATGTGGGCAACGATATTCCAAAAGGCGACAGTTGCACGATTCCACATTTACGGCGGCAGCTGCGTGAAACGGGTGGTTTCACAGGTCGCATGCAAAGCATACGCACGCCAAAATTTACGGAAAAGTACTGGAGAGTTTCGACGCAGACTCATCGGCAAGCACCCACTCTAAAGCTTTGCACTCGGCGGTTTCGCGGGTGATGCATGAGACGGTAAGGTATTCATTCCATCTTCAGAAGATGCAGGTACCGTTGGCCCACGATTATGCTAACGCGTGTGGACTTGTTCGTGCAGCGCTCCGTAAGGTATCCGTATTAAACTGCGTTTGTGTTGTTCACGAACGAGAAGTCTGAGCCGTGGTAAAATTTGCTGTTTTGAAGAGCGCGCCGCAGCGCGTATTGTGAAGCAGTCGCCCTCCGTTTCTGGCGGTGGCGCCGCTGTGGCAATCGCAGCTTTGGTTTCTCCATCTGGTGGAAAAGGGAAAAGGTTGCCTGTTCATGTGCATTTAAGGGGCGCTATAAACTCGCCAGTGGCAGTTGGTCAGTCGGAGTGAGGCTGGGTCAGTCTCGCCTCACCAGTTGCTGGTGGTCGCTCGGTCGGGGCTGTGTTCCTGCATCTGAGTCTGCGCGTTAGGCCGCCAGTCTGATCGAGTTGCTTGGGCAACGGTCATTGGCGGTTGGATCGGTCGGTTGGTCGGTCGCGCGCTGAGACACAACATGACTGGTCCGCCTTGAGCGTCGGCGCATGTGAGGTCCCCTCGCGAGTCCAGTGGGCTGCGCCGCACAGCGAGGGGTTGTGGCTTCGCGGCCGACACGAGAGCACCAGGAGTCAACCCACGGCATCGGGCTGGCAGGGGCGAGCTGCGACCCGCTGCTGAACCCCTCGTCCACTCTCCCCCCTCGGCACGGTCTGACCGTGTACTTGGCCCTTGTCCGGCCGGTACTCGAGTATGCCGCCGTGGTGTGGGGGAATGCCGCTCCGTCGCACGTTGCGATGCTCCAGCGTGTCCAAAATCGGGCGCTGCGACTCGCTCTTCACAAGCCGCCTCGGTACTCCACGAGGCTGCTTCATGAGGAGGCTGGCGTCCCGTTGCTACGGGATCGCATCAGACAGTCCGCCAGGGTGTTCTATGCCTCCGCAGAACACTCTAGCAGTCATCTCATACGCGGACTTGGACACCAAGTCCACCGCAGGCCAACCACGCGTTGGCCTGATCTGCTGCGGGAGTAGCTTCTCCCGCAGCCCCTATGACGCTTTCGACGCAGCGTCCGCCCTCACGCGGCCGCTCACATAGGCCAAACCAACAGTGAGGCCATACAAAATTCCTGAGGTCCACACAGGAACAGCAGCTTCGCTGCTTAGCCTGTCCCACTCCTGGTCGATGAAACCAGTGATTTGCAGTGCAGTGCAGTGCAGTGCGAGCTGCGACGCCGTGAGACGGAAGATTGGCGCGCCTTCCTGCGTCCGTTGAAGCGGCTGGCAGCGGACGGTTCGGGAGAGCGTTGAGGGGTGCTGCGCCAGGTCTTAGCCAGAAATCGCAGTTTATAAGTTAAGTGATTTGAGATATGTTGTGTCATTTACTTGTTAAATTCTGTTTTCTTTGTGCGGTTACCAACCGCTTGTTTCGGGGTAGTCCCACCATTCTTCTCCGTTTGCCCACCCGGGGGAAGGTGGTTATTTATGAATTGGGTGGTCCGTTTGCCCTTGTGGAGTCAGGGCGGATTAGAGCAATCTGCGGTTCTGGTTGTTCAGTAATCCCCCTGTCAATCTGCCATAAGTTAATAGCTGCCTCTGTCATGTTTGTCGGATTCGGTGTTAACGAATTTATTGCGTAAGATGTAAAGGCCGAATTCCTGAAATATGTTTTAATGTTGCCTATCATCTTGCGAGGTGGTATATGTGTAATGTGGAGCATGTTGGTACATTTTATGTAAAACTGCATTTCATGGATTTTATTTAAATGGTCTTTTAGTATATAAAGTTGCCATCCTTCCACCGTAAGAGTTCTATTAAAAACAAGTTGCACTTTCGGTGGCAAATAATTTTTAATGTGAGTGTATTGTACCATTTCCATCTCTCTTACGGGGTGCATAGTTTATATGTTTGTGTGAGTTGTTAAAATTTTTAGTTAAAGTAATGTGGTGTGTTGCAGATTTGCACCAGTGTAGTCTTTCAGAGGCTGTTGTGAGCGGTCGTGACTACGGCCGTGTTAAAAGGGAGCGGCAAGGTTCCCAGCCCGAAAGCTCACGCTATAAAATAAAATTAAAAAAAGTTATATCTGCCTCTGAATAAATTGTAACTTGATATTTACAGGGCGCTTTCTGATTATAATTTTAAATCAGTTTTTAAAAAAGTGCTTTTAGGAATAAAATTTCCATTTACTGAAAAAAAAATTAATTTTTTCATCAGTTACCCATCTTCCACGCTCACATAGTGTGATTGAATGTGTTAATGTTCTTGATGAATCGCTAGTAAATAAAATAGATTCTTAAGAAAAGGTTTTGAAAGTAAATTCATGGTTCAACGTCCTTCACGTGTGAGCGTATGTTCAACGCCCACAGTTGCCATGTATGGGCAGAGGCGAGCCCCCAAGCCAGCCACGAACGAGCTGATCAGCGGAAGTACACACTGTACTTTGATTGGCTCCAATATGCTTCCCCCTCGACTCGCAGGTGACAGCAAAGGAACTTTCATTCGAGAAGTGCTGCCGGAATTACTAGAGGAGGTGCTACGTTCAGTGGTTCCAGTACGTTAGGGCAGCCACAAACTTCAGTCGAGATGCCAGAACCCAAATCGGACGGATGTTTGGAGATCGTTGGATTTGTCGAGGTGGCCCTGTCATGTGGCCTCCTCTGTCGCCCGCCCTCAACCCGTTGGACTTCCTACTGTGGGGCCGTGAAGAGAACGTTATGTACGAAGCCCCGATGATTCAGCGAAAGATCTACTGGCGAGGCTACATGCAGCGTATGACGTTGACCGCACCATGCCCGGTATCTTTGGCGAGTGCCGCAGTCAATGATACATAAATCTCACACGTGCTGCGACGCTGGAAGCAGGTATTTTTAGCACCTGCTATAAATGTATTTAACTCGTAAGTGGTGAAAATATTGTTGAGGGTCACCAGCCATCCGATAATCCAATTTAAACGAGTGAAGAAAACAGCCTCGATCACAGTGAAACACTTAGTTCCTAACGGTTGTTTCACATGTTGTATACTTACTACAATGTATTCAATTTCCTGCACAAACGGAATAAATGGTAATTTACACTGAAGAGCCAAAGAAACTGCTACACATACCTAATATCGTGTGGGGCACCCGTGAGCACACAGAAGTGCCGCAAAACGACGTGTCATTAACCCAACTAATGTCTGAAATAGTGCTGGAGGGAACTGACATCACGAATCCTACATCTACATCTACATATACTCCGCAAGCCACCCAACGGTGTGTGGCGGAGGGCATTTTACGTGTCACTGTCATTACCTCCATTTCCTGTTCCAGTCCCGTATGGTCCGCGGGAAGAACGACAGCCGGAAAGCCTCCGTGCAAGCTCGAATCTCTCTAATTTTACATTCGTGGTCTCCTCGGGAGGTATAAGTAGGGAGGAAGCAATATATTCGATACCTCATCCAGAAACGCACCCTCTCGAAACCTGGCGAGCAAGCTACACCACGATGCAGAGCGCCTCTCTTGCAGAGTCTGCCACATGAGTTTGCTAAACATCTCCGTAACGCTTACCAAATAACCCTGTGATGAAACGCTCCGCTCTTCTTTGGATCTTCTCTACCTCCTCTGTCAACTCGACCTGGTACGGATCCCACACTGATGAGCAATACTCAAGTATAGGTCGAACGAGTGTTTTGTAAGCCACCTCCTTTGTTGATGGACTACATTTTCTAAGGACTCTCCCAATGAATCTCAACCTGGCACCCGCAACACCAACAATTAATTTTATATGATCATTCTACTTCAAATCGTTCCATACGCATACTCCCCGATATTTTACAGAAACTGCGACCAGTGTTTGTTCCGCTATCATATAATCATACAATAAAGGATCCTGCAGGGCTGTCCATAAATCCCTAAGAGTACGACGCGTGGTGACTTCTTCTGAACAGCACTTTGCAAGGCATCCCACGTATATCAAATATGTTCATGTATGGTGAGTGCTTAAACTCAGAAAAGTGTTCACGAGCCACTCTCAAGCAGTTATGGAGCCTGGGATGCCACATTGTTCTGCTGGAATTGCCGAAGTCTGTCGGGATGCACAATGGACATGAATGGATGCAGGTGATCAGACAGGATGCTTACATACGTGTCACCGTTCAGAGTCGTATCTAGACGTATCAGACTTCACATATTACTCCAACTGCACACGCCCCACACCATTTCAGAGCCTCCACCAGCTTGATCAGTCACCTGCTGACATGCAGGGTCCATGGATTCATGAAGTTGTCTCCACACCAGTTGACGCCCATCCGCTCGATATAATTTGAAACGAGACTCGTCCGATCAGGCAACACGTTTCCAGTCATCAACAGTCGAATGTCGGTGATGACGGGCCCAGGCGAGATGTAAAGCTTTGTGTCGTGCTGTCATCAAGGATACACGAGTGGGCCTGCGCCTCGGAAAGCACATATCGTTGATGTCTCGTTGAAGGGTTCGCAGGCTGAGAATTGTTGATGGCCCAGCCCAGCTTTTAGATCTGCAGAAATTTGTGGAAGTGTTGCACTTCTGTCACACTGAACGATTCTCTTCAGTCGTCGTTGGGCTGGTTCTTGCAAGGTCCTTTTCCAGTCGCAGCGATGTCGGAGATTTGATGTTTTACTGGTTTCCTGCTATTCACTGTACACTCGTACGGTAAAATCCCCACACTTCGTTACCTGGGAGATGCTGTGTCTCGTCGCTCGTTCGCCAACTATAACACCACTTTCAGATTCGCTTAAGTCTTGATACCTTGCCATTGCAGCAGCGGTAACCGATCTAACAACTGCACCAGACACTTGTTGTCATATATAGTCCTTGCCGAATGCAGCGCCGCGTTCTGCCTGTTTACATGTCTCTGTATTTGAATGTGTATGCCTATACCAGCTTCTTTGGTGCTTCAGTGTAGCTCCATCTACTCTATTAGCTATCCTAGCAATCAGTCGCGATCATCGAATATCAAAAACCGCTGGTCTCGGACTGCCCTTAGTCTTTTCGCGTACAACTTCACACATGCTTGGGAGGATTAGCGGCAGAGCCGGCGCCCATTACGTCGACACTCTTCAGCTTCGATTCCTAACATGGATTCCTACCGTCAATTTGTTCCTGGATACAACTTCTACATCCTCTTTCAGTTTGTCGGTGTAATTTTGTAAAAATTTGTGTATTGGTGGCACTGTGGCCTGAAGGGTCCCTCACGTAGCAGGTCCTACCACCTTAGATTTTGAGGTGTAATGCACTGAAGAAGCCACGTAAAGCATAAAAACGAATAGGCGCCGCCAGCAGCGACGGTTGCGTGTGTACCGAGTGAAATGTGCACCATATCTTGTGGTATATTTATGTGGTCAAAGTATACCAAAAATAGTCAGAATGGAAGGTAAAGCGTTTCCTCTTGTCTTGTAGGCTGACGATGACCCTAGGGATGGTGTTGTTGTGGTCTTCAGTCCTGGGACACGTTTGATGCAGCTCTCCATGCTACTCTATCCTGTGCAAGATTCTTCATCTCCCGGTACCTACTGCAGCCTACATCCTTCTGAACCTGCTTAGTGTATTCATCCCTTGGTCTCCCTCTACGATTTTTACCCTCCACGCTGCCCTCCAATACTGAATTGGTGATCCCTCGATGTCTCAGGACATGTCCTACCAACCGATCCCTTCTTCTAGTCAAGTTGTGCCACAAACTCCTCTTCTCCCCAATTGTATTCAATACCTCCTCATTAGTTACGTGGTCTACCCATCTAATCTTCAGCATTCTTCTGTAGCACCACATTTCGAAAGCTTCTATTCTCTTCTGTCTAAAATATTTATCGTCGACGTTTCACTTCCATACATGGCTACACTCCACAGAAATACTTTCAGAAACGACTTCCTGACATTTAAAACTACAATCGATGTAACAAATTTTTCTTCTTCAGAAACGCTTTCCATGCCATTGCCAGACCATCATCAGTTATTTTGCTCTCCAAATTGCAAAACTCCTTTACTACTTTAAGTGTCTCATTTCCTAATCTAATTCCCTCAGCATCACCCTATTTAATTCGACTACATTCCATTATCCTCGTTTTGCTTTTGTTGATGTTCATCTTATATCCTCCTTTCAAGACACTGTCCATTCCGTTCAGCTGCTGTTCCAAGTCCTTTGCTGTCTCTGACAGAATTACAGTGTCGTCGGCGAACCTCAAAGTTTTTATTTCTTCTCCGTGGATTTTAATTCCTACTCCAAACTTTTCTTTTGTTTCCTTTATTGCTTGCTCAATATACAGATTGAATAACATCGGGGAGAGGCTACAACCCTGTCTCACTCCCTTCCCAACCACTGCTTCCCTTTCATACCCCTCGACTCTTATAACTGCCATCTGCTTTCTGTAAAAATTGTAAATAGGCTTTCGCTCCCTGTATTTTACCCCTACCACCTTCGGAATTTGAAAGAGAGTATTCCAATCAACATTGTAAAACGCCTTCTCTAAGTCTACAAAAGCTAGAAACGTAGCTTTGCCTTTCCTTAATTTTTCTTCCAAGATAAGTCGTAGGGACAGTATTGCCTCTAGTGTTCCAACATTTCTACGGAATCCAAACTGATCTTCCCTGAGGTCGGCTTCTATCAGTTTTTCCATTCGTCTGTAAATAATTCGTGTTAGTATTTTGCAGCTGTGACTTATTAAACTGATAGTTCGGTAATTTTCACATCTGTGAACACATGCTTTCTTTGGGATTGCAATTATTATATTCTTCTTGAAGTCTGAGGGTATTTCGCCTGTCTCATACATCTTGCTCATCAGATGGTAGAGTTTTGTCAGGGCTGGCTCTCCAAAGGCTGTCAGTAGTTCTAATGGAATGTGGTCTGCTCTCGGGGCCTTGTTTTGAGTTACGTCTTTCAGTGTTCTGTCAAACTCTTCACACAGTATCATATCTCCCATTTCATCTTCATCTACGTCCTCTTCCATTTCCATAATATTACCCTCATGTAAATTGCCCTTGTATAGACCCTCTGTATACTCCTTCCACCTTTCTGCTTTCCCTTCTTTGCTTAGAACTGGGTTTCCATCTGAGCTCTTGATATTCATACAAGTGGTTCTCTTTTCTCCAAAGGTCTCTTAATTTTCCTGTGGGCAGTATCTATCTTACCACTAGTGAGATAAGCCTCTACATCCTTACATTTGTCTTCTAGCCATTCCTGCTTAGCCATTTTGCACTTCCTGTCGATCTCAATTTTGAGACGTTTGTATTCCTTTTTGCCTGCTTCATTTACTGCGTTTTTATATTTTCTCCTTTCGTCAAATAAATTCAATATTTCTTCTGTTACCCAAGGGTTTCTACTAGCCCTCGTCTTTTTACCTATTTCATCCTCTGCTGCCTTCACTATTTCATTCC
Organism: Schistocerca cancellata; assembly: GCF_023864275.1. Taxonomy (NCBI): domain Eukaryota; kingdom Metazoa; phylum Arthropoda; class Insecta; order Orthoptera; family Acrididae; genus Schistocerca; species Schistocerca cancellata. The sequence continues at coordinate 1,198,039,110 of NC_064626.1, forward strand.
TCAACATGGGATGGGGCGGTGATATTATAGTATGGATTTTTCTCGGTTACGGTGGGGGTTTGAATAGAAAATATAACCGCGCCCCATGATTCGCTGCTGGTGTTTCTTGCAGTCTTTTCTTTCTTGGGACGCCATTAACTTAAACGAGGATATCTTCGAGACATTTAAAGCCTAATTTTGGCGATGAGCAGGCTGGGGAGAGTTGCAAAGTTCATCGGGAAATTCCGTTTCAGACTTGGGCGTGGTGAAGACTGGTAAGTGTTCTCACTACCGTGTCTGAATTTAACTGACTGGGTAGGATGCAGTTGACTAGGCGTCGTCCGAATTTTAGGAACGCCGTGATAGCGTTAGATTTTATGGAAGCCGTATTCGTGGTTCTTATTCTGTTATTTCAGTCCTTCGCGATTCGGAAGTTGATTCTTGCTACACTACGTTTTGGGTTATCATGTCTTGCTCGTTACCTTACCAACAGGTACAAGCCACACTATGAGAGACAATTGTTTTGACATCCACTGCGCAAACCGTTTTCCAAATGACAGGTAGCTCACTTTTCCAGGATTCATGATTCACCATCAATATATCCGAATCGACGGAAGTGCTTTCCCTTGTGCAGGCGTGAAATTCTATTTGGCGCTTTGCCAGGGCACTGTTCCCTTTTAGTGGGCGTTCATGTGCCCGATATGAAGAGTCATCTTATATCAGAGAGTGAGCCATTAACTAGCTAGACTTACACTTTGCTGAAAGGAGTGTACTTGACGAAGTTTAATGGAAGAAGTAAATTACGTTTGGTTATATATAGAAGATAATTCAGCTGCCCCTACCACTCTCGGTCTAAGCAGCCCGCAATGTTACACCTGGCCTTCATAAATCACGAGCGAGATTTTCGTATTCTCTTGCTCGCTACGTGTAAACTATTAGTCCTACAGGAAAAATGAGCAGGACCTTTTTGTTGGAAATTTAATATAGTTAAATTCTGTATTGGGATACTTTTCGCTGGAGCTTGCCACTCGGCATTTACCGCATGCCATGCGACGCAACACCGAATGTCTCCCCAATTAAGAACGTTTGGAGCATTGTGGGCAGGGGTCGTCAACCATCTCCCGATTTTGACCATATGTCACGAGGGCTAGTAGAAATCCTTGGGTAACAGAAGAAATATTGAATTTAATTCATGAAAGGAGAAAATATAAAAATGCAGTAAATGAAGCAGGCAAAAAAGAATACAAACGTCTCAAAAATGAGATCGACAGGAAGTGCAAAATGGCTAAGCAGGGATGGCTAGAGGACAAATGTAAGAATGTAGAGGCTTATCTCACTAGGGGTAAGATAGATACTGCCTACAGGAAAATTAAAGAGACCTTTGGAGATAAGAGAACAACTTGTATGAACATCAAGAGCTCAGATGGAAACCCAGTTCTAAGCAAAGAAGGGAAAGCAGAAAGGTGGAAGGAGTATATAGAGGGTCTATACAAGGGCGATGTACTTGAGGACAATATTATGGAAATGGAAGAGGATGTAGATGAAGATGAAATGGGAGACACGATACTGTGTGAAGAGTTTGACCGAGCACTGAAAGACCTGTGTCGAAACAAGGCCCCCGGAGTAGACAACATTCCATTGGAACTACTGACGGCCTTGGGAGAGCCATTCCTGACAAAACTCTACCATCTGGTGAGCAAGATGTATGAAACAGGCGACATACCCTCAGACTTCAAGAAGAATATAATAATTCCAATCCCAAAGAAAGAAGGTGTTGACAGATGTGAAAATTACCGGACAATCAGCTTAATAAGCCACAGCTGCAAAGTACTAACACGAATTCTTTACAGACGAATGGAAAAACTAGTAGAAGCCGACCTCAGGGAAGATCTGTTTCGATTCCGTAGAAATACTGGAACACGTGAGGCAATACTGACCTTACGACTAATCTTAGAAGAAAGATTAAGGAAAGGCAAACCTACGTTTCTAGCATTTGTAGACTTAGAGAAAGCTTTTGACAATGTTGACTGGATTACTCTATTTCAAATTCTAAAGGTGGCAGGGGTAAAATACAGGGAGCGAAAGGCTATATACAATTTGTACAGAAACCAGATGGCAGTTATAAGAGTCGAGGGACATGAAAGGGAAGCAGTGGTTGGGAAGGGAGTATGACAGGGTTGTATCCTCTCCCCGATGTTATTCAATCTGTATATTGAGCAAGCAGTAAAGGAAACAAAAGAAAAATTTGGAGTAGGTATTAAAATCCATGGAGAAGAAATAAAAACTTTGAGGTTCGCCGATGACATTGTAATTCTGTCAGAGACAGCAAAGGACTTGGAAGAGCAGTTGAACGGAATGGATGGTGTCTTGAATGGAGGATATAAGATGAACATCAACAAAAGCAAAACGAGGATAATGGAATGTAGTCGAATTAAGTCGGGTGATGCTGAGGGAACTAGATTATAAAATGAGACACTTAAAGTAGTAAAGGAGTTTTGCTATTTGGGGAGCAAAATATCTGATGATGGTCGAAGTAGAGAGGATATTAAATGTAGACTGGCAATGGCAAGGAAAGCGTTTCTGAAGAAGAGAAATTTGTTAACATCGAGTATAGATTTAAGTGTCAGGAAGTCATTTCTGAAAGTATTTGTATGGAGTGTAGCCATGTATGGAAGTGAAACATGGACGGTAAATAGTTTGGACAAGAAGAGAATAGAAGCTTTTGAAATGTGGTGCTACAGAAGAATGCTGAAGATTAGATGGGTAGATCACGTAACTAATGAGGAAGTATTGAATAGGATTGGGGAGAAGAGAAGTTTGTGGCACAACTTGACTAGAAGAAGGGATCGGTTGGTATGACATGTTCTGAAGCATCAAGGGATCACCAATTTAGTATTGGAGGGCAGCGTGGAGGGTAAAAATCGTAGGGGGAGACCAAGAGATGAATACACTAAGCAGATTCAGAAGGATGTAGGTTGCAGTAGGTACTCGGAGATGAAGAAGCTTGCAAAGGATAGAGTAGCATGGAGAGCTGCATCAAACCAGTCTCAGGACTGAAGACCACAACAACAACAACAATATCACGCTAACTGGACAAAATTTGGTATGACGTCCCTCAGGAGGACGTCCACCAATTTTGTCAATCAATGCAAGCAGAATCAGTGTTCGTGTTATGGCAAGAGCTGGACCAACGGGTTACCGTGTTGCTCAGTTTGTGAAGCTCTTTCTCTGGAACAAATCATTGCAATTTTTCTGAAATTTTAAGTATTTGTTTGCCTGTACATGTACATTATATTTACCATTTTCCTTCGCATTAAGTTAATTCCTTCGTCGCTTCTTTATTTTTTTATGAAATAAGGTGTTCTAGTTACTAAGGTTAATAAACGGAAGTCGATATCACAATTACGAAACATTTATTCGAATTCAGAGGGAACATGGAATCTTATTTACGTTTGACTCTTGCAAAACAAGAACACAGAAGAGTAAAATGAAGCCGGCCGCGGTGGCCGTGAGGTTGTGGCGCTGCAGTCCGGAACCGCGGGACTGCTACGGTCGCAGGTTCGAATCCTGCCTCGGGCATGGGTGTGTGTGATGTCCTTAGGTTAGTTAGGTTTAAGTAGTTCTAAGTTCTAGGGGACTTATGACCTAAGATGTTGAGTCCCATAGTGCTCAGAGCCATTTGAACCATTTTTTAGTAAAATGAAGTACTGAAGTTAATTATGTGAGATTTGATTGACATCGTTAAGAAAACTGAAAGAGGAATAAAAACAGAGTTCCTCACCTCCACCAGTCGTATTCTCAAATTAATAAGAGATATAACCCAATGAACAACAGATGCAACAAACAAGATAAATCCGACCTCCACAGAGTACAGACTCTGAAATGTGGAACTAACACCTAAAGCAATAGCAAAAAGTGACATCTTCAAATTTCACAGCCAGCACAGGACGTCAGCTAGGAAGCGAATGATGAGACTGCCAAGAATCGAATGATCAAAATATGAGGATCTCTGTACTCAGCCCAAACTCTCCTTGAGGGGAAGCAATAAGAACAGACAATGTGACGAACGAGATAATTCCTTGAAGAATTAAATTAGACGGAACAGTACAAAATTTTCCATGATGTTTCTTACAAATACACAAAAACAAACTGTGATGCTGCCGAGTTTTAATAGCCTTTTACTATTGGTTCACGTTGCGTGCACAGTATCTAATAGAGGAGGCGATACACAGGATTGGATGAACAGAAATACAGTCGAGATAGTTCTAAATATCGCGTTTCATGGGAACGAAATTGTGGATACCGCGTTGACATCCACGCTGCATGGCTACTTGATAAGTTTCAGGTGGGCACTTGGAAGCGAAGGCACGCTATCGGCCGCACCTAAGCGATAACGCCCGGAAACCGCAACTCCACAACACACCCAACATTCCCTAGGCACCACCTCGAAACGCCACCAAACTTGAGGCAAGATTCTCTGCCGCAACTCCAAAATAAACACGGGATGCCCCAAAATCCACTTGCGTGGGAACATGTCAGGCACCACCCAACAGCTTCCACTGCTCACTTCAGTAATGAAATAAGCGTAACTGAACTGACGAAGTATAGTGTTGCAACCTGTACCAATCGTGTTACAAAACAGAACTGTTATATGCGAGGGTCGTTCAACAAGTGATGCCGCACACTTTTTTTTAAAAAAGCCATTAATATACATAGAGAAACGTCGTTGTTGGTGTTTCTCATTTGATGTTTGTTCTGTGCCCCGGTGAAGCTTCGAACCGTTCTGGAACATGGCAGAGCCATAGTACAGGGTCAAAACGTTGTCTACATACGACTCCCGTTACAAGCCGCGGGCTGTTATTGAATTCTTGTGCGCAGAAAAAGAAACCGTAGTGAACGTCCATAAACGTTTGTGAGCAGTGTATGGCGATGCTGTAGTTGATAGGAGTGCAGTTGGGCTATGGGTAAAGAAAGTTACAGCCTCAGGAAGTGCAGAAACAGAGCTCCATGATCAGCACACTCGGGACGTCCTGTCACAGCCACTGCTCCAGACATGCTGAAACGTGCGAATGCCTTTATTCGTGCCGACCAGCGTATCACAACTCGACAATTGGCTGTACAGTTGTCGGTCAGAATTGCAAGTGCGTCTGCAATGATCGAGACTCTCGGACATTCAAAGAGGTGCCCACGATGGGTTCCACGAATGCTCACAGTGGGCCACAAGATTCAAAGAAAGGCCATTTCATCTGAACTGTTGGAGCGTTTTGAGACAGACGGAGAGGCCTTTGTGTCACAGATCGTTACGGGGGACGAAAGCTGGGTGCAACACTTTGCACCGGAAACAAAAATGCAGTCCCTGGAGTGGCATCATCTTCATTCACTACAAAAGAAGAAATTCAAGGCAACCCCCTCTGTCGAAAAAGTCATGGTGACAGTCATCTGGGATTGTGATGGCGTCATTCTCGTGGATGTGATGCCAAAAGGGTCAACCATCAATTCAGACGCAACGTGAAGACAAGGAATAAACTCAAGAACCGATTCCGACGTGTTCGATCGGACAAGAATCCAGCAGAAATCTTGCTCCAATACAATGATACACGCCCGCACACAAGTCTGAAAACCCGGGAACTCATCCCCAAAGTGGGTTGGGCATCATTACCTCAGCGACCCTACAGTGCAGACCTGACAACCTCCGACTTCCATCTCCTTGGGCCGCTTAAAGATTCTCAATGGAGAACACGCTATGCAGATGACGAATGTGTCAGTCATGCAATGAAATCACGACTACGCCAAAAGCACATGAGCTTTTAGCACGAAATACATGTTGTTCCACAATGTTGGCGTATGGCCACAGAAAGTAATGAAGACTTCGTAGAAAAATAGGGCATGGGCAAGAATTGGTGATGTATATTGTCATCAAATTCTAACTCTTAACAATAAATATGTTCTGAGAAAAAAAAAATGTAGGGCATTACTTATTGAACGACCCCCGTATATGTACGTTGACTTCCAGCCTCCAATTTTTACAACAATTATCTGTTCTATGTAGTTCTTTCTGCATATCGCTATAGTTTTCTGGCTTGTAACTTTCCCACATACAACAAGATAATTCAGAACTAGCCACATGCAATTTTCTGTTATCCACCAAATGTTCCATACGTATCGTGCTCAGTAAAGGTACTGTAACACTCCCTTGGTGTCACTCCGTAACAACTTCTTCATGTTACTGTTCTGTTCCTTTAGTAACGACATGTTAAGTTCTGTCTGCTAGGAAACCTTCAATACAGAAACAGAAAGCTGGTCCAGTACTTTGTAAGCTCGTAATTCATTTATGGTAGATGCAACAGTACGTCAGCACTAGGTATCAGAAAGTGCGGTGCAATTTACAGTTTACCTGTACGCATGTGGCAGCCAACCGTTTCTCACCTAAAACCTTTTTGCTGCCAAACCCGAAAAGGTATAATTACGTGTGTGTTGATTCTTCCCACATAATAAAGGTCGAGAACAGGTGCAGCTTGTGAAAAATGTGCTTTCTTAGTTGCGCACCAGGTTAGCAAAAACAAGAGAGCACGGGTATAGGATGTTGCTGGAGATCGCCTGCTTAGCGTCAGAAACTGCAAATAAAGCGATGGCTGCCGCTAATAACTCTTCAGACACGCGAACCTGATATTCCGTTGTAGCCAACACGTGTTTCGATTCCGAGGCAGTTTGACTAAGTGGGCCACTGTAATACACCTGTCAGAAAAGTTGAAATTTCATAAATTACAATTATTGCTCAGCCCTATTCCCACAGAAACCTTCCACCTCTACTAGAGGAAGGAAAAGGGCATGGAGAATTTATCTCATTCGATTTTAATCTCTGTAATTTTTGGAGAACCGGTGGCGTTCAATAATCCGATCGATCTTTTTGGTGAGATAATAGATCAGTACTTTATAGTGTGTGTCTAAATTCCCTTTGCGCACTTGAAAGCCTGGTAACGTGGGATAACATTCTGAGATCAAACGTAATAAGTTATCTCGAACGGAATGACCTCATCCATGCCAAACAACATGAATTACCACAACATCGGCCATGTGAAAACCTACGTGATATCAGGAAAGCCTTGTGTCAAAGTAATCGGATAGATGCAGTATTTCGCAGAGAACAAGAAGCGAACCTTCAGCGGTGTATTTTCTTCCGCCAGTTCCGGTCCATTTCAGAGTACGGTTAACAAAATAACAGATACGTTATAAAGTACAGATTAGCGTTACTTACATACCCTGCTGAAAAAAAAATTTCACCTCGAAAGACGACGTCGATTTTGATCCGTTGACAACATGTACAGGGTTATTACAAATGATTGAAGCGATTTCACAGCTCTACAATAACTTTATTATTTGAGATATTTTCACAATGCTTTGCACACACATACAAAAACCAAAAAGTTTTTTAGGCATTCACAAATGTTCGATATGTGGCCCTTTAGTGATTCGGCAGACATCAAGCCGATAATCAAGTTCCTCCCACACTCGGTGCAGCATGTTCCCATCAATGAGTTCGAAAGCATCGTTGATGCGAGCTCGCAGTTCTGGCACGTTTCTTGGTAGAGGAGGTTTAAACACTGAATCTTTAACATAACCCCACAGAAAGAAATCGCATGGGGTTAAGTCGGGAGAGCGTGGAGGCCATGACATGAATTGCTGATTATGATCTCCACCACGACCGATCCATCGGTTTTCCAATCTCCTGTTTAAGAAATGCCGAACATCATGATTGAAGTGCGGTGGAGCACCATCCTGTTGAAAGATGAAGTCGGCGCTGTCGGTCTCCAGTTGTGGCATGAGCCAATTTTCCAGCATGTCCAGATACACGTGTCCTGTAACGTTTTTTTCGCAGAAGAAAAAGGGGCCGTAAACTTTAAACCGTGAGACTGCACAAAACACGTTAACTTTTGGTGAATTGCGAATTTGCTGCACGAATGCGTGAGGATTCTCTACCGCCCAGATTCGCACATTTTGTCTGTTCACTTCACCATTAAGAAAAAATGTTGCTTCATCACTGAAAACAAGTTTCGCACTGAACGCATCCTCTTCCATGAGCTGTTGCAACCGCCCCGAAAATTCAAAGCGTTTGACTTTGTCATCGGGTGTCAGGGCTTGTAGCAATTGTAAACGGTAAGGCTTCTGCTTTAGCCTTTTCCGTAAGATTTTCCAAACCGTCGGCTGTGGTACGTTTAGCTCCCTGCTTGCTTTATTCGTCGACTTCCGCGGGCTACGCGTGAAACTTGCCCGCACGCGTTCAACCGTTTCTTCGCTCACTGTTGGCCGACCCGTTGATTTTTCCCTTACAGAGGCATCCAGAAGCCTTAAACTGCGCATACCATCGCCGAATGGAGTTAGCAGTTGGTGGATCTTTGTTGAACTTCGTCCTGAAGTGTCGTTGCACTGCTATGACTGACTGATGTGAGTGCATTTCAAGCACGACATACGCTTTCTCGGCTCCTGTCGCCAATTTGTCTCACTGCGCTCTCGAGCGCTCTGGCGGCAGAAACCTGAAGTGCGGCTTCAGCCGAACAAAACTTTATGAGTTTTTCTAAGTATCTGTAGTGTATCGTGACCATATGTCAATGAATGGAGCTACAGTGAATTTATGAAATCGCTTCAATCATTTGTAATAGCCCTGTACAATCTGGAGGACAGTAGATATGCTGATAATGGTTTCACCGTAGCCCAGGAACAGCTTAGTAGCTTAGCCACCAGAGCGCTATCTGTGTCTGCCTCTAATAGGAAATGCTCACAGCCGGAAGCCTCAGTGTGCTGCAAACGTCTACATGGCTACTCTGCAATTCACACTTAAATGCCTGGCAGAGGGTTCATCGAAGCACTTCGATACTACTTCTCTACGATTCCACTCTCGAATGGCCCGTGGGAAAAAGGAACACATAAATATTTCCGTTCGAGTTCTGATTTCTCTTGTTGTATTATGATGATCATTTCTCCCTACGTAAGAGGGGAGTCAACAAAATATTTTCGCACTTGGAAGAGAAAGTTGGTGACTGAAATTTCGTAAATAGATCTCGCCGCAAAGAAAACCGCCTTTGTTTCAGTGACTGCCACCCCATCTCGCGTGTCATATCAGTGTCGCTCTCACCCCTGTTGCGCGATGACACGAAACGAGCTGCGCTTCTTTGCACTTTTTCGATGTCCTCCGTCAATCCCACCTGTAAGGATCCCACACCGCCCAGCTATATTCCAGCAGATGACGGACAAGTGTAATGTAGGCTGTCTCCTTAGTGGGTTTGTCGCATCTTCTAAGTGTACTACCAACAAAGCGCCGTCTTTGTTTCGCCTTCCCCACAATATTATCTATGTGGTCTTACCAATTTAAGTTGCTCGTAATTGTAATTCCTAGGTATTTAGTCGAATTGACAGCCCTTAGATTTGTGCAATTTATCTTATACCCAAAATTTATCGGATTTCTTTTAGTACCCATGTGGATGACCTCCCACTTTTCTTTGTTTAGTGAGAATTGCCACTCTTCGCACCATACAGATATTCTCTCTAGATCATTTTGTAATTGTAACTGATCGTCTGATGATTTTAGTAGGCGGTAAATTACAGCGTCATCTCCAAACAATCTAAGGGGGATGATCAGATTATCACCTAGATCATTCATGTAAATCAGGAACAGCAGAGAGCCTATGACACTACCTTGCGGAACGCCAGATATGACTTCTGTTCTTCTCGATGATTTATCGTCTATCACTACGAACTGTGACCTCTCTGAGAGGAAATCACGAATCCAGTCACACAACTGAGACGATACTCCATATGCACGTAGCTTGATTAACAGTCGCTTGTGAGGAACGGTATCAAAGGCCTTCTTGAAATCTAGGGATATGGAATCGATCTGGGATCCCTTGTCGACAGCATTCATTACTTCATGGGAATAAAGAGCTAGCTGTGTTGCACAAGAACGATATTTTCTGAATCCGTGTTGGTTATGTATCAGCAAATCACTTTCTTCAAGGTGATTCATAATGTTCGAGTACAGTATATGCTCCAAAATCCTACGTGTGAAGCAAGCAGGCAACAATGTAACGAAGACGCACTTGTGCTTCCTACAGCCAACAGAGTGAGTTTAAAAGGAGTCAAACTGCGGCCTCCCCAGTGGCGGGTCGGGTTGGTCCTTTCGGAGAACTAGAATGCATGTTGGACGTCATTTGTCAGCTGTGCAATAATGCTGGTAGAAATGGTCACGTGAACATTCTCACACCTTAGGCGAGGTTCTGCGCGTCCACGCTGCACACACGCACGCCAGGATCGTCGTACTGTAGGTGCCTCAGTGGCTGATCGTGCAGCTACCACAGCACAGGTAAGAGGGCTCGTGAGACCAGACGTGCAAACACGAACTGTTCAGAACTGGTCATTAGCAGTGGGAATGCTGGCATGCACAACTGTAGGCTGTCTTCAACTCACGCCACAAAATAGACGTGCACGACTCGAACCTTGCCGTCAGAGGATTACTTGGAAGTTGGATTACTTGGAAAATTGAATGGTTCGCCGTGGTCCTCAGCAATGAAAGCAGACTCCGTCTGCACGCAAGTGATAGTCATTCGTGTGTACGACGTGGATCTGGTGGATGCTGTCTCGCAGAGTGCATTCGTCCAAGACAAGCTGGTCTGGGGTGCAACAAGCTACAACTTATATTTCACTTTTGGTGTTTCTGGAGGGCCCGGTAGCCAGTGATCGGTACGTGCGGATTGCTGTTAGGCCAGTTATTTTGCCGTTCTTGCAGCAGGTAGATGACGTGTCGTTCCAAGAGGATAATACTCTCCCACACACTGCCCGTGAACTTCAACGTGCTCCCTAACCAGCAGGGTCTTCCGACATGTCTCCTAGAGAGAACATGTGGGATATGATGGGACAAAAGGTGACTCCTTTGACTCGCCAAGCAACAGCTGTTACAGAGCTACGTGAGAAGTTCAAGCAGGCGTGGCACAATGTATCTGAGGACAATATTCGCCATCTGTACGATCGACTGGTTAGCAGAGTCAGCAACCGCATTGCCCCTATACCACGTAATAATATGGGTGTTTCAGCATGGGTCGTTACCTAGTGCCTCAGAAACGATTGTGGTATTGATCTGTAAATGTAATCATTTCATGCACTCCGTGTGCGCTGTTGCAACAATAAATATTGAAATCTCTAAAAGAGAGTACTAATTTTTTTCTCCAGTAGTGTATCTTTCGCATATAATCAATTCGTAAGTCGAAGTGTGGAATATCTAAGAATATATATGAAATATCAATAATAAATTGGTGATTAAAGCGAAGATCAATAAAATGAGGAAATGAGGGGAAGAACAGTGCGAGATCACCATCCCAGCATCATCATCGAACAGTGGCGATTTAAAATTTGGTTTCAGACGATCGGGACGACTTTATGGCAATATGTATGTACACAATGCTTGTCTGTATTTTATACACTAAGATATAATGGTATACAACGCGATGTGTGCTCCCTGCCACCGTTGGATAAGCAGCTGCAGCAGCAAGTCGTATACTCCTAGCTCACTCATTTGTTACATAGTTTAATTCTTAATTTCTTTGCGTGTTTTTGGTACTTGCATTGTTTAATTCATAAATTTCGGGCGTATTATAGTATTTGAGAGTTGTAGCATCACGTTTTAGTGCCTGAATAGTGTAAAATCGCGTAGTCTCCTTCCGCCGCCGAGCAGTGTGTCAGAAGTGCGCAAGTAGCAGCATTCCTGCGTTTACTAGGCAATCATGTATTTTAATAACCGTTTAAATTTTGTATCGATTTGTTTGTGCTCTCTGTAGATTAGTTCAGACGTTCTATGCACAACAGATTTTAGCATGGATAGGGACTGCAACTGCTGTGTTCGGATGCAGGCTGAGTTGGCATCCCTTCGCTCCCAGCTTCAGGCAGTGTTGGCTTCGGTCACACAGCTTGAGGCTGTTGCCAATGGGCATCACTGTGGGGGTCCGTATGGGGGTTTGTCGGGGACGGCCAGCTCGTCCCACGCATCCCCTGATCAGACTGTGGTTGCCCGGGATACTGCCTGCATTGAGGCTGATCCCTCACCTGTGGTAGAGTGGGAGGTCGTCTCAAGGTGTGGCAGGCGGCGAAAGACATTCTGGAGCGCTGAACGGAAGGCCTCTCCAGTTTGTCTGACGAACCGGTTTCAGGCTCTGTCTCAGGCTGATACTGATCTTCGGCCTGACATGGCTGCTTGTCCTGTTCCAGAGGTTGACCCTCAGTCTGCAAGATCCGGGCGGTCGCAGAGGGTGGGCTTACTGGTAGTTGGGAGCTCCAACATCAGGCGCGTAATGGGCCCCTTAGGGATATGGCAGCAAGAGAGGGGAAGAAAACCAATGTGCACTCCGTGTGCATACCTGGGGGGGGGGGGGGTCATTCCAGATGTGGAAAGTGTCCTTCCGGATGCCATGAAGGGTACAGGGTGCACGCATCTGCAGGTGGTCGCTCATATCGGCACCAATGATGTGTGTCGCTATGGATCGGAGGAAATCCTCCCTGACTTCCGGCAGCTATCTGATTTGGTGAAGACTGCCAGTCTCGCTAGCGGGATGAAAGCAGAGCTCACCATCTGCAGCATCGTCGACAGGACTGACTGCGGACCTTTGGTACAGAGCCGAGTGGAGGGTCTGAATCAGAGGCTGAGACGGTTCTGCGACCGTGTGGGCTGCAGATTCCTCGACTTGCGCCATAGGGTGGTGGGTTTCGGGTTCCGCTGGATAGGTCAGGAGTCCACTACACGCAACAAGTGGCTACACGGGTAGCAGGGGTTGTGTGGCGTGGGCTGGGCGGTTTTTTAGGTTAGATGGCCTTGGGCAAGTACAGAAAGGGCAATAGCCTAAACGGGTGCGGGACAAAGTCAGGACATATGGGGACCAAGCAGCAATCGGTATTGTAATTGTAAACTGTCGAAACTGCGTTGGTAAAGTACCGTAAAGTAACTTCAAGCGCTGATAGAAAGCACCGAAGCTGTAATCGTTATAGGTACAGAAAGCTGCCTGAAGCCAGAGATAAATTCTGCCGAAATTTTTACAAAGGTACAGACGGTGTTTAGAAAGGATAGATTGCATGCAACCGATGGTGGAGTGTTCGTCGCTGTTAGTAGTAGTTTATCCTGTAGTGAAGTAGAAGTGGATAGTTCCTGTGAATTATTGTGGGTGGAGGCTACACTCAACAACCGAGCTAGGTTAATAATTGGCTCCTTTTACCGACCTCCCGACTCAGCAGCATTAGTGGCAGAACAACTGAGAGAAAATTTGGAATACATTTCACATAAATTTTCTCAGCATGTTATAGTCTTAGGTGGAGATTTCAATTTACCAGATATAGACTGGGACACTCAGATGTTTAGGACAGGTGGTAGGGACAGAGCATCGAGTGACATTATACTGAGTGCACTATTCGAAAATTACCTCCAGCAATTAAACAGAGAACCGACTCGTGGAGATAACATCTTGCACCTACTGATAACAAACAGACCCGAACTTTTCGACTCTGTATGTGCAGAACAGGGAATCAGTGATCATAAGGCCTATGCAGCATACCTGAATATGGAAGTTAATAGGAATATAAAAAAAGGGAGGAAGGTTTATCTGTTCAGCAAGAGTAATAGAAGGCAGATTTCAGACTACCTAACAGATCAAAACGAATATATCTGTTCCAACACTTACAATGTTGAGTGTTTATGGAAAAATGGTTGGCAATCGTAAAATGCGTTTTAGACAGGTATGTGCCGAGTAAAACAGTGAGGGACGGCAAAAACCCACCATGGTACAACAACAAAGTTAGGAAACTACTGCGAAAGCAAATAGAGCTTAACTCCAAGTTTAAACGCAGCCAAAACCTCTCAGACAAACAGAAGCTGAACGATGTCAAAGTTCGCGTAAGGAGGGCTATGTGTGAAGCGTTCAGTGAATTCGAAAGTAAAATTCTATGTACCGACTTTACAGAAAATCCTAGGAAGTTCTCGTCTTACGTGAAATCAGTAAGTGGCTCGAAACAGCATATCCAGACACTTCGTGATGATGAAGGCATTGAAACAGAGGATGACACGCGTAAAGCTGAAATACGAAACACCTTTTTCCAAAGCTGTTTCCCAGAGGAAGACAGCACTGCAGTTCCTTCTCTAAATCCTCGCACAAACGAAAAAATGGCTGACATCGAAATAAGTGTCCAAGGAATAGAAAAGCAAATGGAATCACTCAACAGAGGAATGTCCACTGGACCTGACGGGATACCAATTTGATTCTACACAGAGTATGCGAAAGAACTTGCCCCCCTTCTAACAGCCGTGTACCGCAAGTCTCTAGACGAACGGAAGGTTCCAAATGATTGGAAAAGAGCACAGGTAGTCCCAGTCTTCAAGAAGGGTCGTCGAGAAGATGCGCAAAACTATAGATCTATATCTCTGACGTCGATCTGTTGTAGAATTTTAGAACATGTTTTTTGCTCGAATATCATGTCGTTTTTGGAAACCAAGAATCTACTATGTGGGAATCAACATGGATTCCGGAAACAGCGATTGTGTGAGACCCAACTCGCTTTATTTGTTCATGAGACCCAGAAAATATTAGATACAGGCTCCCAGGTAGATGCTATTTTTCTTGACTTCCGGAAGGCGTTCGATACAGTTCCGCACTGTCGCCTGATAAACAAAGTAAGAGCCTACGGAATAACAGACCAGCTGTGTGGCTGGATTGAAGAGTTTTTAGCAAACAGAACACAGCATGTTGCTATCAATGGAGAGACGTGTACAGACGTTAAAGTAACCTCTAGCGTGCCACAGGGGAGTGTTATGGGACCATTGCTTTTCACAATATATATAAATGACCTAGTAGATAGTGTCGGAAGTTCCATGCGGCTTTTCGCGGATGATGCTGTAGTATACAGGGAAGTTGCAGCATTAGAAAATTGTAGCGAAATGCAGGAAGATCTGCAGCGGATAGGCGCTTGGTGCAGGGAGTGGCAACTGACCCTTAACATAGACAAATGTAATGTATTGCGAATACATAGAAAGAAGGATCCTTTATTGTATGATTATATGATATCGGAACAAACACTGGTAGCAGTTACTTCTGTAAAATATCTCGGAGTATGCGTGCGGAACGATTTGAAGTGGAGTGATCATATAAAACTAATTGTTCAAAAAATGGTTCAAATGGCTCTGAGCACTATGGGACTCAACATCTTAGGTCATAAGTCCCCTAGAACTTAGAACTACTTAAACCTAACTAACCTAAGGACATCACACACACCCATGCCCGAGGCAGGATTCGAACCTGCGACCGTAGCAGTCCCGCGGTTCCGGACTGCAGCGCCAGAACCGCACGGCCACCGCGGCCGGTAAAATTAATTCTTGGTAAGGCGAGTACCAGGTTGACATTCATTGGGAGAGTCCTTAGAAAATGTAGTCCATCAACAAAGGAGGTGGCTTACAAAACACTCGTTCGACCTATACTTGAGTATTGCTCATCAGTGTGGGATCCGTACCAGATCGGGTTGACGGAGGAGATAGAGAAGATCCAAAGAAGGGCGGCGCGTTTCGACACAGGGTTATTTGGTAACCGTGATAGCGTTACAGAGATATTTAACAAACTCAAGTGGCAGACTCTGCAAGAGAGGCGCTCTGCATCGCGGTGTAGCTTGCTCGCCAGGTTTCGAGAGGGTGCGTTTCTGGATGAGGTATCGAATATATTGCTTCCCCCTACTTATACCTCCCGAGGAGATCACGAATGTAAAATTAGAGAGATTAGAGCGCGCACGGAGGCTTTCAGACAGTTGTTCTTCCCGCGAACCACTCGCGACTGGAACAGGAAAGGGAGGTAATGACAGTGGCACCTAAAGTGCCCTCCGCCACACACCGTTGGGTGGCTTGCGGGGTATAAATGTGGATGTAGATGTAGAAGGGTCTGTCCTTGCAAATCGAAATCAGTGACAGTCAATAAATGCATTTGGTGGGTCATAAAAAAATAATGAAAGAGTCTAAATGGTTTTTATCCCTGTGCTAGCTGAGATGTTACTAACATCGAAAAGAAGGAAGAAACATTTCGATGAAGAATGTTTCCAGTTTTCTATCTGCATTTATTCTCCGCAGGCAAACTTAAAGTGTATATCTGAGTATACTTTGATTACCACTGCAGCGCCAGAACCGCACGGCCACCGCGGCCGGTAAAATTAATTCTTGGTAAGGCAAGTACCAGGTTGACATTCATCTTTTCCAACATTTCTGTTCCACTACTGAGTGGAGCGCGGCGAGAACGATTGTTAGTAGGTCTCAGTGTGAGGTCGAATCTCTCCAGTTTTACCTCCACGGCCTTTTCGCGACATATATGTTATAGGAAGCAATAAATTAGATGAATCTTCTAGGAACGTACTTTATAGAAACATTAACAGGAAACCACACCAAGATTCACAATTCCCCTATGGCTTCTGCCACTAAAGTTGGGTGAGCACCTTCGTGACGCTTCCACCTTTACGAAACATACCGGTTATGGAACGCGCTAATCTTCTTCGATTCTTTTCCATTTTCTGACTCAAAGGTATATGGTAACGGTTTCACGTTGACGGACAATAGTTACATTCCTTGGAACGAGCGTTTTGTAAACAACATCGTTCGCAGTTGGGCTAATTACGTGAGAGTTCTTGCAGTGTATCTGTCTGGCCTCTTCTTTTGCTACCATCGATTTTATGTGATGCTTCTACATTAAATCGCTCCGTACGCTTACTCCCAGTTATTTAATGGAAATTATGTTTTCTAGTGATTGTTTGGCAATCTGTGATTCACTAACGCTAGATTCCACCCATTTCTTGTGTACAACACTTTGCATTTGTTAATTCTGAAGGTCAACGGCTAGGTCCTGCTCCAACCATCGATACTCTACAGGTCTTCCTGATTTTCTAGTGTTACGACTTCTCGATACAGCATGAATCACGTAAAAGTACACCACAGGTATTTCCTGAACGGTTCAACAGATTGAAACGAGCATTTCGGCGAATAGTACGAGGGCTCCAGAATGAGATTTTCACTCTGCAGCGGAGTGTGCGCTGATATGAAACTTCCTGGCAGATTAAAACTGTGTGCCCGACCGAGACTCGAACTCGGGACCTTTGCCTTTCGCGGGCAAGTGCTCTACCAACTGAGCTACCGAAGCACGACTCACGCCCGGTCTCACAGCTTTACTTCTGCCAGTATCTCGTCTCCTACCTTCCAAACTACGTACGAGGGCTATTCGGAAAGTGAGGAACGATCGGTCGCGAAATGGAAACCACTGTGAAAATCCGCCAAGGCTTTTCACAGACGTTTAGGGCAGTGTCTCTAGTACACCCGTCGATCGCATCAAGATGCTTTGTCAGTTATGAGTGCACTGTGAGAGAGTAAAGGTGGCTAGAACAACAATGTCTTCCGTCAATTAAGAGAGTAGGAGGGCCCGCTGAGAGATTTCGCCTTAATGAATGCAGCCCACCTGACACAACTGCCACGCACTTCCTTCTCCATGGCAATTCTCAGCCGCACTCTGCAGGGGCAGTGAAGACGCTCCTGCAGCCTTTTCGATGGGAAATGTTCGACCACCCACAACACAGCCCTAATGGGCTCGTCCTGAGTATCATCTCTGTTCACATGAAACGATTGATACGAAGAGAACACCTGGGCGTAGGCTGAGCGCTATAGACCAGCGTAGAGAATTATCGGAAAGCACAGGCGTCTGCCTTCTATGACGAATGTGTCGGAAATTTGTAATAACGCTCCGACAAATGTCTCAGTCGGAGCGGCGACTATATAGAGAACTACGTGGAAGGTGTAGCAAAATGTGCAAAGAAAATTGATTTTCACTGTGGTTTCCATTTCGTGACCGATTGTTCCTTACTTTCCGAACAACCCTCGTAGTGTGCAGAGTGGCACGTAATTCCTTTGTAAGTTTGACACTTCTGCGCTTGTAACGTGTCAGATATTGTTTTCTTTTCCCTGATAGAACGAGATACAAGTTTTGAAAGGATTCGAAAAATCTTGAAAAATGAGTACAGTAGTAACGAACGCTTGCTAATGATGGCGCTATTTCACAAAAATATCTATTAAATTCGACAGGAGTCACCTGGCAGCAAAATAACGATACATGACCACGAAATAGAAAGACTAAAAACAACGTACACTGCAAAAGGAATGTGCGTGCAACCTTCCCCTGTAATGCTCCAAAAGCGTGGCGCACTGCTACATCGCCGTCGGGCTCGGCGATGCCTCAGACGTCGAAGTGTCGACACAAGCGAAAAAATGGCCATTTCTGTGTACGGTGGATTAATGAAGTCGCACTGGCACCAAATTTCACCACATTTTTCCCCAACTCCTATGTGAAAGTGTTACACTTCGGAAAGTCGTCACACCCGCTTTTACCCACATTTCACCCCGTATTTTTACTCCTCTGCGATGGAGGTCGCTATAGTGACTCCCATCGGTTTTCTTATGGGCGGCCGAGGACATTTCAGACACATCGTCGCTCAGAATGGACACGAGAAACGTCAGGAAGTGGGATAAGCGGAGTAAACGAAACCACCTCTTCCCTCGGAGAGCTGATTCCAACACATTTCGCGCTCAGAAAGGGCAGTTCCTAGTGCGACGGGCAACAAGACCACGTTCTGGAAAACGTTTCGTACTGTTGGCGTTCCGCAGACGATTCAGCCGTAATATAAAGACACAGTGGTGTCGCAACTCATTGAACGTGATCTTACCCCTTTGGAGGGTAGTAGGATGACAAGTTTTGCTCTGATACACAGCGCGGAACCACCATTGACGATTCAAAACCATTCGACGAAATCTGGAAGTGATCCGAAACGGCAAAGCGTGTCTATACTTTTTCAGCCCTGCCCTTCGACACCCGGTTAGGTGTGGTTGCCTGCCCTCAGACGCTAAGGCAGCCGCGAAGCATCGCGCACTTGAATGGGTACCAGTCTCTGATAGGTATATTTTTAATATATTCAACAAATGTGTTGATGAACCGGAGGGGGCGGTGGTGGCTTAAAGGGACCATTTGCTATTCTATTCACGAACATGTCAACGTTGCACCCCTTAGTGATCACGAAACAGGAGGGCAAGAAACAGAAGGGCTGAAAAAGCATAAACTGCTCGGTTGACCTTCAAATTGTGTTGACTGGTTTTGAAGGCAACTACTGGTTCCACCCTGTATACCGATGCAAAAGTTCCTATCGCACTGCAAAGATCACGTTAAATGCGGCTGCTACTAACACCAGTTCAGATTCAACCAGAATGATATCTCCTGTTTTCTTATGCAATTCTGCCTTCAATTCGCAATCAGTTAGGAGGTGTTATTGCATTATGTCTATCAATTAGAATCTTCATAACTCTATTATTTTGAAACAAAACAGACTTCCGAGGCCCACTATATTAGGGTAGTGCTGAATCATCAGGGGAGGGGGTGTCAGCAGTGTACAACGTTGTCAAGAACGTGGTCCTCTTGCACATCGCACTGCGAACCGCTGTTTCCGACAACGCCGGCCGGTGTGGCCGAGCGGTTCTAGGCGCTTCAGTGTGGAACCGCGCGACCGCTACGGTCGCAGGTTCGAATCCTGCCTTGGGCATGGATGTGTGTGATGTCCTTAGGTTAGTTAGGTATAAGTAGTTCTAAGTTCTAGGGGGTTGATGGCCTCAGATGTTGAGTCCCATAGTACTCAGAGCCATTTGAACCATTTTTACGACAACGAAATGTGCGGGACTCAACACCAGAGGGGAAGGGACCGTTTTACTGAAGCCCTGTATGCCGCCTCCTTAGGGCTTTTCATGTCTTTTCGAGTGGCGATGAGGCTGAACTCTTTTTCTCATTACCTATAAGAAAAAGGCGAATTTCAATGCTCGGTGTCGAGGTTCATACCTCCATCGCAGAGGCGTGACGTTGAAGACCAGTGTGGGATGGCGCGTTAGGGTGGTGGGGACGGGGCAGTGGTCGACTTCGGTTTATTGGGAGAGTTTTGGGAACGTGCCCTTCATCTGTAAAGGACTCGAGTGCGACACATTCTTGTGTGCTGCTCGGATGTCTGGGACCCGCACCAGGTCCGGTTGGAGCAGGAAGGACATCGCGGCTGTTGAGAGGCGAGCTGCTGGATTTGTTGATGGGTTCGAGCAGCAAGTAGGTGTTGTGGAGGTGCTTCGTGAGCTCGGGTGGGAATCCTGCGGGGCGAGGGAGGGGTGGTGGTGTGGGGGGGGGGGAGAGGAGGGTGGGAAATTCTTCTCGGAGAAAGCTATTGAAAACCGTCTTTTGGGTTTTAGAGAATCGTCTTTTGGGGCTGACTGCAGAATTATTCTGCTGCTGCCAATGTGCTTTATGCGTGGGGACCTATGATAGGGTAGAGCGGTTGGGGATAAGCGAATACGTGTAGACGGTCGCTTTTCCCTCGCTCTGTTTTCCAGTGGCATGTAGTGGGGGGGGGGGTGCCCTCTGCCGCTGTGTGGTGGCTTTCGGAGTATCTGTGTGGATGCGGATGGAAGGGGTAATATATGGGTCAGAGGGCTTGTAATGACCTTCCCATCCATGGTGTTGTTGGGCAAAATTGTACTGAAAATTGATGCCAATGTTACATCATTAACCCCTTCATACAGTTCATATGGACTAAGCTGCGGTGTGTCGACATCTTGCTGCTTGAACCGTCGTCGAATCCGAGGGTGAAGTCGCACACTTTTGCACGCAAAGAGAGGCAGGTCTTAGGCACCTTTTAGCCTGATCCAAAGCTTGTGCATTGCAATGGGAGATGAACACGTGGTTTAGAAAAAAGCAGTTTCTTTTTGCGTAGTGTGCAGAATCCTCAGAACTAAAGTAAAAATGAAAACTACTTTAATTAAGCGAAACACTTATTTAGAAGTCTTTCACAAACTTTGTTAGTATTGTGCGACCTAGATTTCGGACTATAAGCCCGTCTTGTAGAACACAGCGGAACAGAAAGATTGTAACCAAACATCGTTAAACACGTAAACTTCTTAATTTATCTATTGTTCAGTCAAGCTGAAAAGGTTACCCCTGTTAAAAATTTTGACATAGTTACATACGATGTACTGTACAGCCTTCATTAGGACTGCATTTACAGTAACTATGTATAACATGCCCCGAAATGCATCTGCGTGCAGAGGAACGTTTATCATTATCTGTATATGAATGAAGGCACTCACCTTATTCCTTCCTAAGTCGAGGTTGCAACATAGTCTAAAAGGAGTGAATCATCAAACTGACTCTGCTCATTCAGCAGCAAACTATGGTATAAACGCATCTGCTTTTCAGTGTCTAATACTTCCAATAGAGCGAGCTTCACGTCCTTTCCCTCTTTGTGGAAGACTTCCACATGTATAACGTATTTGTGGTTCTGGTTTAATCAATGTTCGGCAAAAAATGAATCAGCCTTCTATGACCTTTTTTGAGCCTAGTACAGACTTATCCCCAAGTCTGCCCAATACTACAGGACTAATACTCTTTGCAGATGAAAAACGCACTTCTCAGGAAGGAACATTTACCTAATGTAACTGGGACATAGAAAAACACTGGTAAACCCTTTTAGCTTTAAAATGTTGCTTGTCCCATTGGAAATTGTGGCCATGAAATGTAAACTGCACCATTTACTTTTCACTGGATGCAGTAGGGACCTGCCTTGCTTCTTCAGGTTTTTACTGAGAATGTTGTCAACAGTTTTGGAGTCAAATTCATGATGTTCAGCAATTGTTTCCACTGTAGTTTCTCGTCGCAGTCTTCTTGGGACACAATAACAGAAAGAAGACGGGGTATCACGTATTCCATGTTTGGAAGCTGTTGGGTATTGAGAGAAAGATGGGATGAATGTGTCAGCAGAGAAGTCACTATCGTATCTTTTAAATTTATGGTTGATTTTTCTATATCTGGAAACTGATGTCTAGGAAATTAATGGCAGAACCTTCTACCTCCATACTGTTCATTATGTTAGCATGCTACAGGTACGTATTTACTTACGGTAATCCGGAATGAATTTTCGCTCTGCAGCGGAGTGTGCGCTTATATGAAACTTCCTCGCAGACGAGATTTTTGTGTTGTAAGTTCACCAGATGTCGCTAATGTAAGCATACACTAGTTTTCAATGATTAATTGAACAGCTTAAGATAAAGGGGATTACAATAAGTCTGTAATGAGCTTATAAAGTACAAAAGGCAATATAGCAATAAAAAGCGATGAAACATAACACGACAAAAGTCAGATTGTCTTGTGGCTATTGTACGGCAGCTTGTTTTGAACAGTAGTGCTACTGACAACATGACTCGTGCATATGATGTTATTTATATATATTTGACGATGCTGGTGCTGATTTTGCATTTAACATTTGACAATGCCACTACGGCTACAGTGTATTAGGACTTCGTCTTTATAAAACAGGTGTGCCTCTTCATACTTAAAGCGCACAAACGCATATATATGTCAGTAGTACTTTTCATTATGGTCTGCATATTATTTTTAAGCTGTAGACCATCTGCGAGTGTATTTAATTTTTTCCCCATTTTTTACTGCAGATATAATGGTCATTATAGACCGAAACCGGTAATCTGTTAACAAAAAGTTTGTGACCACAGACGTAAATTAAAGGAAACGTATTGTAAATACGGGTCACTGTTTTATTCGCGACAATGTCGCAGCTTGTCAAGGGTGTATATCAGTTACTGTGTTTTTAAAAATGTTGACATCATTTACGGAATAGGTAAATTCATCAAAAGCAAGTCCAGTTTTACTCATCCTGGATAGGCACAGTGCTTACAGAGAACTTAAAATTATTCTGTTTACCAAGAAAAATTAGATTCATATTTTTGGTTTGCCCCCACACACTACACACTAACTCCAGCCACTTGACGTGAGCGTTATACAGCCTTTCACAAGTATATTCTGCGCAAATTTTAGGTCTGTATAAGTAAATACAGGAGGCTGGGGATTGAGAGAACTGATAAGGATATCTGTGGATTGCTTGCCCCTACTTTCTCGAAAATATGCAGGATACCGCCAGCAAAAGCAGGATTCAAGTGTGTTGCCATCTATCCACTAAACAAGAATATTTTCACACATTTGAATTTCCTCCCATCATCGAACATCAGAACTGTACCACAGAGAGACACCTGCCGGTATCTTATCACCTTTCCACGGATAACTACATTGGTATTACGGCGCTACATATTGTTTTATGTTAATATTAATGTTCTGTTTGTTATATAGTGCCTGGCATTTGGAACAGTTAAAAAGCATATCATATTAAACACATTTAAAACTGTAGCTAATTATGTTAAAAGCTACTTGGTCATTTTTGTGTGATATTTTATTATTAATTTCATATATTATCTCTATGAAACAGTTTTTTTGTTACCCCTAAGTACACTTCTTATAGTAGTGCAGTAACCTTACGTGTCTGGCACTGGGGCAAGTGATCTATGTCAGTCTAATTTTGTATTTGTTGGAATCTTAACATCTTTAAGTTTGTTTACTAAATATAAGATGCTTTTAATGCTGTATTCCCTTCTGAAGTTCAGTTTTCACTTCATGATACCCTTGATCATCCTAGCAGTACAGTGCACTAGTGCCTCTGTTTAGATACCATGGTTGGATTGACAATTCTGGTTTGAAAAATACTCTTAGCAACATATTCAGAAAGCGTGTTGAAGCACTTGTCTACAAACTGCTTAGCTTGATCATTGTGTTCACTTATTTTATCTTTCTGTTACTGGATCTTTGCTTAGTTGCCCTTTGTGGGATTAGTTTCGTACCAGAAAATGAGCTTGTAACCTGAAATGTAGGTCACACAATAAGAACAAAATTTGTGAAACTATAAAACATAACAGATGGAAATGAGTCCTATATTGTTCCGAACCGGAGCTCTCATTCCTGTTGACCAACAGCCCTGCATTTGCAGCCAGTGGCGATCGGGAACCTAGTGCCTGTCGTGCCATCTCAGTGAAGCCACACTGCGTAACTGCATCTATGTAACTAGAAGTAAGTGTCTGTACAGTGCATAAAACTGTAGCCTGCAAAAGGCTAAGGAATATAGCTGGTCAGTCCTTCCCACTGGCGAGTTCAGGTTCCTTTAGTCTCACCAGCCTCAAGCAAATTTTACCCATTGGAAGGAAAATCAGCATTGGCCGTATTTTGTTGTTTCATTGTCAGCAAAATCGATTTTCGGTCACTTAGTGGCCATCTTCAGTGAAGTAATATACAATAAAATTGGTAGGCACTGTATCAAGCTATAACCACAAGCTTAGAGCGATTACATAAACTGATGTGTTTTTATGGGTTTTATCAGTTTATGTGATCGCTCTAAGCTTGTGGTTATAGCTTGATACCAGTGCCTACCAATTTTAATTGTATATTACAGCACTGAAGATGGTCACTAAGTGACCGAAAATCGATTTTACTGAAAATAAAACAACAAAATACGGCCAATGCTGATTTTCCTTCCAATTCTATTCACTATTTTGTCGTGGTGCACACAACACGCCATGGAGTCGCCAATCAATAAAATTTTATCCAAGTACCCCCTATTTTTACCAATGCACACATAAGAGAATTACTCATATTGGCGACATCTCTCTCTCCATGTTCAGTGAGTAAATATCAAGGACGCTTGTGCATTACCTCTATTACTCATCTCTACAAGACTAACCACTGAACGTGCTCGAACCTTTTCTCTAATGCATATTTGTACATGATTTCTCTCATGCATTGGGTGAGTAACACTTAACAATGCTTAAATTTTTACCTACCACTCATGCATACAAGATTTTTCTCAATTCGTTGCATGAGTAACCATCAAGGATGCTTATGCATTACCTCTGTTGAATATCTGCACACGATTTCTATCGCCAGATTGGGAGGGTACTCATAAAAGATGCTTATGCATTACCTCTACTGCACATCTATACAAGTGTCCTCTCACCACATTTGGCATGTAGTCACCGAGGATGTTTACACATTACCTCCAACATCCATCTGTACAAAAGTGTCAACTGTGAACAGCTTTATGGAGATTCTGATGTTATCCACCTAAGACACTCACGGAGATGTTTTCTATTTATTTCCTTATTGTTGTGGTGCAACCACAACGGAGGGGTATCTGTTGAGAGGCCAATCAAACGTGTGGTACCTGAAGAGGGGCAGCAGCCTTTTCAGTAGTTGCAGGGCCTACAGTCTGGATGATTGACTGATCTGGCCTTGTAACACTAACCAAAACGACCTTGCTGTGCCCGTACTGCGAATGGCTGAAAGCAAGGGGAAACTACAGCCGTAATTCTTCCCGAGGGCATGCAGCTTTATTGTATGGTTAAATGATGATGGAATCCTCTTGGGTAAAATATTTCGGAGGCAAAATAGTCCCCCATTCGGATCTCCGGGTGGGGACTAGTCAGTAGGACGTTTTTATTAGGAGAAAGAAAACTGGCGTTCTACGGATCGGAGCGTGGAATGTCAGATCCCTTAATCGGGCAGGTAGGTTAGAAAATTTAAAAAGGGAAATGGATTGGTTAAAGTTAGATATAACGGGACTTAGTGAATTTCGGTGGCAAGAGGAACAAGACTTCTGGTGAGGAGAATACAGGGTTATAAATACAAAATCAAATAGCGGTAATGCAGGAGTAGGTTCAATAATGAATTGGAAAATAGGAATGCTGGTAAGCTACTACAAACAGCATAGTGAACGCATTATTGTGGCCAAGGCATATACGAAGCCCACGCCTACCACAGTAGTACAAGTTTATATGCCAACTACCTCCGCAGATGACGAAGAGATTGAAATGTATGATGAGATAAAAGAAATTATTCAGATAGTGAAGGCAGACGAAAATTTAATAGTCGTGAGTGACTGGAATTCGAGAGTAGGAAAAGGGAGAGAAGGAAAAGTAGTAGGTGAATATGGATTGGGGGGAAGAAATGAAAGAGGAAGCCGCCTGGTAGATTTTTGCACAGAGCATAACTTAATCATAGCTAACAATTGGTTCAAGAATCATAAAAGAAGGTTGAATACATGGAAGAAGCCTGGAGATACTGACAGGTTTTAGATAGATTATATAATGGTAAGACAGAGATTCAGGAACCAGGTTTTAAATTGTAAGACATTTCCAGGGGCAGATGTGGACTCCGACCACAATCTATTGGTTATGAACTGTAGATTAAAACTGAAGAAACTGCAAAAAGGTGGAAATTTGAGGAGATGGGACCTGAGTAAACTGAAAGAATCAGACGTTGTAGAGAGCTTCAGGTAGAGCATTAGGGAACGATTGACAAGAATGGGGGAAAGAAATACAGTAGAAGAAGAATGGGTAGATTTGAGGGACGAAATAGTGACGGTAGCAGAAGAACAAGGAGGTAAAAAGACGAGAGCTAATAGAAATCCTTGGGTAACAGAAGAGATATTGAATTTAATAGATGAAAGGAGAAAATATAAAAATGCAGTAAATGAAGCAGGCAAAAAAGAAAACACACGTTTCAAAAATGAGATCGACAGGAAGTGCAAACTGGCTAAGCAGGGATGGCTAGAGGATAAATGTATGGATGTAGAGGCGCATATCACTAGGGGTAAGATAGATACTGCCTACAGGAAAATTGAAGAGATCTTTGGAGAAAAGAGAACCACTTGCATGAATATCAAGAGCTCAGATGGAAACCCAGCTCTAAGCAAGGAAGGGAAAGCAGAGAGGTGGAAGGAGCGTATAAAGGGGATAAACAAAGGCGATGTTCTTCTTTGGTCATCAGTCTACTGACTGGTTTGATGCTGCCCGCCACGAATTCCTTTCCTGTGCTAACCTCTTCATCTCAGAGTAGCACTTGCAACCTACGTCCTCAATTATTTGCTTGACGTATTCCAATCTCTGTCTTCCTCTACAGTTCTTGCCCTCTACAGCTCCTTCTAGTACCATGGAAGTCATTCCCTCATGTCTTAGCAGATGTCCTATCATCCTGTCCCTTCTCCTTATCCGTGTTTTCCACATATTCCTTTCCTCTCCGATTCTGCGTAGAACCTCCTCATTCCTTACCTTATCAATCCACCTAATTTTCAACATTCGTCTATAGCACCACATCTCAAATGATTCGATTCTCTTATGTTCCGGTTTTCCCACAGTCCATGTTTCACTACCATTAAATGCTGTAGTCCAGACGTACATCCTCAGAAATTTCTTCGTCAAATTAAGGCCGGTATTTGATATTAGTAGACTTCTCTTGGCCAGAAATGCCTTTTTTGCCATAGCGAGTCTGCTTTTGATGTCCTCCTTGCTCCGTCCGTCATTGGTTATTTTACTGCCTAGGTAGCAGAATTCCTTAACTTCATTGACTTCGTGACCATCGATCCTGATGTTAAGTTTCTCGCTGTTCTCATTTGTACTACTTCTCATTGCTTCCTCGATGTACAGATTGAAGAGTAGGGGCGAAAGGCTACAGCCTTGTCTTACACCCTTCTTAATACGAGCACTTCGTTCTTGATCGTCCACTCTTATTATTCCCTCTTGGTTGTTGTACATATTGTATAAGACCCGTCTCTCCCTATAGCTTACCCCTACTTTTTTCAGAATCTCGAACTTCTTGCACCATTTTATATTGTCGAACGCTTTTTCCAGGTCGACAAATCCTATGAAAGTGTCTTGATTTTTCTTTAGCCTTGCTTCCATTATTAGCTGTAACGTCAGAATTGCCTCTCTCGTCCCTTTACTTTTCCTAAAGCCAAACTGATCGTCACCTAGCGCATTCTCAATTTTCTTTTTCATTCTTCTGTATATTATTCTTGTAAGCAGCTTCGATGCGTGAGCTGTTAAGCTGATTGTGCGATAATTCTCGCACTTGTCAGCTCTTGCCGTCTTCGGAATTGTGTGGATGATGCTTTTCCGAAAGTCAGATGGTATATCGCCAGACATATATTCTACACACCAACGTGAATAGTCGTTTTGTTGCCACTTCCCCCAATGATTTTAGAAATTCTGATGGGATGTTATCTATCCCTTCTGGCTTATTTGACCGTAAGTCCTTCAAAGCTCTTTTAAATTCCGATTCTAATACTGGATCCCCTATCTCTTCAAAATCGACTCCTGTTTCTTCTTCTATCACATCAGACAAAGCTTCACCCTCATAGAGGCCTTCAATGTATTCTTTCCACCCATCTGCTCTCTCCTCTGCATTTAACAGTGGAATTCCCGTTGCTCCCTTAATGTTACCACCGTTGTTTTTAATGTCACCAAAGGTTGTTTTGACTTTCCTGTATGCTGAGTCTGTCCTTCCGACAATCATATCTTTTTCGATGTCTTCACATTTTTCCTGCAGCCATTTCGTCTTAGCTTCCCTGCACTTCCTGTTTATTTCATTCCTCAGCGACTTGTGTTTCTGTATTCCTGATTTTCCCGGAACATGTTTGAACTTCCTCCTTTCATCAATCAACTGAAGTATTTCTTCTGTTACCCATGGTTTCTTCGCAGCTACCTTCTTTGTACCTATGTTTTCCTTCCCAACTTCTGTGATGGCCCTATTTAGAGATGTCCATTCCTCTTCAACTGTACTGCCTACTGCGCTATTCCTTATTGCTGTATCTATAGCGTTAGAGAACTTCAAACGTATCTCGTCATTCCTTAGTACTTCCGTATCCCACTTCTTTGCGTATTGATTCTTCCTGACTAATCTCTTGAACTTCAGCCTACTCTTCATCACTACTATATTGTGATCTGAGTCTGTATCTGCTCCTGGGTACGCCTTACAATCCAGTATCTGATTTCGGAATCTCTGTCTGACCATGATGTAATCTAATTGAAATCTTCCCGTATCTCCCGGCCTTTTCCAAGTATACCTCCTCCTCTTGTGATTCTTGAATAGGGTATTCGCTATTACTAGCTGAAACTTGTTACAGAACTCAATTAGTCTTTCTCCTCTTTCATTCCTTGTCCCAAGCCCATATTCTCCTGTAACATTTTCTTCTACTTCTTCCCCTACAACTGCATTCCAGTCGCCCATGACTATTAGATTTTCGTCCCCCTTTACATACTGCATTACCCTTTCAATATCCTCATACACTTTCTCTATCTGTCCATCTTCAGCTTGCGACGTCCGCATGTATACCTGAACTATCGTTGTCGGTGCTGGTCTGCTGTCGATTCTGATTAGAACAACCGGGTCACTGAACTGTTCACAGTAACACACTCTCTGTCCTACCTTCCTATTCATAACGAATCCTACACCTGTTATACCATTTTCTGCTGCTGTTGATATTACCCGATACTCATCTGACCATAAATCCTTGTCTTCCTTCCACTTCACTTCACTGACCCCTACTATATCTAGGTTGAGCCCTTGCATTTCCCTTTTTAGATTTACTAGTTTCCCTACAAGGACAATATTATAGAAATGGAAGAGAATGTAGAGGAAGATGAAATCGGAGATATGATGCTGCGTGAAAAGTTTGTCAGAGCACTGAAAAACCTGAGTCGAAACAAGGCCCCGGGAGTAGACTACATTCCATTAGAACTACTGACAGCCTTGGGAGAGCCAGTCCCGACAAAACTCTCCAATGTGGTGAGCAAGATGTATGAGACAGGCGAAATACCCTCAGACTTCAAGAAGAATATAATAATTACAATCCCAAATGAAGCAAGTGTTGACAGATGTGAAAATTACCGAACTATCCGTTTAATAAGCCACTGCTGCAAAATACTAACACGAATTCTTTACAGACGAATGGAAAAACTGGTAGAAGCCGACCTCGTGGAAGATCAGTTTGGATTCCGTAGAAATGTTGGAACACGTGAGGCAATACTGAGCCTACGACTTATCTTAGAAGAAAGATTAAGGAAAGGCAAGCCTACGTTTCTAGCATTTGTAGACTTAGAGAAAGCTTTTGACAATGTTGATTGGAATACTCTCTTTCAAATTCTGAAGGTGGCAGGGGTAAAATACAGGGAGCGAAAGGCTATTTACAATTTGTACAGAAAGCAGATGGCAGTTATAAGAGTCGAGGGGCATGAAAGGGAAGCTGTGGTTGGGAAGGGAGTCAGACAGGGTTGTAGCCTCTCCCCGATGTTATTCAATCTGTATATTGAGCAAGCAGTAAAGGAAACAAAAGAAAAATTTGGAGTAGGAATGAAAACGCGTGGAGAAGAAATAAAAACTTTGAGGTTCGCCGACGACATTGTAATTCTGTCAGAGACAGCACAGGACCTGGAAGAACAGCTGAACGGAATGGACATGGTCTTGAAAGGAGGATATAAGATGAACATCAACAAAAGCAAAACGTGGATAATGGAAAGTAGTCGAATTAAATCGGGTGATGCTGCGGGAATTAGATTAGGAAATGAGACACTTAAAGCAGTAAATGAGTATTGCTATTTGGGGAGAAAAATAACTGATGATGGTCGAAGTAGAGAGGATATTAAATGTAGACTGGCAATGGCAAGGAAAGCATTTCTGAAGAAGAGAAATTTCTTAACATCGAGTGTAGATTTAAGTGTCAGGAAGTCGTTTCTTAAAGTATTTGTATGGAGTGTAGTCATGTATAGAATTGAAACATGGATGATAAATAGTTTAGACAAGGAGAGAATAGAAGCCTTCGAAATGTGGTGCTACAGAAGAATGCTGAAGATTAGATGGTTAGATCACATAACTAAGGAGGTATTGAATAGAATTAGAGAGAAGAGAAATTTGTGGCACAACTTGACTAGAAGAAGGGATCGGTTGGTATGGCATATTCTGAGGCATTAAGGGATCACCAATTTGATATTGGAAGGCAGCGTGGGGGGTAAAAATCGCAGAGCGAGACCAAGATATGAATACACTAAACAGATTCAGGATGATGTAGGTTGCAGTAGGTACTGGGAGATGAAGAACCTTGCACAGGATAAAGTAGCATGGAGAGCTGTATTTAACCAGTCTCTGGACTAAAGGCCACAACAACAACATTGTTGTTGTAAATAACTCCACCGTTTGTGATTCTACAGGATTTTAAATATCTCCTTGAATACGCTATATTAAATATCTACCTTTAAATTCTGAGCCTTTTCAACAGCAGAAATATACAAAGAAAGAAATAAGAGTGAAAGAGAAGTGGATGAAGAGCCTACTGCCACCAGACTGTGTATCCGTACCGTGTTACAGTGGTCATCTTCAATCTGGAAATTGCTCAGGGCTGCTAAACAAGCTATTCTCTACACCTTTGTCTGACCCTATACGAAACTACCGCCAAATAATCGTGTGTGGCTTGACATCTTTCAGGGTTTAATATTACCATCTGGATTCCTATGCGCATTTTTAAAGGTGCCATTTAGAAGCCTGTGTATTCAAATGGGACATATTAAGACAGTAATTAGTCTACTTATCGGTGTCCCATTCTGATTCATTAACTCTGTCCGAACTTAGAACTTCTGATGATCTCCCTCTTCATTTCTTCCTATTTGAACAATTTCTCAATGCAGTTCTGCGGCTGCCGTTCATCTTCTAAGTCATCTGCCTGAGGTTGGGTGTGTTTGGATCATAAGCCTTACTATCTCTTCCTCTTTTCCCATCATCTTCCTGTGTGCACTCTGGTCCAATCGTAATCTTCTTATTTTTATTACGCTCCTCTACACCTTTTAGCCATCTCTCCCTGGTTCTACCTCTTGGTCATTTCCTTCATGTTTCTGTTTCTCGTATCTTCGATGGAATCCTCATATTTTCCATTCTCTTTAAATACCCATTTCATCTTAGACTTGCGTTTCTGTCCTGTTCTGCACGGGTTCCTCTTTCACTCTTTCCATTGACCTTTCATTCCTCATCCGCTCTTTTCTTGTTACTCCTATCCTACTTTTGAGGAACTTCATTTCACGTGCCTGTAATCACTTACATCTCTTTTCTTCATTACTCATGATACAGATGCATAGGTCTGTGCTCGGATATCTTAACCTCTACATATTTCTTCTTTGCCTTTTGGTGGGACATCTTTGTTCCAAACAAGGCTCCTAACACTTTTCAGGTATTCTTCTGCCTGTCTGATACTGTCAGGGTGTTTTCCCCATTTCTTCCATTTCCCCATGCCACACTTCCCAAGTACTTGGCCCTTTCCACCTTCTTCAATTGTTCACCTTCACTCCTTATTCCGGTAGTTGGTCTGTATTTCTTTATAGTTGCAACTAAGATATCACATTTCGTATGAGTAGTTTCTAATTTCTTTCATCCCAGAATGAGATTTTCACTCTGCAGCGGAGTGTTCGCTGATATGAAACTTCCTGGCAGATTAAAACTGTGTGCCGGACCGAGACTCGAACTCCGGACAACCGTTGACTTTCACGGACAAGTGCTCTAAAACTTTTTTTGGCAAGTGCTCTACCAACTATTTCTTTTTTTCCCCCTCAATGCCAGACTTACAACCCTAGTGTCTACAATGTCCAAATGTTGACAAGTAGTGGCTAATGAGAAAATTAATTAAGTAAGGAAACAAATAAAACTGAAAATATCCAAATGAAAAAGACATGAGGACATCGCGGATAGTACAAATACAAAAGAAACATGCTCCTCTAGCAATGAAATGAAATTCGTGTCGGGGGCGACACCTGTAATAGAGCCATCTATCGACCCGTTCTCCAGACGTTGGTGTAAGACTGTGTCATCTTCTCGAAATTAACTAAGGGTCCGTTAAGTGTGATCAATGTCTATCGCGGCTTACTTCGCCTATGTCATCTCTCACCCGTCACACCCCATCTGGCCAGCGGGTCGGTAAATGTAAGTCGCAGGTAATTAGCGAAGTCTTGCCTATATTTCTTATGCTGTTGCAACTTCGTGTATCCATCCAGGAGAAAATGCCAAAAATTCATTTTGTGCTTCTCCGATTCGCTATAGACGTAGCCCACAACAATTCCCCGTACCCATGTCACCATCTGAGCTAACTAAGCACGACTCCCGCCCTGTCCGCACAGCTTTACTTCTGCCAGTACCTCGTCTCCTACGTTCCAAACTTAACAGAAGCTCTCCTGCGAACCTTGCAGAACTAGCACTACTGAAACAAAGGATATGGCGGAGACATGGCTTAGCCAAAGCCTGGGGGATGTTTCCAGAATGAGATTTTCACTCTGCTGCAGAGTGTGCGCTGATATGAAACTTCCTGGCAGATTCAAACTGCGTGGCGGACCGAGACTCGAACTCGGAACCTTTTCCTTTCGCGGGCAAGTGCTCTACCATCTGAGCTACCGAAGCACGACTCGCGCCCCGTCCTGACAGCTTTACTTCTGCCAGTACCTCGTCTCCTACCTTCCAAACTTTACAGAAACTCTCCTGCGAACCTAGCAGAACTAGCAGTCCTGAAGGAAAGGATATTGGTGGGGCCATGGCTTAACCACAGCCTGGGGGATGTTTCCAGAATGTGATTTTCACTCTGCAGCGCAGAGCGCGCTGACATGAAACTTCCTGGCAGATTAAAACTGTGTGCCGGACCGAGATTCGAACTCGGGACCTTTGCCTTTCGCAGGCAAGTGCTCTACCACTTCCACTTACCCGCGAAAGGCAAAGGTCCCGAGTTCGAGTCTCGGTCCGGCACACAGCTTTAATCTGCCAGGAAGTTTCATAACAGCGCACACTCCGCTGCTCTACCACTTGCACTTGCCCGCGAAAGGCAAGGTCCCGAGTTCGAGTCTCGATCCGGCACACAGTTTTAATCTGTCGGGAAGTTTCTTTCATCCCGTTCCGTTTGGTTACATCTACATCTACATCCATACTCCGCAAGCCACCTGACGGTGTGTAGCGGAGGGTACCTTCAGTACCTCTATCGGTTCTCGCTTCTATTCCAGTCTCGTATTGTTCGTGGGAAGAAGGATTGTCGGTATGCCTCTGTGTGGGCTCTAATCTCTCTGATTTTATCCTCATGGTCTCTTCGCGAGATATACGTAGGAGGGAGCAATATACTGCTTGACTCTTCGGTGAAGGTATGTTCTCGAAACTTTGACAAAAGCCCGTACCGAGCTACTGAGCGTCTGTCCTGCAGAGTCTTCCACTGGAGTTTATCTATCATCTCCGTAACGCTTTCGCGATTACTAAATGATCCTGTAACGAAGCGCGCTGCTCTCCGTTGGATCTTCTCTATGTCTTGTATCAACCCTATCTGGTACGGATCCCACACTGCTGAGCAGTATTCAAGCAGTCGGCGAAGAATTATGCATTATCATGATTTTCATTTTTTGACGTTATCCCGGACGCGCGTACTAGACGCTCTAGGTATGCGCTCGTCCGGGCTAGGGGGATGAGCCCCCTAGAACTAGGTATGAAGTCCCGTACTTCGGCTTCGATATCGCCAGGCGTCCTAGTGTGAGTGCGCGCTGTCGTCTGCTCTGATGCGAGGCTAGCCTGTAGCGGCCTCTGGACTTAGGACCCTGCACACTCGTCACCCGCTCAGTGGCCGCGAGCGCGGCGCTCCCGGAGGTGGTGACGTATCGCGCGAGCCGGGAGGAGGCGGCGGCGGCGGCGGCGGCGGCGGCCGAGGCGAGGCCGGGGTTTATTGACTGTCGGCCGACCTCAAGCCGGCCAGCTGAACTCTGCGCGATCGTTTTTTGCGCGCGCTGACCGCCCGT
Organism: Schistocerca cancellata; assembly: GCF_023864275.1. Classification (NCBI taxonomy): domain Eukaryota; kingdom Metazoa; phylum Arthropoda; class Insecta; order Orthoptera; family Acrididae; genus Schistocerca; species Schistocerca cancellata. The sequence continues at coordinate 1,198,073,674 of NC_064626.1, forward strand.
GCCTTCCCATCGCGTCCCCAGCCGCGGCACAGCCAGCCGCACCACTCCGCGGCTGCGTTGCCGGTTTTCGCGAGGAAAGCAGAGGTGGCCCCGGAGACTCGATGGCGGCGGCGGCGGCGGAGGCGGCGGCGAGAAAAACGACCGCGAGCCGCCGGTGGCCGCTCGGCACCGGCTCTGTGTGTGTGTGTGTGTGTGTGTGTGTGCCCCACCTCCTCCCAGGACGCCCTCGTCTGCCACGCGCGGCCGTCCTCACCGCCGGGAATTCCGCTAAGAACTTCGCTCTGGCTTTCCCACTCTGCTGCGGAGTTTGCACTCGGGATTACCACTACTCTGCATCTACAGACGTGGATAAACAACTTTGATCTTCATAGTAAATTGACAAATCTGTGTCTCACATAAAGAGATGATTAGGACTGGCATTTCAGTACTGTCACCCTTAAGATTGAATGAGCATCTTTATTCGCTTTCGTATTCCATTTATTACTGTTTCGTCCTCGTGACATCCCATTGGTCGTAGACCCTATCTGGGTTTGATTGGGCGCCTGCAACTTTGTTAAAAGGGCATTCAGTATGTAAGGCAACACATTTCACAAGCTGCGTGTTGGGTACACAGTTCCGCGTAGTCAGCGCGTACACAACTTTCCCACTAGAGCGCGCCCCGCTAAGCACAACAGCGCAGGCGCAGCGCTCATCCGTCTCCACTCTACGAGATGGCGCTGCCTTAGAGACAGACCAAATTCTGCTTCCGCCGATCCACATATTAATATGTAACGCAGCCAATGAGATTGCTGCTAACGTAGAACCTTTTCTCCTCGCGGATCACACTCGCGCAGTGATACCTGAATGCGCGAGGTATTATAACGAGTGTAAGACCTCCAATTAGTCAGTCTGCATTTGTCTGCACCAGTCTGTACTAGTCTGTATTAGTCTGTACCAGTCTATAGTCAAATTTCAGTCTGCACCTAAGAAGATTATCATATTCCTGTACGTAGCCATGAAGATAAATGTATAGACACTTTGTCAAGTATCAGAGATATGTAAGAATAAGATTAACTTACCAAGACCAAAGGAACTTCAGATTGTCAATTGTAAATAGCACCCAGAATCAAGTTACGTAATGTTTCTGCTTGTTATTATTTTAATAAATGTGTGTGAAAATTAATCAAGTTCTGTTTACAGTTGGTCACCGTCAATCTGCTACTCTAAGCGTGCAAGTGGCATTTGTATCGTCTCACCTGATGGCAGAAGATAAACACGCCACGATAAGACCATGAGACATATTGCTGACACTCACCTACTTCGTCAGAGCGACAAGTCAAATAATCTGAAGGTGTGTCTACCGAAGGTCTTACAGTACACACACCACCCTTCGACATTGTCGTGAATAAAACAGTGACTCATATATAGAATAAATTACCTTTAATTTACGTCTATGGTCGCGAACTTTGTGTTCACAGATTACCAGTTTCGGTCTGTAATGACTATCTTCAGATCTGTGTTTTATAAAAACTGTGTCCTAGTGTATTGCATCCATAGAGGCATCGTCAAATGTTAAATGCTGGTGCTGATTTTGCATTCAAAATTTGACGATGCCACTATGGCTGTCGTACACTAGGACATTGTTTTCATAAACACAGATCTGAAGATGGTCATTATAGACCGAAACTGGTAATCTGTGAACAAAAAGGTCATGACCGTAGACGTAAATTATAGGAAATTTACTGCAACACAGTTTTTTCTCTGCCAATTTCGGTTGAAAAAATGCGGAATTTGTTCTGAGACATCATGGAATATTGCCGCTTCAGCCCGTTAGTCTCACGAATTTCCGATAGGTGGCGGAGCTATACGTAGTCTTCATAACTGGCGGGGAAACCAGGGCATCGCAAATATTCATAGTCACCTGGGGAATGTCTACGGAGATCCGGAAGTGAACAAAAGCACGGTGAGTCGTTGGGCGAGGTGTCTGTCATCGTCGAAACAAGGTCCGACCTCCTGTGTGCCTGTCGGACGCACACACGCGCAGTAAATTGAAGAATCGACTTCAGCGTGTTCGTCGCCACAAATGCAAACGAACTTCTCCTTCTCCATGACAACAAAAGGCCTCACACAAGTGTGCGCACAAACCTTCACTGGACTGTTCTTCCCCATCCACCCTACAGCCCGGATCTCCCACCTTCCGATCGATTTCCGTCTGTCAGGTCCAGTGAAGCACAAACTCCGCGGAAAGCAGTACATGCGGGGTGTTGACTCAGCAAGACGTTGGTTCCGACATCGACCTGTAGAGTGAAACCACGCGGGCATAAAGGGCCTCCCAGCGTGGTGCGTAAGGTAGTCGCATTGAACGGAGATTAAGTTGAAAAACAGGATTACGCATCCAAAAGAGTGAGGAGTAGTATGATGTATTCCAGAATGAAATTTTCACTCTGCAGCGGAGTATGCGCTGATTTTGAAACTTCCTGGCGGATTAAAACTGTGTGCCAGACCGAGACTCCAACTCGGGACTTTTGCAGGAAAACTTCTGTGAAGTTTGGAAGGCAGGAGACGAGGTACTGGCGGAAGTACGATTGTGGGGACGGGTCATGTGTCGTGCTTGGGTAGCTCAGTTGTTAGAGCACATGCCCGAGAAAGGCAAAGGTCCCGAGTTCGAGTCTCGATCTGGCACACAGTTTTAATCTGCCAGGATGTTTCAGTATACTGTATAGAAATCCTGAATAAAACCAACCTGCTTTCAGAAAAAAAACATGTTGCATTTTTAACTGAACTCCCCTCATATTTGACGCCACTTCAGCGACTTGCCCATTTTTGCGGTGAGAGTGAGGTGAAATGATTGAGACAGCTCAAACATCCGGTCCCTCAGCGAAGAGAATCTTCAACTGGGCTGGAAACTGAATCCAGGACCCCGCGGTCGAGAGACTGCAACGCAACCCAGATTTGACGGACTGTATGAACAAGGTCATTGTGTTTTGTTATTTTTATCTTTTTAACTTTTTTCTTTAAAATAGCCCAAATATCTTCAATTGGGGAAATGCCTGTTCTCTTTCCAGGGAAATGAAGTACATCTATGTATACCCATCCGATAAAATATCCCAACCTTCTTTTTTTTCTTATAGTAGTCGTTTGCCCTATACCACTGCAGCATCCGTCTGCAGAATCCCCCCTGTGTATTCAGCACTTTTAATTACTGATCATATCTCGTTTCCCTCCAACATCTTAGGACAGACGGGAGCAATTTTATGTTAAAGATTAACCATATTTAATAAATTCGCTTTCGGAAATAGTCTGTTTTTCGTTATATGTATTAACAGGCAGCGTTTGGTTTTAAAACAGTCACAATTATTTCGCCGATTTTAAAGGACAATGCAAAAGAAGGACTAGACGACAGTATCGATAAACTTAAGATACATTTTTATTTTTAGAAATTATAGGGCAGAACACAATTAACAAAAAATTTAATGTGTATTTCTTATAAAATAGTATTTTATGAATAAGCGCCACACATAGCGTGTTTCAGAGATATTGTAAAGTGAGTATCATGAATTTGTATCACACAGTCAGATAGATGAACTTAAGGAGATTCACACCGCCATTTGCAATAGGCCTACAGGGTGATTGATATTAACGTTTTAAAAAAAAACCTGAAGAGACGCAGATGACACCGAGACAAGTAATTCAATATAAGACACATGGGGCCGATAACGTCACGTTACAGACCAAAACTGGATAACAAATGCTGAACATCTGACGTAACCCGATAAAGTACCTCACAGCACGTGTATCGTCTGGGCTTTTCACCAGGCTACTCTCTATTCGAACACCTCTTGTAAACATGATCTGTTGTAATCGTAATAGTTGCAAAATTATTGTTTTCACAGTAACCAAGTAAAAGCTATTCTAACTTTGTGTTTATTTCCTTTTGACGCATCTTTTATTGATTGCAGACTTTATTAAAGGACACGTAAATAATTTACTGCTAGCGAAGCAATTTGGAAGCTTATACTTATTAGTGACGCAATACGACACGTTTCGCTTGTACTGTACTTTGCAAATAACCAGCGTAGACAGTGAGACCGCTTGGTAAAATAATGTACCTTACTTCACTGTAAACATGTATTGTCTACCGCAATGCGAAATAAATGCTATCTGCCAGACAGAAGTATCGAACCCTAAGACGTACGTTGCTTAAGCCAAGTAAACTGAGTACCCATCCAGCGCTTCACTTAAACTAAAGCCTCTGTCCCTATTGATTAAATTATCCGCCACTCTAACCTCGACTGCTTCCTTCAATACACAGTTCTAGAAATTCGTTTCGTGCAGCACGATGCTGGTATCTTCGTATTTTTTTTATGTGAGTTTAATGCCAAATGTGTAAGTGTTCAAGCGGCAACAAGTGTGGCCTATTGAAATACTCCGAATAATGCAACGGAATGTCGTCATAAGGATCTCTAGTGTCTAGCAGACAACGATTGTGTGAGGTTCCTTAGTGTAACTGGAAGTACATCCGATTTCCCCCGAATATTGGCTAAGGAAAGGTAACTTTGAAAAAGTTATGAGAGTGTCTGGTAAACTGTTAACTACCAAGAAAAAAGTAAAAAAAAAATGGTGATTCATGACATATTAATAGTAATCCATCAGATGTTAGAAAAAATGTTGAAATGAGTCTCCTAATGACTTTCAACCAGTTGAACTACTGTATCTGCTCTTCGTACAGTTGGTTTTATGTGGTCACTCCATTTTCAGTCGCTCCGGATGGTTACTCCCAGGTATTTTACGGTAGTTACTGTTACTAGTGACTTTCCGTCGATGGCGTTATCTCACAGTAATTGGTCGACCAGTTATTATCGAGCCGCCGCAGATCTTTCAGCATTTCGTTGGCGTTGCAAGCTTTCTGCAGAGAACGCCGCTGTCTGCAAACCACCTCACGAATCTTCCTACTAGGAAGATTATCCGCTAGGTCATTTACATACATAGTTAACAGTAACAGTCCTAAAACACTCCTTTCCGGTATTTCAGAAATTGCTTTAACAACTGCCGATTACATCCCATTAACATGTTGAGTTCTATCTGGTAGGAAGTCCTGAACCAATGACTCTGATCCGATACTCGGTAATTTGGTATTACGTTGACTGAACGACATTACAGGACTGTATCGCATGCCTTTTCCTGAAGTCAAGGGACACGACATCAAACTGGGAACCTTCATGCTATGGTTATCATAGACGAATAGAGCAAGTTGCGCCTCGCAAAACCTCTATTTACGGAATCCATGATTTAAAAAAAAATAAGTTTTGTTAGGGAAGAATTTGTTTTATGGGAGTAACTCTACAAGAAGATTATTAAGGTGTTAGAGTGCAACGTTTCTGAAGCCTTTCTGCTGCGTACCGTATTGAGAAGGTGAAGGTCACACTAGCTGCTACTGTACTCCCGCAAGTATACTCCCCTGGACGTGCCGCAACCCGCAGTACAAGAGTACCCCCGCCGAACGCAACGACTGCTATTCGTTTTGTTCATTGGAAAAATCATGCCGCTAGTCTTCCTGCCGAGAGGCGGCTACTGGCACAGAAGTGCCTCATACCAAAGACGGTCATCTTTATCCCAGATGTGTCTGGCTGATTGGCCCTAATGTTTACATCTCGCTTGCAGCTTACATGTTTTGCGACTCGGTCGGCAGCTATCCTGTGTCTGCTAGGCAACCTGGCCTACTGAGTTAGCTATCTGCTATCTGTTAGCTATCTGATCTATATAAATGACCTGGGTGACAATCTGAGCAGTTGTCTTAGGTTGTTCGCAGATGATGCTGTAATTTACCGTCTAGTAAGGTCATCCGAAGACCAGCACCAGTTGCAAAGCGATTTAGAAAAGACTGCTGTATGGTGTGGCAGGTGGCAGCTGACGCTAAATAACGAAAAGTGTGAGGTGAACCACAGGAGTTCCAAAGGAAATCCGTTGGAATTCGATTACTCGATAAATAGTACAATTCTCAATGCTGTCAATTCAACTAAGTACCTGGGTGTTAAAATCACGAACAACTTCAGTTGGAAAGACCACATAGATAATATTGTGGGGAAGGCGAGCCAAAGGTTGCGTTTCATTGACAGGACACTTAGAAGATGCAACAAGTCCACTAAAGAGACAGCTTACACTACACTCGTTCGTCCTCTGTTAGAATATTGCTGCGCGGTGTGGGATCCTTACCAGGTGGGAAATGACGGAGGACATCGAAAGGGTGCAAAAAAGGGCAGCTCGTTTTGTATTATCACGTATTAGGGGAGAGAGTGTGGCAGATATGATACGCGAATTGGGATGGAAGTCATTACAGCAAAGACGTTTTTCGTCGCGGCGAGATCTATTTACGAAATTTTTTCCGAATGCGAAAATATTTTGTTGAGCCGAACCTACATAGGTAGGAATGATCATCAAAATTAAATAAGAGAAATCAGAGCTCGAACAGAAAGGTTTAGGTGTTCGTTTTTCCCACGCGCTGTTCGGGAGTGGAATGGTAGAGAGATAGTATGATTGTGGTTCGACGAACCCTCTGCCAAGCACTTCAATTTGAATTGCAGAGTAGTCATGTAGATGTGGATGTAGATGTAGTTACCAGTTCCTGCCACTGAAAATTAAAGAAAGTCAAAGTTATTCTTCCAGTACGCAAAACCTAACGGTAATTCCCAAGTGTGTTTACTGGGACCAGTCTTGGAACTCAGGAAAGTATTCCTGCTTTTATTAGTGCGTTGTTGTGACATTTTGCGGCTGCTCTTATTAGTCAACTGGAGTCTCGTATTAGATGATGAAGTTGGACTGAAGGAAATGCGAAGTGTTACATCATGAGCACACTCATCGAATGCTACTCCACTATAACCTGGCCTGTGGGATATGCTGATTAGTATTTCATCCTTGCGACAGCTTATTTTACGTACTTTCAGTACGGAAAAATCCCAGTCCTACAAATGATTGGCCTGAGTACATGATGGCTATCGAAAGCGTGTCACATACAGGAAGGTTTCAGGTAATGATCGAAATACAGCATGCCCTGATGAACTAGACGTACAGCTTATTACCAACTTTCGGTCTTTGAGAAAGGCCAGATCGTTGGGATGAGGTACAGTGGAGTACCATACCGAAATATATACAGATCGACAGGAAGTTGTCTGTAGCGTTACAGTTACAGGATGAGTGGTGGCGAATTGGGCTCACGACAACAGTGTGACAAGAAAATTATGAATGAATAGTAGGATTGTTCGACTTTCTCTGAGAAATAAAACGAAAGTATAAAGGTTACGGACATCGTCCGTTGAGAAAAGATTTCTGTGCACTGTATTGAGCGATCGAGTTGCCAGGCGTCATTCACCGGTGCCACGCAACAGAGACTGACATGTTGTAGAGACGGAATGTTTCTGATTGTCAGATTCACGATATCGTAGACGTCTTCGTGAAATATCTCAATAAGCAACCATCTGCTGGAATCATGAGGTGGGAAACATTAAAACAGGACTACTTCTATAATTTTTACTTGCATATCTGGGTGAACAGATATTGTTGTCGATTGATAGCCGTCCGAAATTACTTTCTAAATAAATTTGCTGAATGAGAATAACTTGGGTTAAACCGTGTTAGGTACAGATGTACTCTCTATTGGTGACACAAAAAGAATTGTGACAGGCTGGGACTTGGACCCGGATTCCCCGCTTACCACAAGTAGTCGCCTTAATCGTTAGGCTATCCGGACAGGCATCCTGAACCGACACAAACTTTCAAATGTCACACAGTCTTCATCTGTAGACAGTAGTCCCCTACGTCCATCACTGAATGCTCGGAGTAGAGTTGTAAAACAACCGTAACCTACTACAGACTGTCATTAGTAGAGGGTAAAAATGGTTCAAATGGCTCTGAGCACTATGGGACTTAACATCGGAGGTCATCAGTCCCCTAGAGTTATAACTACTTAAACCTAACTAACTTAAGGACACCACACACATCCATGCCCGAGGCAGGATTCGAACCTGCGACCGTAGCAGCAGCGCGGACACAAGCGCCTAGAATCGCTCGGCCACCGCGGCCAGCTTAGTGAGGGTAAACTACGGTTGTTTTCCTAGCAGCTTTAGTCAGTTAAAGTGGTACCAGGTTACATACAGATAAAATGTGTTACATACCTGTCGGGCATTATCTCATTATCAATCATTGTCATACTAAATTCTCCTAAAAACAGGAGTGGTGAGCCGTCTGGAAACTAGGTCAGGCTACAGACACATCAAAAAATGTTTTGCATCACCTCAGTTCCCAGAGTTCCGGAACCTGTACAGAAAACTGGATTAGAGATTAACACAAACATCATTTTCGCCCTTTTTATTGCTCATGAAAACCACACATTGCATGTTGTACCGCCATACAGTGAGACCTTCAAAGTTGGTGGTCCAGATTGCTGTACACACCAGTACCTCTAATACTCAGTAGCACATCCTCTTGCATTGATCCATGCCTTTAGTGGTCGTGGCATACTATCCACAAGTTCATCAAGGTACTGTTGGTCCAGATTGTGCCACTCTTCAACGGCGATACGGCGTAGAGCCCTTTACAGTGGTTTGTGGGTCACGCCGCCCATAAAGAGTCCTTTTAAATCTATCCCAGGCATGTTCCACAGGGTTCATATCTCGAGAACATGCTAGTCACTCTAGTCGAGCGATGTCGTTATCCTGAAGGATGTCATTCACAATATGTGCACGACGAGGACGCGAATTGTCGTCTAAGAAGACGAATGCCTTGCCATTATGCTGCCGATATGGTTGCACTATCGGTCGGAGAATGGCATTCATGTATCGTACAGCCGTTACGGCACCTCCCATGATCACTAGTGACATTCGTCGGCGCCACATAAAGCCACCCCAAAACAGCAGGGAACTGCACTCGCTGGACAGTGTGTCTATGGCGTTCAGCCTAACCGGGTTGTCTGCAAACACGTTTCCGACGATTGTCTGGTTGAAGGCATATGCGACACTCGTCGGTGAAGAGAACGTGATGCCAATCCTGAGCGGTCCATTCGGCATGTTTTTGAGCCTATCTGTACTGCGTTGCATGGTGTCGTGGTTGCAAAGATGGACCTCGCCACGGACGTCGGGAGTGAAGTTGCGCATCATGCAGCCTATTGCGCAAAGTTTGAGTCGTAACAGGACGTCCTGTGGCTGCACGAAAAGTATTATTCAACACTGTGGCGTTGCTGTCGGGGTTCCTCCGAGCCATAATCAGTAGGTAGCGGTCATCCACTGCAGTAGTAGTCCTTGGGCGGCCTCAGTGAGACATGTCATCGACAGTTCCTGTCTCTCTCTATCTCGTCCATGTCTGAACAACATCGTTTTGGTTCACTCAGAGACGCCTGAATACAGCAAGCAGATTCAGAGGGATGTAGGTTGCAGTAGTTACTTTGCTTTAGTTACTCGTAAATGAAAAGGCTTGCATAGGATCAATTTGCATGGAGAGCTGCAACAAACCAGTATTTGGACTAAAGATCACAGCAACTGTTACTTATTAGCACATTTGAAACTTTCAATGTTTCATTCACATTTTACTTGAAAATAGTTATTTTGTAGTGTGAAACAGAGGATTTTTCTAGTTGCAATGAGGAAAAAACACGGATTTAAAATATACAGCCACAGAGCGCAATTTCCTCAATATAAAGGCAAATTAACTAACAGGTTAAACATCGCTTCAGTACTTCGTCGAATTTATATAAAACATGTGTTTGTTATTCATGTACAACTTTCGCAGTTATGAATAATAACATTAAATTTTTGCCTTTCATCAAGACGAATAACATTCGATTAAGTACAAAAAAAGAGCTACACTCCTGGAAATTGAAATAAGAATACCGTGAATTCATTGTCCCAGGAAGGGGAAACTTTATTGACACATTCCTGGGGTCAGATACATCACATGATCACACTGACAGAACCACAGGCACATAGACACAGGCAACAGAGCATACACAATGTCGGCACTAGTACAGTGTATATCCACCTTTCGCAGCAATGCAGGCTGCTATTCTCCCATGGAGACGATCGTAGAGATGCTGGACGTAGTCCTGTGGAACGGCTTGCCATGCCATTTCCACCTGGCGCCTCAGTTGGACCAGCGTTCGTGCTGGACGTGCAGACCGCGTGAGACGACGCTTCATCCAGTCCCAAACATGCTCAATGGGGGACAGATCCGGAGATCTTGCTGGCCAGGGTAGTTGACTTACACCTTCTAGAGCACGTTGGGTGGCACGGGATACATGCGGACGTGCATTGTCCTGTTGGAACAGCAAGTTCCCTTGCCGGTCTAGGAATGGTAGAACGATGGGTTCGATGACGGTTTGGATGTACCGTGCACTATTCAGTGTCCCCTCGACGATCACCAGTGGTGTACGGCCAGTGTAGGAGATCGCTCCCCACACCATGATGCCGGGTGTTGGCCCTGTGTGCCTCGGTCGCATGCAGTCCTGATTGTGGCGGTCACCTGCACGGCGCCAAACACGCATACGACCATCATTGGCACCAAGGCAGAAGCGACTCTCATCGCTGAAGACGACACGTCTCCATTCGTCCCTCCATTCACGCCTGTCGCGACACCACTGGAGGCGGGCTGCACAATGTTGGGGCGTGAGCGGAAGACGGCCTAACGGTGTGCGGGACCGTAGCCCAGCTTCATGGAGACGGTTGCGAATGGTCCTCGCCGATACCCCAGGAGCAACAGTGTCCCTAATTTGCTGGGAAGTGGCGGTGCGGTCCCCTACGGCACTGCGTAGGATCCTACGGTCTTGGCGTGCATCCGTGCGTCGCTGCGGTCCGGTCCCAGGTCGACGGGCACGTGCACCTTCCGCCGACCACTGGCGACAACATCGATGTACTGTGGAGACCTCACGCCCCACGTGTTGAGCAATTCGGCGGTACGTCCACCCGGCCTCCCGCATGCCCACTGTACGCCCTCGCTCAAAGTCCGTCAACTGCACATACGGTTCACGTCCACGCTATCGCGGCATGCTACCAGTGTTAAAGACTGCGATGGAGCTCCGTATGCCACGGCAAACTGGCTGACACTGACGGCGGCGGTGCACAAATGCTGCGCAGCTAGCGCCATTCGACGGCCAACACCGCGGTTCCTGGTGTGTCCGCTGTGCCGTGCGTGTGATCATTGCTTGTACAGCCCTCTCGCAGTGTCCGGAGCAAGTGTGGTGGGTCTGAGACACCGGTGTGAATGTGTTCTTTTTTCCATTTCCAGGAGTGTATAATTGCATATATTTTTTATGTTTGTGTATGTTAACTGTACTTGCATCAAAAGTAATTGCATTGTTTACATAAAAGGGCAGAAGTTACCTGATCAAACAATTTTTGTTACTCATAGACTGATAAGCCAACACATTTAGACCACTGTCCACCACGACGTTAGATGCCGCCTGGTGGCGTTGCGGATACGTGACGAGGTGACAAAAGCGTGTAGGCGGAGCAGAGCCCTTAGCGAAGATATGGGCCGCAAATGAAGAAATTCATTGAGACAAGCGACTTTGACAAAGGGTAGATTATTATTATGCAGAGACTGTGAACGAGTATCTCGGAAACGGTGAAGCTGATCGAATGTTTACGTGCTATTGTCAGCGTCTACTGAAATTGGTCGTCTCCACAAACACCGTCATGGAGGTGAACGACGGCTCGAAACGTGCAGCAGGTGGCGGGCACGGGCTGGTGGGAGCAGTGTTATGCTGTGGGAGACACTCTCCTGCGCTGCCGACCACCTGCATCATTCCTTCAAGCTTGATGCCTTTCCCGATGGCTCTGTCATTTTTCAGCAGCACAAATGTCCGTCTGTCGGAGCCAGAACCACGATACAGTGGTTTGAGGAGCGTCATCGTGAACTCACATTGATGTCTCAGCTACCAAATTCGCCTGAAGTGAATCCTATGGAATTCATCTGGATCGCCATCGAGAGTCATTACCGCTTACGCACATCAGAGGCCAATTATTTACGCGAATTACATGACTTGTGCGTAGACATCTGATGCGACGTACCTCGACAAACCTACCAACAAACTGTCGTATCCCTGATATGCAGACTCAGTGATGTGTATCGTTTCAAAGATGTACTAGTAAGGAATTAAACAGGTGGTTATAATGTTTTGCCTCATCAGTGTTAAATGAAAATTATACTTTGTAAGTGTGGTGTCACCGCCAGACACCACACTTGCTAGGTGGTAGCTTTAAATCGGCCGCGGTCCATTAGTACATGTCGGACCCGCGTGTCGCCACTGTGAGTAATTGCAGACCGAGCGCCACCACACGGCAGGTCTAGAGAGACGTACTAGCACTCGCCCCAGTTGTACGACGACTTTGCTAGCGACTACACTGACGAAGCCTTTCTCTCATTTGCCGAGAGATAGTTAGAATAGCCTTCAGCTAAGTCCATGGCTACGTCCTAGCAAGGCGCCATTAACCATATCTAGAGAGAGTCTCACTTGTATCATCAAGAATGCTGTATACAAATGATGGATTAAAGTTAAGTATTACAGAAGCTACGTACTTTTCTTTATAGCATTCATTACGTATCCTGTTTTAGACCTCAGCAAGCCTGCTTGAATTTAACGCGTGCATTTCGGCTACTTCCGAGTGGCGTGTCTGTCTTGATACGCCACAACAGTAAGGACATAGAATACACGATGCACAAACACCGAATGATGTGTGATTCTATTTATGCGAAAAAAAAACAACCACACACATTCTCTCACACACTCATTTATGTTTCTTTCCCTACTAATGATACCAATACTACCGGTAATCCTACCCTTTACTGCATCATTTATGTAGGTACCAAAACTATCGAACGGTATTTGTGGTAGGGCACACTTGTAGCTCGAAGTTAATCTTTGTATTCATGTGCAAGTGAGAATAACGACCCTAAGAGGAATCAAGATCTATGATATTATCGTCGTTTGCACGCCTCAGCATCGAATATTTTCTTGCACTGCTGACGATAGACAGACGTTTGTGAGGCGCGCACGGATAGCCTCGCGGTTAAGGAGACCACCCGCCAGAAGCTGGAAGTCCGAGTTCGAGTCGCGGTCCAGCACAAATTTTCATATGTCAGCCACAGGTAGGGCATTAATACCTAACGCAGCTTGTACTGTTTTTCCTGGATAGACTTGGGTTTGAAAAAATATTTAAACTAAACCAATATGATAAATTTTATTAATAATCGACAAGTACGCCAAATAATAAGAGATACAACTACAATGTTATTCCATGGACTCTTGCGCTTCTATGCATGATCTATCTTTCCTTTGTCATTCGCTTACCTGCTTGGATTCGGACCAAAGAGGACGTTCTTGTGTAAAGCTCTTCATGCTGTACCAGCCGATAATGTAAGTTGTACCTAAAACCCGAAAAATATAATGGTTATTTTGTCAAAAGAATTTGTGTATGTGGTCAATCTATTGTGAGTCTGATACCTCTATTGCCTTAAGTAGATATGGGCCTTAACAAAGAATTTTCGTTGTTAGGAGTCATCTTAGAAAAATCTTTAACACTTTTCCTTTAGCTCAACTACGAGACGTGCCGTCGGTTAGGACAATTAACTTTATTTCAGATCCCACGAGACCGGAGGCACCTACTACTGAAATAACAATTTTATTTACAGATATTCTTTATGTAACGAGATAACATCCCAGGCACAAAAGGTCTGGTCACAGGATTCCAGTTCCAATATAGGATTTCATTTGTAGATGCCACTCTTGTTATATTGGGGAATCGAGACGCAACCACGATAAGTTACGTATTAAGTAGTGTTCATCGAACAGACTTGGCAAATATTCTCTGGTGCGATAAGCACACGACTTCTCACGATTCTGTAATAATCTCCATAGTGTTGGGAAATAAGAAAAGGAAAATTAATTATCGATGATTACGTAACTACCCTGAGAACTGAGCTAGTTACTGAGTGCTTATACACGTCGGGCTAAATTAAACAACATATTACACTGTTAATAGTATTCCTACATTAGTTATTTCTCTTTTATGCTGAGCCACTGCATTAATGTGTGTTTCTTTTTTTATATAAATCACGTATCATATTTTATTTTATTACATTACACTAATAGTTACAAAACATAAACATTTTTTTTATTTTATTACATTACACTTGGCGCCGGTAGTAAGTGTTCTGTAGCAACTATGATTGAATATTTAAAGATGTAAACAACCCTGCGTGAGCAGCGCCTATTAGACGGAGGGGGTCCGACAGTCGATCAGTTCCAGTCATTCCACCAGGAAGTAGGTACACGGATCTTGTAGTCTGTAGTTCAACCATGCTTAGACCGTCAACACCACGGTTCAATCGCGTCCGCATTGTTGGCGAGGTCCATCTTTGCAATCACACCATGCAACGCGGTACAGATGGGCCCAACAACATGCCGAATGGACCGCTCAGCATTGGCATCACGTTCTCTTCACCGATGAGCCTTCAACCTGACAATCGTCGGAGACGTGTTTGGAGGCAACCCGTCAGGATGAACGCCTTAGACGCACTGTCCAGCGAGTGCAGCAGGGTGAAGGTTCCCTGCTGTTTTGGGGTGCTATAATGTGGGGCAGACGTACGCCGCTGTCGGTAATGAAAGGTGCCGTAACGCCTGTTCGATGCGTGAATGCCATCCACTGACCGATAGTGCAACCATATCGACAGCATACTGGCGAGGCATTCATCTTCATAGACGATATGAAACGTCCCCTTAGAACAATTATACATGACTGTGCTTGAACTGACACACAATATTTTTTTAGCGCAACGCAATCTGACTTTCAGAAATCCCTACAGAGGAATGGCCCTGACTAACATTAACCTGTACCTTTCACAAATCACTTACCTCACAAAAATCTTCGTTACTCAAGCTACTGCAATACAGCAAGCGCCACTACTGCAAGCTAAATAAGAGATTCAAACTACAGAAGGCACTAACTACTGATAGGCATAGTTAGCAATTGAAAGATGTTAGTAGAGAACAAACAATGTATTTACCTTAACAGTCATAATATATGTATAGTAGTTCATGACATCCAGTGTTACAAATTTCAAAACTCCGCCATCTCTCTCCCCACATCCACCACTGCTGGCGGCTCACCTCCAACTGCGCAACGCTACGCGCTGTTAACATTCAGCTGCCGCTGCCCAACGCTAGAATGGCAGACAACAATGCAAACTAGCCACAGACTGCACACAGCACAGCCAATGATTTTCATACAGAGCACTACGTAACGTTGCCAATAAGAAAACATAAACAGCCTACTTACATAGCCCCCATGCTCCCCACAAAAAATTTTACAAATTGTTTTGGGCACTGGGCAATACATATTTGTTAAAATTTTTCATAATCGTAATTACAATAACAAAGAAATCAAATGCACACACTTATTGATACAATGTTGGTCAAAAGCTAAAATTTTCTCACAGTCCATAAAGATAGTCCTGATCATTCATCATAATAGTAATTACAGTTTTTGTTTTTCACAAAGTCTCATTAGTAAAAGAAATTGCACACAGAAGTAGTGGATTTCCATGCAGTCTTGAAGAAGTAGTGTTGTCCTTCCAATGGAAAGACAGTGCTGACTTTTGAAATGCAGACAGGTAATGGGCCACAACAGAGCAAACCCACAGCAGAGTCAGTCGAAGTTTTGAAGAATATTGGTAGGAAGGTCATCACAGAGCAGACCCACTGTAGTCCTGGTAGAGATTACGGTATTGGTGGGCCACCAGAGGTGCAGACCCACTGCAGTCCTTGTAGAGATAATGGTACTGGTGGGCCATCAAAGATGCAGACCCACTGTAGTCCTTGTAGAGACGGCCAGCAGCCATCTATTGGGACCGTGCGGGTGCATAATCACCATCGAAGAGTCTTGTGGAGAATATAGCAAGTCCATAAACACCACCTGTGCACTCACAATTTTTTTAAGGAGATTCTCTCTACAATTACGCACTAGCAATAAACAATAGCTACACTAATTACACAACCTACAAGAAAAAATCAGAAGATTCCAGGGAGGTATCCTCGGCTAAGGGTCGACATATGAAACGTCCCCTTAGAAAAATTATACATGACTGTGCTTAAACCGACAAACAATATTTTTTTAGCGCAACGCAATCTGACTTTCAGAAATCCCTACAAAGGAATGGCCCTGACTAACATTAACCTGTAACTTTCACCAATCACTTACCTCACAAAAATCTTCGTTACTCAAGCTACTGCAATACAGCGAGCGCCACTACTGCAAGCTAAATAAAGGATTCAAACTACAGAAGGCACTAACTACTGATAGGCATAGTTAGCAATTGAAAGATGTTAATAGAGAACAAACAATGTATTTGCCTTAACAGTCATAATATATATAGTAGTTCATGACATCCAGTGTTACAAATTTCAAAACTCCGCCATCTCTCTCCCCACAACCACCACTGCTGGCGGCTCACCTCTAACTGCGCAACGCTACGCGCTGTTCACATCCAGCTACCCAACACTACAATGGCAGACAACAATGCAAACTAGCCACAGACTGCACACAGCACAGCCAGTGATTTTCATACAGAGCGCTACGTAACGTTGCCAATAAGAAAACATAAACAGCCTACTTACAACGATAATTCGCGCCCCCGTCGTGCACATATTGTGAATAACACCCTTCAGGATAACGACATCGCTCGACTAGAATCACCAGCGTTTTCCAAATATGAACTCTATAGAACAAGCCTGGGATAGATTGAAAACGACTTTTTATGCTCGACGTGACCCACCAACCACTCTGTGCCTTGATAAAGTTGTGGATAGTATGCCACGACGAATATAGGCAAGCATCAATCCAGCAGGACGTGCCACGGAGTATTAGAGGTATCAGTGTGTACAGCAGTCTGGACCACCAGCTTTGAAGGTCTCGCTGTATGGTGGTACAACATACGAGGGCAGTTCAATAAGTAATGCAACACACTTTTTTTCTGAAACAGGGGTTGTTTTATTCAGCATTGAAATACACCAGGTTATTCCCCAATCTTTTAGCTACACAACACTATTTTTCAACGTAATCTCCATTCAATGCTACGGCCTTACGCCACCTTGAAATGAGGGCCTGTATGCCTGCACGGTACCATTCCACTGGTCGATGTCGGAGCCAACGTCGAACTGCATCAATAACTTCTTCATCATCCGCGTAGTGCCTCCCACGGATTGCGTCCTTCATTGGGCCAAACATATGGAAATCCGACGGTGCGAGATCGGGGCTGTAGGGTGTATGAGGAAGAACAGTCCACTGAAGTTGTGTGAGCTCCTCTTGGGTGCGAAGACTTGTGTGAGGTCTTGCGTTGTCATGAAGAAGGAGAAGTTCGTTCAGATTTTTGTGCCTACGAACACGCTGAAGTCGTTTCTTCAATTTCTGAAGAGTAGCACAATACACTTCAGAGTTGATCGTTTGACCATGGGGAAGGACATCGAACAGAATAACCCCTTCAGCGCCCCAGAAGACTGTAACCATGACTTTACCGGCTGAGGGTATGGCTTTAAACTTTTTCTTGGTAGGGGAGTGGGTGTGGCGCCACTGCATTGATTGCCGTTTTGTTTCAGGTTCGAAGTGATGAATCCATGTTTCATCGCCTGTAACAATCTTTGACAAGAAATTGTCACCCTCAGCCACATGACGAGCAAGCAATTCCGCACAGATGGTTCTCCTTTGCTCTTTATGGCATTCGGTTAGACAACAAGGGACCCAGCGGGAACAAACCTTTGAATATCCCAACTGGTGAACAATTGTGACAGCACTACCAACAGAGATGTCAAGTTGAGCACTGAGTTGTTTGATGGTGATCCGTCGATCATCTCGAACGAGTGTGTTCGCACGCTCCGCCATTGCAGGAGTCACAGCTGTGCATGGCCGGCCCGCACGCGGGAGATCAGACAGTCTTGCTTGACCTTGCGGCGATGATGACACACGCTTTGCCCAACGACTCACCGTGCTTTTGTCCACTGCCAGATCACCGTAGACATTCTGCAAGCGCCTATGAATATCTGAGATGCCCTGGTTTTCCGCCAAAAGAAACTCGATCACTGCCCGTTGTTTGCAACGCACATCCGTTACAGACGCCATTTTAACAGCTCCGTACAGCGCTGCCACCTGTCGGAAGTCAATGAAACTATACGAGACGAAGCGGGAATGTCTGAAAATATTCCACAAGAAATTTCCGGTTTTTTCAACCAAAATTGGCCGAGAAAAAAAATGTGTTGCATTACTTATTGAACTGCCCTCGTACAATGTGTGGTTTTCAGGAGCAATGAGAAGGGCGGAAATGATGTTTATATTGATCTCTATTCCAATTTTCTACACAGGTTCGAGATCTCCCGGAATCGAGGTGAAGCAAATGTTTTTTTGATGTCTGTAATTAAATTTTCCTTGAGACATTTGAATCTCAGCTTTATCTACGATAATGACAGAAGCTGAAGAAATGAATTAAAATTTTTGCCACTGCCAGAACTAGCCAGGTGGGACAGCCATTACACGACCATAGCAGTGCACGTTGTAGAACTGCACGGATTACCCCAGTCCAATGACGCCCCTAACACTAACTTCGGTTACCGCTTTCTCCTTATTTTCCCCTTCTTAACTCATCAATATTGCCGAGGACCTCCGGTATATGTATGATATACTCCAACACAGTCCAGAATGTTTGGCTATGCACATGACTGTGCAGTAGTCATCCAACACAACTGAAAAAATGCAAACTTAAGATCTAGACATTTTAAGCCAACATTTCTTAAACGGAAGTTACACCCAAATTCGAATAAAACAGAACTTGCATATTTTCATGTGTCTAATAGATGGTCACTCAGAGCCCTTGATATTTAGTAAGAGGGAGACAAATGTTCATCATAGCATGCATTCAAATACCTTTGCATCACATTAGAGAGGGTACTTTCTTTTGATGAGCACTCGACACGAACAACTGCTAAACTCAAAAGCAGAAACAACACTCTCCATCAACTCTGTAGCAGTTGGTGGGAATCGTCAACAGACACCCTTCGAGTATCAGCACTCGGATTGGTATACTCAACAGCAACCTGATGTCTTGATAAAAATAAAAATAAATGTAGACATAGAGCTTAGCAAAGTCACGTGCAATCTAGTCCCACAAACAGGTTACCTATCTTGAGCCACATTCCACCTCCTAATATCAGACGGTAAAGCGTGGTGCTGTGTGAATACCAGAAGATGCAGCTGACACAGATCTTCCAGTTCTGAAAGGTGTGTTTCTTGCAGAGAGAAAAAGACTAAGCTCAAGATACTCCACTCTTACCACAGTCAGGGCTCTCAAGGAAAATGAATTCGTTACCATCGCTGAATGGAAATGCTTTTGGCAACAAATCTGTCCTCCGCAGTGCCTGAAACAGCCCTGCATACAGAAGAAACCCACTGGATTCGTCAGCCTCGCGCAGTTTGGACTACCTGGACCGTATCCGAAAGGGCCATGGAAGATGTGCCGACACTGTCTACAAGTGAGGCAAATTTTCATCACTATCGCGTGACTATGCTGCGGATGGACAGACAGCTGCTCATGTTGTATCTACATGTCGCGCACATACCTACAATAGTCCTTTCAAGGATTTCATGACAGCAACGAAGGGTGTGATGAAATACATAGACCATGATATCAGTATACAGCTGAAGCCATTTATACTATGTTATGCTAGAGAACCTTGTTTAAATGTTGACAAGTAGTAGTGTTTATTCTTTGGAAATGTGGTGCGATAAAATAAATAAATAAATACTCCTAAATGACCTCCAGATTTAATTATGTATCTTCCTAGTATAATGCAAGTTATAACAACAAAAATTTTGTTGCTTGTTGTCCTCGTTGTGTTGCACTTTGAATGACCAGAAGTGTAGAAGAGAGATGGAGTGTAGCGGTGAAACATTGTGAGCGACAAGCGGGGAGAGGCACCGGTAAGCGGCAGAGGCTAATTTGTGGCCGGCGTCGTACTCAGGCGCGGACGGCCCCGAGAAAACACAAAAAGAAGACGAAACGCTGGTTCGGAGGGGGCCAGGAGTCTGCCTCCAGTCGCGACACCGTCAGACGCCGAAAAACCATTTCTGGGCGAGAGGCCACGGGCGGCAAAAACGAGACCAGCAGCCAGCAGCCGCCGTCAGCGCCTCTGGCGGCGACGCCGGGCAGTGCGGCCAACAGCGCGCTCTTTGTCCGTCTCTGTCGCACGACGCACAGCTTGTAGGGATTACTTTAGCAGTTATATTAATGAATTGGATCAATATCATAAAGTCTGTCACTAGACAACACTACTGGCCAGTAAAATTGATACACCCAGAAGAAATGCAGATGATAAACGGGTATTCATTGGACAGATATATTACACTAGAACTGACTTGTGATTATATTTTCATGCAATTTGGGTGCACAGATCCTGAGAAATCAGTACCCAGAACAACCACCTCTGGCCGTAGTAACGGCCTTGATACGCCTGGGCATTGAGTCAAACAGAGCTTGGATGGCGTGTACAGCTACACCTGCCCGTGCAGCTTCAACACGATACAACAGTTCATCACGAGTAGTGACTGGCGTATTGTGACGAGCCAGTTGCTCGGCCACCATTGACCAGACGTTTTCAATTGGTGAGAGATCTGGAGAATGTGCTGGTTAGGGCTGTAGTCGAACATTTTCTGTATCCAGAAAGGCGCGTACAGGACCTGAAACATGCGGTCGTGCATTATCCTGCTGAAATGTAGGGTTTCGCAAGGATCGAATGAAGTGCAGAGCCACGGGTCGTAACACATCTGAAATGTAACGTCCACTGTGCAAAGTGCCGTCAATGCGAACAAGAGGAGACCGAGACGTGTAACCAATGGCATCCCATACCATCACGCCAGGTGATACGCCAGTATGGCGATAACGAATACACGCTCTCAATGTGCGTTCACCGCGATGTCGCCAAACACGTATGCGGCCATCATGATGCTGTAAACAGAACCTGGATTCATCCGAAAAAATGACGCTTTGCCTTTCGTGCACCCAGGTTCGTCGTTGACTATACCATCGAAGGCGCTCCTGTCTGTGATGCAGCGTCAAGGGTAACCGCAACCATGGTCTCCGAGCTGATAGTACATGCTGCGGCAAACGTCGTCGAACTGTTCGTGCAGATGACTGTTGTCTTGCAAACGTCCCCATCTGTTGACTCCGGGATCAAGACGTGGCTGCACGATCCGTTACAGCCATGACGATAAGATGCCTATCATCTCGACTGCTAGTGATACGAGGCCGTTGGGGTCCAGCACAGCGTTCCGTATTACCCTCCTGCACCCACCGATTCCATATTCTGCTAACAGTCATTGGATCTCGACGAACGCGAGCAGCAATGTCGCGATACGATAAACCGCAATCGCGATAGGCTACAATCCGACCTTTATCAAAGTCGGAAACGTGTTGGTACGCATTTCTCCTCCTTACACAAGGCATCACAACAACCTTTCACCAGGCAACGTTGGTCAACTGCTGTTTGTGTATGAGAAATAAGTCCGAAACTTTGCTTATGTGAGCACGTTGTAGGTGTCGCCACCGGCGCCAACCTTATGTGAATGCTCTGAAAAGCTAATCATTTGCATATCACAGCATCTTCTTCCTGTCGGTTAAATTTCACGTCTGTAGCACGTCATCTTCGTGGTGTAGCAATTTTAATGGCCAGTAGAGTAAGTGGATTATGGATGGAAAAGACCCTCCGTAGTTTACTAATCAGATCCCGAAAATGCTGAGGAAACAGAGAACGTTGAACTCTCTGTTCAAAACAGAACGCGCAAACGTCGACAGACAAAAGTTAGTAGAAATTCGTGTACTTGTAAGAAGATCAAGGCACAAAGCATACAACAATTTCCAGTGTCACATCTTAGCGAAATATAACGCGGAGAATCCGAGAAAATTCTGCTCACACTTGAAAGTAGTCATCGGGTGGAAGTCTTATATCCAGTCAGTCGTCGAACAGTCTGGGGTGGCAATAGAAGACAGCAAAGTAAAATCTTAAGTTTAAATTTCATGTTTAAGAAACCTTTCGCGCAAGATGATCATCCAGACATACCGTCTTTTAACTGTCGCACAAACTCCAAAACAGAGGTCGTAGAAATAGGCACCATTGCGAGGTCCAGATGGAATCCCAGTTCGGTTTTACATAGAACACTCAGAGGCGTAAGGCCCTTAATTAGCTGGCGTTTATTGCGATTCTTTCTCCCAGCGAGTGGAAAAAAGCGCAGGTTACTCATATTGAAAGAAAAAGTACGGACCCCATAAATACAAACTAATAACGTGGGTTTGATCCAGAATTCTTGAACCCATTCTGAGGTGGAATACGATAAATTTTCTTGAGACGGAAAAGCTTCTGTTCACCAGTCAGCATCGATTTGGAAAGCACTGATCTTGCAAAATTCATCTCGCCCTTTTCTCACATGATACCCTACAGTCCATGGATGCAGAGCAACAGGCAGATTTCATATTCCTAGATTTCCTGAAAGCGTTTGACTTGGTGCCACAGTGCAGACTGTTGACGACGGTCTGAGCATAGGGTTAGGTTACCATATATGAGAGTAATTCGAAGACTTTTTAAAAAATAGAACCCAGTAGGCCTGTGTTGTTCCCGAGGACAAGGTTATCGTCAGGAATGCCCTAGGGAAGTGTGATAGGGCCAGTGTTTTTCTCTACGTACTAGCGCCCGCTGCTTCACCCTCGTAGACTGAATGGTCTGTACAGACACATTTCTTTTTGTTCTTTAATCGAATTTTTATGTTGTTCACAATTTGCAACAGCATCTAAACACTAATTAAGCCCACAGAAGACTGTTCATTTCTGAATCTACTTCTGACCAAAAGCTGATTGTGTAGCTTGAGTCCAAGGTTTATGTTAATCATGCTTTTTCCGTTATTGTTATGATATTTCCGTAGGAACTTTCATCATCAAACACACATTTCTTTATGTGTGAGTGAGAAGTGAAATACGAAATTTCATAGCTTTACATTTTTTAATGTAACGAAATATTTTCCTAAGAATTTTCGTCCCCTATTTCACCCCTTTAGGGGCTGAATTTCCAAAAACAGTTAAACACATATTTTTTATTTCTAAGAGAGAACACAAATACAAATTTATATGGATTTAGCTTTGAAAATACGTACACAATGACACAATTGCGTAAAACTTTTCTTCCCCTGTTTAACTCCGTTAGGAGTCTGAATTTCCTAAAACAATGAACACGTTTCTCTTTTCTTATTATTTCTTACCGAGAAGTTGTAATATCTGACACCGATCAGGAGCCGACCAGAAGACGGACGTCTTCGACCGCTTTCGTGTATCCTGTGGCAAAGCTGTGCCAGACTGGAAACACGACATTCTAGTATGAAATACAGATTTAAATTGATAGAATTGAAATATATTTAACGTAAGAAAAATAATATTTTTTTTTATCATACTAGAAAGTCAAATACCACTCTTCATAGATGTAGCTTTAAAAATGCTTTAGTTGCTCTTTCGTGATGAGTTGTTTTAAAAAAAATTTCACTAAAAATAATGGCTCTGAGCACTATGTGACTTAACTTCTGAGGTCATCAGTCGCCTAGAACTTAGAACTAATTAAACCTAACTAACCTAAGGACATCACACACATCCATGCCCGAGGCTGGATTCGAACCTGCGACCGGAGAAACTTTCACTCACTATTTTAGCTCACGAGGGGGGAGGGTGTGCTGATGCACGTATTTATTTATTTGTGATCGAAAAACCAAATACCAATTTTTGTAAGTCTAGATTCAAAATTGCGTTATCAGCGAGTAATTTTCAAAAAGCATTTCATTCCATATTTCATCCCCTTCGCTGTGGAATTCCGAAAAATCTCTTCTTATAAGACGCCTACAGTATACGATCAACACTCTCTGCAAATTTCAGATTTCCGTCCTTAGTGGTTTCAGCTGGGCAATGATGAGTCAGTGAGTGAAAGAGTTAATTGAGCCATTGTCTTTTATATATAGAGATGATCTGACGGACAAAATGAGCTGCAGTTTACGGTTGTTTCCTGATTATGCTGTGGTCTACGGGAATTTGTCCTCGCTGAGTGACTGTAGAACATTAGAAGGTGATTTAGATAGAATTTCTGGCTGGTGTGACGAATGGCAGCTTGCACTAAATGTATAAAAATGTAAGTTAATGCAGATGGGTAGGAAACACAGTCCTGTCACTTACGAATTCAGGATCAGGAGTATACTGCTTGACACAGTCACACCTACTAAATATCTAGGCGTAACGTTGCAAAGCGATATGAAATGGAACGAACACGTCAGGTTGGTAGTAGGGGAGGCGTACCCACGACTTTGTTTTGTTGGGAGAAATTTGGGAAAGTGCAGCTCGTCTGTAAAGAAGACGGTGTACAGAACACAAGTGCGACAGATTCGTAAGTACTCCTTGAGAGTTAGAGATTCCCGCATGGTCGGATTGAAGGAAGACATCGAAGCAGTTCATAGGCATGCTGCTTGATTTGTTACCCGTACATTCGATGAGCACTGACTTACTACGGAGATACTTCGCGATTTAGAATGGGGATGCCTCGAGGGAAGACGATCTTTTCGCAAGATCGATTCTATTGCTGGCAATGTACATCTCGCCTAAAGATCACGAAGATAATAAGTGAGAAATTAGGACTCGTACGAAGGGTTATAGACAGTCGCTTTTCCCTCATTTCATTTGCGAGTGGAACGGGAAATACTCTGACTACTAGTCTTATGTGGTAACCTTCACGAAGCACCATACGGTGGCTTGGGGCGTACTGGTATGTATGTAGATGTAACTGTTCAGTATTTGCCTTTAGGAGTGTAATGAATCAGCAGAGGATCATTCATATTCCAAAACTGTCATCATCAACCTGGCTGTAGAAGCTTGGATTATGAACATACCGTCAATTGCTGTGATGTCCTGCTATACAAAAATGTCTTCTATACAATCCCAATCTCTGTCTTCCCCTACAGTTTTTACGCTCTTCTCGCAGGTACAATTTCATTGATTTGCGCATGTCAGTTGTCTCTACCAAAAGACACGAAACCACATACAAGTAAGTTCGAGAGGGCGAGATAGTGCTGACAGCTTTATGTCTCCTCGATCACAGGATTCTATGAGCAAAGGTGTAGCTTACAGACTTCACCGATACTGTCACCTGCTTATTCGCTTATCTCTTGCTAGCAGTCACAAGACTAAACACTAACAAATCCTAAGGACCAGACGGAATTTACTATA
Organism: Schistocerca cancellata; assembly: GCF_023864275.1. NCBI lineage: Eukaryota > Metazoa > Arthropoda > Insecta > Orthoptera > Acrididae > Schistocerca > Schistocerca cancellata. The sequence continues at coordinate 1,198,098,982 of NC_064626.1, forward strand.
GGTGAAACGTCCCCTTTGAAAATGTATACAGGACTGTGCTTAAACTGACACACAATATTTTTTAGCGCAACGCAATCTGACTTTCAGAAATCCCTACAAAAGAATGGCCCTGACTAACATTAACCTATACCTTTCACAAATCACTTACCTCACCAAAATCTTCATTACTCGAACTACTGCAATACATCGAGCGCCACTACTGCCAGCTAAATAAAAGATTCAAACTACTGAAGGCACTAACTACTGATAGGCATAGTTAGCAAATGAAAGATTTTAATAGAGGGGTCATTCCACACCAAGTGGTCTAAAACTGAAAAAAGTTCCCACCATCATGGTCTCCAATTTTCGTCAAATTTTAACTGTAGCTTTAGTCAAGTGTTGAAGTAAGTTTCCCAAGATTTCAGGCCTCTAGCTGCAATAGCTGCTGATCTAGACCCCCTTGTCTGAAGTGTACTTAGTCCGTGTGCATGCAACATAAAAAAAATGTCATATTTGGAGTCTAATAAAATCGAAACTAATTCATAAGAATGGTTAGTAAGATGCGACCCTGTACAGTTTTTTTTGCTGATTCCAACGAAATTATGTATAACATTACTCATGCAAACCCCGGTCAAATAACTCGACTCAAAGTATACTTCAAAATTTGTCGTGACACAACGCGACAAATTTTGACCAATATTAAGACTGCAATGATTTCCTTGCAGTTGAAGATATGGACTTGAACTTTTGGCCAAGCTTCATGCTTGTGCTAGACATAATGCAGCCGGATTTGCAATGATCCAGGCCATATGGTCGCCCTGCAGTATCTCTTCAAATTAGGCAGTGTCAGCACAAACGGTAAAATTTACCAAAGTTTCAAGCCAATTACTAAAAAATAGTTGGCCTGAATCTGCTTGTGAATAGTATCACCTAAAAGAGAAACTCTTGCTCTACAAGACTGACATTTGTTTTTTTTGCAACGCGACCATTAAGTACTCATTAACTCACATCAAAGTTGTTATATTTTGTATGCGCGATGCACTAATTTTTCTTCATTTCTAGGAATTTGAATCTTAATAGTCGCTTAGAATTACTGATATAATTGGATATTTCATTCGTGTTTTATTCAGTGATTGGCCAGTGAGAGATGTCAGAAGTTAATGAAGAAGAAGAATCGTTGGCCCCCTGTTCAATTGGAAAAGATGCTGCTGCATCAAAGTGCCATGTTATCTTCTATGCTAAGAAGACTGGATTCAAAGCGTTTAGTGATTTCACAGAATGTGACCAGAAATTGCTTGTTTCGCGTTCAGAAGCCAAACTTGACGAAAATTCCATCATTTGCTTCCACCATGAAGCCCTCTTCCTACATGAATATCAAGCGATGCAAAAGAAATGTTGCAATCCATTCAAGAAGAGGAATCACAATGTAAAAGCTGGACTTAGACTGCTTGATAATGAAACAGCTGCCAAACTTTGCCTGTTAAAGAAAAAAGAAGTGATTGATATAAAACCTGGTCAGAAGCTTTGCCCTCGCTGCATGTCGGCACTGAACCAAAAGCTAGAAGATTCATCATCACTATCAACCCAATCTGAACAAGATTTCACAACGGATGAAACTGAACCAGCCATCAACAAAAGTTTATCATTTATTGGTGCTTCACCATTGGAAAGAAGACAACTAAGTAAAAGAGATAAGCAAAGCTATGCAAAAAGAAAGATCTTGGATGCACAAAGTTTAATTGGGAATCAAATTGCTGCTGCTGTAGGAATCAATTACGATGAACAGCCAAGTTCAAGTAAAAGTCGCCCATGCAATAATTGTGCAGATCTTGATAATCTTATAGAAGAGTTGAAAGAAAAATGTAAAGTGTCAAATCGTAGGACAAAAGTTCAAATATTGACCTTGGTTCCAAGAAGCTGGACAATTAAAGATACGACAACAGCATTTAATGTATCAGAAAGAATGGTAAAGCAAGCGAGAAAACTGAAGAATGAGCAAGGTGTTCTAGCTTTTCCAGCAAATCGGCAAGGAAGGAAGCTTTCAGATGAAGTTGTCCAGAAAGTACATGACTTTTTTCAAGATGACGAATTCAGCAGACTTTGTCCAGGGAAGAAAGACTGTGTGCCTGTGAGAATTTCAGGAACAAAGGTGTACAAGCAAAAGCGGTTGTTGCTTTGCAATTTGAAGGAAATGTACGTGTCTTATCAGAAGCAAAATGGACCAGAAATTGGCTTCTCAAAGTTTTGCGAGCTTAGACCAAAATGGTGTGTTACAGTTGGCTCTGCTGGAATGCACTCAGTTTGTGTCTGTACAATACACCAAAATGTCAAGCTTATGCTCACTGGTGCATCAATCAATGAAGACTACAAGGAAATTCTTAGCAAAGCTGTTTGCAGCTTGGAAAACAAGGATTGTATGCTTCATCGTTGTGAAAACTGCCCTGGTCCAGAAGGTGTAGAAGCAGTTATTGCAACATATTTTGAAGATAATGACCCTGAAGAACTGATTGAGTACAAACAATGGATTCATACCGACAGGGATACTTTAGAAACAAAGCAGCTTTCAACAGAAGAGTATGTTGAAGATATTGCAGCAAAAATTTGGAACCTGTCTTGTCATCACTACATTGCCAAGCATCAAAGCCAGCACCTGAAAGCTCTCAAAACTGATTTGAAAGAAGGCGAATTCATAATACTAATGGATTTTGCTGAAAACTATTCATTTATTGTTCAAGATGCAGTGCAAGGCTTTCACTGGGAAAACAGTCAAGCAACAGTTCATCCATTTGTAGTCTACTACTGTGAAAACGAAGAGGTGCAATGTGTGAATCTTTGTGTTATTAGTGACTGCCTTCGACACGATACGATTACTGTCCATGTTTACATTGGAAAAGTAATCAATTACCTGAAGATGCAATTTTCCAAAATAAGCCACATCCACTACTTCAGTGATGGTTCAGCTGCACAATATAAGAATTTCAAGAATTTTCTCAACTTATGCTATCACAAAGAAGATTTTGAAATAACAGCAGAATGGAATTTCTTTGGAACAAGCCATGGAAAGTCGCCTTGTGATGGCATTGGAGGCACAACAAAACGGTTGGCAGCAAGAGCAAGTTTGCAACGTCCATATGAAAACCAGATTCTAACACCCAAAGATCTTTTCAACTTCTGCAATGATAATATCAATGGAATCAAATTCTTTTTCATCAGCAAAGAGGAAGTTGAAGAAGAAAAAGCTTCTCAAGAAGAAAGATTCCTGCAAGGGCACACTCTAGCTGGCACAAGAGAAAACCACCATTTTTTGCCCATTGATATGACGACAATTAAGGTCAGTAGAGTTTCTAATGATGCGACATCTTTTTTGGCCAAAATTAGTGCTGCTGAAGTAGTAGTTCAAGTCATGGATCTTCAGCCTGGGCAGTATGTTGCTTGCATTTATGAAAAGAAATGGTGGATTGGAAACATCGTTGAAATCTCAGTCGAACAGAAAGATGCTTTCATAAGCTTTATGCATCCTCATGGTCCTGCAAGTTCATTTTATTGGCCCTTAAGACGTGATACTTGCTGGATTCCAGAACAACTTATCATTGGTGTTATTCCAGCTCCATCAGTGACATCATCTGGTCGGCAATACAGTTTTCCTGAAAGCATTCTCTTGCAAATCAACGATGCTTCCAGAATGATGAAGTAACTGAGGAAGACAGGCTTGGGAACCTGCATAAAGAAACCCACAATCAGGCTTGGGATCCTGTGGTAAAGACACCCTGTAATCAGGCTTGGGAACCTGCAGTAAAGATACCCACCCGTGGCTGTTACTGCATGGCTATCGGGCGTGGCCCCTATGGCGATGGGGATGCTGGTTTTATTGTGATAACCAGTAATGGCTCAGCCATCATGGACCAACGCAGGGCACTGCGCACACAAAATATAAGATACTTTGACCTGAGTAAATAAGCACTTAATGGAAGCGTTGCAAAAGAAAAATATATCCATCTTGTAGAGCAAGAGTTTCTCTTTCAGATGATACTATTCACAATTAAATCCAGGCTGACTATTTTGTAGTAATGGGCTTTGAACTTTGGTAAATAAAGCCATTTGCGCTGACACTGCCAAATTTGAAGAGATTTTGCAAGGCGACTATAAAGCCTGGGTAGTTGGAAATCCAGCTGTATTATGTCCAGCACAAAGATAAGACTTGGTAAAAAGTTCAAGTCCATATCTTTATCTGCAAGGAAATTATTGCAGTCTGAATATTGGTCAAAATTTGTCGCATTAAGTCACGACAGAATTAGGGGTACACTTTGAGTCGACTTGTTTGACCGGATTTTGCATCAGTAATCTTATAATTAATTTCGTTTGAATCAGCACAAAAAACTGTACAGGGTCTCATCTTACTAACCATTCTTATGAATTGGTTTCAATTTTATGAGACCCCAAAAATGGCATTTTGTCTGATGTCGCGCGCATGCGAACTTACTACCCTTCAGACAAGGGGGTGTAGATCAGCAAGTATTGCAGCTAGAGGCTTGAAATCTTGAGAAACTTAATTTAGCACTTGACTAGTGCTACAGATAAAATTTGAAGAAAATTGGAGACATGATGGTGGGAAGGTTTAGACCACTTGGCATGGAATGACCCAGAGAACAAACAATGTATTTACCTTAATAATCATAATATATATGCCATCCAGTCTTACAAATTTCAAAACTCCGCCATCTCTCTCCCCACATCCACCACTGCTGGCGGCTCACCAACTGCGCAACGCTACGCGCTGTTCACATCCAGCTGCCGCTGCCCAACACTACAATGGCAGACAACAATGCAATATAGCCACAGACTGCACACAGCACAGCCAGTGATTTTCATACAGAGCGCTACGTAACGTTGCCAATAAGAAAACGTAAACAGCCTACTTACATAGCCCCCATGCTCCACACAAAAAATTTTACAAATTGTTTTGGGCACTGGCCAATACTGATTTGATAAAATTTTTCATAATTACAATAACAAAGATATCAAATGCACACACTTATTGATACAATGTTGGTGAAAAGCTAAAATTTTCTCACAGTCCATAAAGACAGTCCAGATTGTTCATCACTGTAAAATTGCAGTGTTTTTCTCAAAGTCTGAGCAGTAAAAGACAATGCACACGGAAGTAGTGGATTTCCATGGAGTCTTGAAGAAGCAGTGTTGTCCTTCCAACGGAAAGACAGTGCTGACTCTTGACATGCTGATAGGTAACGGGCCACAATAGAGCAAACCCACAGCAGAGTCATTCGAACTTTTGAAGAATATTGGTAGGTAGGTCATCACAGAGCAGACCCACTGTAGTCCTTGTAGAAATAATGGCATTGGTGGGTCATCATAGATGCAGACCCACAGTAGTCCTGTATAAATTTTCAAAGGGGACGTTTCATAGGGTGTTCCAACATACAATTCCACCTAACTTCTTATTCCACAGAACGGCTAAATGAAGCCCTAAAATGATGGACATAACAACAAAATACGGAATTGCATCCTTCTCGGTAAATGTTGATAAGTTGAAAAAGTAATACAGATCACAGGAAAATCAGTAATGGATAAACGCTAAACAAATGAAAAGTGGGTGAACATCTGGCAAATGGAATGATAAGACACTGATATGGGCTGTACAGTCTACAATTTTTTCTCCAGTGCAACGGAGCGGTTAAGAATCAAGCGCAGTAGTCCCATCCGAGGTATGGTATATTCCCTGACCAGAAATCACCCTTATCCTTTGCATCTCAGTAATCCTAGCGGAGGCATGGTTTATTCCCAACCAGACATAGCCCGTATCGCATGTGTCTAACACTCGTAAGTTTGTCAGGAGTCTGGGGGCACATGTGGGAAATTAGAATCCCCCGAATACGCAGTCCTGTTCTGTAGGCGGTGAAGTTATCTGACACACAGTCACATGATACGCGATGTACTTTATGAAATTACACAAGACGAAACTCTTAATGATGTATTACCGACCACGTTGCGCGAAGAGTACAGAATAACTCATCTGAGAACACAGTATGATGACAACGCAGACACTGACTTGGACTAATGCATGTAAACACATGAAATCACAAACACTCAAATTCATGCACTTCCACCTGTACAGAAAGTAGAAAATGATTGGTTACTGTGACCGTTATGTCAAGTCAAAAGAGTGAAAACTAAATGTTATTGTAACCACAAACTCCTGTAAAAAGTGTAAATAGTGTAAGCTAATACCAACATAGAAAAATCACAAACCACGACGACTAATTAACAGCAATCAACTGTAACACAGGATCAGCGCAAAATTACTAACTCTTCAGGTGCTGTATAAGAATCTTGGCTAACTGGAAAGAGGGACCCTTAAATTAGAATGTAAACCACCGTGGTGTTTGTAACATTGTGAAGGTGGTTCGATAACACTCTGCCAGGCACTTTGAAACATGGGACTTAGGGGTAGGCAGGAAAAGGTGTCAACGGGGCCTGATCAGCTACCGTTGGTTGCACAGTAAACACCTACACTTTATTTAAGGAAATAATTTTTTTAAAACAATCATTTTAAAAAACAATTGACTAACACAAGCTGCACTGACGGCTGAAGGCCTTATTGCGAAAGAATTCAAAATTATTTGTCGGCTAAAGGCCAGAAACAATACTTCAGAACAATTAACGGCTGAAGGGCTGAATTACAAATGAGGAAGACAATTACACGTTGCAAATACCAAAATCAATTTTTAAAAGAATTATTTTTAAAAAAAGTTACTCTAACACAAGCTACACTGAAAGATGTGTTCCAGAAACTTGCGTCTAAAATTTTAACGTCATGATACTTCAGACTGAATAACCAATGGAAAGCTAACATCCTGTAGTCATGGACACAGAACAGAAATCTAAATGTGATGGAAAATCTAGAAAATATGTAAAAGAAATGCAAAAGTTCGGAGTTGTTGTACTGGAGGTCAGAGAAATGGAAGGGAAAAAGGATAAGGGTTTCTACCTGATGAAAATACAGGGGGTCCGATGAGGAATGGTCAGTATTCAGGGATATAACCGGAACGATCATTCGAAGCAAAAATTTATAGATAATGAGTGTTCCAAAAAGCATACCATAAGAGCTGTGAATACCTCTTCATCTTCCAGACTGAGAAAGAAATCTCTTCTACTCTTTTTTTTTCTATATTTTGGGATCCAAACAAGAAAAAAAGTGTCCGGTAAACACGGCCGATCAAATGCATCCCTTAAGAGCTATGAGCATTTGTCCAGTAGAAGAAATGCGTTTCACAGTAGCGAAGATGAAAAAGTACTCATAGCTCTAAAAGTATGTACTTAAGAACCCATGTTTACTCGGCTTTTTTTTTTTTAATTCGGACCTCTCAAAATATGGAAAGCAAAGAGCTTGCAGTAGAAGATATTTTTTTCACATTATCGAAAACGAACACCTGCTCGTAGCTCTTAAGGCATGACCTTTAGAATTCATGTTTACTAGAACGTTTTTGTTACGATACATCTTATCTGTCGTATCACTGAATAGTGACCATTCCTCCTGCGACGCCTTGTAGATTAATATCAACAGCAGCAGAAAATATTAAAACGGGAGTGGGACTAGTCATCAGTATAAAAGTTTGGGTAACAAAAGAAATAAATCAGTTGGTTGAGGAAAGGAAGAAACACAAAAATGTTGAAATAAATGCATAATGCAATGTAAAAAAATGAAATACCCAGGAGTTGTAGGGAAGCTAAATCGAAATGGCTGAAGAAAAATATGAAGAAAACGAAAAGGAAACGGCCGCCGAGAAAGAAATTTACAGCATATAGGAAAGTCAAAAAAGGAATTCCACAGTCAGACGTAGAGGAGAATACGAGAAGGTGTACACAGTACGTTGAAGCCTCGAGAGGGGGGAATATGCTGACCTGATGGAAGAAGGAACGGGAGTGTATATGCAAAAAATAGGAAAACCAGCATTAGAGGGACATTTTGAGAACTTTGGAAGGCTTAAAATTAAAGAAGGCAGTTTTTCGGAGGTACTGAAGTCACTTGGGTGAAGTGTAAACCAAATAAGTATTCAAGCTGTTGTACAGACGCTTTGAAACTAGAGGCATGGCATCAAAATTTCGCCAAAAAAAAAAAAGTCACAGACACAGTCCCGAAATCTCAAGGGCAGATAAATGCGCCAATTATAGCGCAATAAGCTTAATAGCATCGAAGTCGCCGGGAACAATAGCACACAGAGGATTAATTGCAGCTTGGCTGCAGGTAAGGTGAAGGAACCAGAGGCACTTCCGACGTTCATAATTGAGGTAAGGCTCAAGAAACAACCAGACCCCAGAGGGGTTGTCAACCTAGGAAGAGCATTACGCAACATGTTGATGTTTGAAATAGCTACTAGAGGGAAAGACGGTTAATACAATATGTACAAGAGGGGACAATGAGAATGGCAGATCAATGCCGAAGGTCTCGGATTAAAAAGTGTATGAGAAACCAGTTCAACCTGCATATATAAAAAGAAATTATGTTAATAAAAGGAAGGTTCAACAATGGGATTAAAATTGAGGGTTCTCAGCAAAAGTGAGGAAGCACTGCAGGAGCTATTGAATTAAATGAAGAGCCTAATGAGCACAGAATGTGAACTGAGAGTAAATCAATGAGTGGAGGTGAGATAAAAGTGATAAGAAATCTGAGATAAAAAATTAACGGTAAAATTAATAAAATTGGTGACCAATACATACCCGCACGTGAAGCATTTTAGCTACCTTGGAAGCATAATTTAAAATAAGGAAGCAAGGACTATTTTAGACAAGCCCAGAATAAGAGGATATTCTTAGTTAACACAATTATACTAGTCCAAGCTTAGGTGTTAAGTCGAGGAAGAAATTTCTGAAAAATTGGAGCATAGTTATGTATGGAAATGACTCATGGAGCATGACAGACCCGCAAAAGAACGGAATCGTAACGTTTGAGATGTGGTAAAATAGAAAGCTTTTAATATTTATGTGGACTGGTAATATTATAAATGAGTATGCTCTTCGTAGATTCGTCAAGGAAATGGAGGCATTGGAACCAGAGGAAGAAGGAAGATAGTCACTGGGCATGTTTTAACATACAAGGGAAAACTTTCCATAGTAGTAGACAAAGTTGTACAGAATGAAACCGTAAGTGAAGACGGTTTTTTGAAGTGATCCTGGAAATGACCGAGAACGTTGTGTGTAAGTCCTACTCTGAGGTGAGATAGTTGACACAAGAGTTGAAGTCGTAGCGCGGTGTATCAAACAAGTCAGAAGATTGATTACCCCCGACCAAAAAATATACACTGCGTAAGTGGGAATAAGGTCACGTGCATGCTGTGACATTGCACAAATTGACGGGTGTCAACTGAGCAGGTAAACACACGAACCGAACCTGAGTTACGTGTTTGCTTACATTTCCTACAGTAAGGCATACATTCGCGCAGAGCTGTTATCGTGCCTCTATATGACAGTGTGCCACACGTATTACGTCGCTGAATTTGGTGTCGCAATTCACCAGCTACCAAGGTTAAAAATTACTTACATAAATCAGAAATTTTCCCATGCTGTCAGCTCTAAGGATACAGGGTACTTTTCCGGTTCAATATTATGTAAAAATCAACACCTATTTCTTTCAGGCACTGTTTACAATGTATATGTTTTACAGATTTTTTGTTGATTTCAGGTACTGCAGCACACGTTCCAAACACATTAAAAGTGTTTTGAATATTTTTGAACCTGCTTAGGGTTATTAAAAATATTACAAAGAAATTGATGCTTTTTTTACCAAAATGCTTTCTCAAATTGAGGTACCGTACCATTTAATCCGATGTTATACATTTGCATGAGGCCCAATTTTTACCAGATATGTATGACATGATGGCTGAGGTAGTGTACCTATTTAATTCCACCTATTATGTAAATTACAATGATAAAAAAGTATCACATCTTGCATTTTAGTTTTTATAATTTTTTCCTAATAAATATGTTATTTTTCTATAATTTAGTTGATTCTGCAATAAAGCTTAGGTCTACTACATAAGTATGGACTATTGCAAGTTACAGAAAAAAATAGAGGAATGCTTTACAAACTTTAGGAAATATTTGTACCCGAATTCTGAAAAATACAACTTGCGGAAATTGAGAATGAAGATATGAGTCCAATTAAACTCTGCCTGATGCATAGTCTTCATCCTGCAGCATTTCTTCATCTTCACTCTTCCTCTTGCCGTTCCTTTTAGCACTTCTTGCATCTTTGCTAACTTGAAGAGCGAATCTTTCAGCTTCATTCACCCATTGCCTGTGAAACGAAACAATTGATCTTCCATATTAGAACCACATTTTATGCCTAAATTTCTCAGGACTTCCAACCTTCCTATCAGTCTATCATTGATGCATATCACTTCATCTACTACACCAACTTTTAATGTATTCAGTCCTACGAAAAACATTCTTGGGTAATCTTTCCCATATGCAATGGTTCAATGTTTCATTTGTATTCTCAGTGCCCCCATGAAGACATTTACTAAGCAAAACAGGGTCACTCAGGTCTCTAAAAATTGGTTTTATTTAATTCATAACAGGCTTAGGAAGAGAATGCTTATGATGGTATATTTGACCACTTTCTTCTACTTTTTGGTAACTACATCAAGAATCTGGTCCTTTAGGGCAAAGTCCATAAACAGGGTGATCATCTTTGGACAACGTAGGAAAGTAGGTGGCCCACACAGCTTTTCTCATTGCTGTAACATCATTTAGAGGTGCAGTCCGTCTAATGGCTAGTCCATAATAACTCTGAAGGTCTATTCAGTTTCTGTCCAACTGCCTTGGCCAGACAGAGATTTTCCATCAGATAGCAACTTTCCTTTCATTTCTCTTCGTAGATTCCTCAATCTAGCACCCATCCTCTTTTACACATGTCCACAACACTCCAGTTTTGTTACCAAGTTATCACCATAAACATTGAGCTCATTAATTTTATTGAAAGCTTTAGAGTCCCCACCATCTAGGTACTTCGTATATCTAACGTTTTAAAAGGCACCGACCTCTGAAACATTTTTAAAGCTCCATCACACTCCATACCTCCACTGTAACCATCATAATTCTTAGAATACTGTTGTTCAATATGTCGTTCAGTGTTACCATGGCAGGTGTGGCAGTACTTAGATAAGCACTCAATATCAACAACTTTTCCATTTTCCAGAGAAGTAGCACTTACAAGACTATTCAACGAACGATGTCCTCAACGTTGCCATGTCCCATCAAGTGTAAAAGCAGTATCCATGGTTCCACTAATATTTACAGTTTCTTCTACTGCGATTTTCGTAGATGCTTTAAGCACAACCGTCAAGGCACCTAAAAGTATTTTTATGTACTTGCTGAACCTACTGGGAGGAGGAGGATGGTCCATCAAACCACAAAACGTTTGAGCAACCATTTTTCCTTTTCCTATTGCGCGCATTGCTTACACTAACTTGAAATTCACATCATATGAATTATGCACAATGTTCGAAGTAATTTTAGAGGTAGATTTATTGCAGTGTCTACACAGAACAACTAATTTTGACGCTAAACCCTTCCTGCTATTTTGTTGTTCAGTTATTTCCAGACAGTCTACACCATCACATTGTTTACATTTCCCCACTTCCTTTATCATAAGAGTCCACATCAACAACAACAAATCCACTACAAACAGCGTCATTGTTAACACAAAAATTTGAATCACCAGGAGGCATGCCATGTGGGAGTTTCTTCCCTGAAGAACTGATGCATACAAACTGCTTCAGCGAGACAAAAGTAAATACTAGCAATGATAATCATTTACAGACACTAAACCTGCACTGTTAACAACACGTACAATGTATCATACTTGTATTCACTGCAGACAGAAAGTTCACGGTTCTTTTCGAAATAATACTGGTTTCTGTAATAGAAATAAAGGGGGCGTGGTGGCATACATGACCATAACTTTAAAATTAGGTATATATAGTTCTTTTTCATTTCAAACTCTATAAGGTATATACAGGGTGTTTCAAAAATGACCGGTATATTTGAAACGGTAATAAAAACTAAACGAGCAGCGATAGAAATACACCGTTTGTTGCAATATGCTTGGGACAACAGTACATTTTCAGGCAGACAAACTTTCGAAATTACAGTAGTTACAATTGTCAACAACAGATGGCGCTGCGGTCTGGGAAACTCTATAGTACGATATTTTCCACATATCCACCATGCGTAGCAATAATATGGCGTAGTCTCTGAATGAAATTACCCGAAACCTTTGACAACGTGTCTGGCGGAATGGCTTCACATGCAGATGAGATGTACTGCTTCAGCTGTTCAATTGTTTCTGGATTCTGGCGGTACACCTGGTCTTTCAAGTGTCCCCACAGAAAGAAGTCACAGGGGTTCATGTCTGGCGAATAGGGAGGCCAATCCACGCCGCCTCCTGTATGTTTCGGATAGCCCAAAGCAATCACACGATCATCGAAATATTCATTCAGGAAATTAAAGATGTCGGCCGTGCGATGTGGCCGGGCATCATCTTGCATAAACCACGAGGTGTTCGCAGTGTCGTCTAAGGCAGTTTGTACTACCACAAATTCACGAAGAATGTCCAGATAGCGTGATGCAGTAATCGTTTCGCATCTGAAAAATGGGCCAATGATTCGTTTGGAAGAAATGGCGGCCCAGACCAGTACTTTTTGAGGATGCAGGGACGATGGGACTGCAACATGGGGCTTTTCGGTTCCCCATATGCGCCAGTTCTGTTTATTGACGAAGCCGTCCAGGTAAAAATAAGCTTCGTCAGTAAACCAAATGCTGCCCACATGCATATCGCCGTCATCAATCCTGTGCACTATATCGTTAGCGAATGTCTCTCGTGCAGCAATGGTAGCGGCGCTGAGGGGTTGCCGCGTTTGAATTTTGTATGGATAGAGGTGTAAACTCTGGCACATGAGACGATACGTGGACGTTGGCGTCATTTGGACCGCAGCTGCAACACGGCGAACGGAAACCCGAGGCCGCTGTTGGATCACCTGCTGCACTAGCTGCGCGTTGCCCTCTGTGGTTGCTGTACGCGGTCGCCCTACCTTTCCAGCACGTTCATCTGTCACGTTCCCAGTCCGTTGAAATTTTTCAAACAGATCCTTTATTGTATCGCTTTTCGGTCCTTTGGTTACATTAAACCTCCGTTGAAAACTTCGTCTTGTTGCAACAACACTGTGTTCTAGGCGGTGGAATTCCAACACCAGAAAAATCCTCTGTTCTAAGGAATAAACCATGTTGTCCACAGCACACTTGCACGTTGTGAACAGCACACGCTTACAGCAGAAAGACGGCATACAGAATGGCGCACCCACAGACTGCGTTGTCTTCTATATCTTTCACATCACTTGCAGCGCCATCTGTTGTTGAAAATTGTAACTACTGTAATTTCGAAAGTTTGTCCGCCTGAAAATGTACTGTTGTCCCAAGCATATTGCAACAAACGTATTTCTATCGCTGCTCGTTTAGTTTTTATTGCCGTTTCAAATATACCGGTCATTTTTTAAACACCCTGTATCAATGTAATCAGGAAAGACTATAGAATATAACAAAGTCATAAAAATCGATTATTCCACCATTTATAAGTACCCTGTATTCTTAAAGTAACGATATATGCGTCTCGATATATTGAGTTCTCCTGGGGATATAGAATCGGGGGGGGGGGGTCTGTCTTAGCTGCCCCGTATATGTTCAAAATTTAGGTCTGGCGACTCGGAGATTATTTACTGAACATTATGATCAAATAGTTTATCATTTACAACTTCAAAAGTGCTTTCCATAATGATTAAGCGCTCGGAGAAACTCTTACTTTTACCTGTGTATGTTATCCCTGTCAGTAAGTACCAGATTACGTTATACATGCCACTTTGATTCTGAAGTTCTGGTGCAGTTGGGTTGCTGGAGAGGAATGATCAGTTACGACAAGTTTGTGACGCTTTAAGCTTGTCTAGCGGAGTAGTGTCAGGCAGCTTGACAAGCAGTTCCTTTGCAAGTAGTGAATCATGCCGAGGAGCAACAAAGTGGCAAGGGCCTGCCTAAGTGCGTGCACTGTTACATTGGTTTTCTGTCACTAATTTTCTGGACTAAAAGTAGAAAAAGCGTATTGCTACATCGTCACCAAAACGAAAAACTGCGCTTTAGGCGCAGTAATTGCACTTCGCACTGGAGTAGTCCCTGATGTATAGATGTTTCGAACCGAGGCGTCAAAGCTCTTATGGCACTTTTCTGCTTACAATGTCACACTTGGAAGTCAAAGCTCTTACGGCACTTGTCTGCTTACAATGTCATACTTGGAAGCAGGAAAAATTAGTTATCTGTACATTTCAAACTCAGTGGTGTCGTTCTCAGATTTACACTATACTCTGAAAAATTTCTTTATTATGTTCCGTTAACGTCATTTTCCCGTTCCATTATTTAGTTTTAACAATGTAAGCGTCTTCGCAAAATGTTAATCTTAAACAGAATTAACTAATAATTTTACTCGCTTTCTTGTGGCAACTCATGTTGTTTTATACACACAACTTTACTGTAATATGTGCCGAAGATTCTGAATGTGACATCTTGTAAGTAGGCTGTCTAGGTTTTTATGTTGGTAACGCCACGTAGCGCTCTATATGAAAATCACTGACTGAGCTGTGTGCAGTCTGTGTCTGGCTGGACTTATTGTTGGGATATTCGCTTGTGCAGTGTTGGGCAGTTGGATGTGAACAGCGCGTAGCGTTGCACAGTTGCAGGTCAGCGGCCAGCAGTGGTGGATGTGGAGCGTGAGATGCCAGAAAAAGGAAATTTGTAAAGATGGATGTCATGATATATATATGGTGGCATTTGAACTCTATTAAGGTAAAAACATTGTTTTTTCTCTATCAAAATCTTTTATTTGCTAACTATGCCTATCAGTAGTTAGTACCTTCAGTAGTTAGAATCTTTTATTTAGCTGGCAGTATTGTTGCTCGCTGTATTGCAGTAGTTCGAGTAACGAAGATTTTTGTGAGGTGAGTGATTCATAAAAGGTATAGGTTATTGTTAGTCAGGGCCATTCTTTTGTGGGGATCATTGAAAGTCAGATTGTGTTGCGCTAAAAATATTATGTCTCAGTTTAGTGATGATCAGAATAAGTAAATAGAGAACTGTGTGAGTACGTTCAGTTTTACTCAGCTGTCTTTGTATCAAATAACGTAGAAGTTTACCAGAACAGTTATACAGAATTTTCCAACCCCTAGAACTTAGAACTACTTAAACCTAACTAACCTAAGGACATCACACGCAGCCATGCCCGAGGCAGGATTCGAACCTGCGACCGTAGCGGTCGCGTGATTCCAGACTGTAACGCCTAGAACCTCCCGGCCACTCCGGATAGCGGGGCGTTTCAATCTGATTTATAAACAATTATAGACGTCGTTTTACACAGACTGGGCTAAGATACAATTAAAATAGTTTCTTAGTATCGGATTAATTATCATTAAAAACGATGGTGTATTAGTAAAAATGAATACGTAACAAAACTGAAGTGTATATATTAGTCCGATGTTTCGTGTACTTCAGCACATGAGTCTCAGTCTGCTACATTACACCACCAATGGACTATTACGTCAACATAAAGGTATTCTCAACGGGAATGCTAGGCTAGCTGGGGGTCGACTGTGAATGTCTACATTCTCATTGACGTTACAGCAACAAATGAATATCTGACATTGATATCGCTCTGTTGGCCTTGCCTGTTGTCCTTACTGACAAGAACTCTCTTATCCAGTATTACTGGTAATCGAAGCCAGACCGAACTGCTTGGTTTAACTCATTGACACTGTACTCGTCCTGGAATGTGGTGGGACTCAAAACTAGGGGAGGTCATAAAGATCCAGGATTTACGTCGTGGCGCAGGAAACGATGGGAATCAAAATCGGCTAGGGATTGTGTTGGCGTAAATGTACAATTCGATTACTATATTTAAATACACTCCTGGAAATGGAAAAAAGAACACATTGACACCGGTGTGTCAGACCCACCATACTTGCTCCGGACACTGCGAGAGGGCTGTACAAGCAATGATCACACGCACGGCACAGCGGACACACCAGGAACCGCGGTGTTGGCCGTCGAATGGCGCTAGCTGCGCAGCATTTCTGCACCGCCGCCGTCAGTGTCAGCCAGTTTGCCGTGGCATACGGAGCTCCATCGCAGTCTTTAACACTGGTAGCATGCCGCGACAGCGTGGACGTGAACCGTATGTGCAGTTGACGGACTTTGAGCGAGGGCGTATAGTGGGCATGCGGGAGGCCGGGTGGACGTACCGCCGAATTGCTCAACACGTGGGGCGTGAGATCTCCACAGTACATCGATGTTGTCGCTAGTGGTCGGCGGAAGGTGCACGTGCCCGTCGACCTGGGACCGGGCCGCAGCGACGCACGGATGCACGCCAAGACCGTAGGATCCTACGCAGTGCCGTAGGGGACCGCACCGCCACTTCCCAGCAAATTAGGGACACTGTTGCTCCTGGGGTATCGGCGAGGACCATTCGCAACCGTCTCCATGAAGCTGGGCTACGGTCCCGCACACCGTTAGGCCGTCTTCCGCTCACGCCCCAACATCGTGCAGCCCGCCTCCAGTGGTGTCGCGACAGGCGTGAATGGAGGGACGAATGGAGACGTGTCGTCTTCAGCGATGAGAGTCGCTTCTGCCTTGGTGCCAATGATGGTCGTATGCGTGTTTGGCGCCGTGCAGGTGAGCGCCACAATCAGGATTGCATACGACCGAGGCACACAGGGCCAACACCCGGCATCATGGTGTGGGGAGCGATCTCCTACACTGGCCGTACACCACTGGTGATCGTCGAGGGGACACTGAACAGGGCACGGTACATCCAAACCGTCATCGAACCCATCGTTCTACCATTCCTAGACCGGCAAGGGAACTTGCTGTTCCAACAGGACAATGCACGTTCGCATGTATCCCGTGCCACCCAACGTGCTCTAGAAGGTGTAAGTCAACTACCCTGGCCAGCAAGATCTCCGGTTCTGTCCCCCATTGAGCATGTTTGGGACTGGATGAAGCGTCGTCTCACGTGGTCTGCACGTCCAGCACGAACGCTGGTCCAACTGAGGCGCCAGGTGGAAATGGCATGGCAAGCCGTTCCACAGGACTACATCCAGCATCTCTACGATCGTCTCCATGGGAGAATAGCAGCCTGCATTGCTGCGGAAGGTGGATATACACTGTACTAGTGCCGACATTGTGCATGCTCTGTTGCCTGTGTCTATGTGCCTGTGGTTCTGTCAGTGTGATCATGTGATGTATCTGACCCCAGGAATGTGTCAATAAAGTTTCCCCTTCCTGGGACAATGAATTCACGGTGTTGTTATTTCAATTTCCAGGAGTGTATATTCATCAATCAGTTTCAACAACTCTGCGTACGCAAGATGACGGAACTAACGTATTCAGTGCTCGATTTACCTAAATACAAAACATAATATCTAACACGATAGAACATACCACAAAATAAACTGCCACTTTGAATTTCACCAAATATGTAATAAAGGGGCAACAAACATTATACCAAAATTAATAACACAATGGTAAAAGGAGAACAAGAATGCACGTAATAACTATTATTAGCCCAGCATACCGAAACCGACAATATACCCAACCCAAATCCCACACTGTAATTAACACTTAAGAAAGATTAACGAGAGAGTCAAAAATAGCCAACCGAACACATCACCGCAAGTTAACCTCTGCTGGGGACAGTAAATCAGGACAGCATAATAGCGAATGACAGAAACAAAGATAGATTAAAATTTCACTGAACAGAATAACAAGAAAAAAAATTTTCCAACTTTAATACATAAGTCGCTACGACAGCCTGTCCATAGATGAAAGCTGTGAGACCTTGGTAGCTTAATTTGGTTAACCCAGACAGACTAGCCTGCAGTCCATGACTGCACTGGTCACAATCGACACAATTTTCTGTAACCATCATAGTCAAAAATACACCACAGCTAACAACACTACTTTCTGGCCATACTGCATTTCATAGATCCATGAATAAAAATACTGTGTGCTGTCCCAGACTGAAATGTTGCCCCTTGTTGGCAGTAGGCCATAGACAACCAGCTCCGACTGCAAGTCAACCACTCTGCCTCACTGCTTTGCTCTACAACTTCTTGCTTTGCCGCATTTAGCCGGCCACTGCTCTGGATGTTACTAGCTGCGTTGCTTTCTATCTGGCCATCTTGTTACTCCTTCTCCACCACAGCTCTCTCAGATGGCGATGGCAGCCGCCTTGCCTCTTGTGCCTCACGCATACCGATTTGAAGCAGTTCGTGTGACATTCCCAATTAGAAGACATTCATACAGGGTGTTTCAAAAATGACCGGTATATTTGAAACGGCAATACAAACTAAACGAGCAGCGATAGAAATACACCGTTTGTTGCAATATGCTTGGGACAACAGTACATTTTCAGGCAGACAAACTTTCGAAATTACAGTAGTTACAACTGTCAACAACAGATGGCGCTGCGGTCTGGGAAACTCTATAGTACGATATTTTCCACATATCCACCATGCGTAGCAATAATATGGCGTAGTCTCTGAATGAAATTACCCGAAACCTTTGACAACGTGTCTGGCGGAATGGCTTCACATGCAGATGAGATGTACTGCTTCAGCTGTTCAATTGTTTCTGGATTCTGGCGGTACACCTGGTCTTTCAAGTGTCCCCACAGAAAGAAGTCACAGCGGTTCAAGTCTGGCGAATAGGGAGGCCAATCCACGCCGCCTCCTGTATGTTTCGGATAGCCCAAAGCAACCACACGATCGTCGAAATATTCATTCAGGAAATTAAAGACGTCGGCCGTGCGATGTGGCCGGGCACCATCTTGCATAAACCACGAGGTGTTCGCAGTGTCGTCTAAGGCAGTTTGTACCGCCACAAATTGACGAAGAATGTCCAGATAGCGTGATGCAGTAATCGTTTCGGATCTGAAAAATGGGCCAATGATTCCTTTGGAAGAAATGGCGGCCCAGACCAGTACTTTTTGAGGATGCAGGGACGATGGGACTGCAATATGGGGCTTTTCGGTTCCCCATATGCGCCAGTTCTGTTTATTGACGAAGCCGTCCAGCGAAAAATAAGCTTCGTCAGTAAACCAAATGCTGCCCACATGCATATCGCCGTCATCAATCCTGTGCACTATATCGTTAGCGAATGTCTCTTGTGCAGCAATGGTAGCGGCGCTGAGGGGTTGCCGCATTTGAATTTTGTATGGATAGAGGTGTAAACTCTGGCGCATGAGACGATACGTGGACGTTGGCGTCATTTGGACCGCAGCTGCAACACGGCGAACGGAAACCCGAGTTCGCTGTTGGATCACCTGCTGCACTATCTGAGCGTTGCCCTCTGTGGTTGCCGTACGCGGTCGCCCTACCTTTCCAGCACGTTCATCTGTCACGTTCCCAGTCCGTTGAAATTTTTCAAACAGATCCTTTATTGTATCGCTTTTCGGTCCTTTGGTTACATTAAACCTCCGTTGAAAACTTCGTCTTGTTGCAACAAGACTGTGTTCTAGGCGGTGGAATTCCAACACCAGAAAAATCCTCTGTTCTAAGGAATAAACCATGTTGTCCACAGCACACTTGCACGTTGTGAACAGCACACGCTTACAGCAGAAAGACGACGTACAGAATGGCGCACCCACAGACTGCGTTGTCTTCTATATTGTTCACATCACTTGCAGCGCCATCTGTTGTTGAAAATTGTAACTACTGTAATTTCGAAAGTTTGTCCGCCTGAAAATGTACTGTTGTCCCAAGCATATTGCAACAAACGGTGTATTTCTATCGCTGCTCGTTTAGTTTTTATTGCCGTTTCAAATATACCGGTCATTTTTGAAACACCCTGTATCTGGAACGTGACAAAGACATGGGCCTCACCAGACGCGAAACAAAAGCTGAGTTCCCGAAGAACTGGATGGATATGATTATAAACGACTACTCGAAACTTATTCCTTTTAACAATGTCGACTTTGAAGGTTCAGTGATACGTGGATATACTGATTTCTTACAAACAGTTTACCAAACAAAATGCTCATTCTCATCTCGAATTGTTAAGAAGGTTAAGTTAGAACGTCATCGTCCAGTGCTTATCACACGTCGCGACACTTACGATGGACCTTGGATTACATCAGTCTTCACTGCTCCTGCTGGACGATTGGTAGAGGAACCAGAATATGCAGAAGGTGTGAAGATTACGAAAGTAAGCTGTTAAAGAATTTAGTCACATAATGTAACTAAACTAGGTCATATCACTGTCTGAAACAGCAGTTCCTGTTTTATAGTACTATACCTCCTACTGACATACCATGTTAATGGGAGATCACATGTCCAATGTCTCAGGGCTACTGCCGATTGACAAAGAAAATCATTGTGTGGATTGTGTATTACACAGGGACCTAGAAACAACGCCACAACAGGCCACAGTAGTCCACCCACCCCACCGCCGCCCCCACAAAGAACCCAGGGTTATTGTGCGGTTCGGCACCCCTCCCCCCCTCCCCTCGCTCTGGCGCCCCGGGAACGTCTCATATCATACCAGAAGACTGTAACTCCAAGTGTTGGCGTGGTAGAGTAATTATGATGTACGTGTATGTGGAGACGGTCTTCGCGCAGTAATCGCCGACTTAGAGTAACTGAGGTGGAATGAGGCGAAACAGCCCGTAGTCGCCGAAGCAGATGGAAAACCACCTTAAAAACCATCCACAGACTGGCCAGCACACCGGACCTCGACGCTAATGCGCCGGGGGGATTCGTGCCGGGGACCGGCACGCCTTCCCGCTCGGGAAGCAGCGCGTTAGACCGCGCGGCTACCCGAGCGGGCAGATTATTGTGTTCTGCAGCAACTGAAGGTGTTTTGTGTCTCAGAGGCCCAAGAATACTTCACAAACGTCGAATTTCGGCAGTGAATTTATTGCTTTAGCAAATTTATTTTGTGTTACATGTTTTGAGTATGTAAAAAGTAAAATGCATGAATAAAGTGATTTATGCTTAATAACTGCAATTGTGTTCAGTTATTTATATTTTTATTGTATACGTTGTAATTATTGATTGAATGATTATTGGAAGTTATATAGACGGTGACTTAATAAGGATACAATAGTCAAAAACATGGTACAAATGGCTCTGAGCACTATGGGTCTTAACATCTATGGTCATCAGTCCCCTAGAACTTAGAACTACTTAAACCTAACTAACCTAAGGACAGCACACAACACCCAGCCATCACGAGGCAGAGAAAATCCCTGACCCCGCCGGGAATCGAACCCGGGAACCCGGGCGTGAGAAGCGAGAACGCTACCGCACGACCACGAGATGCGGGCTATACAATAGTCGAGACACTAAAGTATCACATTAGATTCTGACGTTCACAATATCATTTGAGAATTATAATAAGAAAACGACAAATAGGTAGTCGGATAAACAGACACATAGGCCCAGTTTTTAAAACATTTTTTACTACTTCTAACGAATATTAAAGAATGATCATTCAATGTCTTGCATACACTGCAAAAAGTATTTACTCTGCAATAAGTATTCAAATAAACACTGAAAGTGTAACGGTTGAAACTTTAAAATTCCACTCCTGAAAAATCAGTATAATGAACTTCAACCACTTCTTCCCATTTACATTTGGTAGAAGTCTGAGTACCAATAGCGTCGTGGTAGCTTTTTAGAATCTCACCGCCGTTGTGCTCGGACTGTCGCCCGTCTGCCCGACGTGGTCTGGGAGTAGTCTGATGATAATGTGAAGGTAGCGGATCGAAGTGGCTGACTAAATGGAGAGCGGACCGTGGCGCACCATGTACCATTGACGAAGGCGCTGTTGAGACTTACTCTTCAAACAAACTTTCTCTGGCTATGGAATGTAACTCCCACAAAGGATCCGCAGTGTGCTCGTCTGAATATTGAAATAAACGAGCCAAACATGGTCAGACGACAGTTATGAACTACTGCAATGTCTACTGCAATACTACACTTGATATCTCTGCAGCATATTATTGGGCTATAAGTTTCGGTGACGTATTACGCTATCTTCAGGCCCCCGACTGACGTATAGGAAGATTTCAACCTAGGTTACGGTGGAAACAGGACCCAGCATTCAAAGATCGATATCCGTAGATTTTTGATACAGCAATCACTTCAAACATCGCTGTATCAAAAATCTACAGGTACCAGTTTTTGAATGCTGGCTCCTATTTTGACCTTCAACGAAGTTGAAATATTCCCAGACGTCGTTAAGAGGCCTGTAGATGACGTAATATATCGGCGAAAGTGATAGCCCAATACAATAACAGTTTGAAAATTTAGATGGCTGAAAGGTGTTTGATTTGACGTTCTGTACTGAACAGCCAAGGTCCATCAGTCCTCTCTGAAAAGATGGACATACAGAGACTCTTCCAGGTACTGCCGGCTTATTTCATTAAGACGTCTGGAGGCAAGCAGTAAGGTAACTTGGACTAGTTTTGATTTTTTATTTCTTGTTCGTTACCACACTTGAAATACACTTTCCACTAACAGTTTGGTAGGTAGCTATTAAACCTCGGGCGTAAGATATTCAGCAAGCGCAGAGTCCAGAGAGAGAGATGTACATACACATGTATACTCCGCAAGCCAGCTTCTGGTGTGTAGTGGAAAGAGTGGACCACCGTCACTTCCACTTTTTTCTGTACCGATGGAGAACGGTACGTGGAAAGAGCGATTATCGGTAGGCCTCCGTGTGAGCTATAATATGTTTTTCGCAAGATATACTTAGCAGAATTTCGTGCCAGGCGAAGAAACACTCGTCGCTACTGTGGACCGTTCTTCAAAATACACTCCTGGAAATTGAAATAAGAACACCGTGAATTCATTGTCCCAGGAAGGGGAAACTTTATTGACACATTCCTGGGGTCAGATACATCACATGATCACACTGACAGAACCACAGGCACATAGACACAGGCAACAGAGCATGCACAATGTCGGCACTAGTACAGTGTATATCCACCTTTCGCAGCAATGCAGGCTGCTATTCTCCCATGGAGACGATCGTAGAGATGCTGGATGTAGTCCTGTGGAACGGCTTGCCATGCCATTTCCACCTGGCGCCTCAGTTGGACCAGCGTTCGTGCTGGACGTGCAGACCGCGTGAGACGACGCTTCATCCAGTCCCAAACATGCTCAATGGGGGACAGATCTGGAGATCTTGCTGGCCAGGGTAGTTGACTTACACCTTCTAGAGCACGTTGGGTGGCACGGGATACATGCGGACGTGCATTGTCCTGTTGGAACAGCAAGTTCCCTTGCCGGTCTAGGAATGGTAGAACGATGGGTTCGATGACGGTTTGGATGTACCATGCACTATTCAGTGTCCCCTCGACGATCACCAGTGGTGTACGGCCAGTGTAGGAGATCGCTCCCCACACCATGATGCCAGGTGTTGGCCCTGTGTGCCTCGGTCGTATGCAGTCCTGATTGTGGCGCTCACCTGCACGGCGCCAAACACGCATACGACCATCATTGGCACCAAGGCAGAAGCGACTCTCATCGCTGAAGACGACACGTCTCCATTCGTCCCTCCATTCACGCCTGTCGCGACACCACTGGAGGTGGGCTGCACGATGTTGGGGCGGGAGCGGAAGACGGCCTAACGGTGTGCGGGACCGTAGCCCAGCTTCATGGAGACGGTTGCGAATGGTCCTCGCCGATACCCCAGGAGCAACAGTGTCCCTAATTTGCTGGGAAGTGGCGGTGCGGTCCCCTACGGCACTGCGTAGGATCCAACGGTCTTGGCGTGCATCCGTGCGTCGCTGCGGTCCGGTCCCAGGTCGACGGGCACGTGCACCTTCCGCCGACCACTGGCGACAACATCGATGTACTGTGGAGACCTCACGCCCCACGTGTTGAGCAATTCGGCGGTACGTCCACCCGGCCTCCCGCATGCCCACTATACGCCCTCGCTCAAAGTCCGTCAACTGCACATACGGTTCACGTCCACGCTGTCGCGGCATGCTACCAGTGTTAAAGACTGCGATGGAG
This sequence comes from Schistocerca cancellata, assembly GCF_023864275.1. Lineage (NCBI taxonomy): Eukaryota > Metazoa > Arthropoda > Insecta > Orthoptera > Acrididae > Schistocerca > Schistocerca cancellata. The sequence goes on from NC_064626.1 coordinate 1,198,123,092, forward strand.
CTCCGTATGCCACGGCAAACTGGCTGACACTGACGGCGGCGGTGCACAAATGCTGCGCAGCTAGCGCCATTCGACGGCCAACACCGCGGTTCCTGGTGTGTCCGCTGTGCCGTGCGTGTGATCATTGCTTGTACAGCCCTCTCGCAGTGTCCGGAGCAAGTATGGTGGGTCTGACACACCGGTGTCAATGTGTTCTTTTTTCCATTTCCAGGAGTGTAGATTTGCTTCTGGAGGAGGCCGAGTTGATACTACAGCATTCACAAAATGATGCGGCTGTGAAACAGTCGATTTTTTGAAACCTCGACCAGCGATAAAAATTTATTCACAGCGATGTAAAACAAATACAAGGTGAATTCTGCGATTTAAAATGCTAATCACTTGAAAATGACATCACGTAGCTGGCCACCATTTCCGTTCACACACATTTCAAGTCTTCTGTCACGCAGAACTGACGCTGGAACTCGAGAACTTCCTCCAGAATTTGATCCTTCAGTACCTGGGTGGTGTGTGATGGGTCACACAGGAAGATCGGAGATTTCAATGACCCCCAAAGGAAGAAATAACACACTGAAAAATCAGGGGACCCCGTTCTTGGAGATCAGATGGCCAGGAAAGATGTTCTGTCTCGCGTTAATGGAATGCTGCGAAGTACGGCATTTGATCCCTTCTTCTCGGAAGAATGTGTCTGCAGTTACAGGAATATCAACGAGCTGTCGAGCGAAGAGATGGTTTGAGATGTGGACACAAAATCTGTACTCACAGTAATGCCGCTATAATCTTCGAAAGAAAATAAGACTCTATAAATCCAAACGATAATGCGTCGCACCACACTACCACTTCCTAACAGTGATGTTCCATGAAGTATTTCAGGATACATTACGAAAACAGCACCTCCGCCCCAAAAGTGACACGAATTCTACATCCGACGACGGCTGTTGGCAGTACCAGAGTTTGTAGAACTTCCAAGAAGCAGCACTAACATACTTATCTCTTAGCCCTGCCAGCCTGTCCGTATTGAGCTGTATTATCTGTGCCCGATTTTGGCGCTTCTTTGAGGTGTTGCTTACTGGCAAGATTTTTAGAAGTTCATTTGCCATGGATGTTTGGAAACACAGACTGTCATGAAGAAATTACTCGCCCATCAAATTAACCTAATCTCCTGCGATCCCATTCATTCAGGAGGATTAAGGAAAGACTCGTCCACCGCCTTCAGGGTGAACATAAACATTGCACTACACTCCTGGAAATGGAAAAAAGAACACATTGACACCGGTGTGTCAGACCCACCATACTTGCTCCGGACACTGCGAGAGGGCTGTACAAGCAATGATCACACGCACGGCACAGCGGACACACCAGGAACCGCGGTGTTGGCCGTCGAATGGCGCTAGCTGCGCAGCATTTGTGCACCGCCGCCGTCAGTGTCAGCCAGTTTGCCGTGGCATACGGAGCTCCATCGCAGTCTTTAACACTGGTAGCATGCCGCTACAGCGTGGACGTGAACCGTATGTGCAGTTGACGGACTTCGAGCGAGGGCGTATAGTGGGCATGCGGGAGGCCGGGTGGACGTACCGCCGAATTGCTCAACACGTGGGGCGTGAGGTCTCCACAGTACATCGATGTTGTCGCCAGTGGTCGGCGGAAGGTGCACGTGCCCGTCGACCTGGGACCGGACCGCAGCGACGCACGGATGCACGCCAAGACCGTAGGATCCTACGCAGTGCCGTAGGGGACCGCACCGCCACTTCCCAGCAAATTAGGGACACTGTTGCTCCTGGGGTATCGGCGAGGACCATTCGCAACCGTCTCCATGAAGCTGGGCTACGGTCCCGCGCACCGTTAGGCCGTCTTCCGCTCACGCCCCAACATCGTGCAGCCCGCCTCCAGTGGTGTCGCGACAGGCGTGAATGGAGGGACGAATGGAGACGTGTCGTCTTCAGCGATGAGAGTCGCTTCTGCCTTGGTGCCAATGATGGTCGTATGCGTGTTTGGCGCCGTGCAGGTGAGCGCCACAATCAGGACTGCATACGACCGAGGCACACAGGGCCAACACCCGGCATCATGGTGTGGGGAGCGATCTCCTACACTGGCCGTACACCACTGGTGATCGTCGAGGGGACACTGAATAGTGCACGGTACATCCAAACCGTCATCGGACCCATCGTTCTACCATTCCTAGACCGGCAAGGGAACTTGCTGTTCCAACAGGACAATGCACGTCCGCATGTATCCCTCGCGGTAGCGTTCTCGCTTCCCGAGCACGGGGTCCCGGGTTCGATTCCCGGCGGGGTCAGGGATTTTCACCTGCCTCGAGATGACTGGGTGTTTGTGTTGTCCTCATCATTTCATCATCATCCAGGAAAGTGGCGAAATTGGACTGAGCAAAGATTGGATAATTGTACGGGCGCTGATAACCACGCAGTTGAGCGCCCCACAAACCAAACATCATCATCATCATCATCATGTATCCCGTGCCACCCAACGTGCTTTAGAAGGTGTAAGTCAACTACCCTGGCCAGCAAGATCTCCGGATCTGTCCCCCATTGAGCATGTTTGGGACTGGATGAAGCGTCGTCTCACGCGGTCTGCACGTCCAGCACGAACGCTGGTCCAACTGAGGCGCCAGGTGGAAATGGCATGGCAAGCCGTTCCACAGGACTACATCCAGCATCTCTACGATCGTCTCCATGGGAGAATAGCAGCCTGCATTGCTGCGAAAGGTGGATATACACTGTACTAGTGCCGACATTGTGCATGCTCTGTTGCCTGTGTCTATGTGCCTGTGGTTCTGTCAGTGTGATCATGTGATGTATCTGACCCCAGGAATGTGTCAATAAAGTTTCCCCTTCCTGGGACAATGAATTCACGGTGTTCTTATTTCAATTTCCAGGAGTGTAGAAAGTGAACGACGCGACTGCAATAGCGAACAGGGATAGCAAACATGAGCCACCAGAATGTAATACATCCCATTGTGACTGCTTCCACTGATTGTTCGGCAGTTGTGTAACCATACAACAACAGAGGTCTGTAACTACTTTTCACAAAACTCTGTATTGTTTCTGATTTTCAGATGCTAGTCCCTACTCCAATTGACTGTCCTCAGCAGGTCTTCCTAGATTTCGCTATGATTTTATAACGTTGTGGCTTCTCTACGACATTTGCGAATAGCCTCATGGACCTTTCGAAGTTATTCTATGGGTCATTTATCCGTTTTGTTTCCTTTTTCTAGTCATCAGTCCTATGGCTGATTTTGTGTAGTCCGACACGAATTCTTCTCCTCTACCAACTTCTTTCATCTGACTACTATTTACACCCAAACTACCCAGTCATTTTCTTTATGTATTCTAATCTATCTCTGTCCCTATAGCTTTTATCCACTACAGCTTCCTCAGATATCATGGAGGTCATGCGTCGAATTCTTAACATATGTCCTATCACCCTGTCCCTTCTTCTCGTCGATGTTTTCCACATGTTCCTCTCCTTATCATGTCTGCGGAGAACAGTCTCATTTCTTATCAGTTCACCTAATTTTCTGCATCATTTTATGATACCACATCTCAAACGATGCCATGTAGAACCACGCGATCTCATAAATGTTCATATTTTAATCTATTTTACCAAGGTCGCCTACTAATTGCATATATTTCAGAATGTTACTGTCATCTTCGGATGTGATAATTAGTCTGCAGATACACTATCTGATAAAAAGTGTTCGGACACTAAGAGATGTATTCACCATTCATCTTTATGACGGATTGAACTCCGCTGGGGACATTGTCTGTAAGGTGTCTGAAATTCTGGGGGGGGGGGGGGAGGAGCGGGGGAACGGCAGGCCATTCTTCCTCGAGAGTGCCGAAACCAGGAAAGGTTGACACGTCGGACGCTGCCATCTGAAATACACTTTCCAACTACGACTGAAGGTATTTCATTGGGTTCAAGTGCTCTGTGCAGGTTAGTCCATGTCAGGAATGTTACTGTTCACAAACAATTATATCACAGCTGCTGATTTATGACAAGGTGAATTGCCATGCTAATGCAAACAGTCACATCATTTCCGAACAATTCTTATTGCACTCACTAACAGTATTGTAAAATAAAATTCCTTTATTCCCACCTCCATAGATCGCCGGTTTCGGTCTGCGATGATCATCTTCAGACCAGCACCAAAACGTGGACATACCAGAGCAACTAGTGGACAGCCTACATCTTAAACCAACAAAATATGACAAAGAGTAGTATTACTTCCATACAAGTGGAAAACATGCGCTTAAAATAGGACGAGGATACTTGTCTTAAAACACACTGAGCCATAGTGGCCTCATCAATAAATACACACAAAATCAGCTTTGCGTCATCACACACATTTCAGATATGCCTTAACTGCGTCCTGCCAGTAGATAGATAGATCACATAACTAATGAGGAGGTATTGAATAGAATTGGAGAGAAGAGAAATTTGTGGCGCAACTTGACTAGAAGAAGGAATTGGATGGTAGGGCGTATTCTGAGGCATCAAGGGATCACCAATTTAGTACTGGAGGGCAGCGTGGAGGGTAAAAATCGTAGAGGGACACCAAGAGATGAATACACTAAACAGATTCAGAAGGATGTAGGTTACAGGAAGTACTGGGAGATGACGAAGCTTGCACAGGATAGAGTAGCATGAAGAGCTGCATCAAACAGTCTCTGGACTGAAGACCACAACAACAACATCTCAAAACAGGACGCATCATTCTTTTATATATTTTTATTTTCCCCTATGTTGTCAGTTGTTAGTTGTCAGAATTTTGCAAACATCCGGCTACCCTTACTGACTCTGTCACTGGACTTTGCACTTCCATGGTGAAACCTTTAATAGTGGTGATAACAGTCCCCAGGTAATTAAAACTCATCAGTTGTTGAACTCGCACAAGATCAACTTATAATTTACTTTGTATAAGTGCTTTTGACATTATGATACTCTCAGTTTTATTTAAATGAGATTTCCGTGTTATATTGCTTAGCTGTTTTATTTTTTTGAATTAGCTTTTGTAAATTAACCTCGTTATTTGATATCAGTACAGCTTCATCAGAATAACAAGTAATAATTTATCACTTTATTTCCCATTTTATAGCCTGGTTTCTTCCTGACATTATCAATGATGCAGTTCCTTATTAGGTTGATAAGGACTGTATTTAGTGAGTCTCCATGTCTAACTCCTTTACCTACAACAGTTTCATCTGTAAGCACTTAGTGTTCTTTAATTCTCGTTTTATTACCGGTACATACATCTTCTGTTGTTTGAGTAAAGCCATTGGTACCCTGTTCTCAGTTAAGATTTGAGTTACATGCTTTCTTGTGATCCTGTCAAAGACTTTTCACAAGTTAACGAAGCACAAGTAGGCCGGTTACTAAACTCTATGGATTTCTCCGTTATCTGTCTTCGACCCCTGTTTTTCCTGAATTCATGCTGTCATTCTGCTATATTTATATAATTCAGAGTTCTGTCTCTAATTACTGATGTTAACAGTTTGAAGGTTGTGTCAACCACGTTAATTTCCCGGTAATTATCTAATAGTTGCTTATCTTCTTTTTTTATACTCTGGAACCGTAAAACTGTCTTTCCATTCTCTTGGTACCCATTCTTCCTTCATGACACTGTTAAACAAAATTTGAAGCCGTTGATATAATATCTGCCCCGTATTTTATTTATTCAACATATATGTCATCTGGCGCTGGTCTTTCCTATTACACTACTGGCCATTAAAATTGCTACACCAAGAAGAAATGCAAATGATAAACGGGTATTCATTGGACAAATATATTATACTAGAACTGACATGTGATGCATTTTCACGCCATTTGGGTCCATAGATCCTGAGAAATCAGTACCCCGAACAACCACCTCTGGCCGTAATAACGGCCTCGATACGCCTGGACATTGAGTCATACAGAGATTGAATGGCGTGTACAGGTACAGCTGCCCATGCAGCTTCAACACGTTACCACAGTTCATCAAGAGTAGTGAGTGGCGTATTGTGCCGAGCCAGTTGCTCGGTAGCCATTGACCAGACGGTGAGAGATCTGGAGAATATGCTGGCTAGGGCAGCAGTCGAACATTTCCTGTATTCAGAAAGGCCCGTACAGGACCTGCAACATGCGGTCGTGCATTATCCTGCTGAAATGTAGGGTTTAGCAGGGATCGAATGGAGGGTAGAGCCACGCGTCGTAACACATCTGAAATGTAACGTCCACTGTTCAAAGTGACGTCAGTGCGAACGAGAAGTGACCAAGACGTGTAACCAGTGGCACTCCAACCATCACGCTGGGTAATACGCCAGTATGACGATGACGAATACACGATTCCAATGTGCGTTCCCGGCGATGTCGCCAAACACGGATGCCACCATCATGATGCTGTAAACAGAACCTGGATTCATCCGAAAAAGTTTTCCCATTCGTGCACCAAGGTTCGTCGTTGAATACACCATCGCAGGCGCTCCTGTCTGTGATGCAGAGTGAGGGGTAAACGCAGCCATGGTATCCAAGCTGATAGTCCCATGCTGCTGCAAATGTCTTCGAACTGTTCGTGCAGATGGTTGTTGTCTTGCAAACGTCCCCATTTGTTGACTCCGGGATCGAGACGTGGCTGCACGATCCGTTACAGCCACAGATTCTGAACCCACAGATTCCATATTCTACTAACAGTCATTGGATCACGACTAACGCGGGCAGCAAAGTCGCGATACGACAAACCGCAATCGCGATAGGCTACAAGCTGACCTTTATCAAAGTCGGAAACGTGATGGTACGCATTTCTCCTCCTTACACGAGTATCACAACAACGCCGGTCAACTGCTGTTTGTGTATGAGAAATCGGTTGGAAACTTTCCTCATGTCAACACGTTGTAGGTGTCTCCACCGGCGCCAACCTCGTGTGAATGCTCTGAAAAGCTAATCATTTGCATATCACAGCATCTTCTTCCTGTCGGTTAAATTTCGCGTCTGTAGCACGTCATCTTCGTAGTGTAGCAATTTTAATGGCCAGTAGTGTATTAAGTCTTCTTATTGCAGTGCATATTTCCTCCAAAGACATTTTATTTAGTTGTTTTCTGCGCTTTTGTTGCTAGTTTTAATTTCCAACTCTGTTAAGGCGTTATACCTTAATTTTAAAAACACTTTCCCAGAATTTTGCTTACATTATATATCTCAATGTGTTCATTAATATCTTCTTTCACTTTAGGAGAATATACCATACTTTCTTTTTTTTTATTTTTTTTTTTTTTTATGTGGTGGTGCTGAAGTCTGATCAACTTCGTTGATTTTTACTTCTGTAGGGAATGGAAGGGGTAAAAATTTTCTCTTTATTTATTTATTCATCTTTCAGCTTTAGTTTGGGCACACAGAAGGGTCCTTTAACTAGCTGCTTTTGGTGTGTATTTGAAAACATGTGTGGAGAAGTGCTAAAGGACGATATATCCTTAAATTATGGAGAAGTACGTAGGGATATCATTTACGGAGGCTCAAATACTATCGCCTTCGGTACTTTATATTTGTGGTTGCGTAAGGGTTCTACCGTACCTACTGTGGTGAGTTGTGGTGTACTGTCACGTATCATGTCCAACTTCCGAAATAAGGTTCGTGCCTTCTCCTTGACCTTGTCTGAGAGGTAAGATTCGCTTAAGGCTCGATGAATGTCATGATTTCGGATCCACCATTGGGCTCCTGTGATCCATCGTAGGCATCTGCTTTGTACAACCTGTAACTTCTTGTAGTTAGTGGCACACGTAGTACCCCAAAATAGATGGTTCGACTGTGGCATGGTACAACTGGAGTTTCGTGCATTGGCTGAGGTATGAGCTCTTCAGAAATGGGAGGAGACCTCCCAGCATTTTGAGGCCAGACGTCTTCTTCTCCATAATGTGATGACTATACAACAGTTTGGCGTCCAGATGCACTCCCAGGTATTTTACAGTTGTTGCCCAGGGGAGTGGCTGGTCTGATATCCGTAGGCGTTCATTGACGATGGGTCTCCGACGTGTGAAGACAATAACTTTGGTTTTCTCTGCGTTGACCGTTATTTTGTTCATGTGGGTCCAGTGGTCCACTAAATCTAGTTAGCGCTGCATCCGTGTGACGAGGTGGTCCATTCTGGTGCCTGCAGTCAGGAGCGCTGTGTCGTCGGCATAGAAACTGGCAGTAACATGTGGCACCGTCGGGAGGTCTTTAATATATAAATTAAACAGCAGTGGAGAGATGACCGATCCTTGTGGAAGTCCTTCAAGGACAGGCCGTGTTGATGAATTCTTGTCATCAATGCGAACATATAATCTGCGATCCTGAAGAAAATTGTCGAGAAGTTTTAAATAGCAGTCTGGTAGGGGAGTGGTACGTCGGAGCTTGACGATCAAGTTGCGTCGCCATACTTTATCGTAAGCCTTCTCTATATCGAGAAAGACTCCAATAGTATGTCGTTTCTTGTTGAAATTGTCTTGGATAAATTCCGTGATGCGCAGTAGTTGTAACTCAGCCGATAGCTTCGCCTGGAAGCCAAACTGCTCCGGCCGGATGATGTTGTGTGCCACAAGGATGTCCAGCATGCGTTTCAGTAGAACACGTTCCAGTACCTTTCCCAGCGTCGGCAGTAAACTTATGGGTCTGTAGCTGTCAGGGTGTGAGAGATCCTTGCCCGGTTTTGGTATTGGCACTATTCTGGCAATCTTCCATGCCTCTGGGAAGTATCCAGTCCTGAGGCAGCTGTTCACTATCCGGGTGAGAAGCACAACAGGCTTTCTCGGGAGGTGTTTCAACTCCGTATTGCTGATTCTATCTGCTCCAGGTGAGGTGTGTTTGCTATACTTGATAATCCTCCTAATTTCCTCCATCGTTGTCAGCCGGGGCATAGCGGTAGTCGGGGCGTCCCGAATAGCTTCTCATTCCGCCGCTGTGTCCTCCTCTGCACGGTGGAGTGCATCATCTCCATCCTCCGTGGGGGGCGTAGTCATCTGTTGTTGGTATGTATCCGCATACAGCTCCGCCTGCGCAAGTGAGTCGTACAAGAGGCCATGGGGTCCTCGAATTGCCCTTTTGGGGGGCTGTTGTTGTCTGAGACTTCTAACTATTCGCCATTCATCTTTGGTGCGTAATAGAAAGTTGTCCATTTTGAGTTCCCACGTGTGTTGCTTCCAGTCCTGAACCTTCCGCCGGAGTTCGCGGGTTAGTCTGTGAGTCTCCCGTCTATCGTCCGGATGGCGGTAGCGGACCCATCGTTTCCGAAATCGATTGCGCCTTGCCTTAAGTTCCTGCAGTGGTGGTGGAAACTCGTCATAATTGACTTCTGGTTGCAGGTGCTCCGTGAGTGCTCGTTGTTTCGCATTGTTAATCTTCTTTGTGAGTACTGCGACTGCCACATCAATCGCTTCTCTGGTAGTAACAACCTGGGTTGGTCGCACATTGTTGTTGAGGTACGCTTGGAACTGCTGCCAGTCGTAAGTTCTTGTCGTCGGCAGTGGGAGTTGCAAAGTAGCCCTCTCTATGAGTCCTAACACCGGTCTGTGGTCCGACGAAAGATCATCCAGCGTCCGCAGATGGAGATTCGGGTTGATGTTCTTGATTATGGCGATGTCTAGAACATCAGGGTCTTGTGTCTGGACGTAAGGTATCCTCGTCGGTTCCCGTGGTCCATGGACGGAAATATGTAAATTCTCAGCCAGTGCAAACAACATATGTCCTTTTGGGTTAGTCTTACGGGAATTCCAGGCAACATGTTTACTATTAAGATCCCCTCCAAGGAGGATCTTGTCGTAACCCTGTGTAACGGAGTAAAGATCTGGGTGGAGAGGCTTCTTTGGGCTAAGGTAAGCCGCAATACAGGTAATGTTTCCGAGCGTCGTGTGGATTGTTACTGCCGTGGCCTCTAAAGTCTGGAGTGGGGGTAAACGCTCTTGGTGGTGACGAATACATTTTTTGATCAGAACTGCGGTCCCTCCACCCCGTTTGTCCCGTCTGTCCGTCCGGTAAATGTGCATGTTCCTCAAGCGGAGGTCGGTTGACTCGCGGAGATGTGTTTCGGAGACAAATGCTACGTCTATCTTGTGGCGATGTAAGAAGTCCGTGAATTCTATTTTCTTCAGTTTCAGGCCGTTGGCATTCCAAATGCAGAAGTTAAGATGCCTCGTGTGATGTCGTCTATCCATTTAGGGTGTTTGAAAAGCTGTCAGTACGCTTTCTACAAGCGAGAGGATAGACGTCAGCTTCTGCTGGAGGGCGGTGAGTAGTTGAAGAATATCTGTTAACGCTGGTGTAAAAGTGGTCGACCAGGCAGATGGTGTCTCCGCTGGTGTTGGCGTCGGTGGATGGGCGCGTATTGCTTCGGAGTACGAGCGCTGTTGTCTTGTCTGTTGTCCCAGATGGGAGGGTGACTCGGTACGCAGGTTGCGGTATCAATTGTTTCGTCTTCTCGTCGCGTTCCTTAAATTGGTAGACTTGTAGCACGTTGAAGCCTTTTTCTTTGAGGGCATAGTAAAGTTGTTCTTCGGTAACTTCCGCCGGAAGGCGTTTGACAACTACTTTCAGTTCCCTGTCGTCTGGTGCTTGATGCGTAAAATAGGAGAAGCTGTGGTTCGTGAAGTATTTTATTGCACGCCTTTGGTCTTCGAAGGACTCAAAGTGGTATTTGATGCGGTCCTTTTGGTATATAGCTTTAAGGGTGCCCTCTAGAAGTCCGTTGAGCGTTTCATTGAGGTGAACGTAATCCTTTGTGTAATAAATTGTGACTGGGGGCACTTTGCGAAGCACATTCTTGTCTCTGTCCACGGCTTCTGCGGCATTAGAAGTTTGTGCCTGCGGCTTGTTGGTGGTTGATGGAGGCGCAGCTTGAGGTGTCAGTGGGGCGAATCGGTTCGTTGTGGGGATGATCTCCGTTCGTCTCTTAGCTGGGTTGGCTAAGTCCTTGGCTAATGCGTTGCTTCTGCGTCGTTTGTTGTGTACGAGCGTAAAGTCCCCCTCTGCGTGTGGGGAGTCGTTGTCGTTTTCTGCTGGAAAGGCCGCTGCCATCTCCGCGTCGTCGACCGTTTGGTGGGAGTGCTGTGATTCGACATCTGAGTCCACAGATAGAGATGCCAGACAGGTGTCGTTAACCTGCTCTTGCGTTTCCCGTGAATAGCGGATAAGGCGTTGTATGTCCTTCAGCGTTTCTTTGTCCTCCTCCCGACATATTTCGAGTCTTCTGGCGTAGTCCTGGCGGTCGTCTTCATTGCTGCGTCCGTCGTGATGTGATGTATGGCCGACGTCCGAATACGGTTTCGTCGTGCGGTGTGTAGTCTTCTGCGGTCGAATAGCGCCTGTCGATCGTCGTTCTATCCTGTCATGAACCGGTGCCGTAGCCTGGGTCGTCAACCTGGGATCCGTCCTGTGTGGAGCGGCCGCTGGGGCGTCCGGCGGGCCAGGCCCAACCGACCGACCAGCGGCCGACTCCGGCGCGTCCGAGGCGGCTGCCCCGGCCGCGCGCGCACCGTCCTCGCTCTTCGGCATCGCGAACTCGAGTGATACTTTCTTTTGTGATCCATAAAGGACCCGCTCCATATCTTTTGTATATCGCTCCCTATAATCCAGTTTTATGTTTGGAATATCCGAGTTTACTCTATTACGCATGATCTTACACTTCACATAATCGTCTTGATTTTGACGTCTTTATATTTTAGCAATGCTTTCTTCGTCTGAGTAGCCAGTTCTTTACCATCTTGGTTAAACCATGGTGTCTGTATATAGTACTACCTCCTATCACATTCACCCGTTTCATACTTATAGCTGCTCGTGCTGACTCTTGTGTATCTAGCATCTACATGTTGTTCGTCTAAACAAGGGTTATTAATGATTTTCTCGTGTAATCTGTTCTGATACAGCAACCTTGTACTCTCACTCTCTATGACTTCAATTTTAACTTTTTCTAATTTTAAAAATTAGGTTTATCGGTGCTTTTAATTTCATTACGTTTTATCACTGCAGTAACATTTATGGTTTATAAGCCTATTATAAGTTTTATCTATTATATATTTTTCTCATTTTATTGCATTATGTATAATTACACACGTAATGAATAGTTTGTTCGAAGAGTAGCGCTCTTAATGGGATGGCTATACCGTCTCTGTGGCCTAGTTTATACCACTTTTAAAAATATGTGACGAGCCAAAGCTGATTTTGTGTGTACTTTTGACTATGTCACTATAGGTTCATTATATAAGTAATTAGGGGTGTAAGTGCAGGTATTTTTATAGGTGACTGAAGACAGCGCACTGAACAACATTACAGCAGTATTTAACGCATTTGCAGACTAGTAATTGTAGTTATCAGCAGTAGTATGTTTTTAGGTTGGTTAGTACCTCCAAGTACATGTGTCAAGAGCACCAATGAATGTTTGTTTTCCGCTGGGCAGAAGGACTTATGTTGAAGTTCAAATGCGTGAACACAAAACGTTTACTCTATAATGACAGGTGTAGTCCACTTAGTGGTGCAGTTACGAGCGTTCAGGAAACGAAAGGTAGCAAATCATTGGGCTTGTTTGCGGGAAGGCTATTAGACGCAAGGGAAAACAACTAAAGCACTGGAGTGAGTGCATGTTAAGATGCCAATGACCACAGGATCTTCACTTGTACCCCTAACACTGTATTACGACGTTTTTCGTAACAGGTATGCCTCATCATATTTCAAGTGCATATATTTCGTACTTTTCGCTACTGCATTTTTATGGTTTAAGATGTAGACTGTCCACTAGTGCTGTTTTATTGTTTTGAGGTGCAGATTCTCCCACAGTTGTTTTAAACTAACTTAAGCTAAGGGCAACACACACACACACACACACACGCCCGATGGGGGACTCGAACCTCCGACGGGGGGAGCAGCGCGTACCGAGGCAAGGCGCCTCAGACCGCATGGCTACCCCGCGTGGCCAAACACTGATTTACAAATTTTGTCACAAATATTCTGAGAGCATGTTTTTTTTTTTTTTAATTCTGGTTGTGTTCACTTTTCTTCAAATTTTAAACATCGCAAATTCATCTTTTACCATACTCCAGACTGCAAAATCAATGAGTGTGATATCTGGGTGTTTTGGAGGCCATTCAATAGTACACCGTCGGCCAATCCATTCATGAAAGTTTTCATTTGGAAAGTCTCTCACAGTAATTCCATGTTGTGTGGGAACTCCATGTTGTTTGCATATCAGTTTTTCCTTAATCGGTTGCAATATTGAAAAAGTGTACTATTTTCCTGTTCGAACAGCTCTTCATCAATTGTATACAGATAATTTACAGAACTGACAGCGCTGATAAATAAATAATAATTGATTAGCCTGCCATCGATAATCACTTCACACTCACACACAAACACATAGACACACACACACACACACACACACACACACACACACACACACCAGGAGAGTCTGCTTCTGTCTCTGTCACCACTTGGAGATTCATCTTAAAAATCGTTGTATCACCCCCACATAAATATATGCTTTTCTATTTTTTAAATGGGATCCTATTCTTGAGTGTTGTGTACAATTTGGGTTCTTTGAGATTTAGTCAGTGGCTGCACAAAAGACTGCACATTAAGAATGAGGAGTGCCAAACCCAGCCCTCCTGGATTGTCCTCTGTCAATTATAATCTTTTATTGCCATCTCAGGAGCATCAAAAGGAAGTTGATCAGTTATCAAGGGCTTTAATTACTATAGGAGTCCGGTCCCAAACTCTCACAATCGTCAGGAGAGAGCGAGAGAGCTGGATGAGATGCGGTTGTGAAGTTACACCAGAGGGCACCAAGGAAACATAACTGACCATCACACATTCATCACGTATGAATACAGTACTGTTGTAGTGGCAGCTTCTGACACCAAATGTAACAGCAACACCAAATGTAGCGGGAAGAGGTAGAAGGCACCATATTAAGACCTGTCCAAGCTTTCCAAGTGATTTATTGTTTCCAACTACAATGCCACCTTCCCCTTGGTCTGTGTCACTGGGTCCCGCAATGTCGAGGACACCACTTCGCTGACTGCGAAACGGCTTGGGGCAGAATGGCTGCCTCAGTGACCCGTGCACGCACTGCTGTGTGTCGGCCTTGTACAGCCACGAAGTCAGGATGCGTGACAGTCGATTCAGTGGTCTTCGCCCCTGCCGCCTCAGCGCGGCTCGCCGGGAGCCGCAGACGGTCTACTGCTTTCCTCTTCACTGTCAGATAGCGGGCGACAACAAGCACCCGTAAGCCGGCGTCCGAATCTGCGGCCGTCACCCTGCATGTATCCAGTGCATGTTGGGAACCAAGACGACTGCCTGTAGTAGCGACCTGTGGAATGGCGCGTCTCTGGCTGGCTACAGACCCCGTGTTGGCCTCAGAGGGTCGAACCAGCAACCCGCTGGAGACTGGGACGCTGGCGCCCCATCTGCTGCTGCGTGTAGCCGGTGGTGTGACTCGCCCCGCCATCCAAGAGAGCTGCCACACTTGAAACTCCCGTGTTGGCTTGAGAGGGTCGAACCAGTGACCCGCCAAGGACTGAAATGCTGGCGCCCCATCTGCTGCTGTGTGTAGCCAGTGGTGTAATTCGCCCTGACATCCAGGAGAGCTGTCACACTTGAATGCCTTGTTAGGAAACCGGCACCTATTTATAGACGGTTCTACACTCCTGAAAATGGAAAAAAGAACACATTGACACCGGTGTGTCAGACCCACCATACTTGCTCCGGACACTGCGAGAGGGCTGTACAAGCAACGATCACACGCACGGCACAGCGGACACACCAGGAACCGCGGTGTTGGCCGTCGAATGGCGCTAGCTGCGCAGCATTTGTGCACCGCCGCCGTCAGTGTCAGCCAGTTTGCCGTGGCATACGGAGCTCCATCGCAGTCTTTAACACTGGTAGCATGCCGCGACAGCGTGGACGTGAACCGTATGTGCAGTTGACGGACTTTGAGCGAGGGCGTACAGTGGGCATGCGGGAGGCCGGGTGGACGTACCGCCGAATTGCTCAACACGTGGGGCGTGAGGTCTCCACAGTACATCGATGTTGTCGCCAGTGGTCGGCGGAAGGTGCACGTGCCCGTCGACCTGGGACCGGACCGCAGCGACGCACGGATGCACGCCAAAACCGTAGGATCCTACGCAGTGCCGTAGGGGGCCGCACCGCCACTTCCCAGCAAATTAGGGACACTGTTGCTCCTGGGGTATCGGCGAGGACCATTCGCAACCGTCTCCATGAAGCTGGGCTACGGTCCCGCACACCGTTAGGCCGTCTTCCGCTCACGCCCCAACATCGTGCAGCCCGCCTCCAGTGGTGTCGCGACAGGCGTGAATGGAGGGACGAATGGAGACGTGTCGTCTTCAGCGATGAGAGTCGCTTCTGCCTTGGTGCCAATGATGGTCGTATGCGTGTTTGGCGCCGTGCAGGTGAGCGCCACAATCAGGACTGCATACGACCGAGGCACACAGGGCCAACACCCGGCATCATGCTGTGGGGAGCGATCTCCTACACTGGCCGTACACCACTGGTGATCGTCGAGGGGACACTGAATAGTGCACGGTACATCCAAACCGTCATCGAACCCATCGTTCTACCATTCCTAGACCGGCAAGGGAACTTGCTGTTCCAACAGGACAATGCACGTCCGCATGTATCCCGTGCCACCCAACGTGCTCTAGAAGGTGTAAGTCAACTACCCTGGCCAGCAAGATCTCCGGATCTGTCCCCCATTGAGCATGTTTGGGACTGGATGAAGCGTCGTCTCACGCGGTCTGCACGTCCAGCACGAACGCTGGTCCAACTGAGGCGCCAGGTGGAAATGGTATGGCAAGCCGTTCCACAGGACTACATCCAGCATCTCTACGATCGTCTCCATGGGAGAATAGCAGCCTGCATTGCTGCGAAAGGTGGATATACACTGTACTAGTGCCGACATTGTGCATGCTCTGTTGCCTGTGTCTATGTGCCTGTGGTTCTGTCAGTGTGATCATGTGATGCATCTGACACCAGGAATGTGTCAATAAAGTTTCCCCTTTCCGGGACAATGAATTCACGGTGTTCTTATTTCAACTTCCAGGAGTGTATTTATACGCGCCGCTCCGAGTCACGTACTCACAACCCTAGGTTGCGCCTGTGGGCTCCTTGCGCCATGCAAACCGCTGCGTTTACTCTTTTCAGCTGTTCGACGGTCCTGTGGCCTCGTTTCTACTTCGCAACTGCTGGTAGTGTGACTTACTGTCGACAGGCCCGCACCTGTCTGTAGCTTGTGAGCTCAGAAATATTGCACCAAAACTGCACTTTTCCTATCACAAACGGTAGTGCTGCTACACTGTTTTCCAAAGCAGTGCCGGTGGAGTAGTGCCACATCAGTGGTGGAAGATCGGCTTGTACCCATCTCCCAGTATCACCAACACAGCGATGTGTTGGGTGGCAGCTGCTACACGACAGACGTCCGTTGACTGCGGAATCTGGCGGCCTCCAGCTCTGCGTATCGATCACTAAAGGCGCCCTCATGGTCTTCGAAGATTTGTACTCAGGAATCTCGCCCCACGTCCACCTGAAGTACTCGCTAAGAAAAAAATGGTTCAAATGGCTCTGAGCACTATGGGACTCAACTGCTGTGGTCATAAGTCCCCTAAAACTTAGAACTACTTAAACCTAACTAACCTAAGGACAGCACACAACACCCAGCCATCACGAGGTAGAGAAAATCCCTGACCCCGCCGGGAATCGAACCCGGGAACCCGGGCGTGGGAAGCGAGAACGCTACCGCACGACCACGAGATCCGGGCTACTCGCTAAGACTCGGCTCTCAGCCCCGTTTAGGAAGAAGGAGCCAGCAGCATTGGTGTCTGCTACAGGAATAGGTTCAGTAGCAGTGTTGCCCACCTACTCGAAGGCAGATTACAGACAGCGTCTGGGTCACCCGGGTCATGCCTTCAGGAGATCTGCAGGGTTTTGGCGGTCTTCGCGCCTTGTCAATGTTGCTTAGGATGCTGCCAGTGCAGCTAGCAGCAGCAGCGGCCTTCCAGTCTGACTTTTGGTTCCAACGACTGTCAAAGACTGCTAGGCAAACCGTGGGGCGCTCTCCATAGCCTCCTACCTGACTGGATAACTGAATCTTACGCAAGGGCCGAGACTACACACTAGGCAGTCGGCAATCAGCACTCAGCAACCAGACATTTGTTAAGAAGGGTGGAGTATTTATGCTGGCGCTTCCTGTGCTGTATGTGGCGGTGGTGATGGCTATGTCATCATGTGTCCTGGTTTTTTCTTCGCTGTCAGTTCTCTTAGTGTCCGCCCCAGTAGCTGAGTGGTCAGCGTGACGGATTGCCGTCCTCCGGGCCCGGGTTCGATTCCCGGCTGGGTCGGAGATTTTCTCCGCTCAGGGACTGGGTGTTGTGTTGTGTTCATCATCATTTCATCCCCATCCGGCGTGCAGGTCGCCCAATGTGGCGCCGAATGTAATAAGACCTGCGCCAAGGCGGCCGGACCTGCCCCGCGAGGGGCCTCCCGGCCAATGACGCCAAACGCTCATTTCCATTTCATTTCCAGTTCTCTTAGTGACTTTAAACTTCCACAGCTTGACCTTTCAGAGACTTTTCCTGTTGCCTTGACAGATAAATACCTATTGTTGCATTGTACCTGGCCTTCCTTACGAAACTCTGCTCCGTCGCCAGTACAATGGTATCTCTCAGCTGCAGGATGTTACTCTTGTAAACCTAGACTCTTCGTCCTTCTCCTGTGCTGCATAGCTTCCGTGTTTGCTACAACTCGCTCAGAATTTCCTCCTAGTTGTCAGTCTATTTGCTACTGAGACAGGCGGTTCAGCCTCCACGAAATGTCAACATGGAACTTGACCAAAATGTTGCCCCATTTTGGGGCATAACATTACTCTTTGCTCGAATTAAGACGTGTTTGTGCTGTCGGGCACTGTATTGAGGGGTCGTTAGAATCGCGACTCGGTGACTTTGGGGTGACTAGGGCAGTCAGCAACACTTGCTGACGAAAGAAGCCGAGACTACTTTTTAGGTGGCAGCCCTCTCAATTAGAGCAGGACTTCTGTTGTGTTCTGGAGGGGTTGTTGTGTGGGTTTGTGTGCAGAATTGATTTTCTCTGGGACTCTTTACCATACTGCGGAGAGAACAGACGTGGAGTAGAGACCGGACATCCGGTCATGTTAGGAGTTTTCACTCTCTTGGTACCCACACAGAGTTTTGTAAGTGCTGTCTGGGCTGTTGGTCAGCATAACTCAGTTTCGATATCGCAATTTACTGAAACAACGTCCACGGCCGCAGCTCGTTTGGGAGGTCTGAAGTCCTGATTGCTGCCTGAACCTGTAGTGCAGCTGTCTCCACAGGAATCGAGCACGAAGTGTTTGGCCCCTGCGGCAGTATAAGAACACAGTCAGATATTTTTGGCGCGGCCAGCATTGCTCCTCCCTCCATTGTGCCCACAACGGATTTAACTTACACTTGGGATTCTATTGATGAGTTCTGTTACTCGATTACCGTTCCCCAAGTTAGCGAATTAGCAGTCTGTTAGGATAATCAGAAGACTCACTAAAGAGAAAAGCGAATAACAAACATATCATAGGCTCCCTCTTCAACTTTGTCAACAAATTATTCATGGAAACTCGTCCTACTTGTCTTGTATAACTTCGTGCCTCCCTCTCGGGCCAGCCAACCCCGTATATATATATATATATATATATATTATATATATATCGGTAAGCAAAGTCTTTCAAGGACACAACCGCAACCCACAGATACCAACTCTCCTCATATAAGTTGGCAATGGGACCGCAAAACGGATACTCGATACTACACCTGAGGCAGTGGCGCCAGATAGAACAGTCTAGTAACGCAATAGGGTCACGGCTCAGTTATTGGGATGTTTGGGATTTGTTGTGGAATGTTTTCCACACATACGCTGCAATCTCGGTAAGGTATTCACAAATTAAATTTAAGAGTGGAACAGACTGGATTGGTAGCGCACTTTCTTCGCTCAGGTATTGGTTCAAATGGCTCTGAGGACTATGGGACTTAACATCTATGGTCATCAGTCCCCTAGAACTTAGAACTACTTAAACCTAACTAACCTAAGGACATCACACACATCCATGCCCGAGGCAGGATTCGAACCTGCGACCGTAGCAGTCGCGCGGCTCTGGACTGAGCGCCTAGAACCGCTAGACCACCGCGGCCGGCCCGCTCAGGTATTCCAAAGTCTGTTATTACAAAAGGTAATCTTAAAAGGGTGCCTGGTGGCGAGGTGAAACTAATTGCCTGATTTGAGTAAAGCTTGTATCTCATTATTGTGAAGATACAAAAATGGTTCAAATTGGTCTGAGCAGCATGGGACTTAACATCTAAGGTCATCAGTCCCCTAGAACTTAGAACGTAACCAACCTAAGGACATCACACACATCCATGCCCGAGGCAGGATTCGAACCATCGAACGTAGCGGTCGCGAGGTTCCAGACTGTAGTGCCTAGAACCGTTCGGCCGTCCCGGCCGGCTGTGAAGATACATACCGCTCCAATGAACTATCACTCTCCGTGTTCTGCAAATGGATATCTGAATGTAAAGTAAGGTATTTGCCCTGTTTTAACGAGGGTTGAGCCTTTTAAGTAGTTTACAATATTTTGAATAACCTCCACAAAAAATGTGATTAAATGCAGGATACTCTAATGTGGTTCTATTATTACTGAAATGATAACAAGATTCACTATCACAATGATATTTATTAATTTAATGAAACAAACATCCAGTCATCAAATATTATGACAATATGCCGCTATTGAAATCGGTAGCGTCGCGACAGGAGGTGGTCACGACGTCCGAACGGCCGAAGCCTCGAGCTGCGCAAGGAGGGCGTGCGCAGAGCGAAGATACCGGAGTACTTCACCGGGGCCAGCGTCGATTACAGGCAGCAGGCCGACATCCCGTCTGTTGGTTGGCAACATTCGTGTCGGACGACCGCTCGTGGCCTGGCTGCCCTCTTCTGCCTGGCTTTCATCGGCACCACTCAGTAACCGCTGCGACGTATCGTGGATCCACGGAACAGCTTACTAATAAAGGGGAGTAACATTCTGTAATCCTCGTGCTGGTTTGTTTCATTTCCTACCTGCACTCCTTATTATTTTTTGGTTTGTACCTGACCCCTCAGAGATTTACTCGTTCGGCTCTTTGGTCGTAAATACAGACAGTAGTATTGTAAAAAGACACTAATTGTCGTTTGAAAATTTGTCCCGCTATTATGTTGCCTTTCCTATCTGGTTTGTACCCGGTCATTATTGTTCTAATTAACCAGCTCTTGGTCGTAAATACAACCGGAACAATTGTACTAAGGCATAAGGTGCCTTAAACGAAAGAGGGACCTTGTGGTTAGATTTAGCTGTTAACCGGTTTAATTCTTTGTTTGCAATTGCATTTCTTACTCATTAGTTATAATCTGAACAACCTGTTGTACGAAACTGTTCCTTCCTATGTTTGAAAGACCGGCTCATTATTGGTGTATTTCAACTGGATCTTGTGTTTCCGCCAAGTGAGTTCTCTTGTAATAAGTGTTCACAAGTAATATTTTAAGACGCTCCTTCAGAGCGGTCTCAATGACTGACAGTCAGTTTAACTTTGAAAATATTAACAGCCGACTGTCAACAGTCGTAGTCCTTATGATTACTAACAAATGTTTCTACTGAATCACTCCCTTGTTTACTTTTCGATCTTCGACCTCTAAATGGTGCAAATGGCCCTGAGCACTATGGGACTTAACATCTGTGGTCATCAGTCCCCTAGAACTTAGAACTACTTAAACCTAACTAATCTAAGGACATCACTCGCATCCATGCCCGAGGCAGGATTCGAACCTGCGACCGTAGCAGTCGCGCGGTTCCGGACTGCGCGCCTAGAACCGCTAGACCACCGCGGCCGGCTAATCTTCGACCTCTGCTATCACTTATCTCCGATCTTTGAAGCCATACGATTTTCTATCATTACAATGTTCCCCACCTCCACTAGAAGGTTGTCATAACATTTCTGGGACACCCCATAAATCGAAAACAATAATGGTCTTATATTAATCCCATAGAAATGTTCGGACACGTGAGGCGATACTGACCCCACGACTTATCTTAGAAGATAGATTAAGGAAAGGCAAACCCACGTTTCTGGCATTTGAAGACTCAGAGAATAAAGGAAGCGAAAGGCTATTTACAATCTGTACAGATACCAAGATGGCAGTTATAATAGTCGAGGGGTATGAAATGGAAGCAGTGTTTGGGAAAGGGAGTGAGATGGGGTTGTAGCCTATCCCCGATGTTATTCAATCTGCATACTGAGCAAGAAGTGAAATAAACAAAAGAAAAAATTGGTATAGGAATTAAAATCCTTGGAGAGGAAGTAAAAACTTTGGGGTTTGCCGATGACATTGTAATTCTGTCAGAGACAGCAAAGGACCTGGAAAAGCAGTTGAACGGAATGGACAGTGTCTTGAAAGGAGGATATAAGATGAACATCAACAAAAGCACAACGAGGATTATGCAATGTAGTCGAATTAAATCAGGTGGTGGTGAGGGAATTACGTTAGAAAGTGAGACACTTAAAGTAGTAGATGAGGTTTCTTATTTGGGGAGCAAAATAACTGATGATGGTCGAAGTAGAGAGGATATAAAATGTAGACTGGCAATGGCAAGGAAAGCGTTTCTGATGAAGAGAAGTTTGTTAACATCGAGTATAGATTCAAATGTGACGAAGTCTTTTCTGAAAGTATTTGTGTGGAGTGTAGCCATGTGTGGAAGTGACACAAGGGCGATAAATAGTTTAGACAAGAAGAAAATAGAAACTTTCGAAATGTGGTGCTACAGAAAAATGATGAAGATTAGATGGGTAGATCACGCAACTAATGAGGAGGTGTTGAAGAGAATTGGGGAGAAGAGGAATTTGTGGCAAAACTCGGCTACAAGAAGGGATCGGGTGGTAGGACATGTTCTGAGGCATCAAGGGATCACCAATTTAGTACTGGAGGGCAGCGTGGAGGGTAAAAATCGTACAGCGAGACCAAGAGATGAACACACTAAGCAGAATCAGAAGGATGTAGGCTGCAGTACTGGCCATTACAATTGCTACGCTACGAAGATGACGTGCTACAGACGCGAAATTTAACCGACAGGAAGAAGATGCTGTGACATGCAAATGATTAGCTTTTCAGAGCATTCACACAAGGTTGGCGCCGGTGGCGACACCTACACGTGCTGATATGAGGAAAGTTTCCAACCGATTTCTCATACACAAACAGCAGTTGACCGACGTTGTCTGGTGAAACGTTGTTGTGATGCCTCGTATAAGGAGGAGAAATGCGACCCATCACGTTTCCGACTTTGATAAGGGCCGGATTATAGCCTATCGCGATTGCAGTTTATCGTATCGCGACATTGCTGCTCGCGTCGGTCGCAGTCGAATGACAGTTAGTAGAATATGAAATCGTTGGGTTCACGAGGATAATATGGAACGGCGTGCTGGATCCCAACGGCCTCGTATCAGTAGCAGTCGAGATGACAGGCATCTTATCCGCATGGCTGTAACGGGTCGTGCAACCACGTGTCGATCCGTGAATCAACAGTTGTGGAAGTTTGCAAGACAACGACCATTTGCACGAACAGTTCGACAACGCTTCCAGCAGCATGGACTATCAGCACGGAGGTCATGGCTGAGGCTACCCTTGACGCTGCATCACAGAAAGGAGCGCCTGCGATGGTGTACTCAACGACGAACCTAGGGGCACGCATGGCAAAACGTCATTTTTTCGGATGAATCCAGATTCTGTTTTTCCCACGCCCGGGTTCCCGGGTTCGATTCCCGGCGGGGTCAGGGATTTTCTCTGCCTCGTGATGGCTGGGTGTTGTGTGCTGTCCTTAGGTTAGTTAGGTTTAAGTAGTTCTAAGTTCTAGGGGACTTATGACCACAGCAGTTGAGTCCCATAGTGCTCAGAGCCATTTGAACCAGATTCTGTTTACAGCATCCTGATGGTCTCATCCGTGTTAGGCGACATCGCGGTGAATGCACGTTGGAAGCGTGTGTTCGTCATCGCCATACTGGCGTATCACCCGGCGTAATGGTATGTGGTGCCACTGGTTACACGTCTCGGTCGCCTCTTGTTCGCATTGACGGCACTTTGAACAGTTTATGTTACATTTCAGATGTGTTACGACCCGTGGCTGTACCCTTCATTCGATCCCTGCGAAACCCTACATTTCAGCAGGATAATGCATGACCGCTTGTTGCAGGTCCTGTACGGGCCTTTCTGGATACAGAAAATGTTCGACTGCTGCCCTGGCCAGCACATTCTCCAGATCTTCCATCAACTGAAAACGTCTGGTAAATGGTGGCCGAGCAACTGGCTCGTCACAATACGCCAGTCACTACTCTTGATGAAGTGTGGTATCGTGTTGGAGCTGCATGAACCGCTGTACCTGTACACGCCATCCAAGCTTTGTTTGACTCAATGCCCAGGCGCATCAAGGCCGTTATTACAGCTAGAGGTGGTTGTTCTGGGTACTGGTTTTTCAGGATCTATGCACCCAAATTGCGTGAAAATGTATTCACATGTCAGTTCTAGTATAATACATTTGTCCAATGAATACCCGTTCATCATCTGCGTTTCTTCTTGGTGTAGCGATTTTAATGGCCAGTAGTGTAGTACTGGTGCGCAGAGTGGAGAGTAAAAATCGTAGAGGGAGCCCAAGAGATGAATACACTAAGCAGTTTGAGAAGGATGTAGCTACTGGGAGATGAAGAAGCTTGCACAGGATAGAGTGGCATGGAGAGCTGCATCAAAACAGTCTCTGGTCTGAAGACCACAAGTAAACAATATCACTCCGCTGGGCTACGCCAGTAGCTACTTTTACGTCTGCAGATTTCTCTACGCTAAGATGACGTTCTGTGCACGGTGTGTCTGTGCGGGACGCCTGCAGGCCGCGTGTAGGGATGGGAGCTGCGGCTGCCGGCGGCGCGTGGCTCGGCTCGGCGGCCGCTCTTCCCACGGCAGCCGGTGTTCGCCGCCGCCGCCGCTGACCCCGCCGCGCTCAAGGTTAAGGACGTTCCAGCTCCAGCGCAGCCGCCGCGGCCTGCCGGGACCTCCGATCTATCACTTCTGGAGCGGCGGCGGACGCGGACGCGCTTCTTAATCTCTGCGGGAATTAGCGTCGACCCGTCTCGGGCGCCTCATTTGCCACGTCTTTTGTAACGGCACACCTGAGCGGTCACTCACCTGCATCTGGCACCTGGGCAAGTGTAAGCTCATGAAAAATTGACGCTTGGCCTCTACGGTTACTCAGCGTCAGATTTCAGATCGTCGAAACTATTCCACATGTCCGCAAATGACTGTGGAATGCGTGGTGGAGGATACTTTTTGTTGTTGTTTTCACGGATGAAGAATGATAGCTTCTGCCTCTCTGTAAGGTGTAATTTGCTTCCAGAATGAGATTTTCACTCTGCAGCGGAGTGTGCGCTGATATGAAACTTCCTGGCAGTTTAAAACTGTGTTCCGCACCGAGACTCGGACTCGGGACCTTTGTCTTTCGCGGGCAAGTGCTCTGCCAACTGAGCTACCCAAGCAAGTTTCTTATCAGCGCACACTCCGCTGCAGAGTGAATATCTCATTCTGGAAACATCCCTCAGCCTGTGGCTAAGCCATGTCTCCGCAATATCCTTTCTTTTAGGAGTTCTAGTTCTGCAAGGTTCTCAGGAGAGCTTCTGTAAAGTTTGGAACGTAGGAGACGACGTAGTGGCTGAAGTAAAGCTGTGAGCACGGGGCGTGAGTCGTGCTTGGGTAGCTCAGTTGGTAGAACACTTGCCCGCGAAAGGCAAAGGTCCCGAATTTGAGTCTCGGTCCAGCACACAGTTTTAATCTTTGTAATTTGCTTATCTGCGAGAAGGCTGCAGTGGACTGAAGAATACTCGCAATTTCTGTCCTGAAAGCTGATTGTTGAAGTTTCCCATACGTGTTGCCACGAGGTTCATGGCGTCTTTCTTCAAATGTCCTCTAAAATATATCAGAGGGTTAGGTTAATTTTGGTTACTATAGATTCGATTCCAGGCTGGGTCGGAGATTTTCTCCGCTCAGGAGATGGGTGTTGCATTGTCCTCATCGTCATCATTTCATCCTCATCGACGTGCAAGTCACCAAAGTGGCGCCAAATCGAAAGACTTGCACCTGGCGAACGGTCTGCTCGACGGGAGGCCTTAGTCACACGACATTTATTATGGTACATATACCCCACATCCAAACACCGCAAGCCACCTGACGGTGTGTGGCGGAGGGTACCTTGAGTACCACTATCGGTTCTCTCTTCTATTCCAGTCTCGTATTGTTCGTGGAAAAAAAGATTGTCGGTATACCTCTGTGTGTGCTCTAATCTCTCTGATTTTATCCTCATGGTCTCTTCTTGAGATATACGTAGGAGGGAGCAATATACTGCTTCACTCCTCGGTGAGGGTATGTTCTCGAAACTTCAACAAAAGTCCATACCGACCTACTGAGCGTCTCTCCTGCAGAGTCTTCCACTGGAGTTTATCTATCATCTCCGTAACGATTTCGCGATTACTAAATCATCCTGTAACGAAGCGCGCTGCTCTCCGTTGGATCTTCTCTATCTCTTCTATCAGCGCTATCTGGTACGGTGAGCAATATTCAAGCAATGGGCGAACAAGTGTACTGTAACCTACTTCCTTTGTTTGCGGATTGCATTTCCTTAGAGTAGCCGATACCACTATTTACAAAAGTTCTTGATACTATACATAACTTTGTAATGTGGACGTCCGCAGTCGTTAAACTTCATACTGAATGGAAGTAAATTCAACTGCAAGAGAACCGTAATTGGTGACTTCTTTAATGTCGCCGCCTGTTTCGCTGCATTAAAACAGCATCCTCAGATTAACTAATGAGAAGGGAAGGATCCGGTGTAATACATATGATCACAATACAACTGGAATCTTTTAAAATTTTTAAAGTCTTTTTTAAAAATTTTCCGAGAATTTTTAAGAAGATTTTTAAAAATGGTTTTGTAGTTTCTATGTGAAGCGTTTAAACATTTTTTTTTAATCGTATTGCTAGGGCCCGCCGTCGGGTAGACCGTTCGCCGGGTGCGGGACTTTCAATTTGACGCGACTTCGGCGACCTGCAGTCGATGAGGATGATAGGATGATGACGAGGACAGCACAACACCCAGTCCATGGGGAGAGAAAATTCCCCGGCCTTGCCGGGTATCGAACCCTGGCCCAGAGGATTGACAATCCGTCAAGCTGACCATTCAGCTACCGAGGGCGGACAAAACAAAATTAAAAAATACTTACAACAGTGTCACGTTAGCGCAACAATAATCCCCCAACGTTCGTAGCCAAAAATCATAGATTTGAAAAGCAGAAGACGTCAGAATAAATAGAAAGGGGTGAATAGTGCGCTAGCACATTGCGAGAAAGAAAAACATATGTATGTGCAATGAGTGAAAACGAAAGTCATGAATAATGAAGGATCAAAACTGAAGCCTCCAGCGAGCTAAATAACCAACCCATCCCCCACCACCATCCGCCCTGCGACGCTTTCACACGCCCTCCCCCTACCCCCCCCCCCACCGTCCGCCATTCACTCACCTTAATGTAACTATGATGAAATATCAAGGTCATAAGCCTGATAGAGCAACAAGCGTATAAGAGTATCCACATGGAATCTATGAAATGGACGACACTGAATTAAATCTGTAACATACTGGAATAGTTATTAACACGTTAAAATATTTTTGTCAGGCAGACCGTACCATTCCACTCATCCTGAATCCCGATACTAGCTTATTTTTGGACTCTGTGATACGTTTGACCACATATAAGTAATAATTTCATTCACCATATTTTGTAACTAATAAAAGCATTTCTTTGGCGCTCTAGTCAAGTAGAACGCTTACGTTTAACATACAGAAAAGTTCGTAATCACATCATATATATTTTAAAACAAAGGAAGCAATTAAAAAAATGGGGGAACTAATGATACAAATAACGTTTTATATTTCCTTTATATTATCTATTAAATACGTAATGGGTAATCCATATGATGCAGAAATTACCGACATTTTTGTCGAAGTTCATTATTCAGTATTTAGGTATGTATGTTTTGATCATAATAGTGTAGTTAGTTTTAATAAAAACATTTTATTTATGAGAAAATTACGATGTATGAGCTCCGTAATCCATATGCTGCAGAAATTCTCGAAATTATATTAAACTTCATTATTCAGTATTTACATATCTTCTGATTAAAATGGTGCAGTCACTTTTAGTAAAAACGTTATATTTTAAGAATCATGATAAATTTATAGTACTTACAAATTACGAATTGCTTACAATTTCTAGATGAATGAAAGGATTATCCTCGACGTACCTCAGTTCTACCATTATTTTCTCCACTTCAGAAACAACTTTCCCTTCCAAAAATACTTTTCTTTGTAATTTGTTGATACTTAAAGCTTTCGTATTCCAGAACATTCATTTGTAAAACCAAACAAGATTTGAATTACCAAGCACATATTCTTGAAGCCCTAATTCTTAGTTTTATAAAGCTGTACAACTTTGTCAGAATCAAATTACTGACTAAAAAATTAATGACATTAAATATTTTTGAGAAAATTCCTGCGGAAAATGCTACATTACATTGACCACCAATTCTAGAAACCTGTTTGTAGCTTTAGACCGGCAAAGACACTATACCACTCGTCTGAAGAGGTTGGTCATTCCTCTCAACTGTCTGTAGCGATTGTGTCGTGAACGGCTGATATAAGGTTAGCAAATGACGAAAAAGGGGAAGGAACATGTTTCAGTCATCATATAAGTAGTATGACCTTTAAAAAAAAGGTTGGAAGCAAAAGAGAAAGAGAAGTAAAACATGTTGTGATTGTAACTATTTCTTCCCAATAACAAGTAAGGAACACAAGAACGATGGATATTTATACGTGAAATGCTCTTACTATTCTTCATGTTGCACACTGATTGAGATGGAATGTTACGCTGCCAGATGGAAGTTATCAGACATTTCTCTTACAGTCTCTCGGAGGTGTAGCAAGCCCATGACTATTCTCACCGACGTTGTATATGCTCTATCATTCCCGTCAAACCGATCTGACGCGAGTCCCATATAGTTGAGCTTTATTCAGATATGGGCTGTATAATTTTATATACAAGCTCGTGATTAGTTTACTGTACCTCTGAAAATTACATACGAGAACATCCCATCAGCGGAGGCGGAATCGAGTAATCACTTTCATATGGGGAGAAGCATGGATATTGAGCCGCACGCCAGTGGAGGCCACCAGGATCTGCGACATCGATGGGCGAACATTTTTGATTTTTGGCCGCTTTAAATAAGAGCTCAGTGCGGCCAGGAAACCAGTTTTCCTAGTGTGTATGAAGCACGTGCCATTATCATTGTGTTGCTTACCTCGCTGTGGAGTTGTATTTAGATCCAGATAGAGCTGCAACTATTTTGATATTGCTCACGACGGACTTGACACACTTTCTGGAATTAATAGACCCAGTACAGCCAGCTCTGCTGTAAAGCCTTTACACCTTGCCAGTCAGACGATTCTCTAATAAAGAAATAAACGTAATCCATGAGTCATCTGATCCTCTAATCTAACGAAGCTTCGCATAGCACGTGAACTTAGCATTGGCAGGTCAAACTCAAGCGCGAGAAAATTCGTCAGAACAGAGATAAGCCCATGTGCCGCCGCGGAGCCGAAAAATAGACACGCAGTTTCAGTTTTTTGCTTCTGATGTTGTCATCTGTGTCTTCACTTAGGAAGAGAATCTGGCGAGGAATACCTGTTCAGACCCGGTGATAGGTATAAAACATCTTATAAATCGTTCTGAATGCGTTCTCCGAAAATTATTTTGAACAATTAATTCAGGGACCCGCTCGAAGTGTAAATGGTTGTGAAAATATACATGACCACTTAGCAACAGATAAATGTAAACAAATAGGGAACGTCATAACGGATACAGGGATTAGTGACGATAAGGTCAATGTAGCTAGATTGAATACTGTGACATCCAAATCCACCAAAAATAAACGCACGATACATCTGTCTCAAGACGCTTTAGGCCTTCCTAAGAGACAGACTGAACTCCTTCTAATTTAAGTAGGGGTAGCCCATATGTTGTTGTGCTGTGGTCTTCAGTTCAGAGACTGGTTTGATGCAGCTCTCCATGCTGCTATATCCTGCGCAAGCTTCTTCATCTCCAAGTAACTATTTGAACCTACATCCTTCTGAATCTGCTTAGTGTATTCATCTCTTGGTCTCCCTCTACGATTTTTACCCTCCACGCCGGCCGCGGTGGTCTAGCGGTTCAGGCGCTGCAGTCCGCAACCGCGGGACTGCTACGGTCGCAGGTTCGAATCCTGCCTCGGGCATGGGTGTGTGTGATGTCCTTAGGTTAGTTAGGTTTAAGTAGTTCTAAGTTCTAGGGGACTTATGACCTAAGATGTTGCGTTCCATAGTGCTCAGAGCCATTTGAACCATTTTTTTTACCCTCCACGCTGTCCTACAATACTAAATTTGTGATCCCTTGATGCCTTATAACATGTCCTACCAACCGATCCCTTCTTCTAGTCAAGTTGTGCCACAAATTCCTCTTCTCCCCAATTCTGTTCAGTACCTCCTCATTAATTACGTGATCAACCCATCTAACCTTCAGCATTCTTCTGTAGCACCACATTTCGAAGGCTTCTATTCTCTTCTTGTCTAAACTAGTTATCGTCCATGTTTCACTTCCATACATGCCTACACTCCGTACAAATACTTTCAGAAAATGACACTTACTGACACTTAAATCTATACTCGATGTAAACATTTTTCTTATCTTCAAAAACGCTTTCCTTGCCATTGCCAGTCTATATTTTACATCATCTCTACTTCGACCATCATCAGTTATTTTGCTCCCCAAATAGCAAAGCTTCTTTACTACTTTAAGTGTCTCATTTCCTAATCTAATTTCCGCAGCATCACCCGACTTATTTCGACTACATACTAATTTTTTTTTGTTTCCCTTACTGCTTGCTCAATATACAGTTTGAACAACATCGGAGATAGGCTACAATCCTGTCTCACTCCCCTCCCAACCACTGCTTCCCCTTCATACCCCTCGAATTTTATAACTGCCATAAGTGGTTAAATTCAGAGTGGAAGGCGACTAACAGATATATATCACAGCAATGAACAACAGATGGTACTGAAACCCAGTGATACACAAAACAGGTCACAACACTGTACCAGAAGCAACGAAAAAGCATCACAAATTTAAAAACGCAAAACACCAACATAGCCGAAGCTCTACAGAAGCTGGAAATTTAGCGCGAGGTTCAATGAGAAATGCTTTCACTACTTTCCACAATAAAACACTGTCTCCAAGTTTGGCAGAAAACCCAATGAGGTTCCGATTTCTTCTTTTTCTGAAGTCACAGTCAGGTAAAAGTTTCGAAAAGGTAGTCCGCCATTTTATTGTATGTAATGTCTTCATTTCTTTATCTAGATTTCAGCCTTAGGCCATTTTGAAGTGTTACAACGCGAGAAATCCTAAATTACGTTATGTGTATAAAATGGAATGCATTTTTCGGCGACGACTTGGTGTTTCCCGCAAGTCGGACTATTTTTGACGGGACATTAGAAAATGGACTAAGGCCGACATCTAGGTAGTGAAATAAACACATTAGGTACAGTGAATTGGGGAAAAAGTCTTTTCGAAACTACACCAGCGGGAAGAAGCAACCAAAACCCTCGCTGCGCGGCAGCTTCGGTAATGTTACTGATGACAATGCCACTAAAGCAATCTTACTAAACACATTTTTTCGAAATTCCTCTCCATAGAAGACGAGAAAAATATTCCATAATTCGAATCGAGAACAACTGCCAACATGAGTAAGTTAGAAGCATATAACTGAACTTGAAACAATCATACAGATAACGTTTTAGGGAATGTGAACCAAAGACTGCGATTTATTGGCAGCTGAAATCACTTAACAAAGGAAAGACATCCAGTGCTGATTGTATACGAATTAGATTTCTTTCAGAGTATGCTGATACAATAGCTACCTTCTTAACAGTCATACAACCGCTCGCTTGTCGAAATATCCGTACCTAAGTGTAGGAAATTTGCACAGGTCACACCAACGTTCAAAAAGGAATAATCGCTGAATTACAGACCCATACTATTACATCGATTTTCAGTACGATTGCAGGTCATGAACTGTGTTCGAACTTTATGAATTACCTCAGAGAAAACGATTTCTTGTCAAATAGACAACACGAACTCAGAAAATATCTTTCTTGTGAAACACACTAGCTCATTGTTCTCAGGAAGCAATGCGTGCTATCGACAGGGGATGTAAATTGATTCTATATTTCTGGCATTTGAGAAAGCTTGTGACATCATTCCTCACACGCATTCATCTAATCAAATTGCTTGCCTTCGGAGAAACGTCTCAGTTGTGCTAATGAATTCGTGATTTCCTGTCAGAAAACGTGCAGTTCGAAGTAACTGATAGAAAGTCACCAAGTAAAACATAAGTGATATCTGACGGTCCCCAGGGAAGTGTAATAGGCCCTTTGCTGATCCTGATCTATATAAAAGATCTAGAAGACCACATGAACAACCCTCTTGTTTCCAGATAATGCTGTCATATACCGTCTTGTAAAATCATCGGACGATCAAAACGAATTGCAACCTGTTTTACACAAGATATCTGTACCATGCGGAAAGCGGCAACAGTTTCTAAATAACAAAAATGTGAAGTTATACAAATGCTTTCTAAAACGAATCTGCTAAATTTCGGTTACAAGATGTATCACACAATTCTAAACGATTTTAATTCAACAAACTATTTACTAATGACAATTACAAACAACTTATCTTGGAAAAATCACATAGACTGCAATTTATTGGCAGATATTCCAGTGGTCTACTAGAGACTGCCTACACAGCGCTTGTCCGTCCTTTTCTGGAGTATTACTGCCCTGTGTGGGGTCCACAACAGATAGAATTAACGGAGTATAAGGCAAAAGCTTAAAGAAGTGCAGATCGGTTTACATTACCACCCAACAGCAGTGGCAGGATATTATCATAAAATTTCAGTCACCAATCTTCTCCTCCAAATCGGAAAATACACACCTGGAAATGGAAAAAAGAACACATTGACACCGGTGTGTCAGACCCACCATACTTGCTCCGGACACTGCGAGAGGGCTGTACAAGCAATGATCACACGCACGGCACAGCGGACACACCAGGAACCGCGGTGTTGGCCGTCGAATGGCGCTAGCTGCGCAGCATTTGTGCACCGCCGCCGTCAGTGTCAGCCAGTTTGCCGTGGCATACGGAGCTCCATCGCAGTCTTTAACACTGGTAGCATGCCGCGACAGCGTGGACGTGAACCGTATGTGCAGTTCACGGACTTTGAGCGAGGGTGTATAGTGGGCATGCGGGAGGCCGGGTGGACGTACCGCCGAATTGCTCAACACGTGGGGCGTGAGGTCTCCACAGTACATCGATGTTGTCGCCAGTGGTCAGCGGAAGGTGCACGTGCCCGTCGACCTGGGACCGGACCGCAGCGACGCACGGATGCACGCCAAGACCGTAGGATCCTACGCAGTGCCGTAGGGGACCGCACCGCCACTTCCCAGCAAATTAGGGACACTGTTGCTCCTGGGGTATCGGCGAGGACCATTCGCAACCGTCTCCATGAAGCTGGGCTACGGTCCCGCACACCGTTAGGCCGTCTTCCGCTCACGCCCCAACATCGTGCAGCCCGCCTCCAGTGGTGTCGCGACAGGCGTGAATGGAGGGACGAATGGAGACGTGTCGTCTTCAGCGATGAGAGTCGCTTCTGCCTTGGTGCCAATGATGGTCGTATGCGTGTTTGGCGCCGTGCAGGTGAGCGCCACAATCAGGACTGCATACGACCGAGGCACACAGGGCCAACACCCGGCATCATGGTGTGGGGAGCGATCTCCTACACTGGACGTACACCACTGGTGATCGTCGAGGGGACACTGAATAGTGCACGGTACATCCAAACCGTCATCGAACCCATCGTTCTACCATTCCTAGACCGGCAAGGGAACTTGCTGTTCCAACAGGACAATGCACGTCCGCATGTATCCCGTGCCACCCAACGTGCTCTAGAAGGTGTAAGTCAACTACCCTGGCCAGCAAGATCTCCGGATCTGTCCCCCATTGAGCATGTTTGGGACTGGATGAAGCGTCGTCTCACGCGGTCTGCACGTCCAGCACGAACGCTGGTCCAACTGCGGCGCCAGGTGGAAATGGCATGGCAAGCCGTTCCACAGGACTACATCCAGCACCTCTACGATCGTCTCCATGGGAGAATAGCAGCCTGCATTGCTGCGAAAGGTGGATATACACTGTACTAGTGCCGACATTGTGCATGCTCTGTTGCCTGTGTCTATGTGCCTGTGGTTCTGTCAGTGTGATCATGTGATGTATCTGACCCCAGGAATGTGTCAATAAAGTTTCCCCTTCCTGGGACAATGAATTCACGGTGTTCTTAGTTCAATTTCCAGGAGTGTATATTGCTGTCTCCCACTTACACAGAGAGAAATGATAATCCTAATAAAATAAGAGAAATCAGAGTTCGCACAGGAAGGTTAAAGCGTTCATTTTTCTAACATTCTTTTCTAGCATGGAATGTCAGCGAAAGAGATTCAAGGTAGTTTGATGGGCCCTCTGCCAGGTACCTAATTGTGAATTGTAGACTAATCAAGTAGCTGTAGATGCAGAAATCACAACACTGCACACAGCAGTAATGGAATCTCACTTTATAGCGGTATGGGGGCAAACAGAGAGCTAGCACATTTTGTTTGTGCAGGTTGCATAGAATCAGTACCAAGCATACTTTCAGAGGCAACTTATCCCCCCTCTTCCTCCCCTTAATCTCTTGTTATGCTAATTGATTTATGACCCCCTTGGAGTTGATTAATGATCTCCTGGGGATAATTGTCCTCCTGAGAAACCTCCACCCCTCCCCCTCAACCACCTCTTCACCCACCTCTTTGAGGAAAGGGATGCCAATCCCAGAACACTTTGTCACCTCTCCCAATTTAAAATGAGCCCCTTTTCCCCTTCTGGGAAATATCCCTGACCACCACTCCAATAACCCACTCCCTTTTCCTCTGCCATCTTTCCTTCCCCTTACCCATTACCCTCTCCTCCCGCATTTGTGAATTGGTGTGAAAAAGACTCAGTCTATGTTCACCTGCTAGGTGCATAAATGTGATTTGCAGAGTATCTATGTAGATGTAGATTAGGTCAATGTCCTGTCTAAAGGTATTGATAAATATATTCCATTCTCCAAACAAATGACACCAAGAATAAAGCTCCGCTTCCTTGACTTGCTGCACTTTTTGCAGATATCACTCCACAAACTTTTTGAAACCCTATCTCAGAAGGATATGCATATCACTCGAGCTGAATTTCCCGATGAGGAAAAGTTTCAACTTGAGACTAGGAAGTCTCTTTTCCCACACGAGTATTTGGACAGTCGGCAACAGTCAACAAAACTCAGCTATCCAGAACTACCTTACGGGTGATGCCATAACGGATGCAGAGTATATGTGTGCTATGAATGTCTGGTGGGAATTCAACATCACCACTTTAGGAGAACAAACACAGCTTTACACGGACATAGACGTGCGCTTGGTTGTGGATGTTTTCAAGAAATTCTGGTCCCTATGCATGACCACATTTCTCTGGATCCAACCTTTTATACACAGCACCTCGGTTGTCTTAGGACGCTATGCTCAAGTTCACGAAGCACAGCTTCGAACTATTAACTGATGTTGACATGCTTCTTTTCTTTGTGCGAGGGAGCTGTGTGGAACTTCGTTAACGTGTCCATAGGCACTGCAAGACAAATAACCCATGTATGGGTGAGAGGTTCAGTGCATCTCCTGATTCGAGGTACATCATGTACTTGGATGTCAATGGCACACCATGCAAAAATCACTCCCGATTGGTCAGTATTGATGGGTGCCCCATGAACACTGCCAGTTATTAGGTGAAAAAATCAAGGATGTGGCAGATGATTCTGAAGTAGGTTAGGGTATGTCATGAAGGCAGAACTCACATACCCTATTAGTTTGCATGAGGCTCACACCGATTCGCCACTATGCCCAGAGCAACTGGTATTGTGCAGCCCCTCCCGCTGGAGATTTGAGTCCTCCCTCTGGCATGGGTGTGTGTGTTGTTCTTAGTATAAGTTAGTTTAAGTATTGTGTAAGTCTAGGGACCGATGACCTCAGCAGTCCCCACACATCACATTTGCACATTTTTTCCTATAGCATGGGACCATCTCCAAGTTGACAAGAACGTTGGGAAATAGGTGACGATAGGGTACTATTTTTCCATGAAAAAAAGATTGAATAACCAGTGAAAGAATAAGGTTCTACGAGTCATTTCGTGGAATGTCAAAAGTTTGAACATCGTAGGAAAGCTAGGATATCTGACTAGGGAAATTCAAAAGCTCACTGTAGATATACTGTTGCTCAGTGAAAATAATTGGAAATCAGACAAGGATTTCTCACCAGATGAATGTAGGGTAATACCTAGAGCGTCAGAAAATGTCATAAAGGGATTAGGGTTCGTTATGAATAGGAATGTAGGTCAGACAGTGACTTAGAGCAGACAGAGTTGTTCTCATCAGAACTGACAGCAAATCAACATCGACAACAATAGTTCAGGTACACATGCCGACTTCGCAAGGGACGACGAAGATGTAGGGTAAGTACATGAGGATATTGAACAGGTAATTCAGTAAGTAAAGGGAGATGAAAATCTAACAGTCATAGGGGACTGAAATGTGGTTGTGGAGGTAGGATCAGAAGAAAGGTTTATGGGAGAATATAGACTTCGGACTAGGAATGAGAGAGGAGAAAGACTAATTGAGTTGAGCAATAAATTTCAACTAGTAATAGGGAATACTCTGCTCAAGAATCATAAGAAGAGGAGATATACTTGGAAAAGTCAGAGAGATCCCGAGAAGATTACAATTAGAGTACATCAGTGTCAGGATGAGGTTCAGAAATCAAACATTGGATTCTAAGGCGTACCCAGGAGAAGGTACAGACTCAGATCACAAGTTAGTAATGATGAAGAGTAGGCTGAAGTTTAAGAGACTAGTCAGGAAGAATCAACAATGCGCAAAGACGTGGACTATGGAAGTACTAAATGCGTAAGAGATGCGCTTGAAGTCCTACGAAGCAATAGATTCTGTGATAAGGAATAGCTCAGTAGGCAGATCAATCGAAGATGGATGGACATTTTTAAAAAGGGCAATCACAGAAGCTGGAAAGAAAAGCACAGGTACACGGCAGGTAATGTGAAGAAACCATGGCGAACAGAAGAAATACTTCAGTTAATCGATGAAAAAAGGAAGTACAAAAATACTCAGGGAACTTCAGAAATATAGAAATACAAGTCTACTTATGAACAAAATAAACAGGAAGTGCAGGGAAACAAGGGCGAAATAGTTTCAAAAATAATCTGAAGAAATCGAAAAAGAAATGATTGTCGGAAGGATTGACTCAGCATATACAAAATTCAAAAAACATTAAGACTGCGATGAGAATTCCACTGTAAGATCAGAGGAGAGAGCGGATAGGTTGAGAGAGTACATCGAAGGCCTCTATGAGGGGGAAGACTTGTCTAATGACGTGATAGAAAAAGAAACAGAAAAAGAAGTAGGGGAGCCAGTATTAGAATTAGAATTTGAAAGAGCGTTGGAAAATTTATGATCAAATAAGGCAGAAGAAACAGGTAACATTCCTCCAGAATTTCTAAAATCACTGGAGCAAGTATAAACAAAACAACTGTTCACGTTGCGACGTAGAAAATATGAGTCTGGCAGTATACCATCTCACTTTCGGAAAACATCATCCACACAATTCCGAAAATTGCAAGAGCTGACAAGTGAGTGAATTATTGCGCAATGACCGTAAGAGCTCATGCATTCAATTTGCTGACAGGAATAATATACAAAACAATGGAAAAAGAAATTGAGGATATGATAGGTCATGATCAGATTGGTATCAGTGAAGGTAAAGGGACTAGGAAGTGACAAGATACATTTGTGGGATCAGCCGATCTGGGAAAAGCGTACGACAATGTAAAACGGTGCAAATTGTTCGAAATCATCATCATCAGCATTTAAGACTGATTATGCTT
Organism: Schistocerca cancellata; assembly: GCF_023864275.1. Taxonomy (NCBI): domain Eukaryota; kingdom Metazoa; phylum Arthropoda; class Insecta; order Orthoptera; family Acrididae; genus Schistocerca; species Schistocerca cancellata. The sequence continues at coordinate 1,198,160,363 of NC_064626.1, forward strand.
TTCAGCGTTCAGTCTGGAGCATAGTCCCCCATTTAAAATTCCTCCATGATTGGCGCAGTGGTTAGCACACTGGACTCGCATTCGGGAGGACGACGGTTCAATCCCGCGTCCGGCCATCCTGATTTAGGTTTTCCGTGATTTCCCTAGATCACTCCAGGCAAATGCCGGGATGGTTCCTTTCAAAGGGCACGGCCGACTTCCTTCCCCATCCTTCCCTAATCCGAGCTTGTGCTCCGTCTCTAATGACCTCGTTGTCGACGGGACGTTAAACACCAATATCCTCCTCCCCCCCCCCACCACTCCTCCATGATCCCCTATTCAGTGCTAACGTTGGTGCCTCTTCTGATGTTAAGCCTATTACTTGAAAATCATTCTTAACCGAATCCAGGTACCTTCTCCTTAGTCTACCCCGACTCCTCCTATCCTCTATGCTGAACCCATGAGTCTCTTGGGTAACCTTGCTTCTCCCATGCGTGTAACATGACCCCACCATCTAAGCCTGTTCGCCCTGACTGCTACATCTATAGAGTTCATTCCCAGTTTTTCTTTGATTTCCTCATTGTGGACACCCTCCTGCCATTGTTCCCATCTACTAGTACCTGCAATCATCCTAGCTACTTTCATATCCGTAACCTCAACCTTGTTGATAAGGTAACCTGAATCCACCCAGCTTTCGCTGCCATACAACAAAGTTGGTCGAAAGATTGAACGGTGCACAGATAACTTAGTCTTGGTACTGACTTCCTTCTTGCAGAAGAGAGTAGATCGTAGCTGAGCGCTCACTGCATTAGCTTTGCTACACCTCGCTTCCAGTTCTTTCACTATGTTGCCATCCTGCGTGAATACGCATCCTTAGTACTTGAAACCATTCACCTGTTCTAACTTTGTTCCTCCTATTTGGCACTCAGTCCGTTTATATCTCTTTCCCACTTTACTTTCGTTTTGGAGATGCTAATCTTCATACCATAGTCCTTACATTTCTGATCGAGCTCTGAAATATTACTCTGCAAACTTTCAATCGAATCTGCCATCACAACTAAGTCATCGGCATATGCAAGACTACTTATTTTGTGTTCACATATCTTAATCTCACCCAGTCAGTCTATTGTTTTCAACATATGATCCATAAATAATATGAGCAACAGTGGAGACAGGTTGCAGCCTTGTCTTACCCCTGAAAGTACTCTGAACCGTGAACTCAATTTACCGTCAACTCTAACTGCTGCCTGACTATCCATGTAAAGACCTTTAATTGCTTGCAAAAGTTTGCCTCCTATTCCATAATCTTGTAGAACAGACAATAACTTCCTCCTAGGAACCCGGTCATATGCCTTTTCTAGATCTATAAAGCGTAGATACAATTCCCTGTTCCACTCATAACACTTCTCCATTATTTGCCGTAAGCTAGAGATCTGGTCCTGACAACCTCTAAGAGGCCTAAACCCACACTGATTTTCATCCAATTGGTCCTCAACTAATACTCGCACTTTCCTTTCAACAATACCTGAGAAGATTTTACCCACAACGCTGATTAAAGAGATACCTCTGTAGTTGTTACAATCTTTTCTGTTTCCATGTTTAAAGATTGGTGTGATTACTGCTTTTGTCCAGTCTGATGGAACCTGTCCCGACTCCCAGGCCATTTCAATTATCCTGTGTAGCCATTTAAGACCTGACATTCCACTGTATTTGATGAGTTCCGACTTAATTTCATCCACCCCAGCTGCTTTATTGAACTGCAATCTACTGACAATTTTCTCCAATTCCTCAAATGTGATCCTATTTCCATCATCATTCCTATCCCATTGTACCTCGAAATCTGAAACATTACTGCTCGTATTTTCAACTACATTGAGCAACTCTTCAAAATATTCCCTCCATTTGGCCAAGGAATCCACAGGATTCACCAGCAGTTTTCCTGAATGCTTGTCATTTTCTTCTTACCTCCCTTTCGAAGACTGCTAATTACACTCCAGAATGGTTTTCCAGCAGCTTGACGCAAAGTCTGCAACCTGTTTCCAAAGTCTTTCCAAGATTTCTTCTTGTATGCTGCAATTATCTGTTTGGCTTTGTTTCTTTCTTGAACATACCTTTCTCTGTCTACCTGAGTTCTATTATGTAGCCATTTTTGATACGCCTTCTTTTATCCTTTTACAAGCTGCTTTGACTGAGTCATTCCACCAAGCTGTTTGCTTCGTCCTACCTTTACACACTACTGTTCCAAGACATTCTTTAGCCACTTCTAGTACTTTGTCCCTGTACCCTGTCCATTCCTTTTCCAATGACTGTAATTGACTACATTCAACTAACTGGTGCCTTTCTGAGATCACTCTTATGTACTTGTGTCTGATTTCCTTATCCTGAAGTTTCTCCACTCTTATCCTTCTACATATGGACCTGACCTCCTGCACTTTCGGCCTCACAATCCCAATTTCACTGCAGATTAAATAATGATCAGTGTTATCAAAGAATCCCCTGAATACACGTGTGTCCCTCACAGCCTTCCTGAATTCCTGATCTGTTATTATATAGTCAATGACAGATCTGGTTCCCCTGACTTCCCAAGTATACCGGTGAATGTTCTTATGTTAAAAAAAGGAGTTTGTGATTACTAAGCCCATACTGGCACAGAAATCCAAGAGTTGTTTCCCGTTCCTGTTGGCCTCCATATCCTCTCCAAATTTACCTATAACCTTTTCATAGCCTTCTGTTCGATTTCCAATCCTGGCATTGAAATCACCCATGAGCAGAACACTGTCCTTGTCCTTTACTCTAACAACTACATCACTGAGTGCCTCATAAAAGCTATCCATCTTATCTTGATCTGTCCCTTCACAGTGCGAATATACTGACACAATCCTAATTTTCTTGCTAGACACTGTCTAATCTATCCATATCAGTCGTTCGTTTACATACCTTATTTCAACTACGCTTGATTCCATTTCTTTCCTGATGTAAAGCCCTACACCCCATTGTGCTATTCCTGCTTTGACTCCTGACGGGTAGGGTAGACATTGTATTCTCCCACTTCCTCTTCTTTCTCACCCCTTACCCGAATGTTACTAACAGCTAAAACGTCCATCCCCATCTTACTTGCAGCCTCTACCAGCTCTACCTTCTTCCTAGAGTAGCCCCCATTGATATTAATAGCTCCCCATCTCATTACCATTTGTTTGCCAAGTCGTATCTTAGGAGTCCCTGGTTTGTCAGTTAGAGGTGGGACTCCACCACCCCCAAAGGTCTGAGGCATTTTGCTCTGCTTGTTGCCAGCATCATATTTAAAGTACCAGGGAAGCAGGTTGCTAGCCTTACTTGCCCCGAGTCCCATTGGGTTTTACCCCTAACGGTTGAGGGACTAACCGCTGGATTTGGTAGTCTTTGCCGTATGAGCACAAAGGTGACCACGACTCAGAATATGTCCGAGATGCCCAGCCTTATTCCAAAGTAACTGGTATCCTGACTGTCGGGACCACTTACGTGGCCACTCATACGTTGCCCGTGGTTCATGAACTAGGACATGACTACAGGAACGCACACCATGAACCACAATTGTCAGAAAAATAGATGTAAGCCATAGCAAAAGGTGGGTTGCATACAATATGTACAAGAGACAGGAGGGAATAATAAGAGTAAGACCAAGAACGAAGTATTCGGATTAAAAAGGGTGTAAGAGAGGGATGCAGTCTTTCGACCCTACGTTTCAGTCTGTAGATCGAAGAAGCAATGTTGGAAATAAAAGAAGGGTGCAAGAGTGGGACATAAATTCAAGATGAAGGGATGAGATTTGTTGATGACTTTGCTATCCTCAGTGAAACTGAAGCAAATTACGCGATATGCTGAATGAAATGAACGGTGTAATGAGTACTCAGGATAGATTGAGCGTAAACTGAATAAAGATGAAAGTAACGAGGAGTAGCATAAATGAGACCAGCGAGAAGTTTAGCACCGGGATTGACGGTCACGAAGTAGATGAAATGAGGAAGTCTGCTATCTAGGCAGCAAAATAACTCATGACAGATGAGGCAAGGAGGACATGAAAAGCAGACTAGAACTGACAGAAATGACATCCATGGCCAAAATAAATCTACTAGTATCAAACATAGATCTCAATTTGAGGAAGAAATATCTGAGAATGTACGTTTGGATGGTAATGAAATATGGATTGTGGGAAAACCGGAACAGAAGAGAAACGAAGCATTTGAGATGTGGTGCTACAGACGAATGTTGAAAAGTGGGTAGAGTGATAAGGTAAAGAATGAGGAGGTTCTGTGCAGAATCGGAGAGGAAAGGGGTATGTGGAAAACACTGACAAGGAAAAGGGATAAAATGATAGGTCTTTAGTTTAGGCACCAGGGAATGATTTCCATGGTATTAGATCTGGAGAGAGTAAAAATTGTAGGCGACAGTGATGCAAATACATCTAGAAAAAAACTGAGGAAATAGGTTGCAAGGGCTACTGTAAAATGAAGAGGTTAGCATGGGAGATGTATTTGTGGCTGGCAGCATCAAACCACTCAGAAGACTGGTGAATCACAAAAAAAAGTCCCAGCTGTGTTTTAGACTGGGGATGACGCTGGATAGAATCACCCGAGCTATGTTTAAGCAATCGCCCTGGTTGAAGGAGTATATTGATTTGAATACGAAATAGAGAGCTTTTGCGACGTGTGACTTTTCGGTAAAAGAATGGAGAATTTTAGGAAACACGTGAAATTTTGATTAGAACGTAATGGGATGGGCGTCATGGCATAAGAAAATGCACTGCCAGACCAAATTTTAAAAGGGTCACAGTATTCAATGAACTTTGCTGCTGTGGAGACGGTGAAGGTTGCAATAGAGTATACAAAACCCATGTGTGTGGGGATGCGCATACTAGACCTTTCCAAATTCCACATGTACCTCTTTCATTTTGCTGATCCTTAGTTACAGGTAGCTTCATCTGTTGGGTGAAGAAATGCTATCCATACGAGGTAACGAGAAGCTACAGTGAAGAATTCGAGACGTCTTCATACACGACCGCTATTCCTTATGGTATTATTCCACTGAACAAGAATACTATCGTCCTAATTTGGGTTATATTCAGCAAACTAAATGTAATGAAGTCGTGCGGTGTTTCGATTTGAAATTAATAGACAGACTGGAAAAGGCAGCTGAAAATGTAGTTCAGGAAACCCCTACACACTTTGACCTAAATGTAATGAAGACAGATGTCGATCACTTTAGTTGGAGACAAATCCAAAAGGAACTATTGGATGAGTTTGAGGAACCATCTGAACAACCTAGAATTCACCAGTTGTAGAGTCTGCAGGTCTGTTAGCAAAAATGTATGCGTACTACATGTTGGAAGGTGCCACCCAGAGGTGGCCCTCTCTACCAAAGACTGTTTGTGGTGTCTGTATAGCGGTGTTTACGGTACTCCGGCACAGCCACAACATGTGGTACAGAAAACTAGTGTTCCACTGAGATGAGACTATGAGTACATTGTGCTGCAATCAAAAGTTGGCACCGGTCGGTGTGGCAAAGCGGTTCTAGGCGCTTCAGCCTGGAACCGAGCGACCGCTACGGTCGCAGGTTCGAATCCTGCCTCGCCTATGGCTTTGTGTGATGTCCTTAACTTAGTTAGGTTTAAGTAGTTCTAAATTCTATGGGAATGATGACCTCAGATTTTAAGTCCCATAGTGCTCAGAGCCATTTGAAGCATTCTGAAGATGGCCTGTTGTGTAATGATATACGGGTCACTTGCGATAATGGGACTGAATCTATCCCATAATCACACCATTCACTTGTTGAGGAAGGTGGGTGGGAGGGCGCTGATTGTGCGAGAGGGATAGATGATACTGAGTGTAAATGTTGCAGAATGGTATGACCCTTCTACTCGTATCATAGTAAAAGTAACCATGATTGTAAGTGAATATTTTGCGTTCAAATTCATATATGTATATATGAATGACCTGTTCAATATACTCATGTATTTACCCTAGTCTTCACTTGCGACTCGGCATGTGTACCTGAACTATCGTTGTTTATGTTGCTGTCACAAGCAAGACCCACCTAAGGGAGCTCCCGTTTAATTTAAATGCTACGAATACATATGCAGAGGTGGAATGTTCAGTGGTAGAATCCATAGGAGCTAAAAAGTTTAAGATTTCGTTGGACACAGGGGCGCATGTGTCAGTGGCTACTAGGAATACACTCCTGGAAATTGAAATAAGAACACCGTGAATTCCTGGTCCCAGGAAGGGGAAACTTTATTGACACATTCCTGGGGTCAGATACATCACATGATCACACTGACAGAACCACAGGCACATAGACACAGCCAACAGAGCATGCACAATGTCGGCACTAGTACAGTGTATATCCACCTTTCGCAGCAATGCAGGCTGCTAGTCTCCCATGGAGACGATCGTAGAGATGCTGCATGTAGTCCTGTGGAACGGCTTGCCATGCCTTTTCCACCTGGCGCCTCAGTTGGAACAGCGTTCGTGCTGGACGTGCAGACCGCGTGAGACGACGCTTCATCCAGTCCCAAACATGCTCAATGGGGGACAGATCCGGAGATCTTGCTGGCCAGGGTAGTTGACTTACACCTTCTAGAGCACGTTGGGTGGCACGGGATACATGCGGACGTGCATTGTCCTGTTGGAACAGCAAGTTCCCTTGCCGGTCTAGGAATGGTAGAACGATGGGTTCGATGACGGTTTGGATGTACCGTGCACTATTCAGTGTCCCCTCGACGATCACCAGTGGTGTACGGCCAGTGTAGGAGATCGCTCCCCACACCATGATGCCGGGTGTTGGCCCTGTGTGCCTCGGTCGTATGCAGTCCTGATTGTGGCGCTCACCTGCACGGCGCCAAACACGCATACGACCATCATTGGCACCAAGCCAGAAGCGACTCTCATCGCTGAAGACGACACGTCTCCATTCGTCCCTCCATTCACGCCTGTCGCGACACCACTGGAGGCGGGCTGCACGATGTTGGGGCGTGAGCGGAAGACGGCCTAACGGTGTGCGGGACCGTAGCCCAGCTTCATGGAGACGGTTGCGAATGGTCCTCGCCGATACCCCAGGAACAACAGTGTCCCTAATTTGCTGGGAAGTGGCGGTGCGGTCCCCTACGGCACTGCGTAGGATCCTACGGTCTTGGCGTGCATCCGTGCGTCGCTGCGGTCCGGTCCCAGGTCGATCAGGATCAGGAGTAGAGCTAATTCCAAAAGGGAACCAAGGATAGTCCAAGACCCAGTGGATTGGATACCGAGGGCGTGAGACAAGTAGGTAAGTAGTTGATCGAGCAGTGCTCGCCCAGTAAGGAATTTTTACGTTTTTTTTCATTTCATGTGTTTTAAGGGGTACTAGACCACATTTAAGTTTTCTAATAGTAAGGAAATATGCCATAGGTGCCGACAAGGTAAGAGCTAGTTCAAAATGGTTCAAATGGCTCTGAGCACTATGGGACTTAACAGCTGTGGTCATCAGTCCCCTAGAACTTAGAACTATTTAAACCTAACTAACCTAAGGACATCACACACATCCATGCCCGAGGCAGGATTCGAACCTGTGACCGTAGCAGTCTCGCGGTTCCAGACTGCGCGCCCAGAACCACGAGAACACCGCGGCCGGCGTAAGAGCTAGTTAAGGGTCGACGCAGGGACCAGGTCTTTCCGAAGAGGAGAATAATGTAGCGGCACCACCGTTTGGGATAGGGAAAGTTAGTTTTGTGCGATATTCGGCGCACAAGTTGCAGCCAGGTGCAGGCCGGATTGCAGTGGGTTACGCATACCAGCGGTTGTGGAGACAAATAAAGGCCACAGGAGCGTAGAACTGCCGGAGAAGGCACACACAGCAGTTTGCATGTCGCAAGCTATAGGCAGAAGGGGCCCACTGGCGCAGCGCAGTTGTTGTGCTTATGTGAATGGGAGCGGCGCCTTAGCAAAACAGAGGCACACCGCCGAGTATAAATCGGTGGCGTTTTCTAACGAGATTCATTCAAGTGTGGCAGCTCTCCATGACGGCGGGGCGTATCACACCACTAGTCTACACGCAGCAACAGATGGGGCGCCAGCGTCCCAGTCCAGTGCCGGTCGTTGGTTCGTCCTTCTGAGGCCAACACGGGGTCTGCAGCCAGCCAGCAGTGGGCCCCTCTTGGGATTGCTACCGTGGGCAGTCGTCTCGGCTTCCAACACATATTGGAGACATCCTGAGGTGAGGGCTGCAGAGTCGGATGCCGGATCATAAGCGCTTATTGGCGCAGTGACTCGGCCCTTGACGGCGAAGACGTGTGGCGTGGCCATCTTGCGGTTATCAGCGGGCCACGCAGCAGCTCCTGGTGGAGCAGTGTGGAGACAGTGAGGACGGTGGCTGCTGATTTGGCTGCTGGCGCAGCCATCCTGACATCATCGGGACTCAGCGGCTGGCCGAGGCTGGCATGAGACAGCATTGCGTTGCAAAGGCCGCTGAGGTGCTTCCTCAGCATTGGGGGGCCCTCTGATGCAGACCAAGAGGAACGAGGATACTGTAGCTAAAAAACAATAAATCACTTTTTAAAGTTCTCGTACCTCCTGGCACCCACCCACTACATAAAGCAAGTAGATAAACAGTAACTCTATTTATCTTGATCACAGTATTTATTAACTTTGTTATATCTAATGTGTTTTGGATTTACATTTTCATAGGCTAGCCAATATAACGGGTAGCAGTGAGAGACATAATAATATCCAGTACAGGAAGAGGACCATGAGAAGCGAATGAAATATAGCAGCTACATAAAAATGTAACACAATGTTTTTTTGGATGAAAAAGCAGAATGAATCTGCCCAATATAGTATCTCATCAACCTTAATGTCATGACATTCATGCGTAAATTGATGAGACTACAACTAAAAGACCGCGATACCTCATAGAATATTTATGCAACATACGAGGGTCACTCCAAAAGAAATGCACACTATTTTTGTAAAAATACAGTTTTCATTCTGAATGTGTGAAAGTTTTACAGTGTGTAGATACATCTTTCCTGCTTGTCTTCAAACTTAGTTCAACCTGTTCCCGTGAGTGGCGCCGTCGCAGCATTTCTTCAAGATGGCTGCTGCACTTGACGTTCGTCAGAAGCAACGTACTGTCATAGAATTCCAGTGCTGTGAATCCGAGAGAGTGGGAAACATCCACAAGAGGTTGAAAAATGTGTATGGAGATGCTGCTGTCGATCGCAGTACAGTTAGTCGGTGGGCAGGCAGGTTACGTGATGAGAGAGGGCATGGCAATATTGAGGATTGTCCTCGCTGCAGCAGGCCTCGTACTGCACACACTCCAGGCAACGTGCAGAGAGTTAACGAATTGGTGACTGCTGACAGACGTATCACAGTGAACGAATTGTCACGCTACGTTGGGGTAGTGGAAGGAAGTGTTTGCAGAATACTGAAAGTGTTGGCGTTAAAAAAGGTTTGTGCCAGGTGGGTTCCCAGGATGTTGACAGTGGCTTACAAAGAAACAAGAAAAACTTTATGCAGCGAACTTTTGGAACAGTACGAGAGTGGTGGAGATGAATTTCTTGGAAGAATTGTGACAGGTGATGAAACATGGCTCCATTATTTTTGACCAGAGACGAAGAGGCAATGAATGGAGTGGCATCTTGCAAATTCACCAAAGAAAAAAAAATTCAATACCACACCTTCTGCAGAAAAAGTTATGGCTACAGCGTTTTTCGATTCCGAAGGATTCTTGCTTCTGGACATCATGACAGGTGGAACCACCATAAATTCTGATGCATATGTGATGACACTGAAGAAATTTCAAGCTCGACTGAGTCGTCTTCGACCACATCGGCAAAAGCAGGAAGTTTTGCTGTTGCATGACAATCCACGGCCGCATGTCAGTCAAAAAACCATGGAAGCGATCACAAAACTCGGATGGACAACACAGAAACACCTGCCTTACAGTCCTGATCTGGCTCCATGTGACTATCATCTCTTTGGGAAAATTAAAGACTCTCTTCGTGGAACAAGGTTTGAAGATAATGACTCCCTCGTGCAGGCTACCAAACAGCGGCTCCAACAGGTTGGTCCAGAATTTTACGGTGGGGTATACAGGCGCTGATTCCAAGATGGCGTAAGGCAGTTGAGAAGGATGGAAATTATATGGAGAAATGAAAATATTGTTCCTGAAGGATGTATCTACACACTGTAAAACTTTGAAACATGTAGAATAAAAGATGGATTTAAAAAAAAAATAGTGTGCATTTCTTTTGGAGTGACCCTCGTATAACCTAAGTAAATAAACTTTATATGTAAACTACTCTCCGTAAATTAATCACATCTGAGTTACTGAATGTACCAACGTGTTGTGGAAGGACAAGACTATTAGACTATGACATCGACGTAATTAAGTGATTTCCATAAAGAGGGTTAGGTCAGTACAGTCTCCGTGAATGATTAGCAAGGCGGAATGTGTATTTAGATGTTGTAGCGTACTACACAGTTTATGAAATGGGTGGAGCCTCTGCAGTCCGCTTCGTTTATTGTTCAGTCATGTGTTATTCATTCTCCTTCGTTCGCAGTTGCTCATTCGCTGTTTGTTCACGTGAACATTGGCGCAGCAGTCTACCAGCATCTACAGTACAGCATGCTCTGCTACCTTCGAGTCAGGCTTGCATTGTTAATAATTTAGTTGCATCATGAGAATATGGTATTGACGGACGACAGAGCTGAGACTATGCACGCATGTGCCGGCCATCTACCTACCATCTCTGAGACAGTTAGCGCGACTGTCTGTATTTCCTCTTCCGACAGATCTATATAACTCTCATGTCTACTTATGAATTCCCCTTCTTTCTCTACCGTTTTCCCTTCTGTGCGTTTGAAATTAAAATAATTTTCTTGGCTTCCTATCCATTATTTTTCCTGCTGCTCTCTCATAGTTTCATTTTAACATACTATGTGCTGGAGTAAATGGACTTCGCTGTATTTTTAATATTTTTTCTACTCAAATATTTTTCCTGTGCGTAAGAGGACTATTTATATTGTTAATCCAGCATTGTGGGCTAGTGTTTCTCATTATGGAAAGGCTGTCTCACGTTTCATTTGTTTTCAAGAAAAGATTTGAATTACGTTAAAATTCACCCAAACTATTTCTTGTCTGTAACCTTCCGACCGGTATGAACATAATCATACAGCAAGTTTCTGTAGAAATAGTACGATAACATGTCTGAGGCTGCCACGACAAAGCTGACAGTAAAAATTCGATTGAGCAAGAAACTGATTGGGAAGTTAATCAAAGTTAGATTAATATTTTTAATATTCTAACAGTAGGAATTCGGTAATTCTTTCTTTAGAGCGAATTTCCAAATTCTACTCTATTAATCGATCTTACAGTTATTCAGACTATCCCCAAGAAATACGGAAAGAGAAAAAAGGCATGGTGCACCTTTAATTTTAATAAACTGAACAATATACGCAAAGCGAGGCTCGTTAAGCGGCAGGTGTCCTGTCAGTATGTTGTGCCACTTTTTATTAATGGCAATGGGACACTGAATTCGATGTTCATAAGTTAGCGAGAAGACTGGAGACGTGATGCTACTATTTGATTGGGAGTAAGGAAGGCAACTTTCACGGAGGCAGAACATACGCAATTTTTTTTACACATTTCGACTTACACCGTTGTCTTCCAATTATTGAAGGTAATGAGAAGACCGAATAACCAGGACAACGAGTAGCGTATAAAGGAGAAGAGCGAACTGACAAAATAAGAACTCCCATACTTAACAACAAAAACTCAACTATAAGCTGTCACAAGACTGAAACTTCCTGGTAGATTAAAACTGTGTGCCGGACCGAGGCTCGAAGTAGAGAACTTTGCCTTTCGCGGGCAAGTGCTTTACCATCTGAGTTACCCAAGCACGACCCACGCTCGCTCCTCACAGCTGTACATCCGCCACTACCTCGTCCCCTACCTTACAAACTTGACAGAAACTCTCCCGCTCGCGGAAGTAAACCTTTGAAGTTGTGCTTGGATAGCTCAGATGGTAGAGCACTTGCCCGCTGAAGGCGAAGGTCCCGAGTTCTAGTTTCGGTCCGGCACACAGTTTTAGTCTGCCAAGACGTTTCATATAAGCCCACACTCCGCCGCAGTGAAAATTTAATTCTGGAAATATCCCCCAGGCTGTGGCTAAGCCATGTCTCCGCAATATCCTTTCTTCCAGAAGTGATAGTCTTGCAAGGTTCGCAGGAGACTTTCTATGAAATTTGGAAGGTAGGGGACGAGGTAATGGTGGAGGTAAAGCTGTGAGTACGGGGCATGAGTCGTGCTTGGGTAGCTCAAATGGACGCTGGCACGGTAGCTCAGCGTGTTCGGTCAGAGGGTTGTCTGGCCTCTGTAATAATAATAATAATAATAATAATAATAATAATAATAAAACCTGAATTAATCGGTCAACAACGAACTTAAACGGATGTCTTACGACGTCCGCCCCACGTAGATGCAACGAACAAAAGCGAACAAAATGAGATTTTAAAAAAATGGTAGAGCACTTGCCCGTGAAAGGCAAAGGTTCCGAGTTCGAGTCTCGGTCCGGCACATATTTTTAATCTGACCGGAACTTTCATATCAGCGCACATTCCGCTCCAGAGTGAATATTTCATTCTGTCAGAAGACTGGCCGATACATCGAGTAGATAGAGAACAGCTCTGTATATGGAGCAACTAGATTTAATGCAGAAGCATAGGTGCCATCAAATGTTTCAGAAAAAGCTTACAGCTGTACAGCCTGAGAAGGAAGTCAAGCACTCAGAAGACATGGTCGGGTGTCGATGTAGGTTCATACACACACACACACACACTCACTATCAGTGGGTATGTAACTGATTAGACTTGCAGTTCTCCGTGATAAGTAGAACAATCAGGAAAGAGTGTTAGATTTGTTCGTGTTTAGTGTTGTTAGCAGCCTCGACAGCATATAAAAGAGGCATGAAAAGCGTCATATGTTGAGTAACTACTGTGAAGGACACAGATATGCCGGATACTTGTCTAAGACATCGTTTGCAGCACCTGAGAGAGTTTGTAAAGGGCGACATTGTTGGTCTCCATTTGGCCAAGTAGTCGAATCGTGCGGTTCCTGACTTGTGGAGCATTCGGAAGTGACAGTGAGCTAACATTGGGCTGAGCGCTTAGATTCCGGTCGACAGCTTCTGAACACCAGCGTGGAGGACTGACGTACTCTGCACCAAGTTCATCGTAACACTTTCACATCTGTACCTGCCATCCGAGAACCCCTTGCAACATTCAGTGACACACCGCACCATTGGTCAGAGTCCAGCGTCAGTCGGACCAAGGAATAACGTCCCACGCGTAGTCTAACATAGAAAGAGGTAAGAGTTTCCAGACCTTGAAATTACTGATTTTTTATCGTAGCTTGTTGTCGACGATCGTTTCAACATGACGGCATGACGGGCATATTAGGAGGTTGTTCGGCTAACTGGCGTAACAGCTGGTGACTACTCAGCAGGATACTTGTGAGCACAGTCACCTAGGCAGGCCTCCAGAATGCAACGCGTGGTAGTCTTTGGCATGAAAGTGCACGTGTCGCGGACACTAGCGTGGCATGCGTAGAACGACCAGGGACGGTGGAAAATTGGCAGCGGACGACACGTAACGGACTTGTCTAACGCCTCCTTCGCGTCAGCCAGCAAATGAATGTCGTCATTCCTCCTCTGTGTCTGGTCTTCAGTAGGAACTTTCCAATTGAAGGAATGGACGATTGCTTTTAAATTACTAGCGTAGTTGTTTCTCTGAGAGCGCTTTTCCCGCGGAGTAATATAAGGCAACACAAGTACGCCGCTACGAACAGTACAGTGAACGCATTGTAGCAGCAAGGACGGACACGAAACCTGCACTCACAACAGTAGCTCACTAGCTAAACAAATGTTGAAGAGAGTGAAAGAACGTATGAAGAGATAAAGGATATTATTCAGATAGTTAAGGTTCAAAAATTTTTCAAATGGCTCTGAGTACTATGGGACTCAACTGCTGTGGTCATAAGTCCCCTAGAACTTAGAACTACTTAAACCTAACTAACCTAAGGATAGCACACAACACCCAGCCATCACGAGGCAGAGAAAATCCCTGGCCCCGCCGGGAATCGAACCCGGGAACCCGGGCGTGGGAAGCGAGAACGCTACCGCACGACCACGAGATGCGGGCTCAGATAGTTAAGGAAAAGTGAAATTGTAACAGCAGCTTGGAATTCGATAGTAGGAAAAGGAATAGAAGGAAAAACAGCAGGAGAACATAGTTTACGGAAAAAGAATGATAGAATATACACAGAGAACTATTTAATAATTGTTAACTCCTCGTTTAAGAATCGCGAAAGAAAGTTTTATTCGTGGAAGAAGTTAAGGGTATGAGACCTTGATAAATTTATAGAGTCAGAAGTTATTTAGCTTTTCTAAAAGCGCATTAGGCAACGATTGGTCGAAATAGGAGAATACGATGCTTCGATTGGTAGCTTTGAAAGATAAAATAGTGAAGGTTGCAAAGGGTTTAATAGAAAAAGACAAAGTTTCTAGAAATCCTTGGGTGACACGAAAGAAACTGAATCTGATTGACAAAAGCAGAAATATAAAAATTTTGCTGATGAAACAAGCGAAACAGTATACAGAAAGCGGAAAAAGTCCAAGCGGCGAAGGTAAAAGAGAAAATGAAGGCTGCAGGACCTTGTACGTCTACGAGATAGAGACCGACTATAAGAAAATCAAAAATATCTGTGAAAAAAGAGAAACACCTGTATTTGAAGCGCCCTGATGGCAAGCCGATACTAAACAAGCAACAGAAAGCTTGAAGGTGGAAGAAATAAATAGAAGGGCTGTACAAGAGAAGTGAACTTGCAGAGCATATTATACAAAGGAAGAAGAAGTCGATGAATATGATAATGGAGACATGGCGCTGCGAGAATAATTGGACAGACCACAGAGAGCGCTAATTCAAAACAAGGTCACTTGATTCCGCTACATTCCCCCAGGGGTTTTGATATGCTACACAAAGTTGTGTGCAAGACACACTGAACAGCCAGAACATTATGACCACCGACCGTCTATCGATTTAAGCCCGTCCAGAAGACAGCAGCGCCACCTAGTGAGGAATGCCTGCCACTCAGACACACGCACTATGCATGGAGTATGAGTGAGCGTGCCGTCCGTGTGTCCAATGGGGAAGGCGCACGATCTACATCTACATCTACATCCATACTCTGCAAGCCACCTGACGGTGTGTGGCGGAGGGTACCTTCAGTACCTCTATCGGTTCTCCCTTCTATTCCAGTCTCGTATTGTTCGTGGAAAGAAGGATTGTTGGTATGCCTCTGTGTGGGCTCTAATCTCTCTGATTTTATCCTCATGGTCTCTTCGCGAGATATACGTAGGAGGGAGCAATATACTGCTTGACTCTTCGGTGAAGGTATGTTCTCGAAACTTTGACAAAAGCCCGTACCGAGCTACTGAGCGTCTCTCCTGCAGAGTCTTCCACTGGAGTTTATCTGTCATCTCCGTAACGCTTTCGCGATTACTAAATGATCCTGTAACGAAGCGCGCTGCTCTCCGTTGGATCTTCTCTATGTCTTGTATCAACCCTATCTGGTACGGATCCCACACTGCTGAGCAGTATTCAAGCAGTGGGCGAACAAGCGTACTGTAACCTACTTCCTTTGTTTTCGGATTGCATTTCCTCAGGATTCTTCCAATGAATGTCAGTCTGGCATCTGCTTTACCGACAATCAACATTATATGATCATTCCATTTTAAATCACTCCTAATGCGTACTCCCAGATAATTTATGGTGTTAACTGCTTCCAGTTGCTGACCTGCTATTTTGTAGCTAAATGATAAAGGATCTATCTTTCTGTGTATTCGCAGCACATTACACTTGTCTACATTGAGATTCAATTGCCATTCCCTGCACCATGCGTCAATTCGCTGCAGATCCTCCTGCATTTCAGTACAATTTTCCATTGTTACAACCTCTCGATACACCACAGCATCATCTGCAAAAAGCCTCAGTGAACTTCCGATGTCATCCACCAGGTCATTTATGTATATTGTGAATAGCAACGGTCCTATGACACTCCCCTGCGGCACACCTGAAATCACTCTTACTTCGAAAGACTTCTCTCCATTGAGAATAACATGCTGCGTCCTGTCTGAGTTCTGCGTCCTGTCTGCGATCTGTCTGAGTTCGCAGGTTGTCGTGTTGCCCTGGACACTCGGCACTAGCATTTCGGGTGATCGAAGATTGGCATGGTGAGTGTTTCCAACACGTGGCGAAATCAAGGTGAAACCACGTCCAGACGTCGTGGGGTTGGGCGGCATCCCTCATTACAGATGTCGGACGTCGTAGGCTGGTAAAACAGGACAGGCGGCGAACTGTGGGGCAACTAACATCAGACTTCAATGCTGGGCAGACTTTAAGTGTGTCTGAACACACAGTGCACCGAACACTCCTCACAATGGCCCTCCGCAGGTGACGACTCACGTATGTGCCAAAGTTAACACCACCACATCGGCAGCTACAACTGAAATGGACACATGACTATCGGCGCTGGACGTTGGCTCAGAGGCAGAGCATTGCATGATCTGGTGAATCCCGATACCTTCTCATCATGCCGATGGGAGGGCGCGAAAACGTCTCCTTTCAGGGGAACAGCACCTCGAAACGGGTCCTCGACGTGTCTGCTGCGGGAAGGAGACATGCTGGCGGTGGCTCCATTATGCTCTGGGGAACATTCACTTGGGCATACATGAGTCAAGTGGGGCTCGTGCAAGGCACCATGATGGCCAAGGTGTATTGTACACTGGGTGCAGACGACGTACACCCCTCATGACGATTATGTTTCCCGACGACAGCGGCATTTTTCAACAAGATAATGCGTCATGTCACAAGGCCAAGGGTGTGAGTGAGTTCCAGTTGACGTGCTGGCCCGCCAACTCGCCAGATCTGAACCCGATCGAACACATGTGGGATGTGACTGATTGTGGCGTCAGAGGACATCACCCCTCTCCCCGGAATTTACGGGCATTAGGTGACTTGTGTGCAGATGTGGTGTCAGTTCCCTCCAGCGACCTACCAAGGCATCATTGCTTCCATGCCACGACGTGTCGCCGCTGTTATCCGTGCCAAGGGTGAACATACCAGCTATTGGGTAGGTGGTCACAACGTCGTAGCTGATCAGTGTATATGGGACAAAAATGGTTCAAATGGCTCTGAGCACTATGGGACTTAACATCTGAGGTCATCAGTCCCCTAGAGCTTAGAACTACTTAAACCTAACTAACCTAAGGACATCACACACATCCATGCCCGAGGCAGGATTCGAACCTGCGAACGAGCGGTCGCGCGGTTCCGGACTGAAGCGCCTAGAACCGCTCGGCCACTCCAGCCGGCGTATATGGGACACGCGAAATACTTAAGTTCTCAGCTAGAATGTAAAAATTCCAATTGCAAAGGAAACAGGAGAATAATATTGAACATCAGTTACATAAGTCATGGTTGCAATATACTGACACAAATTATTTACAGATGAATGGGAAAACTGGTAGAAGCCTACCTTAGGAAAGCTCCGTTTAGATTCCGATGGACTATAGGCGTAATCGAGGCAATATTGATACTTCGAAATATCTTAGAAGACAGATTGAAGAAATGGAAGATACGAGTAATGTATTTGTAGATTTGGAGAATGTTTTTGACAATGTTGACTGGAATGCACTCTTTGAAGCACTGAAATTGTAGGAATAAAATACAGGAGGTAAAGGCCATATAGAACATTTTCAGGAAACAGACTGCGATTATAGGACTCGAAGTACATGAAAAGGAATCTGTGATACCGAAACGAGTGAGACAGAGTTGTGGCCTATCCCCGACGTTATTTAGTGTGTACCCTGAGTAAGCACTAAAAATAGGAAAGGGAATTAGAGTGCAGGGAGAAGAAATAAATCTTCGACGTTTACCGGTATTACAGTTGTGTCGGACACTGCAAAAAAGATGGAAGTACAGTTGAATGGAATTGACAATGAGTTGAAGACAGTTTATAAGATGAACAACAACAAAATTAATACAAGGAAAATAGACTGTAGTGAAATAAAATGCGATGCTGCGAGAACTGTATTAGCAAATCAACAACTAGAAGTAGCAGAGGAATTTTTCTGTTAGAGCAGCAAAATGATTGCGATGTTAGAGCGTATGTAAAATGTAGAATGGAAACAGCAAGAAAATCTCTCTGTAAAAGAATAATTTGTTAGCATACAACACCAATCAAGTCGTAAGCGAACTTTCCGGAATGGCTTTCTGTGGAGTGCATCCTAGAATGAAGTGAAACGTGGGTACTAAACTGTTCAGACAAGAAGAAAGTAGAATCTTTTCAAGTTTTTGGTACACTTGAATATTGGACATTAGATGGACAGATAGAGTAATTAAAGAGGAAGCACTGACTGAAAATGGAGAAAAAGAAATTGGTGACATGAAGTGATTAAAGCAAAGCATCGGTTAATGGGACACATCCGTAGGCATCAAGGAATCGTCAGTTTGGTAGTGAAGGTGAATTTGGATCGCAAATGCTGTAGAGGAAAAGCAATCTCTGAGTACAAAGTGCGGTTCAAAAGGATGCATGTTGCTTTATTATGCAGAGATGAAAAGTCTTGGACAGGGTGGACTTGCGTAGAGAGTTGCAGTAACGCAGTCTTCGTACTGAAAAACCACACCAACAGCAATGTGAAGCCGACAAACCGCACAGTATCTCTGGAAAAAATGCTGGTATTATGAAGTAGGGCTTACATCTGTATGTTTCTTATATTAAAGGTCGAAAAACATCGAAGTGAAGATCGCAACTTTTTTAAAATTTTTATTAGTAGTTTCACCCTCACACGTGCAACTTCAGCTCATGGAAACATTCTTGGTAGGTATAAATGCCGTAACGCTTCAAACAATATAAAAATCTTCTTTAAAATGAGTACATCCATACAGAAAGTGAAGGTAAAATAACTTTACATCGTTCATAAGCAGTCAAGTAGATCGACTGTCATGAAACGAAGGCGTTATACATATACTAATGCAAATTACTTTCAGTTTATTAGTCACTCATTAAATGGTGTCAGTAACTCAATTTAATAGCGTAAGGGGTTAGTTTTATGATCACCGTTATACTTGATTGAATATGAACGGTATAGAGTCATATACCTCTACTTTCCAAATGGATGATGTCGTTTTAAAAAAGATTCTAACAATGTGTTGAGCCATTATGGCGGTCACTCTGCTCAAGAGTGTTAATGTAATTTTTTTTATTTTTTCTGTCTTGGACATTCTGCAACTTGTGGGATGAAGAAACATTCTAAGGTGTCAGGCAAATCCAACACCTTCCATGAAAACCCTAACATGATAACCAAATCCAGTAGTATGTCATATAGCTCTGAATAAATCGTGACATTAAATTAACCAAAGTAATACGAGTAACGAGTGAGCAAATGGAATACCACAGACTAACACAAGAATGCCTAAATGCATGTCATACCTTCCCACCGTGAGACAGACGCAGTTCCGAGGGAAGAAACGAGAACAGAAGCCGAGAGCAGAACCCTGTTAAGCTAGAAGGCCCTACGATAAGGAACGGACACCCACGTCGCCAGCTAACCGCTATGACCTCCCCCCAGCCCATGTTAAAAGCTAGAGCCCTCCAGAAGAACAGTATAGATCTTACGATAAAACAAAAAGGGCCATCCCAGCCGCTAGTTTTAGCGTGAGACTTTTCCGCGTCTCTGTTACGTCAGGACCACCCCCCAGCCCATGTTAAAAGATAGAGCCCTCCAGAAGAACAGTATAGATCTTACGATCACACTAAAAGGACCACAACAGCTGCAAGTTTTAGCGTGAGACTTTTTCGCGTCTCTGTTACGTTGCAAACTTTAAACACATTGCCCCACGACGAAAAGTATAACGTTTCTCATTGGATAGACAGAATTTTTGTAGGCGGAGCTTAAGGTTAACATTGAGACCCTGATTGGTCAGATGAAAACACAACGAGATAGTTTTTTTCAACCAACTTCGGTAAATTGCAGTAAGGAGAAGTTAGGAGAGAGTTGCTTCCTAGACGGCGAGATGTGAGGAACTGCGCCGCCCTGACGCTGCCTAAACACCGACAAGGTAATGAACGCACGCGATGCCGCATTTTTGAGCGCATAAGGCTTCACTCAGAACTGCAGAAGTCTCATCTGTTACATCCCCGTTTTGCGTAATACTAGTGTCGATCGTCCATTAAAGCTCATGGTATTCACATTTGCCACGTAAGTTAAAAACTGAAACGCGATGATTCTTCTGTTATATAATTATTGACGGGCCACATCAGCCACTGTAATTTACGACAAGTTACATAAGTAATTAAAGATAATTGAGGGTCACTGTAGACCATTTTGATAGTTTTCTCTTTTGTGAAACTTAATTTAAACCTAGATTATAGATGTGATATGGCCTAGGTCATCCTTCGATCCATTGTAGAACTTGGAAACCCATTCAGGGAATATTCGTTCACATTATTGTTGAACGCAGTTGGTTTTTACCATCCTGTATTAAAACATTTCCTTTTATCAATAGTGCAATTTATAAACAATGTTTTGTGAGTAGAATAAAATTTCCAATGGTAAACTTAACTGCTTTTTGACGTTATTTTACCAGCTAACTAAAAATAGGAAAGCCTTGAACCCCTTCCACTAAATATAGTTAGTATTAAGATTCTTTTACAGGGAGTGCAGTGGAGCTGACACTGAAATCATTAACTATTTGGTTATATCATCGCTAGTCTCACTGAACTCTACATGTCAAGTGTGGTCTGACGTCTCCTTACCAGCAACAGGTCCCAGGTTGAAACTAGTAAATTCCCTGAAAAAAAAAAAAACACGCTCAGAGCGTCGTTGCGCGAAAGTGGTAGGGAGACACGATATAGAACAACAGACACCACGCAGAATATAAGAAAATGGCGACCCTGCCACGATTGTAAAATACCATGATTGAAGGTCGACACATGCCTAACTAGGTCAGAAAAATATCCTGTTAAAAAAAATTTCGTAAAACAAAAATTTTTTTTGAAGGGCATAAATAGTTTGAAAACAGTAGCTGCAGCGATAGATAGTAATAAAGTATTCAATAAAAAGTGCGACATTCTAGCAGAGACAATAGCATAATTAAGTTATGAATTTTAAAAATTGTTAGAATTAAGTTTTCTCTCCAATGCAAGCGCACAGGTGGCGGATACATCGTTGACAAGTTGGTTCTGACCCAACAAGTAAGTGAATGGATTGTCAGTCTTGAGTATAATAAGTGTCAAGTCGTGTGTGCAAAAAGTTTATGAAACGCGTGAGATCGTATGAGCGCATGTTCACTCGAAGCAGGGCGCGTGAATTGCTTTTAAAACAGAAAATAAGGGATTCGGAAAGATTAGCAATGGCAGATCGAGATTTTGACGGAATTGAGGTAGACACCCAGCATGAAAATGGACAGAGAATAGAGGACAGTACAACAGACGATGCAGTATCGCGAGAAATAGGACATATAACGCACCATAACGAAGATGATGTACGTCATGGCATAGAAAACGTAAGTCAGCATACGACAGAGGAGCAGGAAAGTAGAGAGACAGTCGATGAGGATTCTAACTTGCGTCTTGAATACGTAGAACCCATAGTACAAGTAATCAGAGCTCCCTCACCACAGAGTAAAAAGAATGTGAGCAGAAACGTGCCACAGCACAGTTCAATGCAATCGGTTGCGAACCAACACTTGGGCGAAAACACAGAGCGTAGGACGTCGGAAGAAAACGCAATAGGACCCACCAATCTGGCAGAATTATTACAACAAATTACGGAAACCATGACAAGGCGAAATAAAGTCATAGCGAACCAAATTCAAATTCAGAATGCAGAAACTACGAGACAAATGCGTGCAATTAAAGAACAAAACAAAAAAATTCAGTTACACCTAAGTCATATTGAAGACGAGGCAAAAGAATCTCGAGAAGTGATAGGAAACTTAATAACAGGTCACAATCAATTGGGAACAGACATTGACAAGGTACAGGCGGACGTACAAACATTGCGTAATGACATTCAGGACGAGATCAAAACATTACGTAACAACACTCATGGAGAAGTCAAGAAACAAGAGAAACAGATAAACGAAATTACTAGACAAGCAGCAGGTACAGCGCGTGAAGTTGTTGAAAACAGTGTGTTACACAAACGTATCACAAAAGCACCGCTGAAAAGATATGATAACCGCATAGTCAAAATAGAAGCGCAAACGAAGCGACAATTTCAGAAATTGCGAACAGAGTTGTTGCAAACCATTGAAGAGCGTAGTGAACAGGATCGAACAAGCACAAAGTCTGCAACCACATACGTATCTGTAACAGCGCCGGAAAAACAAGCAATTAACGAAGATATTACGCATTTGCAATTCCAATCACAGGCGGAAAGTAACATACGTGAAATCAGACAGCCTGCACAGCAACAAACACGTTTCGAAATTCTTGATGAACAAACGTCATCACAAACACATGCGGAACCGCAAATGTATGTTTCAAGACAGTTTGGATCGTGCAATAAAGCAGCAAGGTTAGCCAGACAAGATACCGAACCAATACCTGACAATGGAAAGCCAAGTCGCGAAGAGTACAGTGCAATGCATTCAGCTACACGTTCACAACCGGTGGAAGAAAATTATTGCGTACCACTCCAACGATACTACGCAAAAAAAAAGGTTCAAATGGCTCTGAGCACTATGGGACTTAACATCTGAGGTCATCAGTCCCCTAGAACTTAGAACTACTTAAACCTAACTAACCTAAGGACATCACACACATCCATGCCCGAGGCAGGATTCGAACCTGCGACCGTAGCAGTCTCGCGGTTCCGGACTGAGCGCCTAGAACCGCTAGACCACCACGGCCGGCTCCAGATACTACGCAAGGGTAGGCGAAAGTTACAGTGGACAATATCCAATGGATCTAACACAACCGGAAAGAACGACAGGAGAAATTATCAGAAACAAAAGTGGCGAAGAATCGCGAATTTCATATGGAACTATGACGAAGTACGACAACGATCATTTCCTCACAGTCAGAAAATTTCAACACTTTCGAGAAGGAAACTCATTACATCCACGAACTTTTATTGATCAATTCCGAGTAGGATTACCAGAACACTGGACGCTAGCACACTAATTAGACTTTCTACGTGCACACATGTCAGGAACAGTCGCAGAAACCATGCAGAATGTTGCAGCGGCATGCCGATCGTACGAATATTTCAGAGAGAAGTTTCTCTCACGATATTGGTCCAGCGAAGCACAGAACAGAGTGAAGTACGAACTATTACAGAACCCATATCTTGAAAATTCAGGAGAGAAGAGTCCCGTGAAATTTTTCGAATTAATGGCAAAGAAAAATCAATGCTTAGGTGTACCATACAGTGACGGAGAGTTGATTAAATTATGCGCGATGAAGCTACCATTGAAATACCAGCAATCATTAGTAGGTCGCGGAGGCAATGACGTCGAAGCATTTAGAGGTATTCCAAGGGAACTAGAGTTCATATTTTTGGAAGATGACGCAAGAAAAAGACGCAGCGCACGTGAAAACGAAAGCAAAAAGCAGCGGAATCCACAAGACACAGTACGAAGAAACAACAATCACGAACCACGTGATAACTTCGCACCAAGAAACGACAATAGATTTCAACAAAGAACCGGTTATGGATTTAGAAGAGAATATGGCAATAACTATAATTCACCCAGGAACGGCAACAACTATTACAGAGGGAATAAGGACAACTGGAGCAGGTACTGGAGAACCAATAGACCGACAAATTATCAACAAAGAAACCACTGTCAACAAGCTGAACAAGAAAAGAGAATACAGATAGAAGAGGTGGAGGTAAGACCACCAAACCCCGATAAACGTTCGAATTGACAGCTAAGCGCCCATGCCAAAGAGAATGACGCACCGATCCAGGACAATTGCAGCACCTTGAACAGAGAAGTAAAAATCTTATCACGAGAAGAGAAGAAGGAAGAAACAAATCCGCAGGGACCAGATGAAAATGAAGACAAGAAAATAACAATATCGCGTTGGTACGAAATTAATTGGGAGAATACTGACGGGGAAGACGAATTACCAGAGGCATGCACAACGAATGTAGGAGGAAAGGACGAAGTAACGAGTATTGCAGAGCTATTTGAGATGGAAACCAGGCAAAGCGAATTCTATGAGGGTAATGCTCAGTCGACAGAAGTTGAAAATAAGTTACGAGTGGGCACACAACCCAACGTATATAATGAAGGAAGTTATGAAGCGACAATTAGAGCATTTAGATGCGATTATGTGGAAGTAGCGACGAAGAAGGAGAAGATAGACGAGGATGAGGAAAAAGTAAAGGATGTTGAAGAAAGCGTAAATGAAGGAAGAAATAGAGAAGAGGAAATAAAAGAGAGAGAAGTAGCAGTCGAAGCTTATCCTACAGAAAGTTAGAATTCACAAGGGAAATTACCAAAAAGACTCATGTATGATTCAGTGGAGAATTCGTTGATGCAAGAAGAAGAAGAACAGAACCAACCCTTTCAAATTCAACCAGTTGTGAAGGCCATGGTAAAGCATATCCCAGTCAATGTTGTAATTGATAGCGGAAGTGAACTGACTGCGATCGCAGAAAATTCATTCATGCAGTGTAATGCCAATGAGGAATTGCCAGTTCTGAAAACACGTAAGATTAAAGTAAGAGGTCCTATTAGAAACAATGCTGGGGAAGTTACGAGGCACACAAGGTTAACTCTTTCGTGTCAAGGTCAAAAGATCGAAGCCAACTTCGTGATTATACCTAAACTAACTGTGCAGGTTTTTTAAATGGCAGACGAGCGATATGGGGAAAGGTAACGTAACATTCGGGAATGTCACACTTCTCTTTGAGCAAAAGCTAAAATTAGAAGAAATACCAGTTATAAACAAACAATTAAGAATGACGCGAGATAAAGAGGATGAAGAATTAGAATGGTATGCACAAACGGGGGAATCGCCTCAACTCATGTTAGAAGTCCATAAAGAAATCGACGAAAAATTGCAAGAAGTTCAAGGTATTTCGGAACACAGTAAAAGAGAATTAGAGGGTATTTTACGAGATAAAGCAGAGGTATTTTTACCTAAGACTGGCAGTATTAAACACTTTCAGTACAAGTTTGAAGTAAAACAGCACAAACCATTTAGAGTGCCACCCTAAACAATCCCATTAAGCTACAGTAATAAAGTATTCCAGGAGATATCTAAAATGTAATATGACGATATTATTGAACCAGCTACCTCCACATATAACAGCCTGCTCCATATTGTACAAAAACGAGATGGGAGCATCAGGTTAGTGCTTGATTCCAGACAGATCAACACAATCATAATCACTGAGACAGATCGCCCAGAAAAATTAGAGGAATTGATACAAAACTTCCACGGTGCTAAGATATTTTCATCAATTGATTTACGGAGTAGTTTCTGGCAAATAGAATTGGCCCCAGAATGTAGAAAATTTACAGCATTTATCGTATTCGGTAGATGTTACCAGTTTAACGATTGCCATTTGGTTTAAACATATCATCATCAGCGTTTATTAGGGGATTTAATACTATACTCAGTCCTGAAATTTTACAAAAAATTACTTGTTATGTTGATGATGTGATTATAGCAGAACCCTCTTGGGAACATCACATCACAATCAGTTTTTACAGATCATGAAAGAGCATGGGGTCACAGTAAATATAACAAAATCCAAATTTGGAAGGCGAGAGGTCAAATTTCTAGGACACATAATTTCAGAGAAAGGGGTAATGCCCGACCGAGAAAAACTAACGGCAATCAAAGAATTCTGTACTCCATATAATAAGGAAACTCCCAGAGGATTTCTAGGTCTCACCGGATTCTATAAAAAATTTATTTGGATCGACTCTCTGGCAACACCACGCGTATGTGCATTGACTGGAAAAAACACGCCATGGGTATCGAATCAACAAGCCAATGAAGAAATTTTAAAAGTGAAAAACGCACTAACAACAGCACCTGTTTTAATACATCCTGATCTAACACAAAATTTTTGTAGGGCCACTGATAGCGCGAAAACAGGTTTAGGAGTTGTTTTATTCCAAGAATACGAACAGGCAGGGCTAAGATCATATAGAACAATTGCATTTGCCAGTCGGGTACTCACAAAAAGCGAGAAAAACTATTCAGTCACGGAGCTGGAAGCACTGGCCATTGTATGGGGCCTCCAACGTTTTCGATACTTCCTATTCGGAAGAAAAACAAAAGTATACACTGACCACAAAGCATTAGAATTTCTGTTATCCGCCAAACTAACTCATGGGAGGTTAGCCAGATGGATGTTAATATTACAAGAATTTGACTTCACTATTACACACATACCAGGACCAGGGAATTTATTACTATATGCTTTATCACGATGTCCACAGGGTGCATCCAATAACATAGGTTTGGAAGCAGCAGAAGACCAGTTTACAATGTACTATATGAAACAAGTACCTTTCGAAAACTACATTACGACAGCATTGAAAAACATAGGCAAAGAACAGGACAAGGATCCCGAAATACTAGGAATCAAACACAAGTGGAGAAGTAAGGATTTTCCAGACATTCGACAACACTATCTCGTAAAAAAACAATGTTTTATTTTTTAGGCGAAATGTTGCAACGAATGAATGGTTAATTTATATCCCAGATGAACTAATTAATAAGTACATATGGTATACACATTTAAGTAATGGCCACTTTGGACCAAAGAAATGCTTTTTAAAAATAAAACAAACAAGCCATTTTCCTAATATGGAAAGACAAATTAGAACAGTATTAGTCAAATGCAAAAAATGTATGAGGGCTAAACACGTCACTTTCCAAACCAAACCACCCATGTTTTCAATAATCCCTAAAAGATTAAAACAAATAGCTGCATCAGATTTGATGGGGCCCCTCCCACGCACAAAAATGGATATATTTTCATATTTGTCGTTTTGGAACTTACTTCTAAATATGTTACCTTGACACCATTAAAATGGGTAACAGGTCTTACTATAAGTAAAGAATTTAGACAAGATTTTCTCAGACAAGTAGGTCGAGTGGAACGAATAATTTCGGATAATGGCCCACAATACAAATCAGTTCAATGGCAGAACACGTTAAAACAACACAAAATAAAACCCATCTACATGTCTATGTACAAACCTAGCGTAAATCCAGCAGAACAATCTATGAAGGACATAGGCACTTTATGCCTATTATATGCAGGCAAAAGACACAACACTTGGGATATATACCTTACAGATTTTCAAGAAGTAATAAATGAAATGCCACATAGCACTACACTACTACCTCCAGTTACTGTACTTAAAAATATTGAATCCCCAAACATAACCAGAGAAAATGTCAGATTTCCTATTGTACCATGTAGACAGCACAAACAAGTCATAGCAACAGCACTCTTCAACAT
This sequence comes from Schistocerca cancellata, assembly GCF_023864275.1. Lineage (NCBI taxonomy): Eukaryota > Metazoa > Arthropoda > Insecta > Orthoptera > Acrididae > Schistocerca > Schistocerca cancellata. The sequence continues at coordinate 1,198,187,916 of NC_064626.1, forward strand.
CAGTAAGGCAGCCATTAAAAGAAAATAAAGAGGAGATAGAACAGCAATTAAAAGAACATTCTCAGTAGGCCAGAAAGTATTTGTAAAAACACACCATCTCTCCAGCAAACAGAAACACAAAATACATAAGTTTTATGCTGCATACAAAGGACCTGTCATAATTAGCCGAATTGCTCATGATAATGCTGTGGAACTAATGAACCCAAAAACAGGCAAAACCTTAGGACTTCACCGTGTGAGACATATCAAAATGTCTGGAGATTAATTTTATTACTGGTAAATAATCAGCACAATATTTCAATATTATGTTGCAGATAAGACCATCAGGAGAAAGAAGAATGAAGAGAGAGGAGGGTGGGAAAAAGAAAGTAGTTTCAATAAAAACAAAAACAAAAATAACACCAATAGTACCATAGATTAAGGTGAAAGGATAAAACGTAGATAGTCTAACAGCATGAAATACTAACATGCTATACACCATGACACTACACAAAAATAAAAAACGAATTTGAGTATTCTTGTAGATGTTAAGACTCAAAATATCTTAGAATTGTAACATGGAAATGGTGCCGAAATTTGCAAAGCTTTTAAGAAGGTGTAAAACAATGTGGGTACTAGACATATGTTAGATGATTATAAGTAAAACTTTTTGTAAGAACCATTGTAAAAACTCCAGCAAGGACGAGATGCAACGACCCACAAGTTGCAATGCGAGAAGTATCAAGAAAGGAAAGGACATAATTAGCAAGACACGATTCCTACAAGGCAGAAGCGTCAAGAGAAGGGAAAGGACAGCGAGACCAACAGAAGGCCCTTGTAGCCGAAGTGGGCAGTAATTAAATCTGCTGCCAAGCTGAACCACAGGGTGGCGGAACCCTGCTGGGACAGAACACGGAACTACACAGTGGCGGAACCCTGCAGAGACACGACAGGACACCGAATGCCAGAAGGGTGTCCTAACGCCCCGACTAACCGGAGCGAGCAAAAAACGGCCCAACGAGAAGACCGCTTGGGCAAGCCACCATTGGCGAAAAAAAATAAGTGTAAAAGTCACACTCCTGCTATTAAACAGCACGCTGATGTGCAAAACTGAAGAAAACTTCCACAAAGTAAGAATGACATGCACAAACAATTTATCAAACTGTTACTAAGAGGAGAACTTCAAAACGACTAGTTATCAATAAATATTTCCATATTCTGTCCACAGAAGAACCAAGAAGCAAGTAAGAAGCAGAGAAAAAGCAGGAAGGACAGAAGTTGAAGATTCACAAGATTGAGACCAAGAAAGAAGATGGGTGAAGAATAGACGACATACCTTCCCAAATCCCTATCCTATTGTGAACATAGGATTGTGTGAATGTGTGAAATCAAATTATGTGATGTAGGAATTGTGCAAAAGAAACATGTGCAAAAGTAAATAAGTTAAGCACACCAGACAGCGAATAAACTACAAAATAACAGTCATTGACTATGGACTTTAGTAAAAATTATACTATCGATAAAAATAAGTCATTAGTTCTGAAATGGACAGTATATGAAGAACAAAAGTAAGGCATAATAAACACTAAAACTATAAGCCACTTATTTTCTCCTCATAAAAATAAAAGAATAACTATATTTTACTTATTTTCTCCTTATAAAAACAAAGAATAAAAAATTGTCTTGTTGGATGTTTTCCTTTTTTTTTTAACATTTGTACCATTTGTCAGGATATTATCTCAATACTTGTATATTTATGTTTCTTTGTCAAAGCAGTTCTTGGAAATAATTCTTATTTGTTAGTGTAACAATGTTGAAATGAGTGTCTAGAAACAAAAACATTTTACTTGTACATGATATTTAGAAAATGTGCTAGAAATAGATTTTACTTAATTACTACATTTATAAAAACAATATTTCTAAGAAAATCGATGTGAAAGACTCCTCACTTTCGATAAAAAACTTCTTAAAAAACAAACTTCACAATTAAATAAAGCAATAAAATAATTAAAAAATAATAATTATAATAGAATAAAAATATTCTTCCCTTGTCAATATAAACATATTTTTGATAATAATGTGGAAGAATATAAAAATATAAATTAGTAATACAAAATAGCATAGAACAGAATAATGTGGCTGAACAGTAGGAAACAAAATTTAGATAACAGAATAATTTTTGACTGACTTAGGCATAGATTCAATCATTGCCTAACTTCAGTGCAAAAATTAAGTCCGAAGGGCGGTGAGATGTATGGTGTCAGGCAAATCCAACACCTTCCATGAAAACCCTGACATGATTAGCAAATCCAGTAGTATGTCACATAGCTCTGAAATAAATCTTGACATTAAATTAACCAAAGTAATACAAGTATCGAGTGAGCAAATTTCCGAGGGGAGAAACGAGAACAGCAGCTGATAGCAGAACCGTGTTAAGCTGGAAGGCCCTACGATAAGGGACGGACACCCACGTCGCCAGCTAACCGCTATGACCTCCCCCCAGCCCATGTTAGAAGCTACAGCCCTCCAGAAGAACAGTATAGATCTTACGATCACACTAAAAGAACCACAACAGCTGCAAGTTTAAGCGTGAGACTTTTTCGCGTCTCTGTTATGTTGCAAACTTTAAAAACATTGCCCCACCACGAAAAGTATAACGTTTCTCATTGGATAGACAGAATTTTTGTAGGCAGAGCTTAAGGTTAACATTGAGATCTTGATTGGTCAGATGAAAACATAGCCAGATAGTTTTTTTAAACCAACTTCGGTAAATTGTAGTAAGGAGAAGTTAGGACAGAGTTGCTTCCGAGACGGCGAAGTCAGCGGAGCTGTGCTGCCCGCCGCCCCCTGACGAACACCGACAAGGTAATGAACGCACGCGATGCCGCATTTTTGAGCGCATAAAGCTTCACTCAGAACTGCAGAAGTCTCATCTGTTACACCCCCTTTTTGCGTAATACTAGTGTCGATCGTCAATTAAAGCTCATGGTGTTCACATTTGCCACTTGAAGTAAAAATCTGAAACGCGATGATTTTTCTGTTATATAGTTATTGAGAAGCCACATCAGCACTGTAATTTACGACAAGTTACATAAGTAATTAAAGATAATTTAGGGTCACTGTAGACCATTTTGATAGTTTTCTCTTTTGTGAAACTTAAATTAAACCTAGATTATAGATGTGATATGGCATAGGTCATCCTTCGATCCACTGTAGAACTTGGAAACCCATTCAGGGAATATTCGTTCACATTTTTGTTGAACGCAGTTGGTTTTTACCATCCTGTATTAAAACATTTCCTTTTATCAATAGCGCAATTTATAAACAATGTTTTGTGAGTGGAATAAAATTTCCAATGGTAAACTTAATTGCTTTTTCGACGTTATTTTACCAGTTAACTAAAAATAGGAAAGCCTTGAACCCCTTCCACTAAATTTAGTTAGTATTAAGATTCTTTTACAGGGAGTGCAGTGGAGCTGACGCTGAAATCATTAAGTATTTGGTTATATCATCGCTAATCTCACTGAACTCTTCTGAACTCTACATGTCATGTGTGGTCTGGCGTCTCCTTACCAGCAACAGGTCCCAGGTTCAAACTAGTCAATTCCCTAAAAAACTCGCTCAGAGCGTCGTTGCGCGAAAGTGGTAGGGAGACACGATATAGAACAAACAGACACCACGCAGAATGTTAGAAAGGTGACTCACCATTTCAGGAAAATGAGAGAGAGAGACAGAGAGAGAGAGAGAGAGAGAGAGAGAGAGAGAGAGAGGGAGGGAGAGACAGACAGACAGAGAGAGGAAACAAACCGATAGCCCCAAAGAAGCAGGATAAGTGAATCTGTTCGGCACATGAGCTGAACAGCTGTCGTGGATCAAAAACATCCCCTTGGACACCTTTTCCCAACGCTTCCACTTGACAGCCCTACGTAAACTCATGAGGAGATTTCCGTTGTATGTTACTGTGACTATTTTTCCGTTACGAGCATAATCTGGCAGCACCACATCTTGCCTGTCCAAAAAAAAAAAAATAAAATCAGTCACCTTGTCTGATGAGGGTTGGGTCTTCGCCTTCTTCGGCTGTCGGTGTCATTCTGATACACCCAATACCTGTCATGGCGACTAAAGATCATATGGATAGGCCTCACACAGCTGCAACGTAACTGCTCTTACCTCATAACGACCGACATTTGGAATGGGTGTGAGTAGTGGGCAGGAACATTTCTCGTATTTAAGATGTCATGCAAGATTTTAAACTTTCTCGGCGATTCTCGATGATGAAGTCTTATCGTATTATCAGCAGAGTCAAGGTGTCGTTCTGCAGCAACATTTCAACAAGTTTCCTACTTGTCATATTCAGGCGAAGATTCAGCCTGGGAAGATTTCATCATCTCCATGCAATATGTTGAAAACTGATCCATAACGAATTGTCATTCTTTCTACTATACTCGTAACTGAAATGTGTCGATCTTAGAGCACCATGGAATCCCTTCGTGATTTCAAAGTCTTCACAGAGAGATGATCTGCGGCTTCGTTCTTCGTCAGTCAGACTTTTTTAGTCAACCTGGAAGCGTCTTCACCCCCTGAGTACTGTACCATATGATTTTACATTGCTTCCATTCATGTCCACCAACTCAACAAGGACTGCTGGAGTGTTGTTCCCTCTAAATGCAGAAAACAAATTACCGCATAATACTCCAAATTTTCATAGCCTGTGACATCTCGTTTTGGCTCCTCTAGCAGCATGCTGTGTTACTATCGCAGTGGTTGTCTGGTGCCCTTGCATGTGCCTGCAATGAAAGAAAAATTAACTAAGTTATTTTGTTTCTCCCGCTGATAGTCAAAATGATGACTGCCCCTTTTCCTTTCTGCGAGTTTCATCAAATCCTCAATTTTTCTTTTAATTTTTTTATAATATTCTGTCAGTAAATTATATTCATAAGCTATTAAGCTGATGGTACGATATGTATAACATTTATTTACCGTTGCTTTATCCGTTGTTATGTGGATGATATTAGTGAAGATGATATTAATAGAAATATAACTACAATATTAATTAATGTTAATCTACATGATTAATTATTAATATTCATAAGATTGTTAGTAAGAATGGTGCCTTCTTATTAATATTTTTAACAAGAACAAACTGTGGAGCTGAAGATGAATAAGATGTGAACGATATCTACAGGAAAGATGGTCACTATAAATGGAAGTGGTTCTACGAAAGTCTCTCTAAAAACGCCAGTGAGCCGTACAGGTTAACCTCCTCGCACCTTCTCCAGGTTTCTGCTACATCAATTGACAAAGAGCTGGTGCGTCCACGTCCTAACTACGATAAACTGTGATCGATGGAAAACCTACCAAGTAACTACACCCCACTACCCGCCTTCAGGGTAGGCAGCCCACTCGACACTCTTTGCTCCGTCTTTTAGACAGCTAGATACGTGCACCGCCATACAACTCTTTGCTCCGTCTTTTAGACAGCTAGATACGTGCACCGCCATACAACTCTTTGCTCCGTCTTTTAGACAGCTAGATACGTGCACCGCCATACGGCCGCTTGTTACCGCCTGTGTTCCACAATGAACGTGAGCTGCTGGGATCTGCCATTAATGCTCATAGCCTGAAGAATTATTTCAATTACGTTTCTTAGCATTTGGTGCATTCGTACATACCAAGCAACCAGAGCCAAATTACATACATAGTGCACAACAAGATGACAACTTATTTTTGCTGGTGTAGCTATTTTCATAGCATACAGTGGCTGATAATTATACGTATTGGCTTCATTCTCTGTTAAAGTCAATACTAATTTTGTAAGTCTTAGCGTTTTTAAAGCCGTGGCGCATGTATGAAATAGGTATTTTTTTGTCACTTGTCCAAAATTACTCACTGATTGCCATGCAATTCATATAAAAAGAACGTTGTTGTTGTACTCTTCAGACCGAAGATTGGTTTCATGAGTTTTCCTGCTACTCCATCATGTGGAAGCCTTTTCATGTCCAAATAACTTCTTTAGCTTACATTCTTATGAATCTGCTTACTGCATTCATCTCTTAGTCTCCCGCTACGATTTTTACCCCCACACTTCCCTCCACTATTAAATAATTCATGATCCCTTTACGTCTCAGAATTTATCCTATCAACCGATACTTTGTTGTAGTTAGGTTGCACCACTAATTTCTTTTTCCTCCAGTTCTTTTCAGTACTTCCTCATTAGTTATGTGATCTTCTCACCTAATCTTCAGCATTCTTCTGTAGCACCACTTTTCATAAGCCTCTATTCTCTTCTAGTGTGAACTCTTTACCGTCCACGTTTCACTTCCGTACGTGGCTACATTGCAGACAAGTACCTTCAGAAAAGACTTCCTAGTTCTTAAATCTATAATCGATGTCAATAAATCATTCTTCTTCAGAAAGACTTTTATTTCCATTGTCAGTCTACATTTTATATCCTCTCTGCTTCGGCAAGCATCAGTTATTTCGCTGTCCAATTAGCAAAATTCATCTATTACTTTAAGTGTCTCATTTCCTAATCTAACTCCTTCAGCATTATCCCATTTAATTCGGTTTCATTACATTATCTTTGTCCTGCTTTTGTTGATGTTCATCTTACGTTCTTCTTTCAAGACACTGTCCATTCCATTTAACCGTTTTCCATGTCCTTTGCCGTCACTGACAGAATGACAGTGTCATAGGCTAACCTCAGAGTTTTTATTTCTGCTCCCTTATCTTTAATTTCTATTCCAAATTTTTCTTTGATTTCCTAAACTGCATGCTCAGTAGACATATTGAGTAACATCAGGGACAGACCACAATCCTGTTTCACTCCCTTCTCAACCAATCTTTCCCTTTCATGCCCCTGGACCATTGTAACTGCTGTCTGGTTCCTGCACATGTAGCAAATAGCCTTAGGCTGCATATATTTTACTCCTGTCACCTTCAAAGTTTCAAAGAAAGTATGCTAGTTAGCGTTGTCAAAAGCTTTCTGTAAACCCACAAATGCTATAAACTTTAGGTCTGCCTTTCCTTAACCTAGCCTCTAAATAAATCGTAGAGTCACTATCGCTTCATGTGTTTCTAATGTAGGAACACAAAGAGCATAAGTGATTTAAATCATATTTGAAAGTGGAACCGTACAAAGAAATTCGATAGTCTTGTAATGCTCCCCTCGAGTGCCATCAGAAACACAGATGTTTATCATTTAACCATTGTGGCTTCTGCCAACCTGTGTCTGCTTCATATTATTATAGGTGAGAAAAGAACAGACTGCTCTTCAGTAAATGAAGTCATTCAACTACATACAGTATATTCCATCACGTTAGAGGCAGATTATGAACCCTACACATGCGCAGTCTGTTCAACAAACACACTGTGTAGCCACATAGATCATAACATAAAATATAGTTCCTGCAGTTTGTAAGGGAAAACCGTTATCTCACCCAAATTTTGCATTTTGGCAAACAAAAAAGTTAGTGGGCCGAGACACAACAGAGTGGAATTGAAGATTTGAAAGGAGCAGTACTTAAATCGCCACTTTTGTTTCACCCAGACCTAAGCAAGGAATTCTGCATGTGTACTGATGCGTCAGGGACCGTTCTCGGCATTCACTTCTTTCAAGGAGTCGAACATGATAGAAAAATAGTAAAGAAAACTATCGCCTTTGATAGTCGTCTTTTGAGCAAAGCGCAAAACGTGATTCAGTGACGGAATTAGAAGCGTTATCTGTTGTATAGGTAATCAGCAAATTTAATAACTTCTTGAGAGAACCAGCACCAAAGTTATACAGCAACCACAAAACCTTGGATTTCATAATAACGGCAAAACTGACGTATGTACGATTTTCACCGTGAGCAGCTCATATTGAAGAATTTAAACTTTATGTTCTACACATCACAGGAAAAGAAAACGTTGTTGTGGATGCACTGTAAGGAACATCTTCGGGATTGACTCGCTGGGAAGACAAAAATATCTAGGAGGCAAAGTCTAATGTTCTATATTTCAAGAAAGTAACATTTGAAAACTACAGGGACACAATAATAACAGAGGTTAAGGGGAAACGGCGATACATGACAGCAACGAACGTTAGGCAACTAGGCAATATTCCTTGATTAGGAATGAGATTTTGACATGCCAACCCAGATGAGAGCAATTGGTTACAGCTTATCCGGAAGGTACACAATGGCATACAAGCACAAACTCACACATAAAATAACAAACATTTTCAAAAGACATGAGATAAACATAGCATTCAAAACAGACAATTCAATCCAGACACATTCCAAAAATAACAAAAAACACAGGTATTTACCAAAAAACAGGAATATACCAACTACAGTGCAACACATGTGATGGAAGGTACGTAGGACAAACCAGCAGATCATTTAACAACCGGTACAAAGAACATATCAGAGCATGGCAATATGGAACGAGCTACTCAAATTTTGCACAACATTTGAGAGAAAATAAGCACAAACCAACTACAAGAGAAAATGATATGAAAATAATTAGAATAAATAATGGAAAACATCTCCTAATATTATCATATATACAAAACAAAGTCTGAAAAGAAACAACTACTGAATGACCAAGTAAATATGACTAAGAACTCATTGTTTACAATTATTGATCATATAATAGACAGAGATCCCAACAAATGATTACACATCTGATTCCTCTCATAAGTACGTACAGGAAAATGCAATAATAATAATTATTATTATTTTTAAGAATAATAAATGAATAAAAATAGTAATAAAAATAAAATAAATAATTTTTATTTTTTAAATAAGAAATCTCTCTCCCTTTCTAATACACACACACACACACACACACACATTCACGAAACAGTTGAATGCAGAAAACTGATAATGTTGGTAACACTTAGAAAAACAAATGAAACTCTGTATTAAAAAGATGGCAGTTACAGTGATATGTAACGTAAACAGTGAACTGTAAGATGCCCACCTGGTTGCCAGATGAGAAAAAGCAGTTTGCTTAGATGCAATGAAGTAGAAGTTACCTGTAAGTACCTTTCCATTTCATAAAAAAAGTCACTGAACTGTTTTTAAATCTATAACATAGATGTGAAACCATAACCTATGTGTGAAAATGGACAAATCATGTAATATTTCAGGATACCCATTCAAGATGCCTTGTAAAAAAGGCGAAATGCGTCTGGGGGCATAAATAAAAATAAAAATTTCGATGTGCAGCATGCAAAAGAGACATTTTCTTTGAAACAGCTGCAATTTATATACAGGAGTAATTTATCAAGAAGCTAATTTGCTATATAAACCTCATTCACGCTCAGTTTGAAATCGAATACTGCGTATTTTGCGCATAGATAGGGGGAATACAAATGTATTTTGTTTCAGTTGATCAGGTGAGTTGGGCAGGGTATGAGTGGACGAAAACTAGTGCAAGTGCGTGGAAATTCCATTGTGCATATGTGTTATGTGAAACATTATCAGGAATTGTCACAGTCTAATATTCGACAGCGCAACATACATGACAGACTGTATGATATATTATTAGGGCAGATTTCAGATCCTATCTGACGTGACGCGTATGTCACTGCCATAAAGGTACGTAATGTAAGTAGACTTATACTACTGCTACTACACATACGGTTGTCATTTTGTAGAAATCGATGTACATACAATTGTTTGATCCTCTTATCAGATGCGACCAATGGTGGTTCTTCTTCTGTAGTGGTCAATCCAAGGATTGGTTTGCAACAGCTACAATGGCAGCTTGTCTCCATTCTGTGCGTTTTTCAGCTGTTCTCTTCATTTCTTTATAGGTGTTACATCCCACATCTTTCACGATTTTATCCATGTACCTCAATCGTGGTCTTCCTCTTGGTCTTTTTCCCTCGACATATCCCTCTATGATTGTGTTCACGAGTCCTTTATGCCTTAATAGATGGCCTGTAAATTGCACTTTTCTTTTAACAATGAAATTCCAGAAGCTTCTCTTCTCACCTGCTCTTTCCAGAACAAATTCGTTTCTGACCTTGTCGACACATTTTATTTTGAGCATGCGTCTATAGCACCACATTTTAAAAGAATTTAGCTTCTGGTCCTCCTCTGTCCCGAGAGTCTATGTTTCACACCCATAGCATGCCACACTCCACACATATGACTTCAAAAATCTTTTCGTGATTTCAGGGCTGATGCTCTCAGATATTAAGATGTTTTTCTTCTTGTTAAAAGTAGCCTTTGCCTGAGCAATTCTACTTCTCACTTCTGCCTTGCTCCTTCCATCCCTGGTAATATTACTGCCCAGATAAGTAAATTTATCAACTTGTTCAAGCAGTTCATTGCCTACTTGATCTTTTTTGTCGCATTCCATTACTTTTGTTTTTGCTTTATTAATTCTCATATTCTTCCCCCATAACAATGATGGTTATCAACCCAAAAACTGGTTTTGAAAAAAAAATTTAGTGCAGCTCATAGTGTATAGAAGATGTCCTATAATAAACATATGAAGGTTGTGGAACACCAAGCTCTCAAAATTTTCGCTCTGCAGCGGGTTTTCATCGGTTTTGAAACTTCCAGGCAGGTCGAAAGTGCGTGCCGGGTCGGGACTCGATTATGGGGCATTTGCTTCTCACGGTCAAGTGCTCCATCAACTAAGTTCTCCAACCACGACCTACGACACGCCCACAAAACTGTAAAGCATTCGTGAGCCGTAGACGAATAGCACAGGCGATATAGCACTTGCCAGCGGAAGTCAGAGGTCCCAGCTTCGAGTCTTGGAGTAACACACAGTTTTACTCTGGCAGGAAACTTCAAATTTCATATTGTTGACCAGTTCCGTCGCAGCTTCACGACCTGCTTCGTCGCGATTCTGCGGCAGCGTGGACGCCGCAAGGTGCAGATGGGTGCTGCTGCAGCGGGCAAGACAGCAGGGCAAAAACGCAGGAAGCACGGCCAGGTGGAGCGAGGGGCAGCTGTCACGGCAATCAGCGCACCTGCCCCGCAGTCGCGCCAGACACACACGCCTCCGGATCGGTACACGGCGCGCGGAAGCGACACCACTCAGCTACCTCGGATCTGGAGGCACTACACTACTGGACATTAAAATTACATCAAGAAGAAATGCAGATGATAAACGGGTATTCATTGGACAAATATATTATACTAGAGCTGACATGTCATTACATTTTCACGCAATTTGGGTGCATATATCCTGAGAAATCAGTACTCAACCACCTCTGGCCGTAACAACGGCGTTGATACACCTGGACATTGAGTCAAACAGAGCGCGAATGGCGTGTTCAGGTACAGCTGCCCTGACAGCTTCAACACGTTACCACAGTTCATCAAGAGTAGTGACTGGCGTATTGTACAAGCCAGTTGCTCAGCCACCATTGACCAGACGTTTTCAGTTGGTGAGAGATCTGGAGAATGTACTGGCCAGGGCAGCAGTCGAACATTTTCTGTATCCATAAAGGCCCGTACAGGACCTGCAACATGCGGTCGTGCATTATCCTGCTCAAATGTAGGGTTTCGCAGGGATCGAATGAAGGGTAGAGTCACGGGTCGTAACACATCTGAAATGTAACGTCCACTGTTCAAAGTGCCGTCAATGCGAACAAGAGGTGACCGAGACGTGTAACCAATGGCACCACTTACCATCACGCCGGGTGATACGCCAGTATGGCGATGACGAATACACGCTTCCAATGTGCGTTCAGCGCGATATAGCCAAACACGGATGCGACCGTCATGAGGCTCAAAACAGAACCTGCACCATTCGTGCACCCAGGTTGGTCGTTGAGTACACCATCGCAGGCGCTCCTGTCTCTAATGCAGTGTCAAGGGTAACCGCAGCCACGGTCTCCGAGATGACAGTCCATGCTGCTGCAAACGTCGTCGAACTGTTCGTGCAGATGGTTGTTGTCTTGCAAACGTCCCCATCTGTTGACTCAGGGATCGAGGCGTGGCTGCACGATCCGTTACAGCCATGCGGATAAGATGCCTGTCATCGCGACTGCTAGTGATACGAGGCCGTTGGGATCCAGCACGGTGTTCCGTATTACCCTCCTGAACCCACCGATTCCATATTCTGCTAAAAGTCATCGGATTTCGACCAATGCGAGCAGCAATGTCGCGATACGATGAACTGCAATCGGGATAGGCTACAATCCGACCTTTATCAAAGTCGGAAACGTGATGGTACGCATTTCTCCTCCTTACACGAGACATCACAACAAAGTTTCACCAGGCAACGCCGGTCAACTGCTGTTTGTGTATGAGAAATCGGTTGGAAACTTTCCTCATGTCAGCACGTTGTAGGAGTCGCCGCCAGCACCAACCTTGTGTGAATGTTTTAAATGCCAATCATTTGCATATCACAGCATCTTCTTCCTGTCGGTTAAATATCGCGTCTGTAGCACGTCATCTTCGTGGTGTAGCAATTTTAATCGCCAGTAGTGTAATTTCTCTCGCTGCCCCGAGGACGCTCCAGTGGTGGAAAGTGTAGACGTCCAAAACAGACACCATATCATACCGTGTCTCCGATATTGCGAGCGTTCCTGCATAACAAAGACGCATAGAGGCAAGACAATGTATTCGGGTACTGGAATACCCAGTACAACCATCCAGAACTTGGTAATCGTGACTTTCCTAGCTCGCTCAAGGCAATTGCAAAGTCACCAGCTTCCTTCCCCAGCCTTCTTTCACAAAACATTTTATACAAGGTTACCAAAACACACGCATTACCCGGGCTCCACCCGGTTTTTAGTGCTCTGTTTCAAACACCCATTGCAAATTTATAAAACTGCAAACAACCCTCGATTTTCGGAACATCATGTCAAGTTGTTCTGTGATGTCAGGGGTCACTTGGCGGACTGAAATTGAAACTGGGCATAAACTGGGAGAGATAAAAGCCAGTTGGCGTGTCTTCAGGCAGTCGTCGACTGTTTTGGCACGGCCACTTGATCTTCAGCTTGACCCTCCTAGAATAGCGTACCGCGCATTGAGTTGGCCGTGGTCATGGCGTCGTCATTGATATTAGCTGTTGCCACTGCAGAGAACGTTTCGAATATTCGTAAAGATAACTGTAAATTCTAACTTAGAGAAAATAACTTGTATGAATTCCCACTTCTCGGAGAAGGAAGTACTGTATATGAAGCAGAATGCTTTCTTTGGAGACAAGTCTCATCTATAAATAAATATAACTGTCAGGGGCAAAACAACGCGTGCAGAGTCTACAGTTTTGCGTCCTGCGTCCATGCGTGACTGGTATCTTGTCTATAGCTTATTACTAGTCTCATTTTGAGTTTATTTACTTCCAAGTGCTTCTTCTCTGTGTCACAAGGTACGATATCAGATATTATGTATCATGTTAATACCAAGCAGCACAAAAAACTATAGCCGGCCGCAGTGGCCTTGCGGTTCTAGGCGCTGCAGTCCGGAACCGCGGGACTGCTACGGTCGCAGGTTCGAATCCTGTCTCGGGCATGGATGTGTGTGATGTCCTTAGGTTAGTTAGGTTTGAGTAGTTCTAAGTTCTAGGGGACTGATGACCTAAGATGTTAAGTCCCATAGTGCTCAGAGCCATATGAACAAAAAAGTATAGAAGCAAAAGGTGCATCGCAAAGAATCGATGAGTTCTGTCGGCAAACCTATAGCGGAATTGATCTGAAGATAGCAGCAGCTGAAGCAACAGATGCGGGGCATACCATAAAACACCATCAGAGATTTAGGTCGATGGATTGTATCAAAAAATTGGTTGGAAAGGTTTTTGATGACTGCAACAGAGTCTGAAGATGAATAAAACTTTTGTTAACTGTGCAGTCCTTTTTGCAATCCCTGCCTACAATGCAGCTGTCGAAAGGATATTTTCTTTGTTAAATACGCATTGGGCTGATGACGTCTTCTGTGCAGTGTGTAAAGAATTTCTCGATCGTCAGTTATAGCTACACTGATGGAAAAAAAATCGCAACACTGAGAAGGAGTTGTATGACATAAAGTTGGTAGGGGTACTTCTACATCTGAAAGATGAAGTGTATTTAAATTTCGAACCAGCCGGCCGCATAAGAGTGGAGCTAATGGCACCACTATAAAATGCAAATCGTATTTGCTTTAAACACCCGCTGAAACTATCGCTAGCGTTAGTTACCCTTGAGACAAGATGTGAATAACCTCTACATTGATGTCGCCTTGGCAACGGGGTGCGACAGCTGTGCAGCAGAAAGTTAACACAAATGGCCTCCAAACCGGATGTAGTCTGTCAAGGACAACAGCAGCAAGTGCAACCTCAAACAGGAAACCGCTCCCTTCAGAGCTCTAAGACAATCAATATCGGATCATCAGATCCGGACTATGCAGCTAAATATAGAAGACACCAGTCAACAAATCTGACCACCTTGGCAGAGTGGCTAAGGAAAACCAACTTGATGTAATCGTATAAGAGACACATTTGCCAAGGGAAGTACAGATCTCAACCGGAGATAAAGTCCAAGGATACAGAGTGATAGAGACAGTCCTTTCAGAAACGTGTAGATCCATCATATACTTTCATAAAGTTGTCAGTAACTGAAGAGCGGCAAAGAAGTCCGATATTGACACGATTACAGTGCAACTTTTCAAGCTACACTTAGTTTCTGTATATAAATCACCGAACACAGCCGGCCGAAGTTGCCGAGCGGTTCTCAGCGCTACAGTCTGGAACCGCGCGACCGCTACGGTCGCAGGTTCGAATCCTGCCTCGGGCATGGATGTGTGTGAAGTCCTTAGCTTAGGTAGGTTTAAGTAGTTCTAAGTTCTAGGGGACTGATGACCTCAGCAGTTAAGTCCCATAGTGCTCAGAGCCATTCACCGAACACAATGTGGCCGAACACACCACTATAAGTAGGAAATAAACTGACAATCTTCCTTGGAAACTTCAACAGCCGCCATACTAGAAGGGAATACAGTACCAATAATCTGAATGGCGAAACTTTATACCTTACCTATGACGCTAAGGACCTGAAAAACCATCCATTCAGCACGCTGGCAGACGGATAATAATCCTGACCCATGTATCGTGACCACCAACAAAGGCGGGATTCCTATCGTGCAATTGAGAAGGGTAGTGCGCAGTTTTCTCCATATCCAACATCGATCAGAGCTAGTAAATGTTGTAACGTCCCCTTAGAACAATTATACTAGACTGAGCTTAAACTTACACACAATAATTTTAGCGCAACGCAATCTATCAAAAATCCCTACAAAATAATGGCCCAGACAAACATTAAACTATACCTTTCACAAATCACTTACCTCACAAAAATCTTCGTTACTCGAACTACTGCAATACAGCGAGCGCCACTATTGCCAGCTAAATAAAAGATTCAAACTACAGAAGGCACTAACTACTGATAGGCATAGTTAGCAAATGAAAGATTTTAATAGAGAACAAACAATGTATTTACCTTAATAGTCATAATGTATACAGCAGTTCATGACATCCATTTTTTACAAATATCAAAACTCCGCCATCTCTCTCCCCACATCCACCACTGCTGGCGGCTCACCTCCAACTGCGCAACGCTACGCGCTGTTCACATCCAGCTGCCGCTGCCCAACACTACAATGGCAGACAACAATGCAAATTAGCCACAGACTGCACACAGCACAGCCAGTGATTTTCATATAGAGCGCTACGTAACGTTGCCAATAAGAAAACATAAACAGCCTACTTACATAAAGAAAACACAAACAGCCTACTTACAATGTCAGCATACAACTTCGACAGATAGAATCAGTCAAGAAGCCGAGATAGACTCTTACGAAAGCAGGTTGGACAACGTATGGAAAAGAAACTGACGCCAACAGGCATTTAATTCCTGAAGAAGGAGATAATTCTGTGACATTTGTTGGCTTAATAGCAGCGACTCTGAGGACAAACATTGCAAGAGGATGTAGAAAGCAGTACACCCCATGCTGACAATCTAAAAGCGAAGAACTATGCAAAGAATATCACAATTCGGAAGTCGATTGCTGGAGTCACTCAACGAACAAAGGAAGGAAAGCTGGGAACAGTCTTCCATTAACGTCGGGAAATTTGGTCACTATTAAGACGCCTGCGAGCAACTACTCATATACCATTCCCCAAGCCAACATTATCAAAAACCAGATTTCGTTACACATAAAAGAGAGAGCTGAAAATGCGACACTCAGTGAAGAGAATAGAGCATCAGTAGAGGAGAAGCTCAAAGATGTAAAGAGCACTTTACAAGAAAATAGTTTTCAAAGCATTTCACAATCGAAGAGACGAATTAAGGTATAGAAACATTGGATTAAGGAAAGCAGCGGGGCCTGAAAACATATTTCCTGATTTACAAAATTATCTGGTACCAGTTGCAAGACTCTCGGTTAAAGACTTATTCAATGTCATATTAAAAAATAGGAGATATCCCGAAGGAATTTAAAATGTCCCTTACTCTAGCCATCCTTAAACTTGAATATATCCCAAACACCCTTCAAACTAACGTCCAATTGCTCTGATGGGCATTTACTGTAACTTGCTGGAAAGGGGAATCGGCAACACCATATACCATACGATAGACAAACACTTGCCACATTAAGAAGCCTACATAGATCAAACTGAAGTTGCTGCGAAAAAGTATTAGCTCTCACATCACACAAACAGAAGGTGGATCTCAGGAAGGTTTAAAAACATCAGTAGCCTCTTTTGATCTAAGCGCAGCTTAAGACACAGTATGACTAGATAGTCTCATCCTGAAGCTTTTCATCATGATTCAAGGCTTTAAATCAACAAACGTGTTGGAAATAATGCTGAAATTCCGATATTTCAAAGTAAATCTGAAGTCACAAAGCAGCAAATGACAAAGAATAAAGAACGGACTCCCTCAAGGATTAGTTTCAGCTCCACCGTTTTTAATATTTACATAAGTGACATGCCACGTGCTAGGTTACGTAAGTTTTGGTACGCTGGTGACATAGCTATAGCCCCTCAAAACAAGTGGCTAGAAGAAGGAAACAACTTTAACAGCTGACACAGAAGCACTAAACCAGTACTACATAAAACGGAGACCGTGCCTAATCCAAGAAAACAGACTTTTGCGTTAGTGCACAAGTCGGGTACCACTGACAACTCAGCGTGTGACTGTGAAACTGCTGAACAAACATCGCTGCACGTACTACAAGATTTCCCGTTTCGTAGATTCTATGGCAAATGGAGGGATTTTATCGAGACCAGCCTGACTGTTACTGAGTGTCTGTTTTGTTTGGATTCGTATGAACATTAAATGTACTGGTGTTTGTTGTATTTTTATTAGTATTTGTTCTGTATCT
The DNA here is from genome assembly GCF_023864275.1 of Schistocerca cancellata. Lineage (NCBI taxonomy): Eukaryota > Metazoa > Arthropoda > Insecta > Orthoptera > Acrididae > Schistocerca > Schistocerca cancellata. The sequence continues at coordinate 1,198,205,204 of NC_064626.1, forward strand.
GTGCCATGTTCTAACTCATTATATGTATAATTTTTGTATAGTTCGTGTATTTTAATCCATCTCAATCTTTATACTTTCACTTGGAAACGCATAAGATAAATAAAAAATGAAACTTTTGAGATTGGTCTTGGTTAATTGATGTTAAAAATCAAATGGCTCTGAGCACTATGGGACTTAACATCTGAGGTCATCAGTCCCCTAGAACTTAGAACTACTTAAACCTAACTAACCCTTAGGACATCACGCACATCCATGCCCGAGGCAAGATTCGAACCTGTGACCGTAGCGGTCGCGCGGTTCCAGACTGAAGCGCCTAGAACCGCTCGGCCACACCGGTCGGCTTTAATTGATATTAGTCAAGCATCCCTTTAAGGGGGATAGGACGTCAAACGGGCCGACTTGGAGCAGGAGAGTCACCACTGATTCTCCAACAAAAAGAGGTTCCTACTCAATGGTCTGAAGATGACCACAGTAGTGGTCGAAACCGGTCACCTTGTTAAATAAATCGTGATCAAGACTGTTTTTAATAGTAATTATTTTAATTTCTACTGTCTACATCTACATCCATACTCCGCAAGCCACCTGACGGTGTGTGGCGGAGGGTACCTTGAGTACCTCTATCGGTTCTCCCTTCTATTCCAGTCTCGTATTGTTCGTGGAAAGAAGGATTGTCGGTATGCTTCTGTGTGAGCTCTAATCTCTCTGATTTTATCCTCATGGTCTCTTCGCGAGATATACGTAGGAGGGAGCGATATACTGCTTGACTCTTCGGTGAAGGTATGTTCTCGAAACTTTGACAAAAGCCCGTACCGAGCTACTGAGCGTCTCTCCTGCAGAGTCTTCCACTGGAGTTTATCTATCATCTCCGTAACGCTTTCGCGATTACTAAATGATCCTGTAACGAAGCACGCTGCTCTCCGTTGGATCTTCTCTATATCTTCTATCAACCCTATCTGGTACGGATCCCACACTGCTGAGCAGTAGTCAAGCAGTGGGCGAACAAGCGTACTGTAACCTACTTCCTTTGTTTTCGGATTGCATTTCCTTAGGATTCTTCCAATGAATCTCAGTCTGGCATCTGCTTTACTGACGATCAACATTATATGATCATTCCATTTTAAATCACTCCTAATGCGTTCTCCCAGATAATTTATGGTATTAACTGCTTCCAGTTGCTGACCTGCTATATTGTAGCTAAATGATAAAGGATCTATCTTTCTGTGTATTCGCAGCACATTACACTTGTCTACATTGAGATTCAATTGTCATTCCCTGCACCATGCGTCAATTCGCTGCAGATCCTCCTGCATTTCAGTACAATTTTCCATTGTTACAACCTCTCGATACACCACTGTCTATGCTTTTACAAATAAATTCATAAAACCTTAGAATGAAATTTTCACTCTACAGCGAAGTGTGCGCTGTTATGAAACTTCCTGGCAGATTAAAACTGTGTGCCGGACCGAGACTCGAAGTCGGGACCTGTGCCTTTCGCGGGCAAGTGCTCTACCGACTGAGCTACCCAAGCATGACTCACGCCCCGCCCTCACAGATTTAATTCCGCCAGTACCTCGTCTCCTACCTTCCAAATTTCACAGAAGCTCTCCTGCGAACCTTGCAGCACCAGCACTCCTGCAAGAAAGGATATTGCGGAGACATGGCTTAGCCACAGCCTGGGGGATGGTTCTAAAATGAAATTTTCATTCTACAGCGGAGTGTGCGCTGATATGAAACTTCCTGGCAGATTAAAACGGTGTGCCGGACCGAGACTCGAACTCGGGGATGTAGGAGACGAGGTACTGGCGGAATTAAATCTGTGAGGACGGGGTGTGAGTCATGCTTGGGTAGCTCAGTCGGTAAAGCACTTGCCCGCGAAAGGCAAAGGTCCCGAGTTTTTTTTACATGTGAAATTTCCTCACTTTTTCACTTATTATGCTGCATTTGTTGCTACAGGTACACCTTTCTTACTAAGTAAGAGAGATTCTTCGATGAATTTTTCTTAACATACAAACAGTAGCTATAGGTGTGTGAAACTCTAGAATTTTCCAAATCTATTAAAAAACTGTGGAAAAATTGAGATAATTAACTATATAACTTGAGTTTCTTCTAAACATGAAGTTTAAAATGTAACAGTTCATTCATTTTTTCATAAATTAAATAACTTCTAGAGTTTCATACACCTGTAATTATGGTTTGTATGCTGTACAAAAGTCATCGAAAAATCTCTCTTACTTAGGAAGAAAAGTGTACCTATAGCAACAAATGCAGCCAGTAGTAAGTGAAAAAAATGATGAAATTTCACATGTAAAAAAAATGTTTTTTTGCTACGTTTTTGAGCTTCCACTGCTATGAGTACGAATCCTGAATCCTTCCTGGTCATGATGTTAAGGTTTTATGAATTTATTTGTAAAAGTATAGACAGTGGAGATTAAAATGTCCTGTGATGCCTCTCCTGCTCCACGTCGGCCCGTTTGACGTCCTACCCCCCTTAAGGTGACAAAGACGCCAATATGAGCACCTCACTGAGTCTGAAAGCGCTATGAGAATCTGGATGTTCCTTTTGCAATCTGCAGAAACTCTTGGCAGGAATGTAACCACTGCACGTGATTGCTGGCAGCGGAGGTCACGAGAATGTTCTGTAGCAAGGAGAAGGGGTTGCGGACGGCCACGTGGCACTACCGAGAGGGAAGACCGTATTGTTCGGCGTATGGCTTTGCACATAGAACTGCGTCTATAACAGAAATCTGAGCAACATTTGGCTCCACAGTGACACAAAGAACTGTTACAAATCGGTTACTTAAAGGACAGCTCCGGCCAGGTGCTCTGTAACGAACATTCAAGCGAACTTAAGGGGCTCCGGAAAGGCTCAAAATCATGAAAAGTCCAATTTTTACTTTTTTGCGTTTTCTGAATCTGCACACTATTACCTTTAAATAGATATATAATTTATTCAATTCCGAAGACTACAACTATTTTTAAATTTTTTTTGAAATGTGTTCTACATGGGCGTGACCCACTGTGGCGCTGTTAAACTGCTGTCAAATGGTGTTCTTATTAACGTCCGTGTTCATCAGGTACATTTTAGTGATGTGAGATAAAGTATGTGTTGTGGCTAACCTGTGATGGTTCAATATATATCGCTGGTGTGATTGTCGATTGTTTCATGTTTATTTACACTGTCGTTATCTCGAAAATATTCGTAATTAATTCTGTTTCTTGAGTCTCTGTTTTGTTGAAGCATAATAATGAGTAAAATTAAAGTTATTAGAAACCCTCTGAAGGCTTTTAAGAAAAGGAGAAATGTTGGAAAGCCAAAGGTATGTGTTATTACTGTAAATAATAACATTCTAACATGGTACGAGCGATGCTTGCTTTAGACAAGGAACGCCTTCGGGCTGCAGACAGGGCTGTAAAGAGTCTAGAAATACAAGCAAGAGTAAACACAAGGAGGAACAAGAGGAAGCTGGAGAAGGAGTTTGCAGAGGATGAAGATAATCCATCCTATGGACCTGGAATGCACTAAAAAGTTAATCCAATCTTTGTCGCTCGATTCCCAAAACTTTTATTTTCTCATACTAATTACATGTTTTCTAAGGATCTTCCAAACATATTTGTTTCAAACTTTCAGTAAATGTTACACAGTACCTTCTGCATAATTTAACACAGCCTTTTTCCAAAAAACTGTATATTTTTGAATATATAAATAAAAAACTGCAAAAAAATGTTGTGAATTTTCATTAGAATTGAAAAAAAAATCTTCTTTAATAACTGTACTAAAATTTTGTAATATCCCTGTGTTAACTTGTAGCCCATATTCCAATAAATAATCTGTAAAAAGTTCAACTTCCTACCTCAAATACTTTGTGAGGAAAGATGTAATTTATAAGCGTTATTTTAACATTGCAAGTATAGGGCGTTCCGGAGCCCCTTAAACTATCGCCATTTGCAGTTTCAGTGTTGCCAAGCGAGAACTCACTGGAGAGCAGGGTGGAGGTCTGTATTTCTTGATCAAAGCTGTTTCCGCCTCGATGCCAGTGATGGGCATGTTTTGTTAAGAAGGAGACCAGCTGAGGCCCTGCAGCTAACCTGTCTGCCTTCTGGACACCCTGGAACTACACCTGGAGATATAGTCTGTCTTGCTATTTCGTATGATAGCGGGAGCACTCTCGTGGTTCTTCCACGCATCCTCACTGCAAAAGTGTAAGTTAGTCTGGTGATTCCACCTGTTGTGCTGCCGTTCATGAATGGGATTCCTGGGGTGTTTTCCAACAGGATAAAGATCTCCCATATACTGCTGTTGTAACCCAACATGCTCAAAAGAGTGTTGACATGTTGCCTTGGCCTGCTCAGCCACAGTCTCCAATAGAGCACATATGGGACATCGTCGGATGATAACTACAGCATCATTCAAAAACAGTATAACTGGTTCCTGTATAGACAGATCAAGTGCAACAGGCATGGAGTTCCATCCCACAAACTGACATCCAGCACCTGTACACATCCAATACTTATACAACAGTGCATGCTTGCATACAGCAGTCCGGCGGTTACGCCGTTTAATAATGTACCAGCATTTGTACAACAATTTTTTTTACAGATACAGATTTTTGCTGAAATTTTGTAGACTACCTGTTTTGTTTTAAGTTATCTGACGATGACGTAAGAAGCCGAAAGCCAGTTCATAGCAAACTGTTAAACAAATATTTTTGTGCAACGTCGATATTGTTTATTCACGTTATCAATGTATCTACGTTCCTATAGGAACCGACGGAATATTCCAGAAATATTGATTACGCTACTGACTATCGGTGTAAAGTAAACAGAAATCATCAAACGTTAAGCAGCAGCCCGGTCTAGAGAAGCAGATCGTACGTTAAACAGTACGGTAAATCAGGAAGGCAATACAGCGGGCTTACGTAAAGAATAGCTAATAAAAATTATTACTTCACCAATACTAATCATTATTATCATTGATGAAAACATAATGCTGACACACTCTTTTAGCAGAATGAGATTTTCACTCCGCAGCAGAGGGTGAGCTGATATGAAACTTCCTGGCAGATTAAAACTTTGTGCTCGACCGAGACTCGAACTCGTGATCTTTGCCTTTCGTGGACAAGTGCTCTACCATCTTTTTTTTTTTTTTTTTTTTTGTTCGAGTTCGAGGATCGAAGGATCAGGAAGAGGATGTAGTGGGTTTGTCGATGTTGTTTTATTTATTTATTTCTTTAATTTTTATAACATTTTTTATAAATTTATTTTTGTTTCATTACAAAGAAAGATCCTACAACTGCCGTAGCCGTGCGTCCGAGTCGTCTTCTCGTCTGTTGGGAGAGGTTCCCCCCTATTCCGTCCGTAGAGGATCAATATGCTCCAGAATTCTTCTTCATTTTCAGCGTCTCATACCCGGAACGGAACCATCTGAGCTACCCAAGGATGCCTGATGCCACGTCCTCACACCTGTACTTCTGCCAGTATCTCGACTCCCACCTTCCAAACTTCACAGAAGCTCTCCTGCGAACCTTGCAGAACTAGCACTCCTGGGAGAAAGGATATTGCGGAGACATGGCTTAGCCACAGGACGGCGCGTGAGGCGTGCTTGGGTAGCTCAGTTGACTGCCAGCTCGGTAGCTCAGCGTGTTCGCTCAGAGGGCTACGTGCTCTCTGTAATAAAAAAAACTGAGTCAAAGAATCAACGATCAACTTGAACCGATGTCTTGTGACGTCCGTCCAGACCAAACGCAAGGAACAATATCGAACAAAATGAGTAACAATAAAAGAAAAGATGGTAGAGCACTTGCCCGTGAAAGGCAAAGATCCCGAGTTCGAGTCTCGATCTGGCACACAGTTTTAATCTGCCAGGAAGTTTCATTCTTTTAGCATTTACCATGCAGTAATTATTGTAGATATCCACTGATAATGTTGTAGACATCCACATCAGCGTATGCTTTTATCCGCAAAGTCAATATTGGCGCCGATACCTGCGGATATCTGCATTCACACAGACATCTACATATTACCAAGTCATTATCTACTGGTGTACATACACCAATGTACGCTAGAAGCGTACGCATCTGCGGAAAGCATAATCTGTATCTCTTGTAGTGACCGTCTAGCTTATCTACACCGGTAGATCACCTGGTAATGACATGATAATGATCGAAAACAGGGTGATACAATTTGAGTGACCTGATTTTATGTTTACCTTTTGGTGATGCCACTATGGCTCCATTACGTTAGGACACATTTTTAAAACAGATCTGAAGATGGCCATTGCTGACCGAAACCAGCAGTCTGAGGACTAAACAAGTTTATGATCATAGACTGAAGTAAAGAAATGTATTCTAAAAATTTACGAGGCAGTCACTGCATTTCCCTTAGGCATTGCGTCTAGCCTGTATGAGAAAAATTTTCGAGATGAAGTCTAATGAAAACTGCATTTACGGAAGTTATATGTTTTTCAGTATACCAACTTAGGCTGTATACTAGAAGGTTTGCTATTTGGGGAGCAAAATAACTGATGATGGTCGAAGTAGAGAGGATATAAAATGTAGACTGGCAATGGCAAGGAAAGCGTTCCTGAAGAAGAGAAATTTGTTAACACCGAGTATTGATTTAAGTGTCAGGAAGTCGTTTCTGAAAGTATTTGTATGGAGTGTAGCCGTGTATGAAAGTGAAACATGGACGATAAATAGTTTAGACAAGAAGAGAATAGAAGCTTTCGAAATGTGGTACTGCAGAAGAATGCTGAAGATTAGATGGGTAGATCACATAACTAGCGAGGAGGTATTGAACAGAATTAGGGAGAAGAGGAGTTTGTGGCACAACTTAACTAGAAGAAGGGATCGGTTGGTAGGACATGGTCTGAGGCATCAAGGGACACCAATTTAGTACTGGAGGGCAGCGTGGAGGGTAAATATCGTAGAGGGAGACCAAGAGATGAATACACTAAACAGATTCAGAAGGATGTAGGTTGCAGTAGGTACTGGGAGATCTAGAAGCTTGCACAGGATAGAGTAGCATGGAGAGCTGCATCAAACCAGTCTCAGGACTGAAGACCACAACAACAAGTTTGGCTGAGACACCGTTTATTCACCAATCCAAAATAAGTGAAAAGCGTTCTCGTACTCTTTGGTCCATTGCAAAATTTCTCTCGTAACATGCGTATTTGTACACTGTGATGTATCCATTTCTAAAGTCAACTTTTTTTTATTTTAGATTACGTGTAAACAGATCTTTTTATTGACATATATATTCGTTGTCTGATGTGTAGTGCGCTAAGCATGATGTATTAGCACTTGCGATGCGGATCGTCGTCTTGTTCTGCATAATGCGCTAGACATGCCTGATTATTGTTTATTTCTAACTTTGCCGGCCAGAGTGGCAGAGCGGTTCTGGGCGCTACAGTCTGGAACCGTGCGACCGCTACGGTCGCAGGTTCGAATCCTGCCTCGGGCATGGGTGTGTGTGATGTCCTTAGGCTAGTTAGGTTTAGGTAGTTCTAAGTTCTAGGGGACCGATGACCTCAGTAGTTAAGTCCCATAATACTCAGAGCCATTTCTAACTTTCCGCCGCAAAGAGAGCTTTCCTTGTTGAAGATTCACTCTCTATCGCTAATCCCACCGAAACGTGTTTCGTTGCTGTGTGCAATATACATTATGATTCAACAGAAAAGAAATAAAAGGCGAAGTAACGAGTATATAGACTTCAACGCTTCTATTCTTCTGTTTTTAGCTTTGTGTGATGTTTTTGAGACCAGTCAAAACAGCTACTACTCCAAGATTGTCATGACGAAGAAGTAAAGAAAATTTTTCCGCAAGACGAAGTTTGGTTCGAAGACCTCAGTGCTTTATTAGGTGTTGCCTCTTAACATTAATGTGGCTCACTGTTGCCCTGTTTCGATCCTTGATCCACCTTACGCAGTCAGTTACAGGGGGACTTTAAGGTGGACCACGATCCACAACGCAATTTCGCGTTTTCTACATATATAAATCATTCCCAGGGGTTTTAGATCTGGTAACCACCAAAAAAGAAATCCTGTAAATGACTGAAAATTGAATTTTGGACCTTAGGAATTGTACTCTGACACTTATCCACCTTTTTTTTTTTCATCCGTTTAGTACCGTGCTAATCTCGCCACAACGCGTTCTTCGTCGGCCAACGAAAAGTAAAATTACTTTTCCCAATTTTCCTTGTAAAAGAGAAGTAAAAGCGTGAGTGGATGTCTGTCATATATACTGAGGTGACAATAGTCATGGGATACTGCCTACTATCGTCTCGGACCTCTTATTGCCGGGCGTAGCGCAGTAACTTGACGTCACATGGACGCAAAAGTCGTTGGAAGTCCCCAACAGAAATATGGAGGTATTATGCGTCTGTTTCTGGCATAATTGGAGAAGTGTTTCCGATGCAGGATTTCGGTGCAAGACTGACTTCTCGATTAAATCTCATTAATAGTCACTGGGATTCATTTCGAGCTATCTGGTTGGACAAATCAATCGCTTCAATGTCCAGAATGTTCTTCAAACCAATCGCGAATAATTGTGGCCCAGTGACATGATGCAGCTCTGTTTGGGAGCATGAAGACACGAATGACTGCAAATGGTCTCCAAGTTCTCGAAAATAACCAGTTACAGTCAATGATCGGTTCAGTTGGACCATTCCATTCCATGAACACAGACCGCACCATTATGGGGCACCACCACATTGCACAGTGCCTCTTTGAGAACTTGGGTCCATGCCTTCGCGAGGTCTGCACCACTCTCTGACACTACCAACAACTCATCTGATAACGCCACGGTTTTACAGTCGTCTGGAGTCCACGAAAGGCGCTTCGGGCTACGTCGTGCTGTTAGCAAAGGCCAAACCCATTAACGGCAAATTTCGCCTCATCGTCCGAACGGATACGTTCGTCGTACATCCCACATTGGTTCTTTGCGGTTATTTCACGCAGTGTTGCTTGTCTTTTAGCACTGACAACTTTAAGGAAACGCCGCTGCTCTCGGTCGTTAACTGAAGGTCATCGCCCACTGCGCAGTGCTTGATGTAAGTTGCAGCCTGAACTTTGGTACTCTCGGCACGCTCTTGGTACTGTGGATGTGGGAACATCGAATTCCCTAACGATTTCCGAAATGGAATGTCCCACGCATTTACATCCAACTACCATTTCGCGTTCAACGTCTGCTAATCCCGGTTGTGCGACAATAATCACGTCGGACATCATTTCACATGAATCATCTGAGCACTACTGACAGCTCCGCCATTGCACTGGCCTTTTATACCTTATGTATGCAATACTGCCGCCATCTGTATAAGTGCATGTCACTATCCCACGACTTAAGTCACTTCAGTGTAAAGTGTCTTCCACTGGTCACGAGACCAGGCAGTTGCAACTGAAAAGGAAACTTGTACGTCACATTCTTTTGAAATATTGGATAGGTATCGCACTGCGACGAGAATGTCCACCGAGGAACATCGCCGCCGATAGGGGGCCACTTCTGTCAGAGTGTTAAAATCACCTGTAGGTAACTGAGAAAGATTTTGGCGTATTCAAGACAAAACGTATATCAAATTCGCTAATGCTGACTTCTTAAATACACTCCTGGAAATGGAAAAAAGAACACATTGACACCGGTGTGTCAGACCCACCATACTTGCTCCGGACACTGCGAGAGGGCTGTACAAGCAATGATCACACGCACGGCACAGCGGACACACCAGGAACCGCGGTGTTGGCCGTCGAATGGCGCTAGCTGCGCAGCATTTGTGCACCGCCGCCGTCAGTGTCAGCCAGTTTGCCGTGGCATACGGAGCTCCATCGCAGTCTTCAACACTGGTAGCATGCCGCGACAGCGTGGACGTGAACCGTATGTGCAGTTGACGGACTTTGAGCGAGGGCGTATAGTGGGCATGCGGGAGGCCGGGTGGACGTACCGCCGAATTGCCCAACACGTGGGGCGTGAGGTCTCCACAGTACATCGATGTTGTCGCCAGTGGTCGGCGGAAGGTGCACGTGCCCGTCGACCTGGGACCGGACCGCAGCGACGCACGGATGCACGCCAAGACCGTAGGATCCTACGCAGTGCCGTAGGGAACCGCACCGCCACTTCCCAGCAAATTAGGGACACTGTTGCTCCTGGGGTATCGGCGAGGACCATTCGCAACCGTCTCCATGAAGCTGGGCTACGGTCCCGCACACCGTTAGGCCGTCTTCCGCTCACGCCCCAACATCGTGCAGCCCGCCTCCAGTGGTGTCGCGACAGGCGTGAATGGAGGGACGAATGGAGACGTGTCGTCTTCAGCGATGAGAGTCGCTTCTGCCTTGGTGCCAATGATGGTCGTATGCGTGTTTGGCGCCGTGCAGGTGAGCGCCACAATCAGGACTGCATACGACCGAGGCACACAGGGCCAACACCCGGCATCATGGCGTGGGGAGCGATCTCCTACACTGGCCGTACACCACTGGTGATCGTCGAGGGGACACTGAATAGTGCACGGTACATCCAAACCGTCATCGAACCCATCGTTCTACCATTCCTAGACCGGCAAGGGAACTTGCTGTTCCAACAGGACAATGCACGTCCGCATGTATCCCGTGCCACCCAACGTGCTCTAGAAGGTGTAAGTCAACTACCCTGGCCAGCAAGATCTCCGGATCTGTCCCCCATTGAGCATGTTTGGGACTGGATGAAGCGTCGTCTCACGCGGTCTGCACGTCCAGCACGAACGCTGGTCCAACTGAGGCGCCAGGTGGAAATGGCATGGCAAGCCGTTCCACAGGACTACAACCAGCATCTCTACGATCGTCTCCATGGGAGAATAGCAGCCTGCATTGCTGCGAAAGGTGGATATACACTGTACTAGTGCCGACATTGTGCATGCTCTGTTGCCTGTGTCTATGTGCCTGTGGTTCTGTCAGTGTGATCATGTGATGTATCTGACCCCAGGAATGTGTCAATAAAGTTTCCCCTTCCTGGGACAATGAATTCACGGTGTTCTTATTTCAATTTCCAGGAGTGTACATGCATAGTGCTCGACAGCGAGTATTACGAAAATGTCCAGTCAACCACATGTGGATACTGCGCTCAGCTTAAGAAAAAAGTAGGCAGTCTAGTCGTACGATGTCCGATATCAGTGATCTGCATAGAGGGTGGTGCTGTCCTGTTTGAACTGTTGCCTTCTTTTCGCGTCCACTTCCAGACATCATTTGGTCTTCTCATAAGAACATGTGCGCTGTGTTGATGATGGTGTGGTATTCTTTTCAGCTATATTATGCATGGGTGAGTACGGTTTCACTGACTCTGACAAATTACTTTGATGCTATGTGACGGTTCACTTAGTGTGACTATTGTTTGAAGATGTAATTAAGCTCTAGACTGGTCGTACGTTAGTCAAAAACGGTTCAAATGGGTCTGAGCAGTATGGGATTTAACTTCTGAGGTCATCAGTCTCCTAGAACTTAAAACTACTTAAACCTAACTAACTTAAGAACATCACACACATCCATGCCCGAGGCAGGATTCGAACCAGCCATCGTAGTGGTCGCGCGTTTCCATACTGTAGCGCCTACAACCGCTCGGCCACACCGGCCGGCTACTTTAGTCAAAGGAAGAAGATGGGAATCCCGGTGTTTCAGCCGCGAGAGGAATAACTTGTCGGATAACGGCTTTCGGCGATGGCGAGGGGCCTGGGTGTTCGCTGCGGAACGAGCAGCCTGGGGACGCTGGACTCAGAGAATGCAACCGTTCTTAGAAACGCTTCTCAAGAAGCCTTGTGACCATTGGAGTCGCTTTGGGGCCGTAGCGACTATTTTGCAAATTAGAATGGTGGTCCTTCGGGAGTTGCCAAATGCCACACACACCCAAGTTAAACCCTTCTCGGAAGTGTTCGTCGCGACGCCTTGCGACCCCGGGAATTGTTATGGAACCTTAGCAGCTCTGGAAACTCCAAGCGTATTTCGCAAACCCAGAATGGCGGTGTGTCGGCAACTACCAAGTGTGACATACCCGTTGACAGTAATAGCTGTGTCTCTCAGGCCACACTTATAGCGGGAAACTTACCTCTGAGGATCAAGAGAGACATTGGGGTAGGAGTGAACTAATGGCAGATCGTTGCTGCTGCCGTTTATGAGACAGCTAATAAAAAGAAGGCAGAGGCAAAGATCTGAAGTATCGGAGCACAGGAGTGAAAAGATTAAGAAAGGCAGTAGATGTTGAACCGGAGTCAGGGTCGGTAATGTTACTGTGTAATGATGACAAGTCACGTGAGGAGCTGGAAGCAGCCCGGAAGACGACACTGCAAGTAGGCAGGGACCGGTGATCAGAGAGGCGCAACGCTCACTCTCAAAGGTAAAGTTCCTGTAGTTTTATTTAATGTCGATCGAAGAATAACGACGGCTAATCTGTCATTTTTACTATTTGCCAGGAAAGACTGGAAGTGTCTAAGTGTGCAACACGCTCGATTCAACCTTATTTGTCACAGTTTATTAGACAATATACGAGAGTTGTTTTTTTAAGTAAGGGCCGTTTTTATTTAAAAAAAAAGATAGTAATACTTTTGTAAAAAAACTTTTATTTTCTGATTCTACACACTTTTACCTATTTTTCTACATAGCTGCCTTGTTTATTTAAGCACTTGTCATACCATACAACTAAGTATTTAATTCCCTCTTCAAAGAATTCGGCCGCCTGCTCCGACAGCTAAGAGTTCACGGCCGCTTTCACTTCATCGTCGTCATTGGAGCGCTGCCCGCCAAGATGGTGTTTCAGGTACCGGAAAAGGTGAAAATCGCTAGGAGCAGGGTCGGGGCTGTATGGTGCATGGTCCAAAACTTCCCAGCCAAAAGAATCAATCAAATCCCGAGTCTTTTGAGAGGTGTGAGGCCTAGCGTTATCGTGCAGGAGCAAAACTCCTTTTGTCAGCATGCCGCGCCTTTTGTTTTGAATTGCTCTGCGGAACTTCTTTAGAGTTGCACAGTAGGCATTTGAGTTGATTGTCGTTCCTCGTGGCATAAAGTCCACTAGCAAAACACCGCGCCGGTCCCAGAACACAGTTGCCATAATCTTGCGCTTTGACAGCGTCTGTTTGGCTTTGACCTTGACGGGTGAGGTTGTGTGTCGCCATTCCATCGATTTTCGCTTGCTTTCGGGAGTGATATGGGATACCCATTTTTCATCTCCAGTGACAATTTGACTCAATATGTCATCCCCTTCTTCCTCGTAACGAATCAAAAAGTCCAATGAAGTGGCAAATCTCTTTGTGGTCCTCTGTGAGGAGTCTGGGTACCCACCGAGAGCACAGTTTCTTAAAGTTTAGGTTTTCAGACACAATTTTGTACAAAACCAATTTTGAAACTTGTGGAAATTCCAAAGAAAGAGTGGAAATTGTGAATCTTCTGTCCTCACGAATCTTTGTTTCGACTGCAGCCACCAAATCAGCAGTGATCACAGAGGGCCGCCCTGAGCGTTCTTCGTCATGGACGTTTTGACGGCCATTTTTAAACTCTCTAACCCATTGACGCACTTTACCTTCACTCATTGCATTCAAGCCATAAACGTCTGTTAACTGACGATGAATTTCTGCAGCTGATAGGCTTCTCGCGGTCAAAAAACGTATCAATGACCGTATCTCACACGCGGCGGGCGATTCAATAATCGTAAACATTATAAAATAGCACAGCGATGCGTTCACCTCAGCTACAGAGCTGCAACTTGCATCAGTGTGAACGGGAAGGATGCCGGCAAGTGGCGCGGTGGCTTGTTGCGGCGTCCACGCGAACTATGGGACTATACGCGCGAACGGCCCTTACTTAAAAAACAACCCTCGTAAATAAAGACCTAGATGAAATCTTACTTCTCAAAATGTAAAAGGATGAAACGGTTATTTTAATTTAATTTATATTACCAAGTCCTCCAAAATACGTGTTACGTCCAAATAGTCCAAATGGCTCTAAGCACTATGGGACTTAACATCTGAGGTCATCAGTCCCATAGACTTAGAAACCACTTAAACCTAACTAACCTAAGAACATCGCACACATCCATGCCCGAGGCAGGATTCGAACCTGCTACCGTAGCAGCAGCGCGGTTCCGGACTGAAGCGCCTAGAACCGCTTGGCCACAGCGGACGGCGTGTTACGTCCCATGTGGCGCGATTTTCGTTTCAGTGTGATAATAGGCTATGTTCATATAAACTGCCTGTATTTCTTGATTGATTTCCCAATAGTTCGACAATCCTTGTGAACGGACGCTGGGTCTTCGTGACAGATGTGCGAATGATTTCCGTTTAGAGTAATATCCCTTGTTCCATGGGATGAACCCCTTATAATGAGGCTTTTCATAATGAGGCATTTTATGATGAAAATACAGTTATCGGTGTTGGGAAAGTGAATATTAACGGGTGCCTATAGGAATTAACTTGATTTAAGTACTAGATCTAAGGGGACACCATCTAATTTTGAAGGTAATGTATTGTTGCGGACATTGGTTCAAATTCCTCATCAATCACTATCTCTATTTGGGGCGGGGTGAGTGTGTGAGGGGGAAGGGTGTTGAGGGTGTGAGCATTAGGGTCTGAGGGTGGCGGAAACGGGTCCATAATTCCTTAATAGGAATCTGTAGAGTTAATCCGTTGCCTTCTAGAAGAAAAACTTCTTTGGTATAAATTCTTTCCAGATTGTATGACGCTGTATATTTGAAACGTGAATTGACGTTGTCTAAAATGTTGAACAAGAGGAACTTATTTTTCCCCAAGCGGTTTTGGTACCATGATTGGCATTAGGATGGCGGCGATATCTTTTCGTTAAGGTGGGGCAGGTGTTGGAAGCAAAAATACGTGTGTAAACTACCCAGACTAATAGGATTTCGAGCATATGAGGCCGCTTTAAGCGGCTGAATTTTGGGCGGTCAATTTGTCTTGAGGTATCGCTGTAATGAAGTTTTTTATAAGCACGCTAGGAAGGCTAGGGTATCTTGTAATAATTTTTTTCTTCTGTGTTACTAGAGTTTCGCAGCCAAAGTCAAAGAATTTTTCTGCGTAGCAAACATCATGATTTGCAAAATGCTAAATCGTTGCTCGTAAAATTCTTACGCACGGGACGCGCAGTCCAGTCCGAAGAAGCGTTGGATATCGACTGCATTCCTGAAGGCGAAGCAGGCGATGAACGGACCCCTCTCCTCCCCACAGTCTTCTCCGACTTGTTGCGCTTGCGCAGAGAGCTCTTCAGGTATAGACCTTTTCATATATCCCATATAACTCGGATGGTCTACAATTTTCTCGGTCAGTCGTTAATATCGTTGGTCTGCTTACGATAATCTTCTAAGATACACCTCGAATCTTCACTGTTCTAACCGTTGTTGAGCAGTGCAGTAGTGTCATCTGAGCACATTTGGGACAAAGATTTTGTACCATTAACTGGAACGCTTGTAGCGTACGAATCCGCTTGCACAGCAAGGACTTCGTGGGGGCTGAGTAGAAAACTGTCGAGAGGAGCAAGCCTTATTTTGTTGCTCTAACCATTGTAATAGATGTAATAGATTTTGGACAGGGCACATACGAGTCACAAACAGTCGGGTTCCTGGATTCACCACAGTCGGGTTCCTGGATTAACCACTGTCGTGATGACTTGAGAGGTGGCATGAGCCCCCTCTCATATTTCTATCTTACGATTCTCCTCTCTAATTGCATGCGGTGGAAAGTTGCTATTCCTTCACACGCGGACTTCCCACGCAGCGTCTCTCGTCACCCGGGTGGTCCAGTGACAGGCGGGCTCTGTTTGTCTTTGAAAGGGTAAGCCGACAGGTGTGAGGGAGTCGAGTGAATGCTTTCCAGACGCCGACATTGTCAAGAGGCACGCCCGCAGGGCCTGAAGTAGCGGCTGGGCTAGAGGTTCCGTTACTTCGCGAAAACACTTTCTGGCGGGCTACCAGCGAGGCGTGGGAATGACTTGTGTACCCCGCGCTTTCTGCAAAATAGTAACTGTGATTGGCTTGCTCAGGGCATAGCTCCGTGACGTAGCAAGATCGCAGAATCTCCATTGGTGGAATGGTAGCGTTCCGGCAATGGAGTGGAATTTTCCGCCGGTTTTCGAGTTGCTGATTGGAACGTTTAACCACGGCCACTGTCGTGGGGGCGGGAATGTTCTGTGTTCGGTTTTGTACGGGTGCTCTTGCGGGTAGTCGGCTCTTGCCTTTCGGTCGAGGACGTCCAAGCAACCAGCCAACGGCTCCGGTGCACCAGATCGTGTCCTGGCAGTCAAGAAGACAGTTTGGTAATGTATGTCTGCAGCACCGGCAGATAGGGATTTTCCTAGGTGATAATCAGAGCTCAGCAGAGAGCGCCTGTTCATCTTTTTTCTAACTTTGTTCTGTCTTGGGTAGCAGCAATCAATGTTGGGTTGGCGATGTGTTTTTCTCTAAGATTTGAGTTGCAAGGAATTGGCTGCATATACCACTTCGTCATAATCCTCACAATCTAGTTTAGGGACAACTTCACATTCACAGCGTTTGTTTGAGTCTCCAGTTTGAGCCAATTTGATGTATTGTAAAAGAATTCATGTGTTTTTGTTTATTATTTTGTGTTTAGTCTTAATAAATCATATTGTTATTTTGGACAGAACTTTCATTCTGTTAATCGGTAGAGCAACCCTATCATTCCTCACTATGTTAATGAAACCTTCGTTTATTTAACTTAACTATCAAATTAAATTATTGCAGGTGCCAAACTCTCTTCTACTCCACTGGCAGGGTTGATTAGAGTCAGTTCGCGTATTTTTTTTATCCTTGTGCAACAGCAAAAGTCGGAGTTAGAAAAGGGGGGGCTTAGAGCATCATCTACATATGTAGATCCTAGAAGAATTTAATGTTAAATACACTGCTAGCCCCGGCACCTCGCAGACTTATTGGGGAGTACAGGCCTCGGTGATGCCACGTGACAGAGTCTGCCGCGGTACGCCAGCCGGTGATGCGCTGTCGGCAGCCCTGTGTATCAGCCTCGTGTATCGGTGTCGGCGGCTGCCGCAGCGGGCACCTGGCGCCGCCGCCTCCGTGCTCTTCTGGCTCCTGCTGGCGGCTGGGGGACACCTGCAGGCGCTGCGCGTGCGTCGCGGCCCCACCTGCCGTCCGCCGCCACAGCTGCGCACGCGCAGGTGCGTGTACCCGTGACACGCGCTCTTTGTCCGCTGCGCACACCGTACGTCTTGTCCTAGTTAACTCCACATACGAGGCGGGTGGCCCCTCTGCACTCTGCTGGTCCCAAAGCCAAGACCACAGGAGAATCAGTGCCCTTGGTCAGCCCAGCAGTGATCTCATCACTGGGCTGACTCAATACAGAGATGACTTTAGAACTGTTACAGTGAGACCATAGGTTTTCAACGAGGACTGTACTTCGACGATAGATACTAGTAGACTGGCCCTGCTGTGCAGAAGTTATAGGGCTGGTGTGGCTCCAGCATAAACCACGTGACTGTTGGCAAAACGTGGCGGGATTTCAAATCAGCGGTCTGCCATCCTATGTTTGTATCGGATTTTCCCCACATTTCTCAATTGACTGCCAAACGCTTCCAACAAAAACTACTTTTTTATTTGTGAAAAATTATGCCAGAACTACATTTGACCTGGATTTGTTCAAAGTACCATTTATAAAATCTAACAAATACATCGAACGCCACTCTGGTGGGCAGCGGGACGATATTACTATAAACTATCAATTATAGTAAAATGTCGTTAAAATTCTTTTAAACAGTAAGAGTGGGCTCGTGTCAAAACTTTAAACATTGTATTCGCCACGTTTCGAGCTCTAGTCACTTATAAAAGAAAATGGGCTATGGGAATTATGTCAACTATAAGTGTCAAAATTGTTTACTTTAGGAGCAGGTCCATTTTAGAGTATCAATTTTAGGTGCACTTCAAAGGTTCAGTTCCCACTATTTTTACAAAAGTTTAAACTATCAGTTTAAAAAAAATGATATTTTAGATGAAAGGTGAGACTTTGCACTTTCAGAAAATAATTTTGGAGCCTAGGTTTAAAAATGACAGACACTGTAAATACAAATTATAGATATATATTGTAAATAATAACTAACCTATCAAAACAGTTCTCTGCGAAGTGCTTCGAGCAAAGGCGCGTATGTGCAAACGGCTTAAAGTTTTTCCGTTTCAGGGCCTTCGGTTTTTTTCATCCTTAGGGAACCTATGAGTAGGAACGAGAAACACTTATACTGACTTCTGTAACCGAATTATCACAGATACTTTCCAAAATGTAATATGAGTCTGACTTTACAGGCATCACTTTCAACACTTTAATTTACGTGATACTCTATTTCAAGTATAAAAAACATATAAAAGTTACTTCAGCAGATTTCAATAAACGCATCTGCACTATCATAGAAACACTTACACGTGAAATGTAATGCCATTTCCCCGACAAAACGATGAGTACAGCCATAAGCGCAACACGAAACAACCATGTTTTGCCAACATTCACGTGACTTCAGCCCAGAGATGTTGGAGCCACGAAAATGACGTCAGGGCCAGTCTATTATATTTATGGTCGAAGGGACTGTAGCGTTGTAGAGATCTAAGGAGGCTCGAAAACAAGTATCGCCAGCAGAATCGAAACACACTACTAACAAATTATGCATATTTTATAAAATACATGTATAATTTTCACTTTCATTGTGTGTCATATGAAATCTCTATGGACTGGTCGAAATGAAAAAGATAACAAGTTTTTAAGAATAGGTAGGCCCATCATATAATCTACCCTTTCCAAAGATGAAAATGACAAGCATAATAAAAAAAATTAACTGATTAAGAAAAAAAAGCAGTCCGTCTTCAGGCCACGAGTGGCCTACGGGGACCATCCAACCGCCGTGTCATCCTCAGTTGAGGATGAGGATAGGAGGGTCGTGTGGTCAGCACACCGCTCTCCCGGTCGTTGTGATGGTTTTCTTTGACCGGAGCCGCTGCTGTTCGGTCGAGTAGCTCCTCAATTGGCACCACGAGGCTGAGTGCACCCCGAAAAATGGCAACAGCACTTGGCAGCCCGGATGGTTACCCATCCAAATGCCGCCCACGCCCGACAGCGCTTAACTTCGGTGATCTGACGGGAACCGGTGTATCCACTGCGGCAGGGCCGTTGCGCAACTGATTAACAAAGCGAGAGAAAAATTTTCACAATGAGAGTTCTACAAAGACAGTTCGTCCGTGTCGGTGGCTCTAAAATATTTGTATCGAAGGTTAATTTATAAGATAGAACGCATTAGACACCAAGGGGAAGAAAACTGTCCAAATTACTGTCACTTGCAAAATAATTAATGTTCACATTTTTGTTCTCCTTTTCCAATTCTTATGATGATTAATCTCTATAAAATTTAAGTACTATTTTCACACTGATAACTGAAATATTAGCGTACGGCTGTAGCTATTTTACCACATCAAGTGAGTCCAAAAAGTTTCGAGACTGGATTAATAGAATATGGAGAAAAGTCAGTACGTTGCGTTTAATGGCACATGTGTCCTAAGTAGTCTCCCACCGTTTGAATACAACGCACGGAAAGGTCAGGCAGCCCAGTGAAATTACCAGAAAAGACAGCGTTGTTCAAATGGTTCTAATGGTTCTGAGCACTATGGGACTTAACATCTGAGGTCATCAGTCCCATAGAACTTAGAACTACTTAAACCAAACTAACCTAAGGACATCACACCCATCCATGCCTTAGGCAGGATTCGAACCTGCGACCGTAGCAGTTGCGCGGTTCCGAACTGAAGCGCCTAGAACCGCTCAGTCACAGCGGCCGGCGCAGCGTTGTTCAATTCGCGCATCACATTTCGCTGCTTCTTCAATGTTGCAAAACCATCAGAGACCTATTCTGTACTTTGCCGTTCAGAAGCAGGTTTGTATTGATAACGCCGAATTTGTCAACCGTGCTGATTTTTTCAGAGAAGAAGCATTCGAGTTCTTCGTTTCAGTCATGTTGCGGCAGGTATCCACACGATGTTTATATATATATATATATATATATATATATATATATATTCTAAGTTCAAACTTTACAGCCACTTTTCTCCTGTTCCGGAGAATGTCTTCAACACTTGCTTCAGAGATTGTTGGTGTGTTGCTCTCTTGTGATTTGTCTCACAACAACGCTTCACATTACGGACACACGTACACTGCATGTCTTGCCGAATGCACATTCAGATGATCATAGTTCAAGCTGCCATCACAGTTCCCGCGCTAACGTCTCTTATACGCCAGGAATAAAAACAGTCTCGGAACTTATAGTATGGTGTATTTCTGTTCTACAGAAACCATGACCGTAATGAAGTATGCATGTCATAACTGCAGTTAAAAAACTTTCCAGGTCGGATTTAGCTCTGGCTTCTTCGTTGGTTCACCAGAATTTGAAGGAGCATTGCGAACAAAATTGAAAAGATGAATTCTGATTATGAATATATGTTGTTGTCAATGAAACTTCGAGAAGTACGTTAACACTGTTACATCTCTTATTAATAATATGAAATATCGTCCTTCTTGTTCACTGTATATTAAAATGTAGTTCACCAAAGACCGGCATCACTTAGATATGCCTAAAAACTTTAGAAAACTAAGGGTTAATTTTTTTGTCCCCTTCTCCGAAGGAAAACATTTTTCGAAAATATAGGCGAAATGAGAGTGGGAATCTCAATATGAATTACCGTCTGCCTTTCTGCTGTTTTTCCGAACTTCACTGGGACAGTAAGTGAAGTGAGGTATCCACGAAAGCCAGTGTCTAGATGCAGAGGTCCTTGGTTGCGGCTCAGCTTTGCTCTGGGATGTATGATAGGAGTCGATCTTGGGTTCGTTTCTGGTGGTGGGTGGATTGGCTGAATTTTGTAGTCCCTGTCCATGAACCTTCCCCATACGTAACTTACGTTAAAGCACATTTAACCAGCCAAATTTGCCTAGGATTTTAAAGATAATTATAATGAATACTTGAAATGTTTTAGTATAAACATAATAGTTTGTTTATATCAGTGGTTAGTACAATGCTTTTACCTCTTTCTTTTTTTGAGGGGGGGGGGGGAGGGAGGTGAGGCGAACGGGTTTACTAAACCCGATGACACCCCGCTTTCGGATCCGCATCTCGTATACGAGATGTCAAAAAAAAGGATAGGAAGGTCCGCTCGCATTAATGAAGAACTATGGTAGCATACTAGTGCATATACATTTTCCAACCTTGAACTGAGTCCTTGTGCTGCGTCAGGTTTCTTCAAATTGTTCGAAACGATGGTAATGGACGAAACGTGTTCTACAGAAGTGTCTTGTGCTTCAACGGAAGGCAAAAAATAACGGAAAACCAGTGCAGCCTCACACAAAACGACAAGCAGAAATGTTATGCAGCACATTTTTTTAAGTAACTAATGACGACGTTTGAGGGCAGGAAACTTTTCTCCACTTTGCACACTGTTGGTACATCCCTTTGGGATCACTGTACCGCCAGAGTTGTGGCGGAGTGTAGAACTTCTGGTTGGTGCAAGTCAGCAAGCTTTCTAAGTCGTTGTCATTGAAGGTAAGGTTTTCCATGTTGTTAGTTCGCATCACGTTCCTCATAATAGACGTTTCGGCACTTCTGTCTAAGAAGCTAGAAAATTTGCTATTTTCAGGTGTTTGTTCTTGTCCTTTCTAAAGCTTACATTTATTTTTAATCTCATGCGGTTCTACTTTAAAACGGCCGCCACTTGTCGAAAATGTTTTCTACGAACATTACCCAGTTGCTCTCTACACTTCTTTTATGCCATACATCCTATACGATTCATTTCAGGAGGCGCTGCAGTCATGGACTGTGCGGCTGGTCCCGGCGGAGGTTCGAGTCCTCCCTCGGGCATGGGTGTGTGTGTTTGTGCTTAGGATAATTTAGGTTAAGTAGTGTGTAAGCTTAGGGACTAATGACCTTAGCAGTTAAGTCCAATAATATTTCATACAGACCTGAACATTTTATATTTCAGGGTAACTGCTCGTTCACTGCCGCAGAGCTGATGGGGTAAGTTGAAACTCTTCTCTGTGTGAATAAAAATGTTCCGGACTTGGGTTCCTATGTAAAACCTAATCTACTAAATACAACCTACAACCGCTAGAAGTGTGTAATGTGAACAGTGAAACATTCACTACAGCTCTACGCTGTGTGGTGTAAAGTACCTCTGCTACGACAACCATTTCCCCTGCTCTCTTCCATTTATGAATTGTGCGTGGGAACAGCGACTATCAGTAAACTTTCACATGAGATTTAATTTCTCTGATTTTCTAGGGGTGTTAATTTCGCGAGACGTATTTAGGAGGAAGTAATATGTTCTCCGACGCCTCTTCGAATATACGCTCCCGAAATTTGAACAGAAATCCTCTTCATAATGAAAAACGCCTTTTTGTAGCGACTGACACTGGAAATTGTTGAGCATCTACGTAACGCTCTCATGCCAATTAAGTGACAGCGAGACATCGGATCTTCTTCAATCCGTAATTCTGCTCTGTAATAGTCGCAGTCTGATGAATAATACACACTAAATTTAGTGGAAGGGGTTCAAGGCTTTCCTATTTTTAGTTAGCTGGTAAAATAACGTCGAAAAAGCAGTTAAGTTTACCATTGGAAATTTTATTCTACTCACAAAACATTGTTTATAAATTGCACCACTGATAAAAGGAAATGTTTTAATACAGGATGGTAAAACCCAACTGCGTTCAACAAAAATGTGAACGAATATTCCCTGAATGGGTTTCCAAGTTCCACAATGGATCGAAGGATGACCTATGCCATATCACATCTATAATCTAGGTTTAAATTAAGTTTCACAGAAGAGAAAACTATCAAAATGTTCTACAGTGACCCTCAATTATCTTTAATTACTTATCTAACTTGTCGTAAATTACAGTGGCTGATGTGGCTTCTTAATAAATATATAACAGAAAAATCATCGCATTTCAGATTTTTACTTCAAGTGGCAAATGTGAAAACCATGAGCTTTAATTGACGATCGACACTAGTATTACGCAAAAAGGGGGTGTAACAGATGAGACTTCTGCAGTTCAGAGTGAAGCTTTATGCGCTCAAAAATGCGGCATCGCGTGCGTTCATTACCTTGTCGGTGTTCGTCAGGGGGCGGTCAGGTGACTTCGCCGTCTCGGAAGCAACTCTGTCCTAACTACTCCTTACTACAATTTACCGAAGTTGGTTTAACAAAACTAGCTGGCTGTGTTTTCATCTGACCAATCAGGGTCTCAATGTTAACCTTAAGCTCCGCCTACAAAAATTCTGTCTATCCAACGAGAAACGTTATACTTTTCGTGGTGGGGCAATGTTTTTAAAGTTTGCAACGTAACAGAGACGCGAAAAAGTCTCACGCTAAAACTTGCAGCTGGTGTGGTCCTTTTAGTGTTATCGTAAGATCTATACTGTTCTTCTGGAGGGTTCTAGCTTTTAACATGGGCTGGGGGGGGGGTGGTCCTAGCGGCTAGCTGGCGACGTGGGTGTCCGTCCCTTATCGTAGGGCCTTCTAGCTCAGCACGGTGCTGCTCTCAGCTACTGTTCTCATTTCTCCCCTCGGAACTGCGTCTGTCTCACGGTGGGGAGGTATGGCATGCATTTAGACATTCTTGTGTTAGTCTGTGGTATTCCATTTGCTCACTCGTTACTCGTATTACTTTGGTTAATTTAATGTAACGATTTATTCGGAGCTATGTGACATACTACTGGATTTGCTTATCATGTCAGGGTTTTCATGGAAGGTGTTGGATTTGCCTGACACCTTACAACACTGCCAATGGTCTTTATTATAAATGCCCGAAGATGTTGGCCAGTTTCATGACTCAGGGTGTCTTGCATGTAACGTTAAAGAGAAATTCTGGAGTATGAAATGGAACTAGCGTTTGGCGTCATTGGCCAGAAGGCCCCTTACGGGGCAGGTCCGGCCGCCTTGGTGCAGGTCTTGTTACATTCGACGCCACTTTGGGCGACATGCGCGCCAGATGGGGATGAAATGATGATGACCACAACAGAACATCCAGTTCCTGAGCGGAGCAAATTGCCGACTCAGCCGGGAATCGAACCCTGGCCCCTTAGGACGGCAATCCGTCACGCTGACCACTCAGCTAACAGGGCGGAATAGAAATTGATGATGATATAGGAACACCAATCATCGCCTGGCAGAAATAAAACGAAAGAGGGGAGCAAGCAGTTTCGCATGATCAAAAAAATGGTTCGGTTCAAATAGCTCTGAGCACTATGGGAGTTAACTTCTAAGGTCATCAGTCCCCTACAACTTAGACCTACTTAAACCTAACTAACCTGAGGACATCACATACAACCATGCCCGATGCAGGATTCGAACCTGCGACCGCAGCGATCGCGCGGTTCCAGACTGTAGTGCCTAGAACCGCTTGGCCACCACGGCCGGCTTCGCATGATCTGTACACTAGATTGCTTTCAGTGCAACCAGATGATGCACTTTCGAACAAACCAGTTGTGACATATTAAATGTGTCTCAATATTAACAAAAAAATTAGGAAAAGTCATCTCTGGAGCTCAAGATTGTTATGTGTTCATTCCACTTTATGGCCGTTACTGTTTGAAGCGCGTTTTCATCAGTAGCGTCATAGAACAGCAATGGATGTCTCTGACAACTTACTACGTTTCATTTATTTCCGCTTAGGGCTGTCACTCACTGCAAAAAATGGTTCAAATGGCTCTGAGCACTATGGGACTTGACTGCTGAGGTCATCAGTCCCCTAGAACGTAGAACCACTTAAACCTAACTAACCTAAGGACATCACACACATCCGTGCCCGGGGAAGGATTCGAACCTGCAATCGCAGCGGTCGCGCGGTTCCAGACTGTAGCGCCTAGAACCGCTCGGCCGGCCACTCACTGCACCGTGATGATCGAATGTCTCTTATAAAGTCGACATATGTGTTATATGAGTACTCAACGTCAACAAAATGAGCTGGTAGAAGCCGCGTAATGGAGGAGTATGGGACGAAGGACGGTCATTAACCTCAGAGCGACGGCATGTTTTAAGTGTTGCACGTAGAGCGACCGGAGACCGACCGGGTGGCTACTCGATGCGGCCTGCAGCTCATTGTGTCGGTCCGTCACGGCTATTTTTCGACGCGGACGCGGGAGCTGCCGTGAAGGAATGTGAGCCGAGCCCAACCACCTCCAGATAGCGACGCCATACGCGGGCGCAAAGGGCCAAAAACGAGAAAGAGAACGGGAAGGTGTGAGCTATTCCTACGTCGTTTATTTGAGTTGGTGCGGAGGAACCCGACGACTGGTGCGTGCGCACGCATCTCGAGCGCGTGTGTGTGCGTGTGTGTGTGTATCTGGACGAAAATACGAGCGCGCGGGGAGCGCCGAGCGTGGCGCGCTGCGTGAAGTGCGTGAAGTCCGCCCGAGGACAGGACAGGACAGGACAGACAGACAGAGGGAGAGGGACCGAGGAGGCGGTGGAAGGGGTTGGAGGGATTGGGGGGGGGGGAGGGCGAGCGGCAGACGCCAGCCGCGGCGTACCGGAAAAGGAAGTTGACGCGAGCCCGCCGCGGTGCGGCAGGGCCAGCGCTCACACGAAAAAATGTATCGCCGCCACAAAAAAACGGGCCGAGCCAGACAACGACACGAGAGTGGAGAAAGAGCCCGCCCTGGTAGCGGCGGCGCGGAAGGGCGCGAACCACTCCACAGGGCAGTACGGCTCCGTCTCATAGCCACCGTTTCTCCCGCAGATCTTCTCGCAGCTGTATGGAGGGTCACACTTGTTACCGCGCCTTATTTACTGACGCGCTGTTCTGGTAACGTCGTGACATTGCCGTATCTACAGGCCACCAAACTGTGGCGCCCGACTCAAATACACTACTGGCCATTGCTACACCAAGAAGAAATGCTGATGATATACTGGTATTCATTGGACATATATATTTTACTAGAACTGACATGTGATTACATTTTCACGCAGTTTGGGTGCACATATCCTGAGAAAGCAGTACCCAGAGCAACCACCTCTGGCCGTAATAACGGCTTTGATACACCTGGGCATTGAGCCAAACGGAGCTTTGATGGCGTGTACAGGTACAGCTGCCCTTGCAGCTTCAACACGATACCACAGTTCATCAAGAGTAGTGTCTGGCGTATTGTGAGGAGCCAGTTGCTCGGCCACCATTGATCAAACGTTTTCAGTTGGTGAGAGATCTGTAGAATTTGCTGGCCAGGGAAGCAGTCGAACATTTTCTGTATCCATAAAGGCCCGTACAGGACCTGCAACATGCGGTCGTGCATTATCCTGCTGAAATGTAGGGTTTTGCAGGGATCGAATGAAGGGTAGAGCCACGGGTCGTAACACATCTGAAATGTAACGTCCACTGTCCAAAGTGCCGTCAATGCGAACAAGAGGTGACCGAGACGTGTAACCAATGGCACTCTATACCATCACGACGGGTGATACGCCACTATGGCGATGACGAATACACGCTTCCAATCTGCGTTCACAGTGATGTCACCAAACACGTATGCGACCATCATGATGCTGTAAACAGAACCTGGGTTCATCCGAAATAATGACGTTTTACCATTCGTGCACCGAGGTTCGTCGTTGAGTACACCATTGCAGGCGCTCCTGTCTGTGATGCAGCGTCAAGGGTAACCGCAGCCGTGGTCTCCGAGCTGATAGTCCATGCTGCTGCAAACGTCGTCGAACGGTTCGTGCAGATGTTTGTTGTCTTACAAACGTCCACATCTGTTGACTCAGGGATCGAGACGTGGCTGCACGATCCGTTACAGTCATGCGGATAAGATGCCTGTCATCTCGACTGCTAGTGATACGACGCCGTTGGGATCCAGCACGGCGTTCCGTATTCCCCTCTGAACCAACCGATTAAATATTCTGCTAACAGTCATTGGATCTCGACCAACGCGAGCAGCAATGTCGCGATACGATAAACCGCAATTGCGATTGGCTACAATCTGACCTTTATCATAGTCGGAAACGTGATGGTAGGCATTTCTCCTCCTTACACGAGGCATCACAATAACGTTTCACCAGGCAACGCCGGCGCCAACTTTTTGTGAATGGTCTGAAAAAGCATATCACGGTATCTTCTTCCTGTCGGTTAAATTTCGCGTCTATAGCACGCCATCCTCATGGTGTAGCATTTTTAATGGCCAGTAGTTTAATTTCTAAACTGCGACAATCTCCGAGAAAGTAAATTATGTCTCTGGTCTGAAAGCGTATGGTTGATACGACAGAAACGTAGCGAGGATAATTTAAATCTCTGTCATTGCATATATATTTTCCTGCTGATTTCGATTGCGTAGAGCAAAACAAAAATTAATACCACTTTCTCTGGAGCCACTACATTAGCAGTTGTATAAAGAAAGAACCTCTCCTTTCTTCCAGGAGTGCTAGTTCCGCAAGGTTCGCAGAAGAGCTTCTGTGAAGTTTAGGAGATGAGGTACTGGCGGAACTGATGCTGTGCTCAGGTAGCTCAGATGGTAGAGCACTTGCCCGCGAAAGGAAAAGGTCCCGAGTTCGAGTCTCGGTCCGGCACACAGATTTAATCTGCCAGGAAGTTTCAACCTCATTCTAATTTTCTATCTCTTGTTAAGTAAATCATAGTGATTACTAACACACATTCAATAACACTGATTTTCGTAAGAGTAACTATTAATTTCACCTTTTATTTTGTCAAACATAAAATTTACGATTCTAGTACGTTATATATGCAGACAACACGTTCATGTAGAAAGAGTTAGCATTATTAGAAAATTGGCCACGCGGGGCAGCCGCACAATTTAGGGCGTCTTGTCACGGTTCGCGCGGCTTCCCCCGTCGGAGGTTCGAGTCGTCCCTCGGGCATGGGCGTGTGTGTGGTCCTCAGCGTTAGATTAAGTAGTGTGTAAGCTTAGGGAGCGATGACCTCAGCAGTTTGGTCCCATAAGAACTTACCACAAATTTCAAAACAAAATTATTAGAAAATTGAGGAACATCGGCTGTAAAGTCATTCTGATACAGCCTAAAAAGCATGCAAATACCCCGAGCGTATGATATGGGTAGATCGTGAATGTAACATGTCCAGATTCGACTACGAAAACAGCGCGCCTGTTATCTTCGCCTCACGAGCAAAATAAATATTTTAGACCTCTCAGTTCACACTTCAAGAGTCTCACGAAGGAGAAAGGGATGCACTGATGCTATCAGAAGAATACTGGTCACCAAAGGCAAAAAGGTCATTAAGGAAGTGGTTTTTTTTTCGGACTGATAGTCATTAACAACTTATTTAAATGGAAGAACTGAGATATTTATTTCAGATCTGGGAAACGGAAAACATTTCTGGTTAAAGTTTAAAATTATTGTGAACAACAGTCTCGTTAAGTACGTTCCCAGTAGATACTAATAAATTTTCACAGATAAAAATATCATGAAGTCATACGAAGTTCTCGCAATACGTAAGTCCAACGTTCGGTTCCCGTTCAGTCTTAGTGGAATCATCTGGTGAAAAATCTGAATACAGCAGACTATTAAAGGTTGCATTTAAATATTGTGTAGGTGAGAGGTGGCTGGGATGGGCCACTTAAGCCAAAATAGGTATTTAACAATGGATAAACTTACTGTCGTTGTTTTGAAATAACGCAGAACTTGGATGTTTATTTGCTGCAAAAGGCAAAAGTTTCTGAGCAAAACAACACAAAGGAAGAAAAGATTTTGTAAGACTTAGAGTTCGAGAGGTTAAGGAAAGTGTCGTGTGGTGACGGCCATACAACAGCAAGTGTTTCTAGTATACACAAAGAAATCAGTCTGTTTGTATATCAGAAGTACAAACATTAAAAAAGCAGTTGGTTAGAAAACCTTTCAGTTTGTGATCGATTAAACTTGGGGAGTGAGGTGTCCTGTAAGACAGATCTGGGTGCTTCTTCATAAAGTTTTGATAGAAATCTTTACTTGCCAATTTCTTTTCCCTGTTAAACGTACGGCAAGACTTTAAGTTTTCTCCATGTCGTAAGCCAACATTTGAAACTTAAACTTCCCTATCGGCGTTAAGCTGAAACCTAAATCTCTCATATGGCGTGCAAGCATTTCTTCATAATGTAATTCAAATGTTGAATATAAAATCTCCATCTGAAATGTCATAGATGTCAGTCGATTCCCTATAATGAATTAAATGTACTTTGTATTGTAGTTCGAGGAAGGTTAAAACAATAGGTAGCAGCTCTTCCTGACATTTTGCCTTGCACAACACTTGCAGCCGCTCGTTTCATTGCAGTTTCGGCCCGCTCCCCTACACCATCACCGGCGCGCTTCTTCTTCGCACTTGGCATCGCACCCTAAAAACAAAAGGAAGAAAACAAAAGAAAATTACTTATATTTCCAACACCACCTGACTTTGGTATACCCCGTACTGACCAACTGAGACTGCACTTTGAGAAACGGAGAAAACATAAACCGGCTTGAATGAGCGGAATTTAGTTATTACGGTGCATCGTACCTTGGACTACTTATATACTGATAACAGTGTGATAAAATTACTGCTTTCCCTTTAAGTAAAACCGATGATGAAAGTTATACCGTCCAACAGCTTCGATATTCAAAAGTAAATAAAATTACTTGTGACACACAGTCAGCATGTGCATCACTCGACTTCTAGCAAACAGGGAGTGATGTCTGTGCTTTATTCTTAGCTTTGCATATTTTCTCTATTTTGCGGCAAAACTGAGAAACACCAAGAGGATCATACTACTCGCCTGTAACCGCCCGCATCTCGTGGTCGTGCGGTAGCGTTTTCGCTTACAAAGCACGGGTTCCCGGGTTCGATTCCCGGCGGGGTCAGGGATTTTCTCTGTCTCGTGATGGCTGGGTGTTGTGTGCTGTCCTTAGGTTAGTTAGGTTCAAGTAGTTCTAAGTTCTAGGGGACTGATGACCATAGATGTTAAGTCCCATAGTGCTCAGAACCTTGTAACCGCTGTCCCTCTACCTGTATGAAGATAATACCGTACTGATGTTTGACGGTCGCACTGAATCAGAAATGAGAGAGACCGACATTAGCACAGTTAATAGTATTTTAGTCAGTGAACGAGGCTACCATGGCTCGCAGAATAAATCTGCAGTTTTCCGAGTGAGTACAGCCGGAGGATATGAGACATAATTGATTTGACTTCTAATTCCCACAGCGCCGTTTCGTTCATTTGGCTATCACGCAACATACAGCCTCACCTTGAGACGGCAACAGAGACGCAGGACTCAGCGAGCACGGAGCTTCCAAGCTCAGCTGATACCGTTCTGATACTATGCAAATCAAAAAAGGTTTTGCATCACCGCAGTTCCCAGAACTCCTGAAGACACACGTTCGCTGTGGATATTGTATCACAGACACAATCCTTTTGACTGTTCAGAGATGTCACTAAGCCCGCCCAAAGATGTAAACAACCATGCATAAGCACCGCATATTAGACGGAGGGGTTCTGACAGCCTATCACCTCCAGTCATTCCACCAGGAAGGGGGTACACGGCACGTATTGTCTGTACTTCAACCATGCCTAGACGGTCAATACCGAAGTTCCATCGCGTCCGCATTGTTACATTGTGCCAGGAGGCGCCGTCAAAAAGGGAAGTGTCCAGGCGTCTCGCAGTGAACCAAAGCGATGTTGTTCGGACATGGAGGAGATACAGAGAGACAGGAACTGCCTCGCTCAGGCCGCCCTACGGCTACTACTGCAGTGGATGACCGCTACCTACGGAATATCGCTCTGAGAAACCTTGACAGCAAAGCCACCAAGTTGAATAATGCTTTTCGTGCAGCCACAGGACGTCGTGATACGACTCAAACTGTGCGCAGTAGGCTGCAAGATGCGCAAATTCATTCCCGACTTACATGGCGAGGTCCATCTTTGCAACACAACACCGTGCAGCGCGATACAGATGGGTCCAACACATGCCGAATGGACCACTCAGGTTTGGCATTACGTTCTCTTTACCGATAAGTGTCGGATTTGCCTTCAACCAAACAATCGTCGGAGACGTGTTTGGAGGCAATCCGGTCAGACTGAACACCTTAGACACACTGTCCAGCGAGTGCAGCAAGGTGGAGGTTCCATGATGTTTTGAGGTGACATTATCTGGGGCCGACGTACGCTGTTGGTGATCATGGAAGGTGCCGTAACGGCTGTACGATACGTGAATGCCATCCTCCGATCGATAGTGCAACAATATCGGCAGCATATTGGCGAGGCATTCGCCTTCATGGATGACGATTCGCACCCCTATCGTAAACATCTTGTGAATGACTTCCTTCAGGATAACGACATCGCTCGACTAGAGTGGCCAACATGTTCTCCAGACATGAACCGTTTCGAACACGCCTGGGATAGATTGAAAGGGGCCCTTTATGGACGACGTGACACACCAACCACTCTGAGGGATCTACACCGAATAGTCGTTGAGGAGTGGGGCAATCTGGACCAATGGTGCCTTAATGAACTTGTGGATAGTATGTCACGACGAATACAGACATGCATCAATGTAAGAGGACGTGCTACTGGGTATTAGTGGTACCGGTGTTTACATCAATCTGGACCACGACCTCCGAAGGTCTCGCTTTATGGTGATACAATATGCAATTTATGGCTCTCATGAGCAATAAATAGGGAGGGAATGATTTTTACGTTGATCTCTATTCAAATTTTCTGTACAAGTTCCGGAAGTCTCGGAACCGAGGTGATGCAAAAATTTTTTTGATGTGTGTATTTGAAGTAAAATCAGGACATTTGAAAAAAATTACATATTTATTTAGCGCGTGTAGTTATTGGACAATTATAAGTATATTAACAATTACAAACGAAAATGTTACAACTAAATAAATTACAGAAAATAGGAACATACACTCCTGGAAATGGAAAAAAGAACACATTGACACCGGTGTGTCAGACCCACCACACTTGCTCCGGACACTGCGAGAGGGCTGTACAAGCAATGATCACACGCACGGCACAGCGGACACACCAGGAACCGCGGTGTTGGCCGTCGAATGGCGCTAGCTGCGCAGCATTTGTGCACCGCCGTCGTCAGTGTCAGCCAGTTTGCCGTGGCATACGGAGCTCCATCGCAGTCTTTAACACTGGTAGCATGCCGCGACAGCGTGGACGTGAACCATATGTGCAGTTGACGGACTTTGAGCGAGGGCGTATAGTGGGCATGCGGGAGGCCGGGTGGACGTACCGCCGAATTGCTCAACACGTGGGGCGTGAGGTCTCCACAGTACATCGATGTTGTCGCCAGTGGTCGGCGGAAGGTGCACGTGCCCGTCGACCTGGGACCGGACCGCAGCGACGCACGGATGCACGCCAAGACCGTAGGATCCTACGCAGTGCCGTAGGGGACCGCACCGCCACTTCCCAGCAAATTAGGGACACTGTTGCTCCTGGGGTATCGGCGAGGACCATTCGCAACCGTCTCCATGAAGCTGAGCTACGGTCCCGCACACCGTTAGGCCGTCTTCCGCTCACGCCCCAACATCGTGCAGCCCGCCTCCAGTGGTGTCGCGACAGGCGTGAATGGAGGGACGAATGGAGACGTGTCGTCTTCAGCGATGAGAGTCGCTTCTGCCTTGGTGCCAATGATGGTCGTATGCGTGTTTGGCGCCGTGCAGGTGAGCGCCACAATCAGGACTGCATACGACCGAGGCACACAGTGCCAACACCCGGCATCATGGTGTGGGGAGCGATCTCCTACACTGGCCGTACACCACCGGTGATCGTCGAGGGGACACTGAATAGTGCACGGTACATCCAAACCGTCATCGAACCCATCGTTCTACCATTCCTAGACCGGCAAGGGAACTTGCTGTTCCAACAGGACAATGCACGTCCGCATGTATCCCGTGCCACCCAACGTGCTCTAGAAGGTGTAAGTCAACTACCCTGGCCAGCAAGATCTCCGGATCTGTCCCCCATTGAGCATGTTTGGGACTGGATGAAGCGTCGTCTCACGCGGTCTGCACGTCCAGCACGAACGCTGGTCCAACTGAGGCGCCAGGTGGAAATGGCATGGCAAGCCGTTCCACAGGACTACATCCAGCATCTCTACGATCGTCTCCATGGGAGAATAGCAGCCTGCATTGCTGCGAAAGGTGGATATACACTGTACTAGTGCCGACATTGTGCATGCTCTGTTGCCTGCGTCTATGTGCCTGTGGTTCTGTCAGTGTGATCATGTGATGTATCTGACCCCAGGAATGTGTCAATAAAGTTTCCCCTTCCTGAGACAATGAATTCACGGTGTTCTTATTTCAATTTCCAGGAGTGTATATCAGTGTTCATGTTTTCGAACTAATTTATTGCTTTAGAGCCATCTTGGTACAATTCTTCCAAGTATCCTGTGAGAGGAGGTATGGGACGCTGCTGAAAGGCCTGTGGCACTGTCTGCGCACCTCGCTGTAATATTATTTTTGAGAGTCTCGAAACATGTTCAAGGGACCAAACAGCTGAGGTCATCGGTACCTAGACTTACACACTACTTTAACTAAATTAAACTAACTTATGCTAAGAACAAAACACACACATGCCCGAGGGAAGATTCGAACCTCCGGCGGGAGGAGGCGCGCAATCCGTGACATGGTGCCTCAAACCACGCGGCCACACTGGGCGGTAAAGCAGAGACTCGCAACCCGCATTGGTAGAGCAGGAGCAATTCTGTCTCACATCTTATTCCGTTCAGTCTGTGCCACGAATTGTGAGGAAGGTTGAAGCCTCTTAGTTTGACAGCTTAATTACGACTCACAAGAATCCTAACTGGGGTCAATTCTGTATTCTATGCGTAGGTAGAACACAGGTTGTGCTCACTCGCACTGGTGGTGCTGATGCAAAACACGGGCAGTTCCATGGCCGATGATGGCGGAGTTCATGAAATGACCGCCTAGGCAGGAGGAAAGACAGAGCGTAGGAAAAGACGTCTTCAGGGTGAGCAAATACACTCATGCGGACGATCTGAATCGAAATGGAAACGCAGGCAAGTTTAACCACTTTATCGGCAATGACACGTATCGAAGACTTAAGAGAATAACGAGGTACTCTCGGAACTCTTGCGTCTGTGAAGATCCCAGATGACGTGGCAGCTGCTGCAGCGCTCTCTACGGGAGAAATCTGCAACAGTATTACGAAGCTTGAGAGACTCGAACTTTTCATTTAAATCCAGCTCAAGCTAGGTGAGGAATCTAAATCACTGTCGGACACTAAAGTGGTCATAGTGTTATGGTTCAAATGGCTCTGAGCACTATGGGACTTAACATCTGAGGTCATCAGTCCCCTAGAACTTAGAACTACTTAAACCTAACTAACAAAAGGACATCACACACATCCATGCCCGAGGCAGGATTCGAACCTGCGCCCGTAGCGGTCGCGCGGTTCCAGACTGAAGCGCCTAGAACCGCTCGGCCACAATGGCCGGTCATAGTGTTACGGGATTGAAAGCTAACAAGTTTATGCCGTCTCGCATTGTAGAATATTGGGACAATGCGCGTGACATGTTTAAGATTAATAGGTGCGTGTGAGCGCGTCAACTGTTAAGCCACACAGATGAATAGTACTTAACGATGAATAGACTAAGCCAGTGACGTTGTTCTGATACGGCTGCTATCTCTCCACCAAGTTCCAATATTCTTTCGCAATGAGTCATAACGGCTCTTCACTTTTGGAGCTCTTTTCAAAGGTGGTGCCAGAAAGTGAGTTACTTAGCTGAAGTGACGGCCAAACTGCTTTTGATTGCTGTTGTAGTGTAATATATTGTCTCTGAAGAATATCTAAGGGCAGCAGTTTGCATATTTGTTGCTCAGAAGGAGTTCTGCCTCCTCCTGAAGTACCTAATGAAGTCCTCTGTTTCTTTTGTCCCTGAGATACAGCTGTGTTGGGTCACTAGGCAGACGTCATTGTTGTGTATAAATGTTCGAGGCACAGTTTTTTCGCAGGTACTGGATATGTACGTTTAACAATGTGTGGGAGGTAACTTTACCTTGGGGCGGTCCACATTTCGGCTTGTACAATTTATTCTGGATGCGTCCGAAGTAACAAGAGCGTGTTGTCCAAAAATATGATGTTTACATATAGGACTGCCTTGATCAAATTGATTTATCCGGTGGACAGATATAGATATTCACACACACAAAGAAAAAAACATAGGAGGAGGATTGATAAGAATTAGGCTGTGACTTAATTTTATATAACTACGACATACTACTAACTTGTATAAAATTGGACATAAACAACATGATAATTTCTCATTCTGGAAACATGATAATACAGTTGTCCTTTGTTGATAACAATTTTTTTTTGTAGTCAATCACTTTTCCTTCCGTTGTTTTCCTTCGGGCTGTCTTCGAACAACTGTACAGCAACTGCATTAAAGTGCGATATCTGAAAACAGTTATGCAGGTACACTGCATTAATATGCATTGATATTCATAG
This sequence comes from Schistocerca cancellata, assembly GCF_023864275.1. Classification (NCBI taxonomy): domain Eukaryota; kingdom Metazoa; phylum Arthropoda; class Insecta; order Orthoptera; family Acrididae; genus Schistocerca; species Schistocerca cancellata. Next base: position 1,198,240,665 of record NC_064626.1, read on the forward strand.
CTCGAAACGTACTACGAACCCGAACAGAGACAATGTACCTCGTTGCGGCTGGTGACAGTATAAGCTGAAAGAAAGGGCAACGACTGTCTAGCAATAACACAGCTCTGTATAAAAAGTGGATTCGTTTTACAGACAACAGTTTACACGCACCAGTGTTGACGTTGTGTATACTTTATTAAGCCCTGTCTTTTCTTAGCGTGGATTTTAACAGGGCAAGGTTAAATTGAAATAAGAACACCGTGAATTCATTGTCCCAGGAAGGGGAAACTTTATTGACACATTCCTGGGGTCAGATGCATCACATGATCACACTGACAGAACCACAGGCACATAGACACAGGCAACAGAGCATGCACAATGTCGGCACTAGTACAGTGTATATCCACCTTTCGCAGCAATGCAGGCTGCTATTCTCCCATGGAGACGATCGTAGAGATGCTGGATGTAGTCCTATGGAACGGCTTGCCATGCCATTTCCACCTGGCGCCTCAGTTGGACCAGCGTTCGTGCTGGACGTGCAGACCGCGTGAGACGACGCTTCATCCAGTCCCAAACATGCTCAATGGGGGACAGATCCGGAGATCTTGCTGGCCAGGGTAGTTGACTTACACCTTCTAGAGCACGTTGGGTGGCTCGGGATACATGCGGACGTGCATTGTCCTGTTGGAACAGCAAGTTCCCTTGCCGGTCTAGGAATGATAGAACGATGGGTTCGATGACGGTTTGGATGTACCGTGCACTATTCAGTGTCCCCTCGACGATCACCAGTGGTGTACGGCCAGTGTAGGAGATCGCTCCCCACACCATGATGCCGGGTGTTGGCCCTGTGTGCCTCGGTCGTATGCAGTCCTGATTGTGGCGCTCACCTGCACGGCGCCAAACACGCATACGACCATCATTGGCACCAAGGCAGAAGCGACTCTCATCGCTGAAGACGACACGTCTCCATTCGTCCCTCCATTCACGCCTGTCGCGACACCACTGGAGGCGGGCTGCACGATGTTGGGGCGTGAGCGGAAGACGGCCTAACGGTGTGCGGCACCGTAGCCCAGCTTCATGGAGACGGTTGCGAATGGTCCTCGCCGATACCCCAGGAGCAACAGTGTCCCTAATTTGCTGGCAAGTGGCGGTGCGGTCCCCTACGGCACTGCGTAGGATCCTACGGTCTTGGCGTGCATCCGTGCGTCGCTGCGGTCCGGACCCAGGTCGACGGGCACGTGCACCTTCCGCCGACCACTGGCGACAACATCGATGTACTGTGGAGACCTCACGCCCCACGTGTTGAGCAATTCGGCGGTACGTCCACCCGGCCTCCCGCATGCCCACTATACGCCCTCGCTCAAAGTCCGTCAACTGCACATACGGTTCACGTCCACGCTGTCGCGGCAGGCTACCAGTGTTAAAGACTGCGATGGAGCTCCGTATGCCACGGCAAACTGGCTGACACTGACGGCGGCGGTGCACAAATGCTGCGCAGCTAGCGCCATTCGACGGCCAACACCGCGGTTCCTGGTGTGTCCGCTGTGCCGTGCGTGTGATCATTGCTTGTACAGCCCTCTCGTAGTGTCCGGAGCAAGTATGGTGGGTCTGACACACCGGTGTCAATGTGTTCTTTTTTCCATTTCCAGGAGTGTAGCTCGAAACGTACTACGAACCCGAACAGAGACAATGTACCTCGTTGTGGCTGCTGACAGTATAAGCTGAAAGAAAGGGCAACGACTGTCTAGCAATAACACAGCTCTGTATAAAAAGTGGATTCGTTTTACAGACAACAGTTTACACCCACCAGTGTTGACGTTGTGTATACTTTATTAAGCCCTGTCTTTTCTTAGCGTGGATTTTAACAGGGCAAGGTTAGAGTTTATCACGTTACTGTTGAGGTTATTGAAGGAGGAGTTTTAATTCAGAAGTTCAGATGGACCAATGGCGGAAAATATGCCTTAATCAAAGGCGACCCTCTATGTGTTTTGCAGCAACGATCAAGATAAACCACGGCAAACGTTCAAACTCTGTAATGGACAGCACCCTGTTGCGGAATGTGCCGAAAAATCGAAGCTATGTGCCCCGTTGCAGTTTGAACCAAGACCCTTGCCTTTCGTGGGCTGTGATATTACTAAGATGAAATTCCAAAACTTCTACTCAACATAAATTAAGGCCCTGTGTTAACGTAAGTCAACTACTACTTAATTCTACAGCGCCTGATGGTCTCTTACCAGTGAAATCCAGGATTGTGCTTTGAGAAAGACTCTAACATTTTCTTTCGGCTACGTAATGTTCTGACACTACACATGTGATGACATAGTTAGAGGCTCAGAAACCTAATACGCTCTAACAGACGAAAGAGTAAAGGTAGCCGTTTGGTAATTATATCCAAGTTCACACAGGTACAGACAAAAATCAATGAATCGTCGAGTTGAAGAAATTAAAAATGTTCATGTGTTCATGTCAACGATAATGCAACAACAGGAGATACCTGTGGAATGTACTTATACCTTCACAATATCAGTTTTTTCGGAAACTTGCGCATGTTGCAGCCCCACCAACAGAGTTAGGTGTTCGAATTTTGTTGTTTACTTGTCAAGAGTATTCTCGTCCCTGTGTATGATATCATTTTAACAAACTAATACGTAGTTCCTTCCAATATTTGCTACTACGATTCTGATAGTTGATTCCTATGTTTGTCATGCGTAAAAATAAATAGGGAATTGTTAATAGACTTTACGTTCATAAAGAAGAGGGAGGCATTGTTAATCCTACAATTTGTGTTACGCAGTTAAACATGTAACATTGACGGCGAAGCAACATTATAAGTCATGTGAATCGGAACTAACGTGAAACTGCTGTTCGATATAGTTTCCAGAAACATAAAATACGTAGTTACCTAATCAATGAAAACAGTATAAACAAGGATCGTACTGTGATGCACGGATGTTTATGGTAGATGTGACACTGAGACAGTTAAATCATTGTTCATCTAGAATATTTTGTGCACTCAAATTAAAGCGACATCAGTTATCCCGAAAAGCAACTGTGCCATATGACAATGAATAACGATACAATTATCTTACAGTATCAGAGTTAATTAATAATTATAGACTTTCTCAACCCAGTGAACGTTAAACCAATTCAAGTATTTGTTGTTTATTCACATAAAGTTATCGTAGTTCCTGTCAGCAGCCTATACCGTCATCTTCAGTTCAAGACTTCAATTATTAGTTTGTATTCCCAGTAATGTTACTGATCTTGAAAACATACAAGAGATACAGCGTCTCGGTTGCACTTTTATAATGTATTAGGTCCATCTTGATCATATATTTTTTAATGAATCACTTTCGGACACTGACCGTCTTCAAAGACGTATACAACAGTAAGAATAAGTATCTGGAAACAATGACCTTCTTGGAATTCACTTCAGCAAGATTATTACAATTGAAAGGCAAGGATCCTAGTTGGAAACCCAACCGAGTACACAGTTTCAACTTGTCTGGACGTTTTGCAAGTGCGTGCACACTGTTGCATTGTGAAAGATTCATTCTTTCCCGTGGTTTATTTCGACCGTTGTCAGTAAGCGGTCAAATGGTTGCGTTTCTTTAAAGATTCTTTCTCCCCACTTCTCCTACTGAAGTGAAACTCTTCTTCTAATGACCCTGAAATAAGCATGACGTGCTGGACCGTTGCCTGTAACCAATATTATTATACTAAATGTTGAAAACACAGGATGAAAAACGAGAGAGATTATCAGCAGTATATGCAACATCAACGTTGGTGTGTATGAAGTGTTGCCTGCGTCTTAGGCGCAATGGTCCATCTGTTCTCTAGCATGTTGCAGTAAAAGGAGAAAATGATGCTTCATCAGGACGAGTTTATATCAACAGAAATTCACGACATAATTTTGGCTACGTACTGTTAGCATTAAATATGTTTTGAATGTAGGCGTTAAGTTGCTTTCCGTGTCTCATAATTTGCGAGATACTCGATCACTATCTTTATGCTGACAGCGCTTGCGTGTTATAAAAGAACTGCCGTGTAGCCTAACTAGTCTCTTCCCGTGTCCGCCCCCGGTAGCTGAGTTTCGTGCTCTCTGTAATAAAAAAACTGAGTCAATCGATCAACAACGAACATAAATGGATGTCTTACGACGTCCGCCCCGAGCAGATACAACGAACAATGGCGAACAAAATGAAATTTAAAAAAAAAATGTGGTTAGTGCGACAGATTGTCAATCCAAAGGGCCCGGGTTAGATTCCCGGCTGGGTCAGAAATTTTCTCCGCTCAGGGACTGGGTGTTGTGTTGTCCTAATCATCATCATTTCATCCCCATCGACGCGCAAGTCGCCGAAGTGGCGTCAAATCGAAAGACTTGCGCCAGGCGAACGGTCTACCCGACGGGAGGCCCTCGTCACACGACATTTCATTTCATTTCATTGATCACCGTGTTCTAGTTTCGCACACGATGTGAAATATTTACTTATTACGCTGGCTTACTTAAGCAGGTAAAGAGAGTGACGTCTCTGAGTAAGAGTGAGGTTTTAGTAGTAAACAGACAGAAAAATTCAAGCCACGAAAGATTTAATTCCTCATTCCTTGTCATCTCTAACCAGGATTTTTCCCAATATAATACTATGGAAAAGCATTTCGACGGAAATATCACTTTCAGGATTTTTCCCAATATAATACTATGGAAAAGCATTTCGACGGAAATATCACTTTCAGAATTTTCCGGTAAATTTTCCTCAGTAAAGTTTAAATATACAAGCACATTAATTTTTTTCATTGTAACAAAGCTGGGCTCGTAATTTTACAAACGTAGTTTGTAAAATTATTGTCCCAGTCACGGCGACAGATGCAAAGCTGCACCTTTCGTTATTTTAATTAACTTGGTGGCTATCGGTTTCGAGTTTAGTAGGTTTACTGACAACAAGAGAACACGCTTAACAAACTAACTTGATCATATACCTAATACTAACATACGTCTCTCAAACTTTACAAGTATTAAAGCTGCTCAGAAAATGTCGCTTTGAAATACTGTACAAATCAAATCATTTTCTTTTATTGTTCTTTAGTTAATTAAAGAACTTAACTATTAATTTCTAAACTCAGTTACTGTTGTGTTAAAAGCTGAGCTCGTTTCACATTCGTACTGAGAAAACGTTGCTATGTTGCGTTAAAATTAATATAACGGATAAGTACTGATCACGGAGGCCTTTTCGCTTACGTTCTACTATGAATATGTTTCTGCGAAAGTTACTCATTAACAAATATGATACTGTTTGAACTGTATCTCTCATAACTAAGCTCACATTCTTTTGCGAGAAGTTAGTGAATTACTCAAACAAGTTTCTCTTACTCTTAGTTATAGTTTCTACCAAATCGTTCATACTATTTATACGTGACGTGGTTGCATGCAGCCGCTCGGTGCTGAAACCCAGCAACGTCCATTTACCCATTACCTCGGCACGTGACGAGTATCATTGGAGATTTTTGATGTTGTACAGCAAAAGAATGCTCCTTCCAGAGCAAAGTAGCGCTCAGATTCGAAACTTCCAGAAGTCAGTGATAACTGAGGAGTACTATATGGATAAGTCATAACATCGAAGAAAACGGTACTCCTTCAAGCTACGCATCGTATTCTTCGTTTAGGAACCTAAAATAAACACTCATGCTACTAAATAAATCCTTCACTGTGAGTAAATGCTAGGCTTTATAAATTATGCTGTTGGCAATATGCTTTTTAAATGGATACCAAATGTTAATTACATGTCAGAACATGATTTGTTTATTTGTGGTGCATTAATTCGTATCAATAGCCAGATCCTACAAGAATACATAGGAAAAGATACTTTTCGCATGTACTACATAAGGAACGCCATCACGTAGTTAATAAAGGTATGTGTAATGTGTAATTTTTTAGGAAATCAGTGTCAGTCAAGTCACAGTCTTCGAGTTACGGAAAGTATTGCATCAATTTAAAAGAGCTTTCATTGGCATCAACTTACAGATGCTGAAACTAATAGTAATTATGTACTTGACGCAAAGGAACCTTCCTTTACCCTCATGCAGTGTTACTCTTTGCCATGAAGATGGTCGACTGACCGAATCTCGTTCTCGATTAATAAATACCCGCTACAGTTGCTTTTGGTGGTTTCGTGATGCCGTCCTTAAAATACACCCTGACGGAAAAAAATTAAAAAAAAAAAGGTTCACCACGAAGGAATTACCCAAATACGACGGACGGAGTGCCTGAGTATTATTTGAAAAATATTTATTTATTAGTTCGATGACTAATGATTTAATTCACAGAATTATCTCATATGACAGAGTGGTAAATCATTTTCGGTAGTTTTGCGTAGTGTACAGTTTTTAAATCATTGCTCGAAGCTGAGACAAGCTTTTACTCTTAGATTTATCATTATGTTTTCAGTTGTTTCATGAGACACGACTGCGGCTGAATTTTTTAAAATGGAATCATATGTTAAACATATGATTTTCATACACGTAACTTAAATTTTCCAGTAGACTTACATTTTGGTCGCTTATTGCGGTGATTCACTGGAGACAAACTGTAATAACTTAATATTTAGTTGAACTGAAGCCTCATTTTTCAAAAAAGGATTGGCAGAAGTTCCATCCTACTTTCGTTTATTCTCGGCTCACCACATTTTCGCATGATGTTTAGCGTATCTTCGTGTTTCAGGTAGAAATCGGGTTCACGTAAGTATTGAGAGATGACGGAGGCATGAATCGAGGCAAGTAAGTACTTCGGTCGAAAAAGCCTCTTTACAAAATGTAAAGACATGTCAATAGCTACTCCCACAGTCGATATGACAGGGTGGTACTTGATGTGATTTCCTTTGCCTCCCCCCCCCTCCCCCACACACACACCTGATTTAAGGCACATCAATATCTTTTCTGTTGTCGCCGTGGTAGATGCGTGTCCCAGTACAACTGAGACACCGTTGCCATGCCCTTAGACATTTCTCGAGGTTGTTTCTTTTCTCTAGGGCTGAAAACAAGCGCTGCACAACGGTCATCGCCAGTTGGGGACTGTAAGTCATATAGTAAATAAATATACTGACGCACTCGGGCAAAAGTCCATCTGCCAAGGTCTGTTTGTCTCAAGATAACAACGCCCGGCATAGTGACCATGAGATCATCATTAACTAAAGAAGCATATTAACTTACAGGGAAAGATTTAAGTGTTTGCTGTTATCGCCCTCTCTTCGAGAGTTGAACGGTACAGAATAGTCTCAAGGTGGTTCGATGTCTCCTTTTGTAGGCATTTAAGTGTGAATTACAGAGCAGTTAAGTGTATGACGATATTTATACTCACAATGTGAGATAGAAAGTAATTGTTAATATGTATTGTAAAGGAAAGCTGCAAATCAGTTTTACTGTGGTCCAGAATGTGAGAATTTTTTTAGATGTAAAAGCAATTACGATCTGTGATTAAAGTTACTAGAAGATACTGAGAGTGATGTTAATAACGAATCTCTCCTTCATGGACATTAACACTAGTGGCTTGGGCACTACCAAGTGTTGATACCGTTCTGGAGAGCCATTCATCCATGTATCTTGCTGTGCTACCCACAATTTTTCTTGTTATAATTGGTTCTGTGTTCTTCGAGTGCTACCGACAGCATCCCATTAATGCCTGACTGGATATTGATGACATGATCTGAGGAGCCAAGCCATTGTTGTGTATTTATCCGGACCATTCATGACCACCTGTGTGCAAGCAAACTGCAATGGCCTGTCTGATAGCAATATTGAAACACGGTGTCTCCAACTGTCTGTTCGAATACTGCAAAGGCATGCAGATTGCCCCCAAGAATATCCACATGAGATACACTTGTCCTTGAACCCAAAGACAGATGTAGTTACGACTATGTGATAACAGATCAAATTCTGAAAGCAAAGTCCGGTCTGGAAACAACGTTTTTGACAAGAAAGGTCCATAGCCTTATGAGGCACAAGGCCTTTTCGATACAACTCAAAGAGAGATTCGTCGGATCATGCTACACGATCTACTGTTCCATCTCCCAGTGAAGAAGGTTGTGGTCCCATGCCAGTCACTGAACTCTGTGACCATGTATCAGCAGACGGATAGCAGTCGTCTGCTGCTAAAACCTATGAAACGTATTTGCCTTCGCACAGTCCGTGTGAAAATGTGTTGGCAACCATGCGACTCATGATAGGCCATCGATCGACCCGTACAAATTTACGGAGGCGACGTGGCGTCCTTTCACCGAACACTTGTGAGGCTGTTTAGGCATGTCGAAAGATTCCGATATTGCAGACTCACGTACGAAACTCGAATTCTTGTGTAATCTCTAATACAATACGAGACATGCGTCTTGTAGCAACCATAATTTCACGTTTCAAATCATGTTGGCATGTTCACTACACATCTGCGTCCAACAGACTGCTCAGTTACCGCGTCATCACTAGCGCCATACTCTGCATCTAACTGCAGCATTAAGACGTTATTACGGCACATATTCAAGTGGGACAACACCTCTTATGACTAGTCCCCGGTATATTACATTCCAGCAGGTGGCGCACATTAAATTTGTCCCTGTTACTTGCTGAAAATGGAGCACTCTGTTGTATTTATTGTTCTGTAAAACAAATTAACTTTAGTAGTGCATAGAACTAAGTACCCCTACAACCTCTAAAATGGCTGCTGTTTTATGTAACAGGTCTATATATCATTACAGACGTTTGGATCTGTGATGACTCATCGTAATTCACTTGGCAATCACAGATTAGCTGAGCGCACCGATGCTTAGCCGCTTCAGGCGCATCAACGGCGAGCGCCTGCCCTTAGCACCGACGCAACCCGCAGAGCAAAGCTCGGCGCCAGACGCTGCGCCAACAAGGCCTTAGTGCTTCAAACAAAACGACGCAGCGACGGGAAGTTTTTCCGTAATGGATAAATCTGGCCACACTCCGGTCTCCAAGCTGCACACGAACCTGCTGCGTCGTCGTCTCCCCATACGGCTTTAATTCGATCACTAACACGTCTCCTACCTGTCGAAAGTCCTTCCTTTATAATTATACCGTCGCGTCACAGTGTAATTGCAATCTCATAGTTGTGTCATTTATAATCCTCAAGGAACCAATGTAGCTCTATCATCTACGAAATGTAGTTCACTCTAAACTAACGGCAACCAAGTAAGGGAAATTGAACGGTCGGGGGGAGGGCGGGAGGGGGGGGGGGCGGTGTACAAGAACTGGAGCTGTCCAGTTTGGAGCAATAGCGGATTTGAAGAGATTTAAAGTACCAAATTATCTACAGTAAGCCGAACAAAGTGGAATACTGCCAAAAAATAATTGTAAAATTAAATAAACTCACAAATCAAATAGTTCAAATGACTCTGAGTACTATGGGACTTAACATCTGAGATCATCAGTACCCTATAACTTAGAACTACTTAAACGTAACTAACCTAAGGACATCACACACATCCATGCCCGAGGAAGGATTCGAACCTGCGACCGTAGCAGTCGCGCGGTTCCAGACTCTAGCGTCTAGAACCGCTCGGCCACCCCGGCCGGCAAATAAACTCACAATTTCAGGAATTCTGCAATATGACCGGTCCCAGAAAGTAAACAGTTTACGTCATCGTACAGCTGTCAGATTTAAAATTCTAAATGTGTTTAAACCATGAACGAATGAGAAATAACTATTAACCCACTTTATTCTGGAGCGAGAAACCTCATTACGAGCTCTACTACTCGCGAAAAAACGACATTTAAACACGTAAAACGCTTTGCCTGTCCACATACTGGATTGGTTGTAATGCATCCGTTTATTATAACAAGAATAAAAGAAACAGTTTCAGATTGCAAAGATTGTCTTATATGTTTCCCATTCCATGCTCGATGTCGGGTTTTCAGGTACCGTCTTCAGACGCACCTGTGCAGGTAGCAAAATGCTTTACAAAAATTAAATACGTAAAAGACACGCAAAATAAGAGTATTTCTCGTAAACGGTATTTTATAGGTATCCAGTCTACTAACCGTGATGTTAAGCTTAAGTTCTTATGCTTAAATCATAACGTACACTACAGGCCTTGAAAACTGCTAGACCAAGAAGAAATGCAGATGATAAACGGAGGTAGTCATTGGACAATTATATTATACTGGAAGTGACATGTGATTACATTTTCACGCAATTTGGGTGCAGAGATCCTGAGAAATCAGTACCCAGAACAACCACCTGTGGCCGTAATAACGGCGTTGATACGTCTGGGCATTGGGTCTAACACAGCTGGATGGCATGTACACGTACAGCTGCCCATGCTGCTTCAACACGATACCACAGTTCATCAAGAGTAGTGAGTGGCGTAAAGTGACGAGCCAGTTGCTCGGCCACCATTGACCAGACGTTTTCAATTGGTGAGAGATCTGTAGAATGTGCTGGCCAGGGCAGCAGTCGGACATTGTATCCAGAAAGGCCCGTACAGGGCCTGCAACATGCGGTCGTGCATTATCCTACTGAAATGTAGGGTCTCGCTTGCATCGAATGAAGGGTAGAGCCACGGGTCATAACACATCTGAAATTTAACTTCCACTGTTCAAAGTGCCGTCAGTGCGAACAAGAGGTGACCGAGACGTGTAACCAATGGCTACCCATACCATCACGCCAGGTGATACGCCAGTATGGCGATGACGAATACACGCTTCCAATGTGCGTCCACCGCGATGTCACCAACCACGGATGCGACCATTACGATACTGTAAACAGAATCTGGATTCATACGAAAAAATGACTTTTTGCCATTCGTGCACCCAGGTTCGTCGTAGAGTACACCATCACAGGCGCTCATGTCTGTGATGCAGCGTCAAGGGTAACTGCAGCCATGGTCTCCAAGCTGACAGTCCATGCTGCTGCAAACGTCGTCGAACGGTTCGTGCAGATGTTTGTTGTCTTGCAAACGTCCCCATCTGTTGACTCAGGGATCGAGACGTGGCTGCATGATCCGTTACAGCCATGCGGCTAAGATGCCTGTCATCTCGACTGCTAGTGATACGAGGCCGTTGGGATCCAGCACGGCGCTCCCTATTACCCTCCTGAACCCACCGATTCCATATTCTGCCAACAGTTATTGGATCTCGACCAACGCGAGCAGCAATGTCGCGATACGGTAAACCGCAATCGCGATAGGCTACAATCTGACCTTTATCAAAGTTGGAAACGTGATGGTACGCATTTCTCCTCCTTACACGAGGCATCACAACAACGTTTCACCAGGCAACGCCGGTCAACTGCTGTTTGTGTGTGAGAAATCGGTTGGAAACTTTCCTCATGTCAGCACGTTGTAGGTGTCGCCACCGGCGCCAATCTTGTGTGAATGCTCTGAAAAGCTAATCGTTTGCATATCACAGCATCTTCTTCCTGTCGGATAAATTTCGCGTCTGCAGCAAGTCATCTTCGTGATGTAGCAATTTTAATGGCCAGTAGTGTATTATAGGCATATTACAATGAGGTGGCAAAAGTCATGGGATAGCGAGATGCAGATATACAGATGGTGGTAGTATAGCGTACACAGGGTGTAAAACGGTACTGCATTGGCAGAGCTGTCATTTGTACTCAGGTGCTTCATACGAAAAGGTTTCCGACGTGATTATGGTCGCATGACGGGAATTAACGGACTTTGAACTGGGAATGATCATTGAAGCTACACGCATAGGATATTCCATTTCGTAAATCGGTAAGGAATTCCGTATTCCGAGGCCCACAGTGTCCAGAGTGTGCAGCGAACAGAAAATTGAAGACATTACGTCTCACCACGGACAACGAAGTGGCTTTCACTTAACGACCGAGAGCAGCGGTGTTAGGGTCAGTGTTAAAAGACAAAACACTGAGTAAAATAATCGCAGAAATCAATGATGGACGTACGACGAACATATCATTTAGTACAGTGCGGCAACATTTGACGTTAATGGGGTATGGCAGCAGACGACCAACGCGGGTACCTTTGCTAACAACTGGACATCGCCAGCAGTGCCTCTCCTATGCTCTTACGCATATCGGTTGAACTCTAGACGACTGGAAAACCGTGGCCTGGTCAGATAACTCGCGATTTCAGTTGATAAGAGCTGATTTGGGCGTTAGGATGTAGCGAAGTCCCACGAAGCCATGGACGCAAGTTGTCAACAAGGTTATCACAGTACAAGTGTATATTTTTTATTTTTGTAATTATATATTTTATGATTTTGGTTGGGGTGGCTTTAAATATTGTGGGCTAGCATGCGACTTTTGATTAACTTATACCTCGATAACACTCGTACGGACATCGGCTGCCCCGAAGTACGCACGATATAATATTTTTTAAACACAGCGCGCGACTCACCGCCTTCTACTAAATAGTTTGCGTGAGCGCTGCTATTTAGAAAAGAAAATATGCGTATTCTTACGCAAACTGTAATTATTAATATGGGTCGCAGGGGCTACTAGTTATTCATGTACCAAATTACACAAAGATTAACTGAGGTATTGCGGAATGTAATGATTTTGAATATTTCTTCTTCATTATTTACAAGGCTAAACTTGAGAGAATCTCGTCTGCCGTTAGGCGGCCAAAATGAAACATACTGAACTCACTCAGTATTCTAAGTATTAATAAACGAAATCTATTTTGACTCTTTTTAACTTTGAAATAAATGAAAGATCAAAACTGAGAAGTCTCTCGCAGTTATATTTACTATTATGACTCGATATTTTAATTAAATAATACAGTCAGCGTAATGGCCGACTAAATCCTGCTAGTGGAGATGAACTCCTGGCTCTACGAAGTTCTGTAAAATTTTTGTTAATTGTAATTAATGGTTGCAATCATGAGAGGTGACAACTAAGCCAATAATACACACTTTCTAATGACAATTTCTATTATATTTTTCAAAATACAGATAAAACTTACGTTAATTATGAGACAGCACTACAATGGCGACCTACCGCTAGACGAAACAAAACAGGAGAGCAAGTTCAATCAAAGCATTGTCTCTGATCTTCATGGCCTATGTTACACAGAGATTATACCAAAAAACTGTGTTTTGTTAATTACATCGATATTTGTGCTTTGATAATAGTAACTTACGTTCTTTACTATTTGTTATACATCGCGCACACGTACACAGTCTAGAAATAATTTATAATTCACACGTCTCATAACAAAAACTTCCTTCCTTTCCCTTTCTCCAAATGTCCATTTATGTGACGTACCGTCACAAGGTATTGTGCAAGAAGGTGATGGCTCCATAGTGGTGTGGACTGGGCCCTCTGGTCCAAATGATTCGACCACTGACTTAAATGGTTATTTTCGGCTACTTGGAGACAATTTCCAGCCATTCGTCGACTTCGTGTTCTCAAATAACAAAGAATTTTTTATGGGTGACAGTGAGCAAATCACAGAGCCACAGTTGTTTGCCATTGTTTTGAGGAACATTCGAGACAACTGAAGCGAGTGATTTGGCCATCCAGATCGCACGACATGAATTCCATCGAACATTTATGGGACCAAATCGAGAGGTCAGATCGTCCACAAAATCCTGCACCGGCGACATCTTCGCAATTATTAACGACTATAGAGTCAGCATTGCTCATTATTTCTGCGTAGGACTTTCAACAACCTTTTCAGTCCATGCCACGTTGAGTTGCTGCCCTGCTCCGGGCAGAAGGACGACGACATCATATTAGTAGGTATCCCATGACTTCTGCCACCTCTTGTAGTTATCCCATGCCTTGTGTTCAGTCCAGTCTGTCTTACGTGGATCTGGAATTAGACGTCTGTGAGTGAAAAAGGCGCCGTTACCTTATGTCACTGTGGCGTCGTGAAGATAGTTTTCAGCGTATATTGCTAACGACAGTATTGTGCAAAAGTAGAAAAAGATCAAAATTTGGAAACCTTCAATGCATAGTATTTCCCTTACTTCTGCTACATCTGTCTGATGACCTACTAAACCGAGTGGTACAGGTAACAGCCAAGTGATGAAGAAGCAAAAAATACACGCAGAAGAAAACAAATCCGATTAAATTAATATTTGTATGTTGATTTTTCAAGGTACCTAGAATGAATTAATGACGCTTTATGATAATTTTCCTACACGCACATGATACGCATCACGTCTTTAGTTGTGTAACCTATATGTATGGTGCATGTGTGTATAAATACCAACATGATACTTATATAACCTGGTTCTGTTTTATTGGATGTAATACATTTCATACCTGGATTAATCTCATGGATTTTTCGTGGATTCTACGTGCGGGAGCACAAATCGTTGTGATTAGAATTTTCAGTTTATTACTGCGTTCCAAAGCAAAAATTCCAATAACTCTTAATTGGATGCTTAACCTCAGTGTGAAATGGGATGTATACTAAATGCGACCAGCATGTGTTCAGGAAATTTTATTTATTTATTTATTTATTTACACGCCAACTTCCTTAGGAACAAACTGAGGAGAAAATCTCCAAGTCATGGAACGTGTCAGTAGACTAAATTACAACATAAAGTAATAACAGATAAAAATAAATGTTTACGAACCAGAAAAAAGTAAGTCCATAAGTTTAAGTAAACGCAATCATCAATAAAACAAGAATCAATTTAATTTTTCAAGGAACTCCTCGACAGAATAGAAGGAGTGACCCCGAGGAATCTCTTCAGTTTGGATTTGAAAGCGCGTGGATTACTGCTACGATTTTTGAATTCGAGTGGTAGCTTATTGGAAATGGATGCAGCAGTATACTGCACACCTTTCTGCACAAGACTTAAGGAAGTTCGATCCAAATGCAGGTTTGATTTTTGCCAAGTGTTGACTGACTGAAAGGTGCTTGTTCTTGGGAAAAAGTTAATATTGTTAACAAGAAATGACAGTAGGAATATATATATTGAGAGGCCAACGTCAAAATACCCAGAATCGTGAACAGGGGTCGACAAGATGTTTGTGAACTTACTCTACTTATTGCCCGAACCGCCCGTTTCTGAGCCAAAAACATCCTTTTAGAATAGGAAGAGTTACTCCAAAATATAATACCATACGACGTAAGCGAATGAAAATAAGTAAAGTAGAGTAAATTCCGTGTCGAACGATCACTCACTTCAGATACCGTTCGAATAGCAAAATGGCAGCATTAAATCTTTGAACAATATCCGAACGTGGATTTTCGACGACAGCTTACTATATATCTGAACACGTAGAAATTTGAAGTGTTCAGTTTCAATACTCATACGCCCATTCTGTGAAATTAAAATTTCAGGTTTTGTTGAGAGGTGTGTTAGAAATTATAAAAACAGTCTTACTGTGATTTAGCGTTAGTTTATTTTCTACAAGCCATGAACTTAAGTCATGAACTCCACTATTTAAAACCGAGCCAATGTTGCACACAACATCCTTTACTACCAAGCTACTGTCATCAGCAAACATAAATATTTTAGAGTTACCTGTAATACTAGAGGGCATATCGTTTATATAAATAAGGAACAGGAGTGTCCCCAACACTGATCCCTGGGGCACCCCTTCTCGACCATACCCCAATCAGACCCCACATCACAGCCATTCTCACATTGTGAATCATGACCGTTTGCTGTATTTTGCAAAACTAAGAAGTGAACCAATTGTGAGCTACTCCCCGTATTCCGTAATGGTCCTACTTCTGGAGCAATATTGTGTGATCAACACAATCAAATGCTTTAGCTATATAAAAAATATGCCTAGTGTCCGAAACCTTTTGTTTAACCCATGCAGTATCTCACAGAGAAAAGAGAATTTTCAGTTGTTAAACGACATCTAAAGCCGAACTGTACATTTGATAGCAAATCGTGTGATATAAAATGATCAATTATCATTACATACCCAGCCTTTTCAATATTTTTAGCAAACAATGCTGGCATAGAAATAGGTCTAAAATTATCTACATTATCCCTTTCTCCCTTCTTATAAAGCGGCTTTACTACTGATTACTTTAATCGTTCAGGAAACTGAGCATTCCTAAAGGAAAAATTACAAATATGGCTAAATACAGGGCTAATATGTGCAGCAAAGTAATATTCTGATAGGCACTCCATGATAGCCATCGAGAGTCCTTAGTGTTCAGTGATTTAATTATTGACTCAATCTCCCTCTTGTCTGCATCACAGAGGAATATTTCAGATATCAATCTTGGGAACACATTTGCCAAGAAAGTTGTATGGTTCCCTGTAGAAACTAAATTTTTATTTAATTTACCAGCAATTCTCAGAAAATGATTGTTAAATACTGTACATATATCTGATTTATCAGTAACAGAAATATTTTTACTGTGAACTGACTTTATATCGTCGACCTTGTGCTGCTGACCAGATACTTCCTTCACAAGTGACCATATGGTTTCATTTTATCCTGTGAATTAGCTATTCTATTTGCATTCCACATACTCTTTGCGTTCCTAATAACGTTTTGAAACACCTTACAATACTGTTTGTAATGGGCTACTGTGGGTTGATTGTGACTACTTCTAACATTATGATATAATTCCCGCTTTGTTCTACATTACAGTTAGTACCCCGTTTACAACGTTCTAATGGAAAGCAACTCTCAAACTTAGAACCTAACTAACCTAAGGACATTACACACATCCACGCCCGAGGCAGGAATCGAACCTGCGACCGAAGCGGTCACATGGTTCCAGACTGAAGGGCCTAGAACCGCTCGACCACACCGGCCGACTCTGGAGGTTGAAGTTCTTTGCATTATATGTGAGTAATGTATGTTAAGTAATATGTAAATTGTTTATCAAGTTAAATAATTTTCTTATGACATTTTGTATTTAAAAATATTTGTGCGTATAAATTGTAAGAAATGGTCACGTGCTTTTGCTTCAAACGAAAGTGGTTCTGGGGAATGAAAAACGTGGCAAGTGTGAATAGGCGCTCTATCTAGAGCAAGCGCGGGAAGAAAGTCACTCAGTCTGTAGGCAGCAGTGATTGAGGCAACACCCTTGTAGAGCAGGAGAAGCTTTGGCTGCAAATTTGTACAAAAATGCCCCGAATTAAGACCGCAAACGGCTCACGGGATGGCTACGAGTTGTTGGGCTACTGCAGGTAAAATTAAACGACGCCAAGGAAAGAAATTGAGCCCATACACCAAGATACTAGCAGGCCGTACTGTGGGCAGTGGTGTAGTCTCCATAACTGTTTGCCACACTTAAGCCTACAGCCACCAAATAAGATTCTTTTTCTTTTTTAGTATATTACTTTTGCACAGCGTGAACCATTAATTTAAACTGTGTTGTATTAGAGGATAATCATTTGTGAACTTTAAAGAAACTGGTTCACCCTGTTATTTCATCCTAATCATACACCTATACAGGGTTCCTTCCTGGTGTTTGATTAGTCCGAGTATCTGTTTTACAGACTTATGAAGTGCCAAGTTAATATAAAGAGACACCGTTTAAATTGTTTTTGTGTAAATAATGAGATATATGTGTGAAGGACTAAATCCTGCTGTAATGAAATTATGTCTCAGCAGTGGAAAAGCGTAAATTGAATAGAGTGAATTTAAATGTAATGATCATAAAGTTAAAGAGTTCATACATATTTTCATCTTGAGCAATAGTTAAAGAAAAGTTGTTTTAGTTGTTTCACTGAAAGGCGTATTGAAAATTTATTAGAGTAATAAGACGTCTATGCTTGGGCACATTACAGAAAAATAAATCAAACTATTCTTGTTTTAATAGTTTTCTTAGCTATTGCAACTATTGCTAAGTGGTATAGTAAATGTTTTCATACGTAAAATTTAGTCAGAGTGAAGCAAAATTACTACAATATGTTACAAGACTGCACAGAATTAGTTAAAAGAATAATAGCTTTTGAAAATAATTTCCAATAAGAAAGAGGTTTCCTGGAAGCGAAATGTTCAGTATAAAAAGTGTGTGCTTTGTTATCTAAGTATTTTAGTATTTAAGTTTGTTGATTGTGGAAAGTGCTTTTCTGAAGTCCACATGGCCAAATTTCTTTTAGCTTCCTTGAAGTTATCTACTATGCTTTTTCTCTTTTAAAAACGTGATGCATGAGGGTGTAGTAGTCAAAGAATTCCAGTATCTACACCAACATTGTTTTTTTTTTTTTTTAAAGGACTTGTAGTCCGGGGTGATATGTTACAATACAGCATCACCGGTCTATTGCGGTCTAACTGTGTTGGTGAGCCAGTAAATTTCCACAGGGCAGTGACTGCGTCACTGCAATTCACTTTGGAGGTGTGGCGGTGGGACTTGTAGTCCCGTGCCACCCTCTGACGGTGATAGTACTACCAACATTGTTTACACGGAGTAATATTTATTTGAAGAAGCAACTTAAACAGTAGCGAGAAAGTAGGCAAAATTCATACTTCTGTTTTTCCAACACTTCACTGTTTCATTGCCTGGATCGGCTGGCGACCGTTAGCACATATTTTAACCCACTAAATGAACTTGGAACTGAGTTCCCCTAGCTTCAATATAATACTATTCATACTGCGTTAATATCTAACCGCTGGGTAAGATCTTAGGAAAAAGAATTGAACAGTCTGATTTACTTATCCATTAGACAGAACACACGGTCAAGTCCTGTAGAAAGGGTAACTCTATTGATTAGCTTTTCAGATTAACAGGGCTATCCTCCCACAGTGTACTTTATTTGGAAGCTAAACTAAATTTAGTAAGAGGGTTATACGTGTCAACATAGAGACAGGGTTTTCTGTTATTTAGGCAAAAGAGTGCTAAATTACAATAGTAGTGGCAGGGTTATAACCCGAAATCATTGCCTCCAGGAAACTTGTTGTTCGCAGATTATTCTCAGAACCGGTAGTTGGCTGAAACGTGTAACATAAAACACTGAAACATTTAATGAATAATGGAAAGTGTACCGCAAAGACAGTTATGAGTATTCACTGCAGTCAACAAAAATATTATCTTTATTGTGATCGAAATTGAGTGACCGTGAAGTTATCTGGACGGGTGTAACAGGTCTAGGTGAAATCAAGCTGATCTTTGTATGTGTTTAATCATTGTCGGAAGAACTGACTCAGCATATAGGAAAGTTACAGCAAGTTTCGGTGAAATTAAAAAGCAAGGGTGGTAACATTAAGAGTTATATAGTAATTCTACTGTTAAATGCAGTGGAGACAGCCGATACGTAAAAGAGTACATTGAACTTGTCTGATGTGATACAAGAAGAGATAGGAGTAGATTTAGAAGAGATAGGGGATCCAGTATTAGAATCAGATTTTGAAAGAGCTTTGGAAGACTAAAGATCAAATAAGGCAGAAGGGGCAGATAACATTCAATCGGAATTTCTAAAATTATTGGGAGAGTTGGCAACAAAACGACTGTTCACTCTGGTGTGTAGAATGTGAGAGTCTGGCCATATGCCATATGACTTTCGGACAAATATCATCCACACAATTCCGAATACTGCAAGACCTGACAAGTGCGAGAATCAACGAGTAGTCAGCTTAACAGATCATGCATCAAAGTTGCTGACAAGAAAAAGGAAGGTAAAGGCACCAGGGATGCAATCCAGACTTTGCAGCTGATAATGGAAGCAAGACTAAAGAAAATTCAACACACGTTGATAGGATTTGTCGACCTGGAAAAAGCGTTCGATAATGTAAAATGGTGCAAGGTGTTCGAAATTCTGAGGAAAATAGTGGTAAGCTATAGGGAGAGACGGGTAATATACAACATGCACAAGAGCTAAAAGGGAATAATAAGAGTGGAAGACAACGTACGAAGTGCTCTGATTTAAAAGGGTCTGAGACAGAGATGTAGCCTTTCGTCCCCGCTGTTCGATCTGTACATCGAAGAATCAATGACGCAAATAAAATATAAGTTGAAGAGTGGAAGTAATTTTCAAGGTGAAACGAAATCAGTGACACGATTCGCTGATGACATTGCTATCCTCAGTGAAAGTAAAGAATAATTGCAGGATCTATTGAACGCAATGAACAGCCTAATGAGTACAGAATATGGACTGAGCGTACATCGAAGAAAGACGAAAGTAATGAGGAGTAGCAGGAATGAGAACAGCGAGAAACTGCCCCAACATCAGAACTGATTGTCACAAAGTAGATGAAGTTAAGGAATTCTGCTACCTAGGCAGTAAAACAACCAATTATGGACGGCGTATGGAGGCTAAATGGGCATTCCTGGCCAACAGAAGTCTACTAGTATGAAACACAGAGCTTAATTTGAGGAATAAATTTCTGAGAATGTACTCGTGCGTTTAGAGCACTGCGTTGTGTGGTAGTGAAACATGGATTGTGGGAAGACTAAAGCACAAGAGAATAGGAGGGTATTGGATTTAGTGCTATAGTCAATGTTGAAAATTAGGTAGACTGTTCAGGAAAGGAATAAGGAGGTTCCAATCATGCGGAATATGTGGAATGCACTGATAAGAAGATTGGACAGGATGAAACTACTTCTGTTAAGACATCATGGAATAACTTCCGTGGTACCAGAGGGTAAAAACTGTAGGGGAATATTAGAAAACAACCCGTAAATAGCTGAGGATGTAGATTGCAAGTGCTAATCTGAGTGGAAAATGTTGCCACAGAAGAGGAATTTATGGCGGAATTCGTGGCGGGCAGCATCAAGCCAGTCAGAAGACCGAAGACAAGAAAAGTCCAAAAAACGTTTGATACAATGCTCCACCGCAATTATTAACGGAAATACGAACGTATTGTGTATGTTTCCAGTGACGTTAGTGGCACGAAGGTTTCTTAAGTCATAGAATCCAATACATTGTCCTTGACTGTGTGTTCGGCAGAGGTACAGTTATCGTCAGGTAAGCTCCAGGGAATTGTGATAGGACGGGCATTATTCCTTATATACATAAATGATCTTACGAATGGGATGAGCAGCAATATGCTGGTGTCTGCTAATGAAGCAAGGTGTCGTCTAACTATAGGAGGATACAGGATGGTTCAAATGGCTCTGGGCACTATGGGACTTAACATCTGAGATCATCAGTCCCCTAGAACTTAGAACTACTTAAACCTAACTACCCTAAGGACATGACACACATCCATGCCCGAGGCAGGATTCGAACCTGCGACCGTAGCGGTCGCGCGGTTCCAGACTGAAGCGCCTAGAACCGCACGGCCACAAGGGCCGGGTCATACAGGATGGCTTACACAAAAGTTATGGTTGGTGCGGTGAATGGCAGCTAGTTCTAAATGTAAGGAAATGTAAGCTCATGCAGATGGAAAAAAAGGAAAGAAAAAGAAAAGAAAAAATTCGTAATGTTCGAACACAAAGTTAGCAATGCGCCACTTGACATCTACATATAGCTTTATCTACATATAGCTGTAGTAGGTAAAGCAAATGGTCGACTTAGGTTTGTTTGGAGAATTTTAGGGAAGTGTGGGTCATCTGTGACGCAGGCCGCATAAAGACCTCTAGCGTGACCCATTCTTGAATACTACTCTAGCGTTTGGGATCCCTACCAGTTCGGATTAAAGGAAGACACCGAAGCAATTCAGATGAGGTCTGTTAGTTTTTTTACTGGTAGGTTCGATCAACAGGCAAGTATTACGGAGATACTTTGGAAACTTAAACGGGTATCCTGGAGAGAAGGCAATGTTCTTTTTGAGGAACACATTTCACGTAATGAGCTCAAATTTCGAGTAATGACCACAAAGATATGGAAAACTGGGGCTCGCATGGAGGCAGTCGTTCTCCCCTCGCTTTGCTTGCCTGAGGAACAGGAAAGGAAATGACTAGTAGTACCCTTACCCTCCGCCATGCACCATACGGTGGCTTGCAGAGTATGTATGCAGATGTCTTGAGTTCTGTCTGAATCCAGTCACAAACCTGATCCAATACTCAGTAAGGTCGTAGTTTGTTCACTAGCGGAACTATATCGACCTGCTTCCTGTAGTCAAGGAAAACGGCATGAAGACGAGGGAGCACCTTTGTCAATAGCGACCTGGGGTTCAGGCACGAAGAGAGCGTCTTGTGATTCGCACCATCTCTGTTTGCGAAATCCATATTGGCTTCTACTCAGGAGATTTACGTTCTCGAGAAAAGTCATAATGTATGAGCAGAGAGTACATACCGTAATTCAACAACGATTGTCAGTGATATCGGCCTTTAATAATGCACTTCTTCAAAACCGAAATGACTGCTTTCCAATCAACAGGTACTCTTAGTTTCTCCTGCAACCAAGAATAAACCTTCGTCAGAACGAGAGCAAGTTCTTTTGCATAATATCTGTAGCACATCACACGTACATCATCTGGTCAAGTTGCCTTTCCAGTGCTGAACAATTGTAGCTGATTTTCTGTTCCGTAATCCCTCATCTCAGTATCTACCATCGTGGCACTCGTGCTTTGACTGAAATGTTTAAACATTGGCACGAAAGTTTGTCTTCTTTGGAAACAGCAAACTTTGAAGTTATAATAGCCCTTCTCCATAGATTGGGCCTTCATATTCGCCTGCAAAAGCATACAGCACGTATTATGATCTGTCATAGTTTCTCTACTAAAAGTTTAAGAGACTGTCCATCGTTCCGTAGGGACATTACATTCACTATATGAAAGGCAGCAATGAGTGGGTATTAATAATCTGGCATTTTTTAATGTTACCTTGCTTGAAGGAGGTATATATCATATTTACCAAATGAAGTGGTTTAATTCCAACGAACATTGCTTTCGGTTAAAAAAACGTATCATGGACTTCTGACACCTTCTTTGCGGCTCTGTGTTCTGCTCAAACAAACGTAGATGTAAAGTTCAATACGCTATTCGTACATGGATCCTCTGCATACCAAAACTCACCACTACGCCTGTTTGGAGCATTATGGCCAGGGCCCTCCAACCAACTCCAGATTTTGACGATTTAACGAGCCAGTTGGACGCAGTTTGGAAAGAAGAAGACATGCGACAACTCTATCAATGCCAAGCTGTATAAATGCTTACATAACGGCCAAAGTTGGCCGTTATGAGTTATTGAGTTGCTCAATTTGCGAAGCTCTTTCTCATGTATAAACCATTCAATTTTTCTGAAATAGTTACTCCACACATGTACACCGTATCTATCAATCTATGTCAAATTCGAATAATTCATTCGTGGTGAATTGTCTTTTTTTCCCTTTTCCTTTCTTTTTCGTAGTGTATATATCCATGAGACTTTTAGAACCCTCCCTTTTCTGCTTAATTGCCACCCCCTCCCTTCCCTTGATAAGATTTTCTTCAATAAGACGTTATCCGTTGCACAACGTGGTTTCCTCTTAAATTTACATCTTCCCTTCCCTGCAGGTCACTGGTGATCAGACTTACAGCATCTTAGGGCAATACTAAACAGCTCAATCAACACCTCACATAACCATCAAGAAAATTTCTCTGTGGACGAAGAAGCACTTTAAACTTGGATTGATGTTGCCTTTATCCCCAAACCAGAAGGTTTACGTAGGTATACAATCCAAAATTAACTGAGTATCATCAGACTGTTGTAGTTGAGGTCAGAGAATGTATTGTTGGTTATTAATTTGCCTCTTACATTTTTCTTTCATGTTCATAAAATAATGAGGAGGATTATAAAAGAGTACACTGGTGTAACACAAATGATTTACACCAGTAATGAAAGTCTGTCTTAACAAACAGGAGTTCCAATTTCATAAATTAAAAAGCATTCATAATAGGAGACTACTGAAAACTTGACACATTAATAAAATATCATACACTATTTATCTCATTATGGTCGATGTGTACGTGAAGTCTGTGTCCTACTCAAGAACATTTCGAGACTATCATGATAATGTGCCTTTCAGTGAGTGGTCCAGTTAACAAATTATTCAACGTCACGTAGAAATAAAAAAATGACAATTATGTCCCTGTAAGAAGGAAAATTTAACATTTGTGCAGTTCCGTTTAGGGTGTTGTAATCAAGTTTTAAAGAAGTTTTAAGACAGAAAAATTTAGACTTTCATACTGATTTTCGATTTTGAAGCCTGTAGCTCAGACAAGTTGTCGAGATATGAAGCGAAATTTGAACCAAGAGTTAATGCATCTTCCACTTCACAAAGCGACGGTGCTACCATTTAGCTACAAAGCCAGACTGTCTACTGCTGTCATTGTCATCGTGATTGATAACACACACAATTTGTAATGTGAAGACTGACATTACCAGTAGATACTGTGTAGAATGACGTTCCTAAAGTCAAATCATAAATTTGATGATCGAGTATTACACATCAGGTAAGAGAAATTCAGATTAATTAATGTCAAGTAAATTTACCATGATAATTCTTAAGCACTCCTGGAAGTATATCGACTGTCACATAATCACAATTTTAGTTCCAGACACACAAACACACATATACACTCAGTGTTTATGTCAAGTATATCAGTGTATCCTTATGTCTAACCTATTAGTGCTTCATAGAAGAAACGGTCATCACCTGATGTTTCTGCAACATTTTCAGGAGAAAGAAAGAAGAGAATCGAAGCATTTGAGATGTTATGCTACAGACGAATGTTGAAAATTAGGTGGACTCGCAAGATAAGGAATGAGGAAACTCTGCACAGAATCGGAGAGGAAAAGAATATGTGGAAAACACTTATAAGGAGAAAGGACAGGATAGAATGTCTGTTAAGACATCTGGGAATGGCTTCAATGATACTAGAGGGAGACATATAGGGTAAAAATTGTGGAGGAAGACAGAGATTGGAATACAACCAGCAAATAACTGAAGACGTAAGTTGCAGGTGCTACTGTAGCATGGGTATTCATGGCGGGCAGCATCAGACCGCTCAAAAAAAAAAAAAAAGGATGCATATTTTCTCATTACCGTTGGAGGAGGAAGATGACTCCAGTAGATTAGATGGTTATGAATTTGTCGACAGAGACCCAGGGGTAAAATCCTAGATTGGCAGGTGTGTTGCAGACTCGATAAAAACACCCCTCCGGTTTTGTTAAAGGAGAAGGAGACACAAGTTGACTCACTTCAAAGTGGCGATGAAGACGAGACACGAAGCAGGTTGGTTCAGCCTGACTCATGCACATCAGCAACCACAACCACCCCTGGTCACACGGAGACCTATGGATCCGTCGACCGACGTTTTACGACCGACCACTGAGCAGTTTTTAACATTTGTGCTATAAGATCATTTTATGAATCATTCGTTCGAAAAATGTGATATAATCGCAAGAAGGATGTAATTTAACAAAAAGGTGTCATCCACATACGTCCCAATAATTGAAGGTGATTTAATTTTTTTTATACTAAGGAAACGTGAATACCATTTAGGTATCAAAGTAGTGTGCCGTGGAATCTTAGGGAGTATCCACCACTCCTTTGAGTCGCAATACTTCAGTGTAGTTTCTGTACTGACTGAATCAGTTACATGCAAAATGGCGAGTTTAGAATGTTGTCCCTTTAGTACAAATTTCGGCCGACATCATGCACGGACATCTTTCCTCAAACACTGCAGATTTTTGACGAAGGTGTTATGTTTATTTTGTAGATAAAAACATCCTTTTCCTTGCTACAATATATTATATTAATTCCAGATGCGTTTCGCCTGTTTATTTTAAAGTATCTTCAATGGAATCTAGAATGATACAGTTTTGTTTGTATATACGATATTTGTAGATTGTGAAACAGTTCGTCTCTTGCATGTCTTGTTTTTTTGTTTTTTTTTTACATAAGTGAGTGATTATTTATTGTTATTCGACTTTTTGGCTGGCATCGGCGTTTCTTTTCATTTGGTTCAAAATGTTCAAATGTGTGTCAAATCTTATGGGACTTAACTGCTAAGGTCATCAGTCCCTAAGCTTACACACTCCTTAACCTAAATTATCCTAAGGACAAGCACACACACTCATGCCCGAGGGAGAACTCGAACCTCCGCCGGGACCAGCCGCACAGTCCATGACTGCAGCGCCTAGACCGCTCGGCTAAAGCCGCGCGGCTCTCATCTGGTCACATACCGGAAGTCGCACTATAACTTCAGTTATGCAACCACAATTTAACGTTAAGAGCTTCTTTCTTCACAATTTCCATTTCCTTTGCGCTAATTGCTGTGGAGCACTAACATTCTTCTGTCACTAGACGTACTCGCAGCCCGCCGTGGTGACCGAGAGGTTCTAAGCGCTTCAGTCCGTAACCGCGCTACTGCTACGGTCGCAGGTTCGAATCCTGCCTCGGGTACGGAAGTGTGTGATGTCCTTAGGTTAGTTAGATTTAAGTAGTTCTAACTTCTAGGGGACTGATGACCTCAGATGTTAAGTCCCATAGTGCTCAGAGCCATTTGAACCATTTTTGAACGTACTGTTAGATATTTTCCCGAAAACTGTGATTGAACGTCGTAAGTACTGTGCATTCACTTTATGTGTCTTCCTGTTTGGTTTGTTTACGTACATGTTGCCAACCCAAGGCGGTACACGTGAAAGCTAACGTCCGTCATTGTTGTTCCCCATATTATTCCCTTTATAGCTGTGTGTGTGTGTGTGTGTGTGTTGATGTACTTGTAAGAGAGAGACAGAGAGAGACAGAGAGAGAGAGAGAGAGAGAGAGAGAGAGAGAGAGAGAGAGAGAGAAAGAAAGAGAGAGAGGATATATGTATGGATTGTTAGTGTGTTTGTGTGTGTGTGTGTGTGTGTGTGTGTGTGTGTGTGTGTGCAGGGAGGCAGGGCGGTTGAAACATGCCTCAGACCACGAACTAACTCCCTAATCCCGAAAATCAAAAAGAAATTCCGCCCGTAAAAAACAGCAGTGTATGATTACGTGTCATATAAAGAGAACATACTGTAGACCGCAATCTAATGTCCAAGTAACAAAAATCACCAAAGATCGTCCATCATGTCATCTGTAGTCGAAATAGATTACTATAACAAAAAAAAAAGGGAGAACCTGTCGCTACAAGAGATATCTTGAGATTCGTAGCCACTTTCTATGTGAGCCATAAAATTAAGGTACATTTCGATATACCAGTATCAACACAATACATTCGCCTCAGTCTTATACCAACAGAGAGCGGATGAGGGTTTGTTTGAGTGTGGCGACCCATGCTTTATTTGATCTTCCCGCTTTCGGCATAGCCTTTATAATTCATTAGGACACACCCACTTGGCGCCAAGGCAGTGGCTTCTTTGTCTCTCAGCCACTCGGCTGCCACTGATCCATCCCCAATAAGGCCCTCCCCCGGGCTTAAGGAGCCTCGAACCCTCCCTCTGGCGGAGATTCCACCACGCGCGCCGCATAAACAGTGCTGATGCACCGAAACTGAGGCGCCAAGGATTCTCTGGATAAACCCGAGAGGAGGGCCCCAAGCACCCTCACCGGCAACTTCTGTCCCTGGGTGTGTTAGTTAAAAGTACGAAGTGGTAGTCACTGAAATCACGAATCAATAGCGTTAAAAGATCTACGTAGTCTGGGCTTTATTTTCTCTTATTAACAGAATCTTCCGTCGGTTCTTGGTAGAACAACATTATAATAATAAATGAAAAGCACCAGTTTGCTTTTGTTCTACAATATTATTTTTATTGCTAACCGTTTTTCGGCTTACAAGGCCATCTTCAGGCATTTACTGAGTATTATCACCAAAGGAGTTAAATGTTAGCAGACAACATTGGAAGAGAAGTAACACATCTAGAGTGAAGTAGAAACATACAGTGATTAACATCTTTGCAATGAAATAGTAAAAACTGAACAGTACATAAATAACAATGGAGTTGACAGTAAAACCTTTAGCACAAAATAAGAATAGCTTGCCTACATAACAGTTTCTATTGATAAACAAAACTATTGAAATAAGATAAAATTAGTACTAGGCAAGGCTGCATCAAGAGGTATGAAACATGGAGAGTGATACACAACCAATTAAAAAAGAAGAGACAGTTGTCAATGTAAATACAGAATACACGAGGAACTTAAGCCATATCAATACGATAAACAGAAATTAATAAATGCAGGAAAATTGAGGTGTTTGAGGGAAGCTACAGTTTGAGAGTGTGGTGATACTGCATTTTAACATTAACATTATAATCAAAGCAGTGGCTGTATACCAGTTTACATTAAATAAATGAGCAAAGTAAAATATGAACAGTATTTGATGAGACAACTACAAGGGGAGTTAAACATGGACAGTAATACAAGTACATTTTCTCTCTCTCTCTCAACTTTGAGAAGGTTCCCTCAAAATCTAGAAGTGGGAGAAGACACAGCTAAATAAGGAACTATTGACAGTCTAAATCTGCTTCGCCCTGAAGAAAAGGAATGAGGCAAGAAAAAGAAAAAAGTAGAAAAAAAAATATATAGTGGGAAAGTCGAGCATGCAATTGCCGTGTTTCGTAGCTTGATTGCTTCATCCATGTGACTTAAACAGAAGAAGACTCTAAATTTTGTCTGTAGAAACGTGGCTGTAGCTTACACAACGTTTTATCAGGAAAGTACCACTCTTATGCACAAATTCCTTGCACCTGAAGGCTTTCCCTACATAGATAAACGCATTTCTATCCACCTTTCGGCTATCGCTGCACATACGTTGATGAACCACGCATTTCGACCATCCAGCAGAGTGAGACTGAATTCGGTCTCATAGCGTTGTGAACACAAGACGTGGTAAAGGAAGTTTGCAAGCAGGGAAGAGGCCTATGGGGAATCATTACAGCGACAATACGGGCCGCAAATGGGGAAATCAACTGACACGAAGGCCAAGAGTCCCACAAGGATCAGTATTAGGCCCATTACTCCTCTCATTATATGTTAATGTGTTTCTGTTATTCTCTCCCACTGCACGTATCACCTATACGCTGACGACTTTCAGTTATATCTAAGTGTAGATCCAACAAATCTGTGCTCAAGCATCCAGCATGTGAATGTCGATTTACTTGCCTTATCATGTGGGGGTAGGACACAGGTTTAAACTTTAACTAATATATAATGCAAGCAATCTTAGACTCTTCATAAAGACTTTTGCCCCACAGAGAATCTCTTCCATCGTTAATCCTAATCGACACAGAAACAACCTTTTCTTCTCCTGCAAAGAACTTGATGTAGGTTAACTGGTTTGGGAAAAACATGTCAGAACTGTGGGTTAGTGTTTCACTGGGGGCGGGGAGAGGATCCAGCGGGGAAGCTAAAACGAGTGTCATATGCGGCTCTTCCTTTGAGCTACAGATTATGTAGTCGAGACATGAAAATCGTAGAGAAGGGAAAAACGACTTGTGCCTTCCAGACTGAATTAGAAATGAAATACTCTGAAACAGATACGTTGAAATGGGAAGAAGACGATGGGAACTGGGAGAAGACGACAAGTAATAGGCAAAAGGAGAAAAACCTTAGAAATCACAATTCAAATTCCAGGAAGCTATCAGTCTGATATGTTACCCTGAAATAGGGGAAGAGCATCAACTAGTGCTTGAGCTTAATAGGGTGCAGCAGATTCTTAGGTACAAATTTAAGACTAGATCGATGAAAAGTCACGCGGAAAGGTAAAGGAATAGCTACTATGGACAAGTCAAGAGGGAGGTGTAACGCAATTGCTACAGGATAAGCTAGGCATGGAATACCAGATCACAACTACTGTGAAACCTAGCGCCAAGCTTAGCCAGAGAACATAGGGGCCTTGTGCAGGGATTCTGACAGCAAGGATAATGTACGTATAGTAGGAGGATCAGAAAACGGCATGGCTAGCAACTTAGGATATAGCAGTGAAGATGACCTGGAGGAAATGAGAGCACCAACAGCACACACTCATGTGGAGTCTGTCGAAGTTTTGCAGTGACATCACGAGCACTGGGTTAGCCATGGGTTAGCCATGTGAACAAAGAGCTGAGCGAGTTGCTTTCGACTAAAACACTCATATCGGTGCCTTGCCTGTTGTTGCTTATGAGAAATTGAGATCCACTAATAATGACTTGCACCTAAATAAGAGGGGGAAGGATTTCCTTAGCACTTTGTAGAAAATATAAGGGGGTTACAAGTGCAGGAAATTCCTGTGATTACTAGAATCAAACAGGCACATTTTTTAGGTTAGAGTCAGGTTACAGACAGAGACTACTGAACGAAATTAGAGCGGTTCAGGACCATAACACGTGTAACAGTAAAATTGTTTTTGTCATAACACTAGAGGGTAAAAAAACAAGATAGGTGAGCTAATTCTGTACCTAAAAGATGTGGAAAATTCTGAAGAAATAAATGTTCTTTGCTTCTCTGAATACCATGACAGAGATTAAAAAATTAAATATCAGCGATTATAGACTTTCATCAATTTCAAGTAGAGTTAACATGGAGTAGGAGGAGTTGCAAGGTATGTAAAAGTTACAAACAAAGAAAAAATGGAACAAATAGTTATTGTTTTAATCAGAACCTAGAAGTTTGTGCTTGTGAGTTGTTACTGTAGAATACTTATCTGAAAATTATAACAGCCTACAGATTCCCTCTAGGAAACTATCAGCTATTTGTGAGAAATATAAATGAATTATTGAGCTGGCTGTCAGACAGCAAGAAGCAGTTAGAAGTTTGTGGAAATTTCAATGCAGCTTTGTTAAAAGATTTGGAGAGGAAAAATGAACTACAATTATAATTTAGGAGTTTCAAGCTAATTTCAGTAGTCAATTTTCAACTCGTGTGTGGGAAAACAATAGAACACTGATTGGTCACATTTTTATAGGCAGTGCTCAGGGTGAAAGAATTAAAGTGCACAAAACTGCTGACGGACTGTCTGATCATGACACACAGTCAATAGAAATTTACTTAAAAATGGACACGTATGTGAAGGTCACAGTAAGTCAAGATCTGATATTACTTGCTGCCTATGGATAATACTGTAGTATTTTAAGAAAGGCCTTTAAAATCTACAGAAGTATGTGTGTCTTGACAGAACTAAATAACGCACACAACAAGATTACAACTATATAGGACATTGCCAAACAAGAGACAGGACTATCTGTCAGTGTACAAGATTCCACAACAGTAAAAATAAATGACAATGTTGTGACTGAAAATTCACAAGCTCAAGTAGTTTTAACAATCACTTTCTAAACATAGCAGCACATACAAGAGTAAATGGTTCAGTTGAAGAAGCATGAGAACATATCGAAAAATGATACTATGCAAAACTTTAAGCAACTAGACATAGAGTTAGCACTAACATCCTTAACTGAAATTAATACAATTATTAAAAAATTCTAAAACACAAAAGCTCTTATGGGGTTGATGGTATAACAAACGCTATCAAACACAATTCTGAAAAGTTGTTCTAACTTAATAAGTTATGTCCTTAATCATAGATGCTATGCATCACTGGCACAGGGACTTGTCCAGACAGGTTAAAACATGCAGTTATGAAACCACAAAAAAGGTGACAAACAGACTTACAGAATTATCACAAATTTCCTTACTGACTTATTTTCAAAATATTTGAAGAAGTAGTGTATTTATGAAGCCACACACTGAAGTGGAAACAGTTTACTCAAAATAACACATTTGGATTCCAGGAAAATTTCTCAATTGAGAATGCTATTTATACATTCACTTATAAAACAGAATGGGCCTTACATAATAACATATCACCTGTTGGTATTTTTTGTGCTCTCTCCAAGGCCTTCGATTTTGCAGACCATGATATTCTCTTACAGAAACTCAAATTTTATGAAATTGATGGCTTTACATACAGCTGGTTTGAATAATACTTGACAAACAGAATGCAAAACATTGTGACAAATAATGCAGACGATTTCGAAAAGGCGAAAGATTTTACTGACTGGGATAAAATCAAGAAGGGGGATCCACAGGGTTCAATTTTGGGTCCACTCCTGTTCGTTAAATCTGTGACAGTCCTTCCACTTAACACTTAGCAAGCAAAATTAAAAATTTTTTGCAGGTGATACTAGTGTTACAACAAATCCCATTAGACACTAAGCAGCAGTAGAGTTAGTAAATGATGTTTTCCAAACAGTTCTTAAGTGGTTCTTTGAAATGGGCTCTCTCTACGTTTTGGAAAAACACACTACATCCAGTTCTGCACAAGAAATAGAGTCCTCCCAACAACTGACGTAGTATATGGATTGGAGCTAGTAAGTAGGGTATAACGCTCCAAATTTTTGTGTGTACATATTGATAAAAATTGATCTGGAAGAAGCATATTACTGAGTTTCTTTAACAAAGAAGATGACCTACTTTGGCTCTTCCCACAGTCGGTAATCTTTGAAGGAAACATATCTACCTCCTGAAGTACTTTGGATATTTCGGGCCATTAAGGCGCCTTTTTAAGGAGCTAGGCATTTTAACTGTGCCGTCCTAATATATGTTTTCGCTAATGAAATTCATCACAGAGAATCCATCACAATTTGCGAACAACAGTGATGTATATATCTACAACACTGACCATTATTACTGATTGTTGAAGCTGTCAGTGGCTAAGAGACGAACAGTATGTAACTATAAATATTTTTGATCATTTTCTCAATAAAATGAAACGACTGACAGGTAGCGAAGCAACTTTTAAATCTAATCTAAATTATTTTTCCTGGACAGTTCCTACTAGTAGCCAGCAAAAATAAGGGAGTAGGAATAAAATTATAATATGTTCATTACTGTTAACACTAATCATGTATTCATGTCATGTAAACTGACTCTTACGACATCATTTCAATAACAGGACTGTTCGTATTGTCTATCGAACATTAACTAACTAACCAAATGGTTGCTCGAAATGTTCACCAAGTTACGGATACAGGCTGGTGGGGGACATTGACCTGGGTTTCTGTGTTAGTAATTGAAGGCACCACGACAGCTGTGGACTTCGTGAACTGTATTGCAGCTAACCTGCGTCCCTTCATACTTGATAGCTTTTCCCAGTGCGATTGCCATTTTCAGCGGGATAAATGTTTGTGCCAAAGGGCCGGAATCGTGCTACGCATGTCTGAAGAGCATGATAATAAACTCACACTGATGTCTTTGCCACAAAATTTGCCCCATGTGACCCCGATGGAACACACCTGGGGCGGTATCGGGTGCCATTTCTGCGTCCACAAACCATTGATCTGTGATTTGCAGGAACTGCGTAATTTATGATTATATATCTGGAGCTACATAGCCCCGGAAACCTAGGATGCG
This sequence comes from Schistocerca cancellata, assembly GCF_023864275.1. Lineage (NCBI taxonomy): Eukaryota > Metazoa > Arthropoda > Insecta > Orthoptera > Acrididae > Schistocerca > Schistocerca cancellata. Next base: position 1,198,273,749 of record NC_064626.1, read on the forward strand.
CTTGTCGAATCAGTGTCATGCAGAATCGCTGCTGTATTGCTTTCCAGAAGTGGACCAACACGCCGTTACGAAGGTGATAACTATGTTTTGGTTCCTTCTTTGGATGAAAACCATGCCTTAAAGAACTCGGATCCCATGGCGTTATGTCTGTCGCTACTTCTCAGTCATGGAATAATTCACTGAATCACAAAATGAAAATAAATCTAAAATAAATATTAAATACTTAAAAATATGAAAGCATGTCGTGGCGATATCAGGTAAAAAATAAGTAATAAATTACAGGTAAATGTCGTTAACAAGAGCTACAAACTTCTATGCATCTTCTTTCCAAACTTTACAGTAGCTCTCCTGCGAACATTGCAGAGCTAGCACTCATGGAAGAAAGGATATTGCGGAGACATGGCTTAGCCACAGCCTTGGGGATGTTTCCAGAATGTGATCTGCACTCTGCAGCGGAGTGTGCGCTGATATGAAAGTTCCTGGCAGATTAAAGCTGTGTGCCGGACCGAGACTCGAACTCGGGACCTTTGCCTTTCGCGGATAAGTGGAAGTGGTAGAGCACTTGCCTGCGAAAGGCAAAGGTCCCGAGTTCGAATCTCGGTCCGGCACACAGTTTTAATCTGCCAGGAACTTTCGTATCAGCGCACACTCCGCTGCAGAGTGCAGATCACATTCTGGAAACATCCCGAAGGCTGTGGCTAAGCCATGTCTCCGCAATATCCTTTCTTCCAGGAGTGCTAGTTCTGCAAGGTTCGCAGGAGAGCTTCTGTAAAGTTTGGAAAGTAGGAGACGGGGTACTGGCGGAAGTAAAGCACTGAGGGCGGGCCGTGAGTCGTGCTTTGGTAGCTCAGTTGGTAGAGCACTTGCATGCTAAAGGCAAAGGTCCCGAGTTCCAGTCTCGGTCCGGCACACGGTTTTAATCTGCCAGGAAGTTTCGTATCAGCGCACACTCCGCTGCAGAGTGAAAATCTCATTCTGAAAATACCCAGACGTCTGAATAAAGACATTTTCAGATTGGCACTGCACATCGTTCTGAGCGCCCTTTTCTGGAGAAAAGTTATTGCGTAGGAAATCGTTAATCATTTCAACAACCAATAGACATTCCCTACTGGTTAACGATCTTCTCGAGACATTTATATGCATCAACTTAATCAGCGTGAGGATCTGTCTACTTCCGGTACATTTTTTAATATCACTTGCCCAACTTTCACTCGATTTCAGTCGTGGTCTTTTCTTATATCTCTGGACTCATCAGAGAGCTCTCTTGGTACATTTACCATCCATCATTACTTCCCGATCACATCGATTACATAATCGTTTGTCGTTTCCATTCTGTTTACTGATCTACAACGACATCTACATTTCACTAACCACCTTACAGTTTCTGGCGTAGTGTACATCTTTTATTATTTTCCCCCGTCCCCAACGCCCCTCCCTTTTCTATCCCATTGACGAATGGCAAGTAGGATGGAAATTCTAGAATTCATGTCTGATTTTCTCATCCGATCAAGTTACTAGGCGTATGTGTGTGTGTGTGTGTGTGTTTGTGTTTGTGTGTGTGTGTGTGTGTGTGTGTGTGTGTGTGTGTGCGTCTGTGCGGGGATAGGGGGCTGAGAGAAGTAATATGCAGCCAGACTTTTCGAGGAACATACGCTCTTCAAATTTTAACAGTAAACGTCTGTCCAATGCTCAACGCGTCTGTTGTTGTGTCTGCCATTGGAGTTTGTTGTCTATCTCCGTATCACGTAGAGTATACAATCCCGTGACGGACGTGACACAACGATTTTCGTTGGTTCTTCTTTATCTCTTCCATTAATAGTACTTGGTAAGAGTCCCAGGGTGAAGAACTTTACTCAAGAATCGGTCCTACGGGTATTTGTTTCTTTAAGTCACTTGCTCTGTGAATGAATTACATTTCCTTAAGATTCTCCCAATTGATCTCAGTCTGGCAGTCGGCCGCTATGGCCGAGCGGTTCTAGGCGCTTCAGTTCGGAACCGCGCTGCTGCTACGGTCGCAGGTTCGAATCCTGCCTCGGTCGTGGATGTGCGTGATATTCTTAGGTTAGTTAGGTTTAAGTAGTTCTAAGTTCTAGGGGACTGATGACCTCAGATGTTAAGTCCCATAGTGCTCAGAGCCATTTGAACCCTTTCAGTCTGGCATTTACCATTCTTGCTGTGTGTTTTATGGTACGATTCCACTTTGAGTGCCTCCAGATGGTTACTCCTAGGTGTTTGATGGTATTTCTGTTTCCCATGAATCCTCGTCAATAGCGCAATGGAGTGTGTGCAGTTACGTTTATTTACGTTCTAGATCAACTTTCAGTTTCGCTGCAGCGCTCTGGTGTTTAAGCTTATAGACAACAGCAACATCCGCGAAAAGCCTCACAGAGTCTCAAAGACGCCAAGTAATAGATCATTAATATAAGCTATAAACATTAGCGGCCCTCTATCGCTCCCTATGAGCCTCTCAAAATTACCTCACTTTTGTCAGTTTCGTTCCGTTAAGAATGACGCGAGTCTTAAGGGCATGGAAGTCTTGTATTTACTCATAAATCTGGTCTGGTCGGTAAGCTAGTATTTTGTACAATAAACGAGAGTGTGTAACCTCCCCCTCACTTATCGACCGTAATGACAGTGAAAAATTAAACCGCGTGTACCTAATGGAAATTTCGGAAAAACCAATCGTCACCGAAGTTAATTTGTCGGTAAAGAGGGAGGAAAGGGTTACATCTAAATGAAAGGAAAAATGCTAATGAAACTGGTGGAAATTAATTTTGAAAAAGGGGTAAAGTTAATAAAGAAAGTAAATGTGCGGCCGTTACGTTAACAATAAACTAGCGGTAATTAGATATTTGAGATTTGGGGGAAATTACGGTCGCAGTCCTAAGGACAACTACTATAGTAACTGAAAAAGAAAGATTATTACACATATAATTAGCACTAGAAGCATGGCAACTGAAGGTTGACAAGTGTAGTGTGAAAACTGAAAGTTTGTCAGAAGTAATAAATTTCGCTACACTCTGACTTAATTTAGCAAAAGAATTAATAAAACCGGAAAATCGAAAGTTAATTTAGTGACTGAAGTTAATAGTGAGCTTTCTTTCTGAAGCACATCGAAATTCAGTAAAATACGGTTAGTCTTGGACTACCTCAACAATCATTTCAAAAGCTACTTGAATCTACGCAATTTAGAAATAAGCGATTTAACTTTGAACTTGAATTAAATGATTCTGAACAATTAACAGTAGTAAAATTTAGTACGTACCAAGCTGAGCTGCAGTCACAGGTAACTAAAATACGGTAACAAAACTTGCACTCTTAATTTGTGCTTGTGCAATCTAAATACTGTAGCCAGCTATGAATACCTTAACTGAACTTCGAAATTAAAGCAGTGAAATAAAATGATGCTGGCGTTTGAATTTCAACGACACTCGGGTTCATTCCGGAAAAGGAAGGGAACCTGCTTGGCAATGCAATTGGGACAATGAGCAACAAAGGTTCATGCTATGTAGCTGTAATTTTGTGATGCAACAATTTTAAAAGTTTGAAAAGCTGAGGTCTGCCATACAGTTCTAAAACTTTGCGTGCTTCCAGTCTTCCTTGTTGGTTGATTGAAGGTTTGAAGCCGTCGATCGAGAAGGTGGCGACAGTCACTCATTGTCGGCCGTCGCTGTTGCAGAAGCTGGATGTTGGCGCGCCTTCTTCTCGACACGGTCACCAGACGAAACTGGCTCTTGGTGTGCGCCAGCTAATGCTTCCCGTCCGCGACACCATGTCAGAAACTATCATCGCAAGTCGAGCGCAATTACATGCTGCCAAACCCCGAAAGCGCGGCAACTCGCGGGAGCTTCACACAACACACCTGCTCCACTGCACTCCTCCAGCCAGACTCTCTCTGCTCGCGCTCCACGCGGCAGAGTTAACACTACCCAAGATCCTACACACTTTGATTCTTCACACGACCTATCGATGTAATCGTTCGATAGCAGTTTTCCCTAGACAAGACCCAGCGTAAAAATACAAATAATATTAACGAAACAAACCAACATAAATGCACAAATATATATATACAAACAATAAAACAATTACAATATATTAAGAGACAGAAATGTCATATCTTGAGGTAACAAAACAAGGAAAAAAAAATTACAGTACACTAGATGGAAATAAGAGGATATGCATTTCCAGCGTTACAAGTGAAGAACTCTACTGTAGTGGCGCGCCGTGTGCCGGCGCTCGTTTTCTTTACCACGCTATTTCCTGCCGAGATTTCGCGGCACAGATGAACATCCTGATGAAAGTCCTGCCCCGATTGGCAGTTGGCTGGTTGTACCTGAGCGCTGTTGCAGAGGTCCGGCGGGAACAGGGAAGCAGCCACGGACATCGCCTCCCGAGTCGCGAATGAGCGGCTGCAGCAATTCGGAGGGTGAATTGCGTTGGACAGCGGACTGACCGGAGCCTGAGGCCAGCGCCTGGGAATACGACGTCCTTCTGCTGGTCGATCAACAATACGACTGCGACGTCAAACGCAACGGGTATGCACCGTCCGGCGTTGCTTTGGTTCTCGGGTGACCTGTTGCTGGCGGGTTGCTGCGACGAATGGAAGGGTCCGAGCCTGGAATCGGGGCTGTCGACGACGTATGTAGATCGGCGTCGAGTGCACTAGGGACGAGCCTTTCCGTGTTGTTTTGGTTCCGAGAAGTCTGTTCGAGAGACTGTCGGGCCGCAATGACGCCTGCGGGGTTGACTGCCAGCTATGGGCAGTCGACACCAAGAGAGTGACCCGAAGGGCGTGACAAGTCGCGCTAACGGTGTTTTTCTGGTGCCTGGGAAAACTATGCCTGGAGTGCCCGGCCGAAATGCGACTAGTGCTGTGTGCTGTAACAAACCAGGATTATGGGATGCCTTTGTCAACTACAGTAGACGGTCCCATACTTTACCAAAAACTGCAATTCTCTCTCTCTTTTCCTCCGCTAATGTTCATTCTAATTGCAGTTATAAATTAAAGGATTGATGTTATTGGACTGCTACGTTATTAACGAAAACTCTATACTTCACCAAACTATTTCGCAACATATTGAAACATTTTTTGTATCTTTTAAGGTAAGACTTTTACAAAATTTCTCCCACTCTATTAGGCCGTCTGGTACAGCCCCTACAATGTATAATATTCGAACTGAAAACAGTCTTGGTTACAAATTAACCTTTTATTAACGACGCGTTTCTCCGTCTTAGGCACCTTCCGATTACCTTAAAATTTTCTTTTGCAGTACTTTAAAATCATTTTTAAAGTGATGTAAAAGAACATTTTAAGATAATCTGAAGATGCCCCACTAAGGCGAAACACGTCGGTAATAAAGGATTAAGTTGCAACAAAACAGATTTTCATTCAAATAAAAGTTTTTGGTCATAAAAATTTTATTCTATATATTCTACTTTACATGGGCTGTAACGAATGCCACATGATTCGAATCTTTTTCCAAATGTAATTCACCTAATATTTCACGGGAATTTATTGTTCACTAAGCAGAAAACTATTATTACATCCTAAAAATCAACGGAATTTTACAGTAAATAATTCCATATTTTGCAGAATCTTAGTATGTACTGTCCTCTAAACGTGACATATGTTAGGATCCCAAAATTTCTTTTTGCAGTTTCATAAAACAACGTAACCATTATTTTGTTCGTTTGTTTTTAGTAAGAGTGAAAAAGGTAAGTCTACATAAAATTGTTAAACATATATGGTCAGGGTGTCATTAAATCACCAATTTGACCAACGCAGCCTGTAAAGCAAGCACCAGTTCATATTTTAATATTGTTGTTGTTGTTGTTGTGGTCTTCAGTCCTGAGACTGGTTTGATGCAGCTCTCCATGCTACTCTATCCTGTGCAAGCTTCTTCATCTCCCAGTATCTACTGCAACCTACATCCTTCTGAATCTGCTTAGTGTATTCATCTCTTGGTCTCCCTCTACGATTTTTACCCTCCACACTGCCCTCCAATGCTAAATTTGTGATCCCTTGATGCCTCAGAACATGTCCTACCAACCGATCCCTTCTTCTAGTCAAGTTGTGCCACAAACTTCTCTTCTCCCCAATCCTATTCAATACCTCCTCATTAGTTACATGATCTACCCACCTTATCGTCAGCATTCTTCTGTAGCACCACATTTCGAAAGCTTCTATTCTCTTCTTGTCCAAACTAGTTATTGTCCATGTTTCACTTCCATACATGGCTACACTCCATACAAATACTTTCAGAAACGACTTCCTGACACTTAAATCTATACTCGATGTTAACAAATTCCTCTTCTTGAGAAACGCTTTCCTTGCCATTGCCAGTCTACATTTTATATCCTCTCTACTTCGACCATCATCGGTTATTTTACTCCCTAAATAGCAAAACTCCTTTACTACTTTAAGTGTCTCATTTCCTAATCTAATTCCCTCAGCATCACCCGACTTAATTTGACTACATTCCATTATCCTCGTTTTGCTTTTGTTGATGTTCATCTTATATCCTCCTTTCAAGACACTGTCCATTCCGTTCAACTGCTCTTCCAAGTCCTTTGCTGTCTCTGACAGAATTACAATGTCATCGGCGAACCTCAAAGTTTTTACTTCTTCTCCATGAATTTTAATACCTACTCCGTAATTTTCTTTTGTTTCCTTTACTGCTTGCTCAATATACAGATTGAATAACATCGGGGAGAGGCTACAACCCTGTCTTACTCCTTTCCCAACCACTGCTTCCCTTTCATGCCCTTCGACTCTTATAACTGCCATCTGGTTTCTGTACAAACTGTAAATAGCCTTTCGCTCCCTGTATTTTACCCCTGCCACCTTCAGAATTTGAAAGAGAGTATTCCAGTTAACATTGTCAAAAGCTTTGTCTAAGTCTACAAATGCTAGAAACGTAGGTTTGCCTTTTCTTAATCTTTCTTCTAAGATAAGTCGTAAGGTCAGTATTGCCTCACGCGTTCCAACATTTCTACGGAATCCAAACTGATCTTCCCCGAGGTCGGCTTCTACCAGTTTTTCCATTCGTCTGTAAAGAATTCGCGTTAGTATTTTGCAGCTGTGACTTATTAAACTGATAGTTCGGTAATTTTCACATCTGTCAACACCTGCTTTCTTTGGGATTGGAATTATTATATTCTTCTTGAAGTCTGAGGGTATTTCGCCTGTCTCATACATCGTGCTCACCAGATGGTAGAGTTTTGTCAGGACTGGCTCTCCCGAGGCCATCAGTAGTTCAAATGGAATGTTGTCTACTCCCGGGGCCTTGTTTCGACTCAGGTCTTTCAGTGCTCTGTCAAACTCTTCACGCAGTATCTTATCTCCCATTTCGTCTTCATCTACATCCTCTTCCATTTCCATAATATTGTCCTCAAGTACATCGCCCTTGTATAAATCCTCTATATACTCCTTCCACCTTTCTGCCTTCCCTTCTTTGCTTAGAACTGGGTTGCCATCTGAGCTCTTGATATTCATACAAGTGGTTCTCTTCTCTCCAAAGGTCTCTTTAATTTTCCTGTAGGCAGTATCTATCTTACCCCTAGTGAGACAAGCCTCTACATCCTTACATTTGTCCTCTAGCCATCCCTGCTTAGCCATTTTGCACTTCCTGTCGATATCATTTTTGAGACGTCTGTATTCCTTTTTGCCTGCTTCATTTACTGCATTTTTGTATTTTCTCCTTTCATCAATTAAATTCAATATTTCTTCTGTTACCCAAGGATTTCTATTAGCCCTCGTCTTTTTACCTACTTGATCCTCTGCTGCCTTCACTACTTCATCCCTCAGAGCTACCCATTCTTCTTCTACTGTATTTCTTTCCCCCATTCCTGTCAATTGTTCCCTTTAATATATAGAATTTAAAATACGATAAATGATTAGTTTTTTAGTTGTCAACCAGTATGTGCATTAATATTTGTCTCAGTGAGCCTACATATGTCTTTTGTCTCACAAAGGCGCGAGTAAAATGCCCTCCTTCGTGCTAACAAACTGAATGGTGAATTTTTCTGTCGTGTCAATTAAAAATTTGAATTGGAACATGTGGCGTAAGAACCCGAGACCTGAGATCAAAATGATGAGCACTGTAATACGAATAAAATGTTTAAATGTGTGTGAATTCATAAGGGACCAAACTCATTAGGTCATCAGTCCGTACACTTACACACTACTTAAAGTAACTTATGTTAAGAACAACACACACACCCATGCCCGAGGGAGGAGTCGGCGGGAGAGGCCGCGCAGTACGTGACATCACGCCTCAAACGGTGCGGCCACTCTGAGCGGCGTATTAAGGATAAACTGAAATTTTTATTCATTAAATTTTTTAATCAGTGATTTCGCTTTCTGTCTACTTCAAAAATGTGCTTTAGCAGTGGAGATGCTAGAAGAGTGCTTAATTTTGATACAAAATAGCAAGAGCAGTTTCTCACATAATTTTGGAAAGAGGATAACCTGTGTTCTGTGCGCAGATTTTCTCGAGGAAGCATCCCGACCTCGGAGAGTTCAATTATGAGTCCTTCATACTTATTATGAATTCCTAAGTGCGCCATGGTGACTTTGTTTAGTTTTGTGCCAGTTGCATTTTGAAACTGTGCGGCTTATTGCTCACCATTTGTTGACAGGTGATTGTAGACGCTCTATCGTTAGCTCACAGTGTCTTTGATTATTTGTCCTGTTTCATTGCAACTAGATTGTGGGAAAGCCTTGGAGCAGATTAGTGTTGATGTTGTTAAAACATTGTTTCTTAAATTGTCAAGGCTTTGGGTTAGACATCCAGATATCTTTGCGGGCTGACGTTTAGATGTATTAAGGGCTTGTTATAAGATTTCTACGTGATGTTATTGATAATTTTGGATCAATTAGGTGTGCACGAGGAAAACGGCTTTCAGTTAGTGTAATAGTTTGGGGCAAGCCAGCCATTGCAGTGTACCTCGTTGTTTACCAGATGTGGTACTCATTCTGTGAAATTTAAGTTTAATTGTGACATCATCTTTTGCCCCTTAGGTTAAGGTTTTAGTGTCAAATTATTTATTTATTCCCAGATTGAGAGTTTATATTCTTAAAAACTATTCAACATCCAAGATCGCATAAGACATTATTTTTTTATTTAAGTCAACCAGTTCCAAGACACAAACCTGTCACCCTCAGGTCTTGAAATGCTTTCACATAAAACATGTTCATTTTATGCTGACCTCGCACGAGATGTCAAGTGGATGCAAGAGGTCAGCATAAAATGAGCATGTTTTACATCAAAAGATTTTGAGACCTGAAGCAGACAGCACAATCTTTTGAAACCAGTTGTCTTAAATAAAAAAGATAATATATTTTAAGCGTTCTTGGCTTTTGAATGGTTTTTAACAATTAAAAAGATCGCCCTTCAGTTCTCTCAAAATGAGAAAATTCAATGAGAATTTCTGGTATGGTTGAGTCAGATCACAATTGTGAATTGTGAGGTTTTGTAAGATGTGTTGAAAAGCGATTTATAGTCAGTCTAAAATTATTACCTTAGGATTGACACTTTGGCAGGAACAGTGTTGCTACATCCCGTACGAAACACATGGGTAGATTTACATTTGATTCAACTCACGCAAACAGCCAAACTAACAACTTTCTAGATCAAGAAATTGTATCAGTCATTTCTGGAAAAGTTACACAACGTTTTGATTTTAGTTTCATCTGCGACGACAAATTATTAAGACATTTGGACTGTTTACGAAACTGCATTTTCTCACGTTACCGGATTTTCGACTTGGGGGAAACTTTTTTTGTTATTGAAGTTATGTGACGCGAACGACACGTTAAGAATACATCATATTTTCATATGTTCGAAACTAGACCTCTTTCGGAGATTTCGAATGCGAAACAATTTGCGTTAAATAAGAAGCACAATGGTCCACTCGCGTGTTAACTTCTTATCGTGCGCCCGTACAGTTTCGACAGCAGAAACACATCGCTACTGGTTTGTGATGAAAATTGTTACTAACTTTTTTATCTGCCTCCTTAATTCTAATGCCAGAAAAAATAAGCTGAAGCGCGGTTATCGCGGTGGAAAAGCGTATCATAAATAGATCAATCTCCATTGTTAAGAAGAACAAAAGCAATACAAATAATAGGGCCTCTGTGCTATAGACGTTATATTGTAAACAATAAAAATTTCTTTGTGATGTACACACTGACTTCCTGAGGTGAACGTCCTTTGGAGTTAGTTGCTATTAAGGCACTCTCATTAACATTTCAAAACTTACAATTACATGGTTTTGTTATGTAGGTACTTAGAGATGTAAACTGCGTACGCCAGACATATAGCTGGGTCCGTCTGTGTTTCATTTCTACGGGTGTAATGAAAAAACTCCATTGATATGACTCTCGTAGCTGTGACGCATATTTGAAGTGCCACTGTCACTGTCCCTGCCAGTGTTGTCATTTAATGAAATTATCAACTCCTCCACTGAATTTCCCAAAATAACTTCGTTCTGCTATGTTCTTTCCACGATGTTCTGTGTACGTTTGACGGCTTTCCTCTAATCGTCAGCCGTGACGTTCCTGACAGCTTCTCTTGTGAGTTCTTCGACTGCAGGGAGAGCATATTTATTATTATTCTTGACAACGTAGCCTTTAATTTGGCCCATATTAACCCTACTGGGTTGAGGTGGCAGTAGTAAGACGGCTGTATGTCCATGTTTTTCTGCCAGTTCGTCGATTTCGTATAGGGGGAACTGTGGCTCATGGAGAGATATTTTTTCCTTCAGCTCCACGTTTTGAAGCTGAAGCCAATCAATCATTTCCTCCTTTATGTTTGCCATCGTACTGGCCTACATCTACATCTACATTTATACTCCACAAGCCACCCAACGGTGTGTGGCGGAGGGCACTTTACGTGCCACTGTCATTACCTCCCTTTCCTGTTCCAGTCGCGTATGGTTCAAGGGAAGAACGACTGTCTGAAAGCCTCTGTGCGCGCTCTAATCTCTCTAATTTTACATTCGTGATCTCCTCGGGAGGTATAAGTAGGGGGAAGCAATATATTCGATACCTCATCCAGAAACGCACCCTCTCGAAACCTGGCGAGCAATCTACACCGCGATGCAGAGCGCCTCTCTTGCAGAGTCTGCCACTTGAGTTTGTTAAACATCTCCGTAACGCTATCACGGTTACCAAATAACCCTGTGACGAAACGCGCCGCTCTTCTTTGGATCTTCTCTATCTCCTCCGTCAACCCGATCTGGTACGGATCCCACACTGATGAGCAGTACTCAAGTATAGGTCGAACGAGTGTTTTGTAAGCCACCTCCTTTGTTGATGGACTACATTTTCTAAGGACTCTCCCAATGAATCTCAACCTGGTACCCGCCTTACCAACAATTAATTTTATATGATCATTCCACTTCAAATCGTTCCGCACGCATACTCCCAGATATTTTACAGAAGTAACTGCTACCAGTGTTTGTTCCGCTATCATATAATCATACAATAAAGGATCCTTCTTTCTATGTATTCTCAATACATTACATTTGTCTATGTTAAGGGTCAGTTACCACTCCCTGCACCAAGTGCCTATCCGCTGCAGATCTTCCTGCATTTCGCTACAATTTTCTAATGCTGCAACTTCTCTGTATACTACAGCATCATCCGCGAAAAGCCGCGTGGAACTTCCGACACTATCTACTAGGTCATTTATATATATTGTGAAAAGCAATGGTCCCATAACACTCCCCTAGCTCGGTTGTTGAGTGTAACCTCCACCCATAATAATTCACAGGAACTATCCACTTCTACTTCACTACAGGATAAACTACTACTAACAGCAACGAACACTCCACCACCGGTTGCATGCAATCTATCCTTTCTAAACACCGTCTGTACGTTTGTAAAAATTTCGGCAGAATTTATCTCTGGCTTCAGCCAGCTTTCTGTACCTATAACGATTTCAGCTTCGGTGCTTTCTATCAGCGCTTGAAGTTCCGGTACTTTACCAACGCAGCTTCGACAGTTTACAATTACAATACCGATTGCTGCTTGGTCCCCGCATGTCCTGACTTTGCCCCGCACCCGTTGAGCCTGTTGCGCTTTCTGTACTTGCCCGAGGCCATCTAACCTAAAAAACCGCCCAGCCCACGCCACACAACCCCTGCTACCCGTGTAGCCGCTTGTTGCGTGTAGTGGACTCCTGACCTATCCAGCGGAACCCGAAACCCCACCACCCTATGGCGCAAGTCAAGGAATCTGCAGCCCACACGGTCGCAGAACCGTCTCAGCCTCTGATTCAGACCCTCCACTCGGCTCTGTACCAAAGGTCCGCAGTCAGTCCTGTCGACGATGCTGCAGATGGTGAGCTCTGCTTTCATCCCGCTAGCGAGACTGGCAGTCTTCACCAAATCAGATAGCCGCCGGAAGCCAGAGAGGATTTCCTCCGATCCATAGCGACACACATCATTGGTGCCGACATGAGCGACCACCTGCAGATGGGTGCACCCTGTACCCTTCATGGCATCCGGAAGGACCCTTTCCACATCTGGAATGACTCCCACCGGTATGCACACGGAGTGCACTTTGGTTTTCTTCCCCTCCCTTGCTGCAATATCCCTAAGGGGCCCCATTACGCGCCTGACGTTGGAGCTCCCAACTACCAGTAAGCCCACCCTCTGCGACCGCCTGGATCTTGCAGACTGAGGGGCAACCTCTGGAACAGGACAAGCAGCCATGTCAGGCCGAAGATCAGTATCAGCCTGAGACAGAGCCTGAAACCGGTTCGTCAGACAAACTGGAGAGGCCTTCGGCTCAGCCCTCCGGAATGTCTTTCGCCCCCTGCCACACCTTGAGACGACCTCCCACTCTACCACAGGTGAGGGATCAGCCTCAATGCGGGCAGTATCCCGGGCAACCACAGTCGTAGTCCGATCGGGGGATGCGTGGGACGAGCTGGCTGTCCCCGACAAACCCCCATCCGGACCCCCACAGTGATGACCATTGGCAATAGCCCCAAGCTGTGTGACCGAAGCCAACACTGCCCGAAGCTGGGAGCGAAGGGATGCCAACTCAGCCTGCATCCGAACACAGCAGTTGCAGTCCCTATCCACGCTAAAAACTGTTGTGCAAAGAACGTCTGAACTAATCTACAGAGAGCGCAAACAAATCGACACAAAATTTAAACGGTTATTAAAATACAAGATTGCCTAGTAAATGCAGTAATGCTGCCACTTGTGCACTGCTGACACACTGCTCGGCGGCGGAAGGAGACTACGCGATTTTACACTATTCAGGTACAAAAACGCGATGCTGCAACTCTCAAATACTATAATACGCCCGAAATTTATGATTTAAACAATGCAAGTACCAAAAACACGCAAAGAAATTATGAATTAAACTATGTAAGAAATGAATGAGCTAGGAGTATACGACTTGCTGCTGCAGCTGCTTATCCAACGGCGGCAGGGAGCACACTGACAGACCAACCGACACTGGCCGTTCAAAACAAAAACAGAAGACAGACGACTACGCGAATTTACACTATTCAGGTACTAAAACGCGATGCTACAACTCTCAAATACTATAATACGCCCGAAATTTATGATTTAAACAATGCAAGTACCAAAAACACGCAAAGAAATTAAGAATTAAACTATGTAACAAATGAATGAGCTAGGAGTATACGACTTGCTGCTGCAGCTGCTTATCCAACTGATAGGAAAGGACCATTATCCAGAACAATTGTTGACTCGTTTTCAAAATTTGGTGTTTGTGACTCTTCGAACAATTTTGTAAATGTAACGTGGTTCATTGTGACGGGTTTCCAAGACTTGGTACTAGTGAATCTTTGAACCACTTTCTAAATGTAACGTAGTTCATTTTTTCGTGATAATCTCCTGTTATCTTTGATTTAAAAAGCAGGAGACTATTTGGGAGAAACCTTGAAAGATGCCTGCTCGAAGAAGAATAAGTCTGCCCCATTCCCAGAAGGCATTGCCGTGTTTCCTTTAGCTGTATCTTCTGTCCAAATTTGCTTGACAACTTGCCCAGAACTGACACACGTTTCATCAAGCCACACCACTTCGTCCGTATTTATTCTACGGATGTCGCTTTAAAATCGGCATCGCCGTTCAGCTATATCCTCCCACTCCATCAATAGCTTACGGTCACAAAAACATCCTTAGTGAATGCCAAGGTTTTGTAAAACTGTGGAGATGGATGTGCGACCGCCTTGATAAAGTCTTGATTCTTTGAGTGCGACTACTAACTTCCTCAGTGTCGGATGTTCCTTCCTGCAACTACAATCACAAACATGACGACGAACCACATCCTCTGCAAAGAAATCGATGCTGGTAATACGCTTATCCATACGACGTTTTTTGCCGGTTGTATTAAGTTTCGAAGATTCTTCAACTTCTTTTTCTTTATTAAACATTTCGTCACAATCTTCACGACAGTGTTTTTGTTTGTACAAAACAAGGTTTTTTATCCTCAAAGTAGGTACGTAACGCGCAAACCATTTCTCTTGTCTGCCCCCGTAAGGCCAAGAGAACGACGTCGAACTTCCCGCTGACTTTGCTCAGTACCACTCAACGAATAACGGAAGCAACGAATAACGGAAACAACAAATAACGGAAACCACTAATAACAATAACAGTGAAAAACGCTAACAACAAATAATGGTAACAATGAACAGTGGTAGCAACGTGTAACAGTGACAACAAATACAAGAATAACTTCTACAACCATAAAAACGAACACACAGAAAGTCAAAGAGCGACCACCACATAGGAAGGTAGCTATCTGCTACTGAAGCCCACTGCAAGCAGGAGTGGGGTCGTGGAGTGGGGTACAGATTACGCAGCTTCCTACCCTCCCCCCCCCCCTACCCACCACCTAATCATTTCTGTGTGCTTTTTGGACATATTATAGTTTCATTGTTAGCAAGCTATTGGTTTTGGTATTTCTCGCACTGAATATTTAGTGGTACTATTGTTTTGAATATTCTTATTATTGAATGAAAACAGTAAGTTTTTCTCATAATTATCGTTCTCTTGTAAATAATTGTTTTTGGAAGATTTTGCTTAATATTTTAGTGACTGAGTTCTATGTTAATAAATTGTGTCCCTGTTATATAATAAATATATCTTCACCACCACTTCACACCCTATGTTGCTGCTTGGACCTCCACCGAACCGTCAACTAGCTCAGTATTTTGCCATGACGATCGCCTTCTGCTTTTCTCGCCAGATATTTAGAGATATCACTCTAAATATGGAACAGACTACAGTACTTATATTACACACTCGTCGCTACTAAAGTTATGAATTACAGACATGAACCTTCCTCCTGTATCAGTCTATTAACGAAAACTGTATCAAAATTCCTTCAGGAATTCCACATATTAGCCTTCACGTAGAGATACAAAAACGTGGCGAGCGATTAATTTAGTAATATGTGTAGATGTATAGATTATTTTAGTAGGCAACTTGCGTGTCAGTTATACTTATACTACTTTACAAGGTTCAGTGAGATGGTAATCAAACTCCAGAAGAATATAATACAGGGAGGAGTGCTGCCCATCATGGATTTACGGATAAAATGTCGAGTATGGTAGTTTCCAGAACAGTAATACAGGATTATTACAAATAATTGAAGCGATTTCACAGCTCTACAATAAATTTATTATTTGAGATATTTTCACAATGCTTTGCACACACATGCAAAAACTCAAAAAGTTTTTTTAGGCGTTCACAAATGTTCGATAAGTGCCCCTTTAGTGATTCGGCAGACATCAAGCTGATAATCAAGTTCCTCCCACACTTGGCGCAGCATGTCCCCATCAATGAGTTCGAAAGCATCGTTGATGCGAGCTCGCAGTTCTGGCACGTTTCTTGGTAGAGGAGGTTTAAACACGGAATCTTTCACATAACCCCACAGAAAGAAATCGCATGGGGTTAAGTCGGGAGAGCGTGGAGGCCATGACATGAATTGCTGATCATGATCTCCACCACGACCGATCCATCGGTTTTCCAATCTCCTGTTTAAGAAATGCCGAACATCATGATGGAAGTGCGGTGGAGCACCATCCTGTTGAAAGATGAAGTCGGCGTTGTCGGTCTCCAGTTGTGGCATGAGCCAATTTTCCAGCATGTCCAGATACACGTATCCTGTAACGTTTTTTTCTTTTTTTGCAGAAGAAAAAGGGGCCGTAAACTTTAAACCGTGAGATTGCACAAAACACGTTAACTTTTGGTGAATTGCGAATTTGCTGCACAAATGCGTGAGGATTCTCTACCGCGCAGATTCGAACATTGTGTCTGTTCACTTCACCATTAAGAAAAAATGTTGCTTCATCACTTAAAACAAGTTTCGCACTGAACGAATCCTCTTCCATGAGCTGTTGCAACCGCGCCGAAAATTCAAAGCATTTGACTTTGTCATCGGGTGTCAGGGCTTGTAGCAATTGTAAACGGTACGGCTTCTGCTTTAGCCTTTTCCGTAAGATTTTCCAAACCGTCGGCTGTGGTACGTTTAGCTCCCTGCTTGCTTTATTCGTCGACTTCCGCGGGCTACGCGTGAAACTTGCCCGCACGCGTTCAACCGTTTCTTCGCTCACTGCAGGTCGACCCGTTGATTTCCCCTTACAGAGGCATCCAGATGCTTTAAACTGCACATACCATCGCCGAATGGAGTTAGCAGTTGGTGGATCTTTGTTGATCTTCGTCCTGAAGTGTCGTTGCACTGTTATGACTGACTGATGTGAGTGCATTTCAAGCACGACATACGCTTTCTCGGCTCCTGTCGCCATTTTGTCTCACTGCACTCTCGAGCGCTCTGGCGGCAGAAACCTGAAGTGCGGCTTCAGCCGAACAAAACTTTATGAGTTTTTCTACGTATCTGTAGTGTGTCGTGACCATATGTCAATGAATGGAGCTACAGTGAATTTATGAAATTGCTTCAATCATTTGTAATAGCCCTGTATAGCATGGTAACACCTTCCACATGCAATGGAAGTACGAGAATGGCGAGAAATAAAATCAGAGAATAACGGAGACCGGGTAATTAGTTTACTACACTACTGGCCATTAAAATTGCTACACCACGAAGATGACGTGCTATAGACGTGAAATTTAGCGGACAGGGAGAAGATACTGTGATATGTAAGTGATTAACTTTTCAGAGCATTCACACAAAGTTTGGCGCCGGTGTCGACACCTACAACGTTCTGACATGAGGAAAGTTTCGAACCGATTTCTCATACACAAACAGCAATTGACCGGTGTTGCCTGGTGAAACGTTGTTATGGTGCCTCGTGTAAGGAGGAGAAGTGCGTACCATCAGGTTTCCGTCTTTGATAAAGGTCGAATTGTAACCTACCGCGGTTTATCGTATCGCGACATTGCTGCTCGCGTCGGTCGAGATCCAATGACTGTTAGCTGAATATGGAATCGGTGGGTTCAGGAGGGTAATACGGAACGCCGTGCTGGATCCCAACGGCCTCGTATCACTAGCAGTCGAGATCAAAGGTGTCTTATCCGCATGGCTGTAACGTATCGTGCAGCCACGTCTCGATCCCTGAGTCAACAGATGGGGACGTTTGCAAGACAACAACCATTTGCACGAACAGTTCGACGACGTTTGCAGCAGCATCGATTATCAGCTCGGAGACTATGGCTGCGATTACCCTTGACGCTGCATCACAAACAGGGGCGCCTGCGATGGTGTACTCAACAACGAACCTGTGTGCACGAATGGCGAAACGTTATTTTTCCGGATGAATCCAGATTCTGTTTACAGCATCGTGATGGTCGCATTCGTGTGTGGCGACATCGCGGTGAACGCACATTGGAAGCGTGTATTCGTCGTCGCCATACTGCCGTATCACCCGGCGTGATGGTATGGGGTGCCATTGGTTACACGCCTTGGTCACCTCTTCTTCGCATTGACGGCACTTTGAACAGTGGACGTTACATTTCAAATGTGTTACGACTCGTGGCTCTGCCCTTCATTCAATCCTTGCTAAACCCTACATTTCAGTAGAATAATGCACGAGCGCAAGTTGCAGGTCCTGTACGGGCCTTTCTGGATACAGAAAATGTTCAACTGCTGCCCTGGCCAGCACATTCTCCAGATCTCTCACCAATTGAAAACGTCTGGTCAATGGTGGCCAAGCAACTGGCTCGTCGCAATACGCCAGTTATTATTCTTGATGAACTGTGGTATCGTGTTGAAGGTGCATAGGCAACTGTACCTGTACACGCCATCCAAGCTCTGTTTGACTCAATGCCCAGGCGTATCAAGGCCGTTATTACGACCAGAGGTGGTTGTTCTGGGTACTGATTCCTCAGGATCTATGCACCCAAATTGCTTGAAAATGTAATCACATGTCAGTTCTAGTATAATATATTTTTCCAATGAATACCCGTTTGTCATCTGCATTTCTTCTTGGTGTAGCAATTTTAATGGCCAGTAGTGCAGTATTCGCGAGAAACAGGCTTTCCGTTAACGAACAAACAGTATGTTTTTTGTGTGTTAATCACCACACCAGTTTCGATGTGGATAACAGGTGCGCAACAAATACGTGAAATTACGATGCAGAATGAGTGGGCGGTCGAGTCTGCACTGCCTGTCTAGGGACGTGGGGCAGCGATGGTTTTTGACAGGCGAGACTTCACAGGCGGGGTGCGTCCACATTTAACGCGGCGGCTGCGGTCTGCTGCGCTCATGCATCATAACTAAACGAATTCCGTATTACGTTTGGGATTTCACGCAATATTTACATCGGCGCTGGCGGAACCTCCGCTGGGACGGCCGGGTGGGGTCGGCTGCGGCCGCTGTTCAGAAAACTGCTACTTCCCGCTCTCCGCGCTCGCATTTTAAGCGCGCGCTCCGGCGCTGCACGCGAATCTGGATGCGCACGGCGACCAGTCAATAATTGTCGTGACAGGCGGCAGTGGAAACATAGCGGGCGTGATTTAATCTCTCTCTCTCTCTCTGTGTGTGTCCCTCCCTCTCCTAGCAGTGTCGTTTGTGAATTCCGCAAATGTCAGTTGACAGTAGATGCGAACTGTTTCTCTTGGGTCGAGGTTGAGTGGACGCTTTGAATATGGTGCAAACTGCTGATCGAAACGGATGAAATGACCCTGGCGGAGCTCGAATCCCGATTCGCCACTCTGTTTTATTCTGCAACGAAATGACGCTGTAACGTGAACTGCAAAGCAAAGCGAAATCTTTTTTGAGGCAGTTTGCTGCCTAATAGTAGTTTTGATTGAGAGACTTCGAAAGGTAAGTTTCACATTATTTCTGCGGGCCAAGTTTCTTTTATTGAGTGTCGCACTACACTTCAAAAAGATACAGGTACACAAAGGTGTTTCACCATAGTCATCAAACCTCTACAAACAAAAGTCGGAACGTTCTATCAGTTGTTCAGTTATTCGACAGCTGAAATCCACTCATTGACAAAAGAGCCATACGAGGAAAACTGTGTGAACGTCGTCATCGTAGGAAAATCTGCGATGGCTGGTAATCTTTGTTCTGAGTCAACATCGCGGAAGTCTGTGCAGCTTTGGTCAAATTGTTTTCATGATTTCACTATTGTTGGACGCTGCACTTCATTTGGTCGATATGCTGCCAGAATTTTACCGTGAATATGTGCGCAATCGAAATCATCTACTCAGTAGCTCATTGATCATACTGGCAGCGGAACAGGACTAGGCAGAGAGGGCCGAAATAATTCGGTCATCCGAAATAATTTCGCTGTTTAACAACAGTCGGAACGTTCTATCAGTCGTTCACTTCTTCGACAATAGAAATCCACTCACTGATAAAGGAGCCATTCGAGATAACTGTGTGAACATCGTCATCGTAGGAAAACCTGCGATGGCTGGTAATCTTCAGTCCGGATCAACATCACGCATGTCTGTGCAGCTTTGGCCTAATTGTTGTCAGGATTTCACTATTGTTGGACGCTACACTTCATTTGGTCGGTATACCGCCGGAATTTTACAATGAATATATGCGCAGTTGAAATAATTTGCTCAGTAGCTCATTGACCATGCTGGCAGCGAAACAGAACTTGGCAGAGAGGGCCGAGATAATTCGGTCATCCGAAATAGTTTCGCCGTTTAATATCGTAACACGGGTCTTTCTTTCTATCATGGCACTAATGTTTAACTGGCAGGTATTGAGATAAGGGATTACGGGATAGAAAATGAACTAAAACTGTACGGCAGTGGAAAGGCAAATGAATCGGATGAGAAAACTGTGAGGTTCTGCGAAAGAAACTGCTCCACTTCTAGCAGTAGTTTATCGCCAGTCTCAGCGGTAACGAAGAGTTTTTTTTTTGTTTTTTTTTTTGTTTTTTTTTTGTTTGATACAGCACGCCAAGATTTCCTCTCCTGCGCTATCCTCTACATCTCAGAGTGGCACTTGCACAACACGAACTCAACTCCTTATTGGCTTTGTTGGACATACTGAAACGTCCCCTTAGAAAAATTGTACATGACTGTACTTAAACTGACACACAATATTTTCAGCGCAACGGAATCTGACTTTCAATAATCCCTACAAAAGAATGGCCAAGACTAACATTAAACTATACCTTTCACAAATCACTTACCTCACAAAAATCTTCGTTACTCAAGCTACTGCAATACAACGAGCGCCACTACTGCCAGCTAAATAAAGGATTCAAACTACTGAAGGCACTAACTACTGATAAGCATAGTTAGCAAATGAAAGATTTTGATAGAGAAAAAACAATGTATTAACCTTAATATTGTTCAAAAGTCGTATTATATATATATATATATATATATATATATATATATATATATATATATATATCAGTACATGACATCCAGTCTTACAAATTTACTATCTCTGTCCAGATCATCCGCTCTCACAGCTCCGTCATCTCTCTCCCCACATCCACCACTGCTGGCGGATCACCTCCAACTGGGCAACGCTACGTGCTGTAACAACCCACTGCCCAAGACTACAATGGCAGACAACAATGCAAATTAGCCACAGACTGCACACAGCACAGCCAGTGATTTTCATACAGAGCGCTACGTAACGTTGCCAATAAGAAAACCTAAACAGCCTACTTGCATAGCCCTCATGCTCCCACAAAAAATTTTACAAATTGTTTTGGGCAGTGGTCAATACAGATTTGAAACAAATTTTCGTAATTACAATAACAAAGATATCAAATGCACACGCTGATTTATACAATGTTGGTCAAAAGCTAAAATTTTCTCACAGTCTATAAAGACAGTCCTGATCATTCATCACAGTAAAATTTCATTGCACAAAGTCTGATCAGTAAAAGAAAATGCACACGGAAGTAGTGGATTTCCATGCTGCCTTGAAGAAGTAGTGTTGTCCTTCCAATGGAAAGACAGGTAATGGGCCACGACAGAGCAAACCCACAGCAGAGTCAGTCGAAGTTTTGAAGAATATTGGTAGGTAGGTCATCACAGAACAGACCACTGTAGTCCTGTTAGAGATTATGGTATTGGTGGGCCACCAGAGGTGCAGACCCACTGCAGTCCTTGTAGAAATTATGGTATTGGTGGGCCATCAAAGGTGCAGACCCACTGCAGCCCTGGTAGAAATAATGGTATTGGTGGGTCATCAAAGGTGCAGACCCACTGTAGTCCTTGTAGAGATGGCTAGCAGCCATCCGTTGCGACTGTCCAGGTGCACAATCACCATCGAAGAGTCTTGTGGACAATATAGCAAGTCCATGAACCACCACTTGTGCACTCACAAAAAAATTTTTTTTGAAATGTCCTTAGAACCAGCAATGCTGTTATCCAGTCCCTTGCTGGATTATCAACACATGTTCAAACACTATCAGTCCCTACTTCTCCCATATTGTCCACATACTATGACCAACAGAAACGTGTGCAGTGAAATGTAACTTAATTTGATGAACTGGTGTAAATTACAATTTTATAACATAAGAATACAATAACAATGGTACAAAATATATCATTAAAGAACATAACAATACAGATAACATTTGTAGTAATAGGGGCTTTACAAAAGAATAGAAATAAACATATACATCAAATGGTTCAAATGGCTCTGAGCACTATGGGACTCAACTTCTGAGGTCATTAGTCCCCTAGAACTTAGAACGAGTTAAACCTAACTAACCTAAGGACATCACACACATCCATGCCCGAGGCAGGATTCAAACCTGCGACCGTAGCGGTCTCGCGGTTCCAAACTGCAGCACCAGAACCGCACGGCCACTTTGGCTGGCAAACATATACATCAGTGTTACAGGAATTATGACATAAGTAAATACATAAAAGGTCAGAATAACTTTCGAAACATCAACTTCACACGTGAGCATTAAAACAAAACAGAACAAATAATGTCTAAACATCTTTACAAAGTAAATAACATAGTATTAGAAAAATTCTACAACATAGCTCTCATCAGCCAAACACATAAAGACAGGAAAAACACAAATACACAAAGGTACACAAACACATAGAGGGATAACACAAAAGGAAAGGACAGGGTTTGTTTTACTGCAGTATTTTGCATGGAGATCTCCCTTCGTTCATCATTATTCCAAAAAAGTCCTATCTAAGCCTGCTTTCTGTATTCTGTTCACATCCTCTTTCAAAAATAGTTTTTCTTCACTGTACACTACTTTTTTGGCCAAACCATTTTCTTATAGCTTTTCAATGCATTTCTTCCAATTCGTCATAGTTAGTTTCTTATATAGTCTACCCCCTCTTAAGCTAACTTAAATCTACTGAGCTCAGATATATATATAGCAAGGGACGAGGCAATGCAGCAGCACATAACAAATTAACACAAACAGCAATGACAAAAAAATGGAAATCGGCAAAGCAAGCAGCAGTATATATAAATTAGCAAAGCAATTGCAATATTACAACTAAAGTGCAGCAAACAAGAAAAATAAATCCGTAGTAAAACTGGCTTAACAGAGTAATACAAAGTCAAATTCAGTAACACTATGCCAGGCAAACAGCAGCAGCAAATGCTATAACTTATACCTAAACATGACAAAACTCAAGCAGAAAAAATATTACACTAAAGACAACAATGCAGATAAGGGAAATGTATATTCACATCTTAATGTCTATGTAATTAAAGTGGTGCACCAGAACTTATTCTACGAAATAAATTACCAAGTACTTGAAAAGAAAATTATGTATGCAGTTCCTGTGAAGGGGAAATGTCTTTTTGTGCTCCTTTATCTTTTTTTTGGATGTGTATCATAAAATTATTATTTACTGGATCTGTAGACAGAAAATATTTATATTAGTACATCTATTAAATTTTACTTTAACCAATGCTGCAGTGGAGCTAGAAACTAGATATTAAACAAATTGAGCAATCTCTCAACTACAAAGACAATAGATGCAGAAATGTTTCTCATCATTTCATTAGGCATTTTAGTAAATATCATAAATTAAGAGCTCCACAGTGTAATCATATGTTTCAAGTTTGAGCATGTCGTATTTGCGATGATTTCTACAAAGGAATGTCAATAGCGAGGATAATGGCCTCTTTTTTTTCTACCTGTGCCTCCGAAAGGTAGACACTAATGCTTTTTTCCAGGCGACTGTCATGCAGCTGGGTGCCCATGACGCATTACGTGAAGGTGGTCACTTAACTTTCTTACCGAAATATTTACGACACCAGTTTTCACTACAGTGACAGTCTCATATAAAAATTTCACAGGTCGAGAATTTGCATTGCAAATCTGTAGAAACAAAATCCTGTAAATATAACAGTGTCCAAAAAATTTTCGCCAGCATAGTGATACATTCACGCATATACACACATTTCATAACTCTTAAAGTACGATTCTCGGTTTCCGACATCTTTTTTCACAAACCAGAGTCCCTAACCACTACTCATTATTCCTTGCTTTATTACACATATATTATTTCATAGGCACTTCTTCAATATATCATCATAATAAATACGCAGCATAATCAAATTCCTCATATAGCATCAGCTTATTGACCATAAACATACCGCAACAGCGTAATACACATCGTCATCATAACATCATAAAACCTCAGCCAAATCTCAAAATCGTCTTAGCTTCCTCCAATAATTTCAAAACCTAAAAAAAATTCTCTGCTCATGTCAAGAGTGTCATCAACCTCAAACGTACTTTAAAACTTATGATCCCATACCAAATACATCATTCAGAGCTCTCATAGTATCACAATGGTTCCGAAAAAATGTGAACAGTTCACAAAGTACAGACGAAATACAATTTCATAACTGTGAAGTTATCCAACTGTGTAATTGCGTAAATATCTGTCACTGACGTAGTAAAAAGAATGTTTGTTTCTCTGTCAAATAATCAGATAGCTGTGTAATTCTGTGTTGGAGAAATATGGTACCGATGTGTAAAGTTGTATAAGCAAATACAATATTACCTAGGGCTCCTTGTGTTTGCCACACACATGGTACACAAAGTAAGCGTGTACACCCCTGAGGATTAATGTAATTATACCCTCAGGTGTTACAAATTACAGCAATGGAATGAAATGTATCACGGAAAACTTTCTTTGTAATTCAAAAATCTTGAAAAATAATTGGTTTATGTACAAAATTAATCACTCAAATGCGTGTCCTTCAGCGCTAAATGTGCGTCTTGCTGTACGATAATTCTGTGGAAGTGTCATAGTTATCGTCCTCTGTAAGCAAAGTTCTCAATGTACTCACCTCATCATAAACGAAAGTGAAATGCTTTGCGTATAGATATCGTAGTTATTACGTACCTTACCATGACCAAGATAGCACTATAATGTAACGTATTGTTGTGCTACGAAAAAGGCTGTCTCATTGTAGCTATACCACAAAAGTTACTACCAAAACATGTTTTACTTTCCAGAATAATGCAGAGAAACTGTGCAGATATAAAACAGATACGCCGCAAAAGCAACAATGTAAATTGTGTCACATATTAGTAGCGTCGTGATATAATCGTGTAGCTATCAAAGAAACCAAATACTAAGTCATCTTTAATCTCACAGAAAGTACTTCAAATAAAGAATGTATTTTCAAGTAAACCAAAATGTTACATTAATATGTCATTAGCAGTATATGTTCTAAGTATGTAAGCCTTATAGTCGTTACGTAATCGTGCAGCTAACAAGCAAGAATGTACAAATAACAACACTGTGTCGTCTGTTCACTATAACAATGCATTCGTAAATTCTGTTTAAATTAGTTGTCTTGGTTCTTGACTGGATATTTAACTTCAAACATTGTTGCATGGTAACAGTTTCTAAGTCTGACAAGGCATACTAGAAATGTGAAATGAAAAGTTTTATGGCAAAAACAAAGTTAAAAAGCAGATTATCTTTCAACAAACGGTTTTACATGTGAAATGTGTAGTAAACCTTTACTCTTCCTAGGATGCAGAGTTTCAACTTCACCGCAGTTATCATGTGCTATATGTCGGATTCTGTAAGGTCCACTGTAAACTAGAAAGAATTTGTGACTCAAGTGTTTCTTCTTATGTGACAATGAATGAGCTTTAATGAGGACTTTCTGACCAATATATAATTTCTTTGCATTTGCTTTACGGTGTAGTTTTCTCCTTTTGTCTGCTGCAGATTTTATATTTTTAATAGCCAAATCAATTATGTCTTTGTGTCGAAATTTACGTGTATTCGGGAAAGGTACAAGCTCTCTGATTCTGTTCGGTAGTTCTTCATTCATCAGTACAAGAGCAGGTGGTAAAGCAGTGGAATCATGAGGCATTTCATTCAGCACATTTTTAAATAAGTGTAAATATCTGTCCCAATGCTGATGCTTTCTGTGACAATAAAGTCTGCAAAGCTTATTGATTTCTTTCATAATCCGTTCAGACGGGTTAGAATGTGGTGAGTACAATGAAATAAAAACAGGTTTGATTTTATGATTCCGAAGCTAATGACTTTAGCAACGTGACCAACTTCACGTAAGAAATTTTAAACAAAGGCGTTGGATACAGAGCGTCCAGTGGCTTTACGTAACGGAGTGAAAGAAACAAATTTTGAAGTAAGTTCAACAGCGACTAGAACGTACCAAAATCCATTCGATGTTCTGACAAGGGGTCCCAACAGATCAACAGCAGAAAATTCTTTTAATTTAGAAGGAATGATACGAAACAACGGAGCACGATGTGAGATAGTAGATGGTTTCGCCTTTTGACAAAGTTTACAAACAGACAAGACTCTTCGAATTCTCTTTTCCATATTGTTAAAATAATAAGTCGTTCGAAGAATATGATAACATTTCCGTGGACCAAAATGTGCGTAGCTGAAATGAATGTACCAAATGAGCTTATTAACAAAATCGTCTGAAATGCAAAGTACCCATAGCTTGTCATCAACAGTGCAGCGTTTGAAGAGTATGTTGTTTCTAACAAGATAATAATGCGGAATCTGAGTGTGTGTCTTTTCATGCTATTTACTTTTGATGTCTTTCCAAATCCGATCTTTATCTTGTTTATGAGCAATGTCCTTTAAAGATGTGGTGATGAAGTTTTCAAAGGCGACTTTCTGAATGTAAAGAATACTGAAATTTTTCTCGAGGTTGCCTTCTGTGTTACTTTTCTCAAGCCCAGCCAGTGCGCGTGACAGTGCGTCCGCAACAATGTTCTCCTTGCCGGGAATGTAGACTATTGCGAAGTGCAATCCTTGCAGATACAATGCCCAACGTTTTAACCTGTCATGATTTAATTTTGAAGACATAAGAAATTGTAAGGCTATTTACAATTTGTACAGAAACCACATGGCAATTATAAGAGTCGAGGGACATGAAAGGGAAGCAGTGGTTGGGAAGGGAGTAAGACAGGGTTGTAGCCTCTCCCCGATATTATTCAATCTGTATATTGAGCAAGCAGTAAAGGAAACAAAAGAAAAATTCGGAGTAGGTATTAAAATCCATGGAGAAGAAATAAAAACTTTGAGGTTCGCCGATGACATTGTAATTCTGTCAGAGACAGCAAAGGACTTAGAAGAGCAGTTGAACGGAATGGATGGTATCTTGAAGGGAGGATATAAGATGAACATCAACAAAAGCAAAACGAGGATAATGGAATGTAGTCGAATTAAGTCAGCTGATGCTGAGGGTGTTAGATTAGGAAATGAGACACTTAAAGTAGTAAAGGAGTTTTGCTATTTGGGGAGCAAAATAACTGATGATGGTGAAGTAGAGAGGATATAAAATGTAGACTGGCAATGGCAAGGAAAGCGTTTCTGAAGAAGAGAAATTTGTTAAAATCGAGTATAGATTTAAGTGTCAGGAAGTCATTTCTGAAAGTATTTGTATGGAGTGTAGCCATGTATGGAAGTGAAACATGGACGGTAAATAGTTTGGACAAGAAGAGAATAGAAGCTTTCGAAATGTGGTGCAACAGAAGAATACTGAAGATTAGATGGGTAGATCACATAACTAATGAGGAAGTATTGAATAGGATTGGGGAGAAGAGAAGTTTGTGGCACAACTTGACCAGAAGAAGGGATCGGTTGGTAGGACATGTTCTGAGGCATCATGGGATCACAAATTTAGCATTGGAGGGCAGCATGGAGGGTAAAAATCATAGAGGAAGACCAAGAGATGAATACACTAAGCAGATTCAGAAGGATGTAGGTTGCAATAGGTACTGGGAGATGAAGAAGCTTGCACAGGATAGAGTAGCATGGAGAGCTGCATCAAACCAGTCTCAGGACTGAAGACCACAACAACAACAACAAGAAATTGTAATGCACGATGATCACTGTATACTTTTACGTGCTTACCAGAAAGAAAGAAACGGAATTTGTTAAATGCCCAAACGATAGCTGAAGCTTCTAATTCAGTAACGGAATAATTTTTTTTCAGATTTTGTTAGCACTCGGCTAGCAAAAGCAATGGTTTTCTGAACAGTAGTGTCATTTTCTGTGGCTTCTTGAAATAAATGGGCACCAAGACCGACTTTAGAAGAATCCGTGCTAAGGCAAAAATCTCGTGACAGATCTGGATGAGCTAGTATTGGCGCGTTAAGTAGCGATTCTTTCAAAGAATTGAATTCCAACTGTGCTTGTTCGTCCCAGTTCCAAATAGTATTTTTTCCAGTGAGAGAACAAAGTTTTGGTGTAACTAGAATTTGCATATTCAGAAAACGACGGTAAAAATTTATGAGACCTAGAAAACTGCGGACTTGTTTTTTTGTGGATGGAACTGGAATGGCTCTGATTGTTTCTAACTTTTCAGGATCCGGCTGAATGCCTTCAGAAGAAATAATATGTCCCAAAAACTTCACCTTTGTCCTACCGAATTCAGACTTTCCCAAGTTAACTGTAATTCCAGATTCTGCAAAAATATGTAACACGCTGTTGAGGATGCGATTATGTCGTTCCCATGAGGCTTCTGCTATCAGAATATCGTCCACATATAAGATGATGTGACGTTTTAAGAACTCAGGTAATATGGAATTTAGCCCGCGAATGAATGCTGCCGAAGAAATGTTCAAACCAAAAGGCAGTTTCCGAAACTGATAACGAACGCCGAAACAAAGGAAAGCTGTGTATTCTCTACATTCTGGATGAAGTTCGATCTGATAAAAGCTGGATCTGAGATCAATAGAAGACAACACTTTTACACCATTAAAATTTTGAAGTTCTCCCGACGTTTGCGGTCTGTCTGATTCAGGAATGATGATAGTATTGATTTGTCACGAATCTAAGCCAAGCCTGATCGATCCATTTTTCTTCTCAACAACATGTAATGGATTGTTGTATGAGCTTACTGCAGGCTCAATAATGCCCTCGTCAAGCAAGATTGTATGTCTGTTCTAACACGATACCTATAATGCGCCGGAATTACGTATGGTCTAACACAAAATTTAGTATGCTCGCGAACACGAAACTGGTATTGAAATCCCTTGATTGTTCCTGTTTTGTGAGTAAAAACTGTGCTTGTAAAATCTCAAAAGGTCTTGCCTATCAGTGTCATTACAATTCTCAATTGTTTGAATTTTATTCTGAATTAACTCATTAGTATCAAATGCGCCGTCGATATCATCCCTGTCAGTACTTGCAGAGTGATTGTTAGTGTCAAGTTCCGTCGAAAATTCCGAACTGTTGTCTAACAAGAGGTAAAGCCGATTAATTTCTTCGTCATGGTTTGAGAGCTAATCTTCAAATTTCAAAGCTATTGACTTACCTTCTTTCTCTAAACTTATTTCAGCATCGTGAAAGTTTAAGATTGCTTTATATTCATTCAAAAAGTCTACTCCCAGTATAATTTCCGTCGACAATAATGGAACAATAAGAAAGTTCATAGAGAAGCTGTTACTTTGACAAAAGAATTCTAAGTTGGTTTGTTGGCGTACATCTACACTTTTTCCAAAGATGTGTAAGTAGGCTGTTTATGTTTTCTTTATGTAAGTAGGCTGTTTATGTTCTCTTATTGGCACCGTTACGTAGCGCTCTGTATGAAAATCACTGGCTGTGCTGTTTGCAGTCTGTGGCTAGTTTGCATTGTTGTCTGCCATTGTAGTGTTGGGCAGCTGGACGTGAACAGCGCGTAGCGTTGCGCAGTTGGAGGTGAGCCGCCAGCAGTGGTGGATGTGGGGAGAGAGATGGCGGAGTTTCGAAGTTTGTAATACTGGATATCATATATTATGACTATTAAGGTAAATACATTGTTTGTTCTCTATTAAAATCTTTCATTTGCTAACTGTCCCTATCGGTAGTTAGTGCCTTCCGTAGTATGAATCTTTTATTTAGCTGGCAGTAGTGGCGCTCGCTGTATTGCAGTAGTTCGAGTAATGAAGATTTTTGTGAGGTAAGTGATTTGTGAAAGGTATAGGTTAATGTTAGTCAGGGCCATTCTTTTGTAGGGATTTTTGAAAGTCAGATTGCGTTGCGCTAAATAATATTGTATGTCAGTTTAAGCACAGTCTTGTATAATTTTTCAAAGGGGACGTTTCATATGTCGACCCTTAGCCGAGGATACCTCACTGGAATCTTCTGATTTTTTCTTGTAGTTTGTGTATTTAGTGTAGCTTTTGTTTATTGCTAGCGCATAATTATAGAGAGAATTTCCTTGGTAGTTGTGGTTTTTCATTGTTGCACAGTAAAACAGTTGTGGCATGCATGTAGATTTGCACCAAGTATTTCGCAGCTGCAATTATCTAGATATTATTTTCAGTGCTATGTTAATGTGTTCTCTTATTTTTGCTCTTCAAATTGTGTTTTTCTGTGTTGTCGTGTGAAATATTGTGACAATAATGGCGTGTGAAAAACGTAATACTAGGCTCCAAAGTAAACTGGGAAATGACAGTGAAGACGAAAGCAGTGTGTTAGCGCCACCGAGTAATGAATTAACTAATGTTCAAAGTAGTAATTTGGTAATTGTACATAGGGAAATGGAGCGGGCTGCAAACAATGGTGTAGACAGTGAAACAATTAGTGAACAGGGAAGCATTATCGATCGATCGGTCGGCAACAGCTTGCCTCAGGAATCCGAAATGACAGGACACAATCTTGCAAATACTGTAGATTCAGGTTTTGCGTCCTCACCCTTTTCTCAAATAAGTCAAAACACATTTTCTGCTTTTCAAACTGCGAATATTGCCGGTTCAAATGCATTGCCGAATAGCACTGAGGAACATGTTTCAGACACCAGTGCATTGTTATTACAATTAATGCAACAAATGGGACAAAAGCTTCAAAAGTTAGACACATTGGAACAAAATCAGAGACAAACACAGCAAAAGCTTCAAAAGTTAGACACAATGGAACAAAATCAGAGACAAACACAGTAAAAACTTCAAAAGTTAGACACAATGGAACAAAATCTTCAAAAGTTAGACACAATGGAACAAAATCTTCAAAAGTTAGACTCAATGGAACAACACCAGAGACAAACACAGCAACAGTTACACACAATGGAACAAAATCAGGGACAAACACAGCAAAAGCTTCAAAAGTTAGACTCATTGGAACAAACTCTCGAACAAACACGTGAAGATTTAACTGCTGAGTTACATAACATTGAAACGAAATGTCAAAAAGTCTGTAATGACGTAAAAACACAGATTTGTGAGCATTTCCAACCTATTTTTTCGCGTCATGAAAATGCATTACAGAATCACGAAGCAGCCATAAAAGAACTGCAAACTATTGTTCATGAAAATCATGAGACCTTGCAAGCTAAAATGGACTCAGTTGCATCTACCGATTCGGTTACGCAACTTGCAAAAACTCAGGAAAACTTAAAGGACACGTATTTGAGTGATTAATTTTGTACTTAAAACATTTATCTTTAAAGATTTTTGAATTACAAAGAAAGTTTTCCGTGATACATTTCATTCCATTGCTGTAATCTGTAACACCTGAGGGTATAATTACAACAATCCTGATGGGGGTACACGCTTACTTTGTGTACCATGTGTTTGGCAAGCACAAGGAGCCCTAGCTAATATGATATTTGCTTATACAACTTTACACATCGGTACCATATTTCTTTAACACACAAATTACACACCTATCTGATCGTTTAACTGAGAGAGACAAACATTTATTTTACTACATCAGTGACACATGTTTACGCAATTACACAGTTGGATAACTTCACACTTACGAAATTGTATTTTGTCTGTACTTTGTGAACTGTTCATATTTTTTCGGACCCATTGTGATATTATGAGAGCTTTGAATGATATATTTGGTATGGGATCACGATTTTTAAAGTATATTTGAGGTAGATGACACTACTGAAATGAGCTGAGAATTTTCTTTAGGTTTCGAAATTATTGCAGAAAGCTACGAAGTTTTTGAGATTTGACTGAGGTGTTATGATGTTATTATTACGATGACTATGTGTATTATGCTGTTGCGGTATGTTTATGATTAATAAGCTGATGCTATATGAGAAATTTGATTATGCTACATATTTATAATGATGAAATATTGAAGAATGTCGACGAATATGTATATGTGTAACAAGGTAAGGAATAAGGAGTAGTGGTTAAGGACTCTGACTTGTGAAAAAGGTTGTTGGAAACCAAGAATCGTACTTTAAGAGTTATGAAATGTATGTAAATGCGTGAATGTATTACAATGCCGACGAAAATTTTTTTGACACTGTTATATCAATAGGATTTTGTTTCTACACATTTGCAACGCAAATTCTCGACCCGTGAAATTTTGTATATGACACTGTCACTGTAGTGGAGACTGCTGTCGTAAATATTTCCGTAAGGAAGTTAAGTGACCACCTGCACGTAATGCGTCATGGGCACCCAGCTGTGTCAGACACCTGGAGAACAAGCCATTAGGGTGTGCCTTTTCGGAAGCACAGGTAGAAAAAAAAAGGGAGGCCATTATCCTCGCTATTGACATTTCCTTGTTGAAAGCATACTGTGGATCTCGTAATTTATGATATTTACTAAAATGCCTAATGAAATGATTAGAAACATTTTACATCTATTGTCTTTGTAGTTGAGAGATTGCTCATTTTGTTTAATATCTGGTTTCCAGCTGTGTTGCAACATTAGTTTTATAAAATAAACTTAGATGCATTTGCTAATGTGAACACTTTCTGTCAACAGATCTATTAAATAATTATTTTATGATCCACATTCTTCGAAAAAGGAGCTCTTGGAATGGAAAGAACAATAAGAAGGGACTGATAACAATAACTGCATATATAATTTTCTTTTCAAGTACTTGGTAATTTTTTTAGAATTAGTTTTTGTGGTGCACCACTTTAATTACATAGACATTAAAATGTGAGTATACATTTCCCTTATCTGCATTGTTGTTTTTACTGTAATATTTTTTCTGCTTGAGCTATGTCATGTTTAGGTATAAGTTACTGCTGTTTGCCAGGCATAGTGTTACTGAATTTGACTTTGTGTTACTCTGCTAAGCCAGTTTATTACTGATTTATTTTTCTTGTTTGCTGCTCATTGCATATTAGTTGTAATAATGCTGCTTGCTTTACAAATTTGAATTTTTTGTCATTGCTGTTCATGTTAATTGTTTTGTGCTGCTGCATTGCCTCGTCCCTTAGTTTAGCATCTGAGCTCAGTAGATTTAAGTTAGCTTAAGAGGGGGTAGCCTATAAGAGAATGAGTTGCGATGAATTTGAAGAAATGCACTGAGAGGTTATATGAGAAAAATACAGAAAGCATGCTTGGATAGGATTTTTTTGGTGGAAGCAAAGTTTGAAATAAGACGAAAGAGCTATGGAATGAAGTTTTGGGTAGGACTGCAGTACCAAATGTTACACTGAAAACGAACCCTGTCCTTTCCTTTTGTGTTATCCCATTATGTGTTTGTGTACCCTTGTGTATTTGTTTCTTCCTGTCTCTGTGTAGTTTCATAGAATTTTTTCTTCTTCTAATACTCAGCTACACGAACTATGATGAGGAATACTGTTATCCTCAAATATATTTGGCATTAATAATATGTTATTTACCATGTAAATATGCTTAGACATTATTTATCTGTTCTGTTTTGTTGCTAATGTGTGAAGTTGATGTTTCGCAAGTTATTCTGATCTTTTATGTATTTACTTATGTCATAATTCCTGTAACACAGATGTATATGTTTATTTCTATTCTGTTGTAAAGCCTGTAATACTACAAATGTTATCTGTACTGTTATGTTTTTAATGATGTATTTTGTACCTTTGTAATTGTATTCTTATGTTATAAAATTGTAATTGACACCAGTTCATCCAATTAAGTAACTTGTAAGCATTCATTTCACTGCACACATTACTGTTGGTCATAGTATATGGAGAATATGTGAGAAGTAGAGACTGATAGTGTTTGAACGTGTGTTAATAATTCAGCAAGGGACTGGTTAACAGCATTGCTGGTTCTAAGGACAATTCCAAAAACTTTGTGAGTGCACAAGTGGTGGTTATGGACTTGCTATATTTTCTGCAAGACTCTTCAATGGTGATTGTGCACCCGCACAGTCACAACAGATGGCTGCTGGCCATCTCTACAAGGACTACAGTGAGTCTGCATCTTTGATGACCCACCAATACCATTATCTCTACAAGGACTACAGTGGGTCTGCATCTTTGATGAGTCTCCAATACCATTATTTCTACAAGGACTGCAGTGGGTCTGCACCTCTGGTGGCCCACCAATACCATACTCTCTACCAGGACTACAGTGGGTCTGCTCTGTGATGACCTACCTACCAATATTCTTCAAAACGTCGAATGACTCTGCTGTGGGTTTGCTCTGTTGTGGCCCACTACCTGTCAGCATGTCAAGAGTCACCACTGTCTTTCCGTTGGAAGGACAACACTACTTTTTCAAGACTGCATGGAAATCCACTACTTCTGTGTGCAATTTCTTTTACTAATGATGAATGATCAGGACTATCTTTATGGACTCTGAGAAAATTTTAGCTTTTGACCAACATTGTATCAATAAGAGTGTGCATTTGATTTCTTTGTTATTGTAATTACGATTATGAAAAATTTTAACAAATATGTATTGCCCACTGCCCAAAACAATTTGTAAAAATTTTTTGTGGGGAGCATGGGGGCTGTGTAAGTAGGCTGTTTATGTTTTCTTTATGTAAGTAGGCTGTTTATGTTTTCTTATTGGCAACGTTACGTAGCGCTCTGTATGAAAATCACTGGCTGTGCTGTGTGCAGTCTGTGGCTAGTTTGCATTGTTGTCTGCCATTGTAGTGTTGGGCAGCTGGAAGTGAACAGTGCGTAGCGTTGTGCAGTTGGAGGTGAGCCGGTAGCAGTGGTGGATGTGGGGAGAGAGATGGCGGAGTTTCGAAGTTTTTAATACTGGATATCATATATTATGACTATTAAGGTAAATACATTGTTTGTTCTCTATTAAAATCTTTCATTTGCTAACTGTCCCTATCGGTAGTTAGTGCCTTCCGTAGTTTGAATCTTTTATTTAGCTGGCAGTAGTGGCACTCGCTGTATTGCAGTAGTTCGAGTAATGAAGATTTTTGTGAGGTAAGTGATTTGTGAAAGGTATAGGTTAATGTTAGTCAGGGCCATTCTTTTGTAGGGATTTTTGAAAGTCAGATTGCGTTGCGCTAAATAATATTGTATGTCAGTTTAAGCACAGTCTTGTATAATTTTTCAAAGGGGACGTTTCAATTGCACTTTGTAATTTAATCTTACGTAACAGAAGTGTGGGGCAATCGTTCGATTTGTTGCATTTGCTAAAGGCTGTTTCACTAATTACTGAAATGGGACTGCCAGAGTCAAGTTCTGCCATAAATTTCACGTCATTTAATGTAATGTGAATCACAGGATATGCAAAGTTTTTATGTTGTACGTCGTGTTCCTGGAGTAAGATGTCCCTAATGTCTTCCATTTTTACGTAATCACTATTTACAGCAGTTGCGTCGTCAGTTTCATAAGTACGTTTTGTGGCTGCCAGCGGTATGAGCCATTGCCTATTGTGTCTTTGTTGGCGCGTCGTTATTGGGATTTGGAGACCTAACTTCTACAAATTCACTTTGTCGAGAGGGCCCTGCCCTGTTTGAATCCCGCCAGTTATGATGCAGTTCAGGTCTATCGTTACGATCATATCGTCTGACGTCATGTCGGTAGATTCCATAGTTTCTTTCTTGTCGGACACGTCGTGGAGAATTTCTCCCTGAATCGTAACTGCGCGCTGGACCGTTGCGTCTCCCTTGATAATAATTATTTTGGTTCCCATATTGTCTGTTTCTCTGATTGTCTCTGTGATAGTCACTACCGCGGAGAGGTGATATTTCCCTGTAATTATTACTACTCTGCCAACGGTTGTCATACGGGTGGTGTCTGTTTTGGTCACGATTTGTGTTGTGAGAATAGCCTTGTCGTGTTCAGTTACTATGTCTTTCATCGCGGAATTGCGACAGATGTGACCTGTAATTGTTGTGTTCCTGTTTTCACGTTCCGCGATTGTCAGTGTCAATTTCTAATTCTTGTAAGAGTCCCTGAAAAGCTTCAATGTCATCTTTGCACCGTCCTGCCAAAATAATATGTCGTAAATGTTCAGGTAATTTCATCAAGCAAAAGTGGATGAGTTCTGAGGGGCTGTATGGGTTTGACAGGTACTGATTGTTGTGCAACATGTCTTCAAAATATTTCACAAGACTGGAAAATTTAGATTGTTCGAAATGTTTCATCATTATGATGCTATATTTTACTCGGTCTTGTGTAGCTTGAGACCAATATGCTGAGAGGAAGGCATGATAAAATTCTCCTTCACTGTCGCAATCGTGAATGACCGATCGCATTCTTTCAGCTGGTTCATTCTCTGAGTAGCCACACATAAATTCTAATCTGTGCTCTAATGACCATTTGGGAGGAAAACAATGAGAGAATTGATGAAGCCACGCTTGTGGATGAATGTCATTGGCAGAATTCTTAAATGTTTTGAATTTACGTGTAGTAATAAACAGCTTATAGTCAAAATCATCATGTCGGCGAGTCACATATCGGTCATTGTTACTTCATTTCGGCGGTTCCATCTCAAAATTCGGTGTACCTTGCCAATTTCTTTCATAATTTCCGAAGTACCCCGTGTTATTATTTTGTGGCTGTTCCATATTTCTATGTCCCTCTTCCCGTATTGGAGCGCGAGTGTCCTCTGAAATACGTAATTCTTGTATTACCTGTGTCAGCTGATCCTGTACTTCCCGGATTTCTCTTTGGTGTTGCGTATCAATTTGATTCTGATTTTGTTTGTATTTCCTAATTTGTTCGCACTCTTCCGTGTCATTAAAGACTACCGGTTTTGTGTCATTCAGATTATCATCTACCTTCGTAGATAAATTATTTAGCTGATCCGAAAGTTCAACTACTTTCTGTGATAATGAACTAATTTCCTCCATGTGTCTTTCTGAACCAATTTTAAGAGTATCTACTGCGTACTTTAAGTTTTCCTGAGTTTTTGCAAGTAGCGTAACTGAATCGATAGATGCAACTGAGTCCATTTTAGCTTGCAAGGTCTCATGATTTTCATGAACAATAGTTTCCAGTTCTTTTATGGCTGCTTCGTGATTCTGTAATGCATTTTCATGCCACGAAAAAATAGGTTGAAAATGCTCACACGTTTGTATTTTTATGTCATTACAGACTTTTTGACATTTCGTTTCAATGTTATGTAACTCAGTAGTTAAATCTTCACGTGTTTGTTCAAGTGTGGTGTCTAACTTCCGAAGATTTTGTTCCATTGTGTCTAACTTTTGAAGCTTTTGCTGTGTTTGTCTCTGATTTTGTTCCATTATGTCTTACTTTTGATGCTTTTGCTGTGTTTGTCTCTGATTTCGTTCCATTTGTTGCATTAATTGCAATAATAATGTATTAGGGTGGAATCTGTTTCTCTATGCTTTTTGGCAGTGCATTTTCACCGGCAACACTCACATTTTGACAAGCAGAAAATGTGTCTTGAGTCATTTGAGAAAATGGTGAGGACCCAAAACCTGAGTCTACAGTATTTGCAATATTGTGTTCTGTCATTTCGGATTCCTGAGGCGAGCTGTTGCCGACCGATCGATCGATAATGCTTCCCTGTTCACTACTTGTTTCATTGTCTACACCATTATCTGCCTCCCACTCCATTTCCCTATGCACAATTACCAAATTACTACTTCGAATGTCTGTTAATTCATTACACAGTGGTGGTGATAAGCTACACTCGTCATCACTATTATTTCTCAGTTTACTTTGGAGCCTAGTGTTACGTTTTTCACACACCATTATTGTCACAATATTTCACGCGATAACACAGAAAAGCACAATTTGAAGAGCAAAAATAAGAGAACACATTAACATAGCACTGAAAATAATATCTAGTTAATTGCAAGTGCAGCTGCGAAATACTTGGTGCAAATCCACATGCATGCTACAACTGTTTTACTGTACAACAATGAAAAACTACAACTACAAAGGAGATTCTCTCTACAATTACGTTCTAGCAATAAACAAAAGATACACTAATTGCACAAACTACAAAAATCAGACGATTCCTGTGAGGTATCCTGGCAGGGTCGCCATATGAAACGTCCCCCTAGAAAAATCGTACATGACTGTACTTAAACTGACACACAATATTTTTAGCGCACTGGAATCTGGCTTTCAATAATCCCTACAAAGGAATGGCCCTGACGAACATTAAACTATACCTTTCACAAATCACATACCTCACAAAAATCTTCGTTACTCAAGCTACTGCAATACAGCGAGCGCTACTACTGCCAGCTAAATAAAAGATTCAAACTATTGAAGGCACTAACTACTGATAAGCATAGTTAGCAAATGAAAGATTTTGGTAGAGCAAAAACAATGTATTTACCTTAATATTGTTCAAAAGTCGTATTATATATATCAGTTCATGACATCCAGTCTTACAAATTTACTGTCTCTGTCCAGATCGTCCGCTCTCACAACTCCGCCATCTCTCTCCTCACATCCACCACTGCTGGCAGCTCACCTCCAACTGGGCAACGCTCCGTGCTGTAACAACCCACTGCCCAAGACTACAATGGCAGACAACAATGCAAACTAGCCACAGACTGCACACAGCACAGCCAGTGATTTTCATACAGAGCGCTACGTGGCGTTACCAATAAGAAAACCTGCTGGGTCAGGGATTTTCTCCACTCAGAGACTGCGTGTTGCGCTGTCTTCATCATCATTTCATCCCAATCCGGCGCGCATGTAGCCCAATGTCTTATTAGACCTGCACCAAGGTGGTCGGACCTGTCTCGCAAGGTTCTTCCCGGCCAATGACGCCAAACGCTCATTTCATTTCCAATGCTGTGCTGAAAACGAACATTCTCAGAAATTTCTGCCTCAGGTTAAGGTCTACGTTTAATACCAGTCGACGTCTTTTAGACAGGAATGCCCTTTTTGCCTGTGCTAGTCTGCTTTTTACATCTTCCTTGCTTCGTCCGTCATGGGTTATTTTGCTTACAAGGTGGAATTAATTTTGTCTACTTCATGATCACCAATGTTGATGTTAAGTTTCTTTCTTTCTCATTTCTGCTACTTGTCGTTACTTTCGTCTTTCTCCGTTTCACTCTCAATTCATATTCTATACTCATTGACTCTTGATTCCATCCACCAGATCCCGTAATTGTTCTTCACTTTCACTGAGAATAGCAACGTCATCAGCCAATCTTATAATGAATATCCTTTCACGCTGAATTTTAATCCGATTCTTGAATCTTTCTTTCATTTCCGTGTTTGCCTCTTCGATGTATGGATTGCACAGAAGTGGCGAAAGGCTGCATCACTGTCTTCCTCTCATTTTGATACGAACACTTCGTTCCTGGTATTCCAGTCTAATTGGTCCCTCTTGTTTCTTAGAAATATTGTACATTACTGTTTCCCTTTAGCTTACTACCATATTTCTCAGAACTCGAGAGGTAAAAAGCGCAGATCATTTCCGGTTTCAGGCAAGGTCATTAGAGAGGCGCCCATTATTATAGGATTTTATAACTGATTTATGAACACGTTTTATGCACACTCATTAGTCAGAACAAAAATCAGAAATCTGCTGCGTCAATCAACATTGATTCCACAAACAAAGATATTGCATAATTCAGCTCTCTCCGTTCGTCTGTACGATACAGAGGTTCGCAGACAAAAGCTTTCAGGTTGATACCATGCTCCTTGACTTCCGGAACCCACTCGATACACCTATGTATTGGCGTTTAGTGATTCATTTTTACCGAATATTGGAACACATTTTTGCACAATTTTGGATTTAGAGCTCAACATGTCGATCTCAACGGAACTAATTCGACGAATGAGAGAGTAATTTAGGGAGAACCGCAAGGGAGTAGTGGCTAACCTTGGAGTTCCCGTGAAGCTATTCGCGAACAATGTTGTTCTCTATAGCAGTTTTCAAAATGGGGGTTGCACCTCCCTTAAGGGCTCAGAGAGCAATAGAAGGACCGCTGACTTTCAATGAAATACTTATATTTCACATAACGAAGGAAGCCTTTCGGCGAGCAAATATTGCTGCCGTCACATTCACTTTTCCATGAACTAAGTTAGAGTGCTGACCCATCGTTAATTGCTCTCTTACTTAAAAAGAACTGACCAGCAGATCCTGTCAGTAGGAATGTTGACAAGAGTCACTAGTCATATTTAATCACACTGCCCCTGTCAACCCTCTGGGTTAGCAACTTACCAAACATCTAACAACCACTAATAACAATAAACCACAATGTGACCGCCTCTTCCTTGCAACAATGACTACAAGAAATGATTGTTATTCACAGCAATTTTGACTGTCAACAGGTTTCAGCCTGACTTCTGGAGTCAGCTCAAAGGTAATGAAATAGCTAGAAGTTGAAATCTAGCGCGTGTTCAGTCAAGTAGTTAACCAGATTTAAAATAAAGTGATGCAAGTCCCCCCCCCCCCCCCCTACCCATAGGTAAGTGGTTGATTCTCAGAGCTCTCACGGCAGTGATTCACTGAGTGTCTCTCTTCCTTCTAAACTACGCGATTCTTATATGAAAAAAAAAGAAAAACAGCAACATTACTTGTAAACGGGAAACCAAAATACAGAAATATTAAGTTGATTATGTGACACTACGCTTTACCAACATTCTTTTGAATAATTTATCGTAGATCACTTGAGCAACGAAAGATACCTAATGATTAGGAAAAAGAGCAGGTCATTCCTGTTTTTAAGAAAGGCCGTAAGAAAGATCCACACAATTATAGACCTATATCGTTGACGTCAATCTGTTGCAGAATTGTGGAACATGCTCAACAATTATGACGGTTTTTGGAAAATTAATATCTCCTCTATAAAAATCAACATGGATTCAAACAGAGATCCTGCGAAACTCAGCTCTCTCTGTTCGTAAATGAGATCCACAGCGCCGTAGATAACGGCGCTCAGAATGATGCCGTGTTCCTTGATCTCAGTAAGGCATTTGACACCGTCCCGCACTGCCGTTTAATGAAAAAAAAACGAGCTTACGGAGTATCGCAGCAGACCTGCGATTGGATTCAAGACTTTGTTGCGGATAGAACTCAACACGTCGCTCTTAACGGAATAAAATCGACAGATGTAATTGTAATATCCGGAGTACCACAGGGAAGTGTCATAGGACTGTTGTTGTTTACAATATATATAAATGATCTAGTAAAAGCGTCGGATGATCTTTAAGGCTATTCGCAGATAATGCAGTTGCCTGTACCAAAGTAGCAATGCCAGAAGATAGTAAGAATTTGCAGAACGACCTGCAGAGAACTGATGAATGATGCAGGCTCTGGCAGTTGACCCTGAACGTAAATAAATGTAACATGTTGCGCATTCCTAGGAAAAGAAATCCACTGCTGTACAGCTACACTGTTGATGACAAATAGCTGGAGATCTGTCTGCCGTAAAATATCTAGGCGTAACTATCCAGAGTGACCTTAAGGGGCTCCGGAACGCCCTATACTTGCAATGTTAAAATAACACTTATAAATTACATCTTTCCTCACAAAGTATTTGAGGTAGGAAGTTGAAATTTTTATAGATTATTAATTGGAATATGACTACAACTTAACACAGGTATTTTACAAAATTTTAGTTCAGTTATTAAAGATGATTTTTTTTAAAAATTGTAATGAAAATTCACAACATTTTTTTGCAATTTTTTATTTATATATTCAAAAATATACAGTTTTTTGGAAAAAGGCAGTGTTAAATTATGCAGAAGGTACTGTGTAACATTTACTGAAAGTTTGAAACAAATATGTTTGGAAGATCCTTAAAAAGCATGTAATTAGTATGAGAAAATAAAAGTTTTGGGAATCGAGCGACAAAGATTGGATTAACTTTTTAGTGCATTCCAGGTCCATAGGATGGATTATCTTCATCCTCTGCAAACTCCTCCTCCAGCTTCCTCTTGTTCCTCCTCCTGTTTACTCTTGCTTGTATTTCTAGACTCTTTACAGCCCTGTCTGCAGCCCGAAGGCGTTCCTTGTCTAAAGCAAGCATCGCTCGTATCATGTTAGAACCTATCTTCATTCCCATATTTCTAAATACCTTGCACCTTACAATGTTGCCATCATTGAAAGTCGCAACAGCATCATACACACCAAAGTGAAGTGTTTCTATTCCAGCAAATACAGTCTTGGGGATTCTCGACCATATAACACTATTTACACTTTCATTGGGGTTTTGAGTTTTTCCGTGAATACACTTTTTCAACAGTTCAGGTGCTGCTAAGTCTCTGAAAATAGGTTAGCCACAACACATACTTTATCTCACATCACTAAAATGTACCTGATGAACACGGACGTTAATAATAACACCATTTGACAGCAGTTTAACAGCGCCACAGTGGGTCACGCCCATGTAGAACACATTTCAAAAAAAATTTAAAAATAGTTGTAGTCTTCGGAATTGAATAAATTATATGTCTATTAAAAGGTAATAGTCTGCAGATTCAGAAAACGCAAAAAAGTAAAAATTGAACTTTTCATGATTTTGAGCCTTTCCAGAGCCGCTTAAGTGGAATGACCACATAAAACAGACAGTGGGAAAAGCAGACACCAGATTCAGATTCATCGGAAGAATCTTAAGGAAATGTATTTCATCAACGAAAGAAGTGGCTTATAAGGCTCTTGTTCACCGGATTCTTGAGTATTGTTCATCTATCGGGGATCCCTATCAGGCAGGTGCGATAGAGGAGATAAGATCCAACGAAGAGAGGCGCGTTTCGTCACGGGATTGTTAAGCTGGGGAGAGAGAGTTACGGAGCTACTAAACAAACTCCACTGGCGGACGTTACAAGAGAGGCGTTGTGCATCACGGAGAGGTTTACTATAGAAATTTCGGGACAGCACTTTTCAGGAGGAGTCGGATAACATATTGCTTCCCCCATATTGACCACGAGGAGAAAATTCGAGAAATTAGAGCCAGTACAGAGACTTACCGACAATCATTCTTCCCATGCGCTATTCACAAGTGGAACAGGGTTGGAGGGATCAGATAGTGATAGTGAAAGTACCCTCCGCCACCCACCATTAGGTGGCTTGTGGAGTATGATGTAGCTGTAGATTTAGATGTTTCGTCACGGGATCGTTTATTCGGCGCCCGAGGTTTACGAAGACGCTTAAGAAAATCTGGCGACAGACGCAATAAGAGAGGCGTTGCGCATCACGGAGAGGTTTTGCTGTTGAAATTCCGAGAACGTACGTTCCAGGAAAGTCGAGCAACATATTATTTCTTTCCCCATATGTCTCGCGGAATGATCGCATCGAGAAAATTCGAGAAATTAGAGATAATACGGGGTTTCAACGATGTGGAACAGTAAAGGAGGGAAAAAATAGTGGTACCAGAAGAACTCTGCCCCACACACCGTAATGTAGCTGTGGAGTACAGTTGCATATGTGGAAGAATGATGTAACTGACAGCATACTTGACGAAGAAGGTACCAGGGAATGGAATGAGGTGCTGACAATCCGTGTAAGAGCAATAAATTTAAGTTCAGTGTCAATTTCCGGTGATATCTGAAGGCACAATGTTTAAGGTTTTCATCAAAATAACTTTCCCCTTTAAGCGTCCTGGAATAATGATTTCATAGCCGACGATGTTGTCAAGCCACGTAATGCACTCTTCTCGAAGTTAGCAGCCAGGCCATGACTGCACAAAACACACTAGGAACAAGGTGCGGAATAGTTTAGTAAAGAGGAGTTGAGCCGTGCCAGAAAAAGGGATAGGAAAGTGGGACCTTTTTAAGGCAGCGAGGAATAAGCGCTGCAAGAGCATTAGAGAGGAAAAGTCGTAGGAGCTGAGACAGACGGGAATATGCGAAGCGTAGGGTATGTTGGCTGCAGTAGTTACGTAGAGGTGAAAAAGTAAACAGAAAGAGCAAAAGATGGAGGACATCATGAAATAGATATCAAAGAAATACGGAAAGGATTAAAAGAGCCCAGTAATGGCAACATATTTTCTTATCTGTATTTTGGTTATCCCCATTTGGTAGCACGTGTTTTCAGTGCTGCACTGTAAGAGTCCGGTCCCAGACCCCTAGAGTTGTCAAACGTGATGATGTCATTACGCTTCGCTTGCAGACTCGGATGCTCGGTCGATAGCTTACCTGTTTGCCGCAACTTCTCAGCATGTCCCCCTAGCTGGCAGTCTACTGGTCACTGACACAGGCTGTTCGGCTTCCGGGAGCTGCCGAGGTAGAAACTGGACAATTTGTAGTATCCGCCGTGGATACTATACTGGGGCGTAATAGAGC
Source organism: Schistocerca cancellata (assembly GCF_023864275.1). Classification (NCBI taxonomy): domain Eukaryota; kingdom Metazoa; phylum Arthropoda; class Insecta; order Orthoptera; family Acrididae; genus Schistocerca; species Schistocerca cancellata. The sequence goes on from NC_064626.1 coordinate 1,198,317,988, forward strand.
ATAGAATTTACGAAAACAGTTGCTTTAAGCAGCCGATGTCCAAGATGTTTGATTTTAACTGTGATAATTTTTATTACTATCATCAGTGGTGCGACATCACTTAGTGAGCCTTGGCTTACTGTGGAGGGTTGTTCCATTCCTTTGCGTTTTGTGCCGAAATTTTACAGTTCTGAATTGCACCCAACGTTTATCTTTCCCTACACCTAATTCCAGTTTTAGCTTAGATCTTCTAACTCTCCTGGTGCCTTCAAGCACTATGTAGAATACCTTACTGTTCATTCTGCCATTAACTCTCTGTACATTTGCAGCCCATTGGCGCCTTTTAGTCTCAATGCAACAAATAACGTCTTGTTTATTATGTAGATTATATCATTCATAGTGAATTTCCTCCTGCAGACTACATTTTATTTCGCTGACCCAACAGTCTATTTAAAGTTATTTCTTTCAAACATACAAAGGCTGCTTTTTATGGAATTTTGTTAGTGTCCAGCTTTCGGCATCGTACACTACCACCACCCCCTTATAACTTTATACCTTAGTTTTCCTAAGCAGCAGCCTAGATTTCGGATGTTTTCTGAAGGTTTTATATCACTTGTTGGTCGATAATATTCGAATTAAGGATGGATCCGCCTTTTTGCAAGTATATGAATTACTGTTTTGTTTTATCACCCAAATATGTAACAAAGCACTATTCAGAAATCCGAACGAATTATCGGACAACACAAAATGAAACACACACACACACACACACAGAATGGAAACAAACGACAGATTCAAATCAATGGACGTCAAACCAAAGCAAAACAGTAAACAAACGACAGTCAGAAACGCAACTTGTGCAGTGAAACGCGTGTCCAAGCAATAGCAACGTAACAGGATGTAGGATTTACAAACGAGCGGGAGAAAACGTAAAAGCCGACCGTTGTAACCGAGCAGTTCTAGGCGCTTCAATCCGGAACCGCGCGACTGCTACGGTCGCAGATTCGAATCCTGCTTTGGGCATGAATGTGTGTGACGTCCTTAGGTTAGTCAGGTTTAAGTAGTTCTAAGTTCTAGGGGACTGATCACCTCAGATATCCCATAGTGCTCCGAGCCATTTGAACCATTTGAAAACGTAAAACACCAAAAATAATCCGTGAATAAGAAACTACGCGAAATGCTACGCCATACCTAAGCTTCACAAAAATTTTATCGATGTTCACAGGTTCATCTCAACTACACAGAATGCGTTTGGTACATAAAAGCACACTTGTCACAACTCATGACTAGCAAAATACTACAACGGTAAGGCCAAAAACGGGCATCCGCCACGAATTTTTACCAGAACATACATTTAAAGATTTGATAGGGAACAAAAAATTCAATACAGACGATTTTCTAGCCAATCATGTTTGCAAATATCATGGAGCACTAATTTACACCCGTGTCTCATTTTGGTTGCCCCCCCACAGGACACACACTATGTAAAATAAAACAAAGTCCACATATAATTTAAATGAGAACAAAATCTGATTTATCACGTTCTTTAAACTGAAAATAGCCTCTGTGTATGTATTTCAGGAAGATAATAAAAAAGACACTAAAGATGCTATGACTGTGGCGAAACATGTTTGGGTGATAAACGAAACAATAATCTGTGTACTTGCAAAAAGGTGCAACCATCCTTCATTCATTACTAATTTTCTGCAAGCAAGGGAAATGAGCTCAAAATTACAGTACGCCTACTATAAATTTCGTTTTTGGATTTCAGATCTGACATTATTCTTATCTATGATCCAAGGTCAGTGGAACAACGTGGCCGGCCGGAGTGGCCGAGCGTTTCTAGGCGCTTCAGTCTGGAACCGCGCGACCGCTACAGTCGCAGGTTCGAATTCTGTCTCGGGCATGGATGTGTGTGATGTCCTTAGGTTAGTTAGGCTTAAGTAGTTCTTAGTTCTAGGGGACTGATGACCTCAAATGTAAAGCCCCATAGTGCTCAGAGCCATTTGAACTATTTTTTTGGAACAACGTGCAACACCCTTCTCTAGATTGTCGCACAGATGACAAAATGGTAGATATCGAAATAGACGTCAGAGGGATAGAGAAACAATTAAAATCGCTCAAAAGAGGAAAGGCCTCTGGACCTGATGGGATACCAGTTCAATTTTACACAGAGTACGCGAAGGAACTTGCCCCCCTTCTTGCAGCGGTGTACCGTAGGTCTCTAGAAGAGCGTAGCGTTCCAAAGGATTGGAGAAGGGCACAGGTCATCCCCGTTTTCAAGAAGGGACGTCGAACAGATGTGCAGAACTATAGACCTATATCTCTAACGTCGATCAGTTGTAGAATTTTGGAACACGTATTGTGTTCGAGTATAATGACTTTTCTGGAGACTAGAAATCTACTCTGTAGGAATCAGCATGGGTTTCGAAAAAGACGGTCATGTGAAACCCAGCTCGCGCTATTCGTCCACGAGACTCAGAGGGCCATAGACACGGGTTCACAGGTAGATGCCGTGTTTCTTGACTTCCGCAGGGCGTTCGATACAGTTCCCCACAGTCGTTTAATGAACAAAGTAAGAGCATATGGACTATCAGACCAATTGTGTGATTGGATTGAGGAGTTCCTAGATAACAGGACGCAGCATGTCATTCTCAATGGAGAGAAGTCTTCCGAAGTAAGAGTGATTTCAGGTGTGCCGCAGGGGAGTGTCATAGGACCGTTGCTATTCACAATATACATAGATGACCTGGTGGATGACATCGGAAGTTCCCTGAGGCTATTGCAGATGATGCTGTGGTGTATCGAGAGGTTGTAACAATGGAAAATTGTACTGTAATGCAGGAGGATCTGCAGCGAATTGACGCATGGTGCAGGGAATGGCAATTGAATCTCAATGTAGACAAGTGTAATGTGCTGCGAATACACAGAAAGATAGATCCTTTATCATTTAGCTACAAAATAGCAGGTCAGCAACTGGAAGCAGTTAATACCATAAATTATCTGGGAGCACGCATTAGGAGTGATTTAAAATGGAATGATCATATAATGTTGATCGTCGGTAAAGCAGATGCCAGACTGAGATTCATTGGAAGAATCCAAAGGAAATGCAATCCGAAAACAAAGGAAGTAGGTTACAGTACGCTTGTTCGCCCACTGCTTGAATACTGCTCAGCAGTGTGGGATCCGTACCAGATAGAGTTGATAGAAGAGATAGAGAAGATTCAACGGAGAGCATCGCGCATCGTTAGAGGATCATTTAGTAATCGCGAAAGCGTTACGGAGATGATAGATAAACTCCAATGGAAGACTCTTCAGGAGAGACGCTCAGTAGCTGGGTACGGGCTTTTGTCAAAGTTTCGAGAACATACCTTCACTGAAGAGTCAAGCAGTATATTGCTCCCTCCTACGTATATCTCGCGAAGAGACCATGAGGATAAAATCAGAGAGATTAGAGCCCACACAGAGGCACACCGACAATCCTTCTTTCCACGAACAATACGAGACTGGAATAGAAGTGAGAACCGTTAGAGGTACTCAAGGTACCCTCCGCCACACACCGTCAGGTGGCTTGCGGAGTATGGATGTAGATGTAGACGTAGATCAAACTTACTTGAACCCATTTTTGTTCCGTCTTGAAATGGAAATTCGCAACTTGGCTGCCTTCCTTCGCGGCTAGGCGACTCCGGCAACTGGCTGTGGCGCTCATAGTTTGAGCCGAGAGTTTGATTTCCACCGTCTGACCAGCTGCAGCGCTGCTCCGAGGTGCGACTGCGCGACACGGACGAGGTCAGCTGCAGCAAGTGTAACCAACAATGTCTTGTGGAGACGGGCACCGTCGACAAGATGGAAGTGGCGGACAGGCCTGTGACGCATATTCTGCGACAGGATTGGCACAGTGGACAAGGTGTCCTTAACAGCGGACTGGACCTGAATCTGTTGAAATGAGAACGCTTGATCACCTGCATCGAGTGGCAACGACAACAACCTCCGTAGGCCAGCGCTGATGCTGTGGTAGTGACAGTGGAAAAGCCTAAGGGGTCTCTTAGGGCCAAAAATCGCCACAGCGGCCTTCTTGACGGGCTGGGCCCGGATGTGTTGGTCAGCAGACAGGGAGTTGCTGTGTCTACGGCTTCTCCCTACGCCAGATTCCGCAGTGTCTTCTGGCGGACGAGCCATGTAGTGGCACCGGTGCTGCAGACTTGTTTAGAGAGCGGTACGACGAGCCCAAGTAGTCGTCGTGGACCATTTGGAGAAAACTAGTGAGGTGGTTGGTGAACACCAACCGATATAGAAGTACAGCTGTCACGTGATGTGGTGGGTAGCCGGGCAGTCTGTGCAGTCAACCGTCATTGAAGTATTTGGCCAAGCTGACGTCAACATCTCCTACCTCGAGGACGAGCACCGAGCGGTCTAAGGCGCTGCAGTCGTGGACTGTGCGGCTGATACCTGCGGAGGTTCGATTCCTCCCTCGGGCATGGGTGTGTGTTTGTCCATAGCGTAATTTAGGTTAAGTAGGCTAGTGTGTAAGCTTAGGGACTGATGACCTTAGCAGTTAAGTCTCATAAGATTTCACACACATTTCTTGAGGACGGGCATATCTTTACCCGGGGGCCAGACCAAATGGTTCGAATGTCTCTGAGCACTATGGGACTTAACGTATGAGGTAATCAGTCCCCTAGAACTTAGAACTACTTACACCTAACCAACCTAAGGACACCACACACATCCATGCCCGAAGTAGGATTCGAAACTGCGACCGTAGCAGTCGAGCGGTTCCGGACTGAAGCGCCTAGAAACGCTCGGTCGCCGCGGCCGGCGTCGGGGGCTAGAGTCGATGGCAACCACTATCAGTTTCGGAGAAGAGTTGGTTTCTTATTGCTGTAATACGAGGAGTATTACGAATGTCTTTTTATCGGCCTGTAGTGTTTCAGGACAGCTGACAAATTACTGTCAGTTTGAGGCTCTGAGCACTATGGGACTTAACATCTATGGTCATCAGTTCCCTAGAACTTAGAACTACTTAAACCTAACTAACCGAAGGACAGCACACAACACCCAGCCATCACGAGGCAGTGAAAATCCCTGACCCCGCCGGGAATCGAACCCGGGAACCCGGGCGTGGGAAGCGAGAACGCTACCGCACGACCACGAGATGCGGGCTGTCAGTTTGAGATTATTGTACGACGGGTACTGTGTAAAGTGAAGACTGGCATCTAGTGTACGTGTTCTGAATACGAATAGTTCGTTGCAGCTTCCGATATCACATGGTGTGTCCATGTGTGTGTTTTGTACTGTGTCTTATCTCCATGGAGAGGGTGCGTTCTAGTGTTGTACAAGAGGGAGGTCTGTATTCTGTTTGTAATCACGCTCCATCTTTCCCGATACAAAATTCAAATCCATCAGCCACTAGGACCTAGAGCCGTGGAACAGCGATTGTGTTTCGCCAACACTGTGGTCCATTTTGATGTGAATATGCTTTGATTTAGCGACGAAGCCCGCTTTCATTTGGATTGCTTCGTCACTAAGCAAATTTGGGCCATTTGGGGGACTGAGAGTCCGCATTTCGCGATCGAGAAGTCTCTTCACCCTCAACGGGTGACTGTATGGTGTGCAATGTCCAGTCACAGAATAATCGGTGCAATATTCCTTGACGGCGCGGTGACTACCGAACAGTACGTCAAGGTTGTGGAAGATGACTTCATCCCTATTATCCAAAGTGATCCTGATTTCGACAAGATGTGGTTCATGCAAGACGGATCTTGACCTCATCGAAACAGGAGAGTGTTTGATGTCTTGGGGGAGCACTTTGGGGACCGTTTTGTGGCTCTGGAGTACCTAGTGACGACTCGAATGGGCCTCGATTGGACGCCATATTCTCCGGATCTGAACACGTGCGACTCCTTTTTGTGGGGCTATATTAAAGACAAGGTGTACAGCAATAACTCCAAAACCGTTTGCTGAGCTGGAAACAGCCATTCAAGAGGTCATCGACGGCATCGAAGTTCCGACACTTCAGCGGGTCATGCAGAATTTCGCTATTCGCCTGCGCAGCATCATCGCCAATGATGGCAGGCATATCGACCATGGAATAACCTAAATCCGAATACCTGTAGTGACGATTACGTGTTGAATATAGTGTGTGGACGCCATGGTTTGTAACTAATTTATGTTTTTTTTCATATAATTCAATAATTGCAACGCAGTAGTTATAAGTTTTCTGAAGTTTATCTTGCTGTTGTTGCCTGAAGACTTTTCCTATGAAGCAGTAGTAAATTACTGGCAACGTTTCTTGTAGGAGGGTTATTCGGAAAGTAAGGAACGATCGGTCGCGAAATGGAAACCACAGTGAAAATCCGATGAAGTTTAGCACAGGTTTGTTGGGCAGTGTCTCTACTAAGCCCGTCGATCGCATTACGTTGTTCTTTTTAGTTGAGAGCACACAGGGCGCTCATAAATATACCTTGAACAATAGTGTCTCCCGCTAAGTACGAGGGCCTGGTGAGAAATTTCGCCTGAAGCTATGCAGCCAACATTACATAACTGTCGTGCATTTTCTTCTTCAAGACAATACTCATCCGCATTCTGCAGGGGCAATGAAGAGGCTCCTGCATCGTTTACAATTGGAAGTGTTTGATTAGCCGCAATACACCCCTAATTGTGTCCTTCTGAGTTTCATGTCTGCTCACATGAACCGCTGGCTATGAGGACAACATTTTGGCACAGACAACGAGATGTAGGCCAGCGTAGAGAAGTGGCGGAAGTCACTGGCGGCTGACACCTATAAACAGGAAATTGGAAAGTTGGTATAACACTACGACAAACGTCTATGGAGATAAGTAGCTGAAAGTTGTAGCTAACTGTTGCATATAAAACAGTTTTGATTTTTGCTGTGGTTTCCATTTCGCGACCTATCCTTCCTTACTTTACGAATAGCCATCGTAGCAGAGGTAGCTCCTGAAGTGATTTTATTAATTTCTTATACTGCGTCTATAAGACTGCCCATCTGTAACGTACCAAGGTCAGAGAGAATGAATGGTGTACTTTCTAATATGTCTTCGTGGTTTGTGTCCACTTGTATGTCACAGGGGCTGGAACACGTTTGGATTATGTACTGTATTGCTTCGAAAGCTTGTTTACTTATTTTATGTGTCACGCCAATTTTTGGTTAAGCAATGTCAAACATTCAATTGATGCTCTCGTGTTTGAGTAAAACTATATTACTAATAAAAGCTTTTATAAAGTAAGACCACGCCAGCACAACTCTCAGCCCACGCTGGTCGCCGCTGGAAACCTACACCGCACGATGAAAGCGACTCCCTAGCGTAGTCTTAGCTGAAGACAAAATCTTACTTTCTCCTTCATTTACCTATTGATTAATGTTTCTAGCCGCTCTTTAACGACTTCTAAAGGCCTTTTAAAGCTCAAAGTTTTTTTACAGTTATATTAATATCATCTGCATATGCCAACACTTCACATCCCTTACTTTTGTTTTAACAGGACTTGATAACATGTTCAAAGATATACACTCCTGGCCATTAAAATTGCTACACCTCGAAGATGACGGTGCAACGGACGCGAAATTTAACCGATAGGATGAAGATGCTGTGATATGCAAATGACTAGCTTTTCAGAGCATTCACACAAGGTTGGCGCCGGTGGCGACACCTACAACGTGCTGACATGAGGAAAGTTTCCAACCGATTTCTCATACACAAACAGCAGTTGACCGGCGTTGCCTGGTGAAACGTTGTTGTGATGCCTCGTGTAAGGAGGAGAAATGCGTACCATCACGTTTCCGACTTTGATAAAGATCGGATTATAGCCTATCGCAATTGCGGTTTATCGTACAGCGACATAGCTACTCGCGTTGGTCGAGATGCAATGACTGTTAGCATAATATGGATGCGGTGGGTTCAGAAGGGTAATACAGAACGCCGTGCTGGATCCCAACGGCCTCGTATCACTAGCAGTGGAGATAACAGGCATCTTATCCGCATGGCTGTAACGGATTGAGCAGCCACGTCTCGATCCGTGAGTCAACGGATGGGGACGTTTGCAAGACAACAACCATCTGCACGAACAGTTCGACGACGTTTGCAGCAGCATGGACTATCAGCTCGGAGACCGTGGCTGCCAGTACCCTGGATGCTGCATCACAGACAGGAGCGCCTGCGATGGTGTACTCAACGACGAACCTGGGTGCACGAATGGCTCAAAATGGTTCAAATGGCTCTGAGCACTATGGGACTTAACTTCTAAGGTCAGTAGTCCCCCTAAGGACATCACACACATCCATGCCCGAGGCAGGATTCGAACCTGCGACCGTAGCGGGCACGCGGTTCCAGACTGTAGCGCCTTTAACCGCTTGGCCACACCGGCCGGCGCACGAATGGCAAAACGTCATTTTTTCGGATGAATCCAGGTTCTGTTTACAGCATCGTGATGGTCGCATCCGTGTTTGGCGCCATTGCGGTGAACGCACATTGGAAGCGTGTATTCGACATCGCCATACTGCCGTATCACCCGCCGTGATGGTATGGGGTGCCATTGGTTACACGTCTCGGTCACCTCTTGTTGACATTGACGGCACTTTGAACAGTGGACGTTACATTTCAGATGTGTTACGACCCGTGGCTCTATCCTTCATTCGATCCTTGCTAAACCCAACATTTCAGCACGATAATGCACATTCTCCAGATCTCTCACCAATTGTAAACGTCTGGTCAATGGTTTCCGAGCAACTGGCTCGTCACAATACGCCAGTCACTACCCTTCATGAACTGTGGTATCGTGTTGAAGCTGCATGGGCAGCTGTACCAGTACACGCCATCCAAGCTCTGTTTGACTCAATGCCCAGGCGTATGAAGGCCGTTATTACGACCAGCGGTGGTTGTTCTGTGTACTGATTTCTCAGGATATATGCACCCAATTTGCGTGAAAATGTAATCAAATGTCAGTTCTAGTTTAATACATTTGTCCAATGAACACTCGTTTATAATCTGCATTTCTTCTTGGTGTAGCAATTTTAATGGTCAGGAGTGTAACAATGTGTAATATTCATAGAGTTTCCATGTCAAATTATGGATCGCATGTTTACTTTTGGAGCTTGTAACTAATATTATTCTTGTCTTAATTACGACCTCAATATTACCAGGAAAAGCACAAAATAATTAATGACTTAAGCTTCTCATTGTTGGCGCTATTGTGTTTTTAACGTCAGTGGAGTGGGAGGCATTAAGGTGTTCACTTTACTTTCCTTTTGGTTATGTAACGATATGTTACTGTGAGTACGCTTCCGGATGAAATTTGAATAGGCTATGTGGTTCCGACGACACGCACGTACATGTGCCAGAGTGGAGGGTGGCTGTGTGTTCGTAATGTGCCTGCCTGCCACACGATGACGATGTGCGCTTTGATGGAGCGAACTAATGAACGGATAGCGGGTGTGCTCATTACACCCGATGGAACGTCGCTTCTCTCCAGCTCTAAACAATGTGGCAGAGTATTCCACGTTGCATCGCCTGAAATTCACTTGTCTGCAAGTAGAGTGACTATTCGCAATATCCATTATTTGAGTGTTGTTCAGTTTAAACATTGAGTACATTGTTCAGCTTCTATTATTTATTGCGTTCACCGGAGATTATTGGTAACAGTTCTATTACCGTATTTTACGGACCATAAAACGGTACAGACTATAAGACGCACCTAAATTTTTAAGCAATTAAAAAAAAAAATAACATTTATATTATCAGATTGCAAAGCAAGGCAAAAAAAATTCTTCGTTTATAAAATCGATCTGGACTTTAACATCTATGAGAACTGTCATCTGAACTTTTTTCTTCTTTCTCTTCGCCATCGTCGTTGTTCTCTGTCATCGCTGCCATCGAAAGTGATACTTATGACAATCCTTTGAAAGATTTAACAATAACGACTCCTCTCACTCTAGACCACAGCAACGGCCTTGCCGCAGTGGCTACACCGGTTCCCGTGAGATCACCGAAGTTAAGCGCTGTCGGGCGTGGTCGGCCCTTGGATGGGTGACCATCCAGCCGCCAAGCCCTGATGCCATTTTTCGAGGTGCACTCAACCTCGTGATGCCACGCGACCGAATAGTAGCGGCTTCGGTCAAGAATACCATCATAACGCCCAGGAAAGTGGTGTGCTGATCGCAAGCCCCTCCTATCCACATCCCCCTCTGAGGATGACACGGCGGTCGAATGGTCCCGATGGGCCACTTGTGGCCTGTAGACGGAGTGGTTCACTCTAGACCACGACTGTTTTATCCACTGGCACACTTGTTTGATTGTAGGTCGTTTTATAGTTCCCTTCGGTGTGAATTCATGTTGGGTTTCGTCCGTCATCCATTTCTTCCATTTCTCTCTCACAGACACTTTAAATAGTTTATTTATAGAGACATGAAGAGGTTGCAATTATGAAGTAAGTCCTCCCGTAATAACAGCAAGCTCTGTATTTCCCTGTCCCTATTTATCTTTTATAGAATTTCTCAAATGGCAACTAAACTTATACAGCACAAGATGACAACTATTCTTCAATGAAGTACCTTTCCTTCTCTCCCACTCTCTGTTAATCCACAACTTCATAGCAGCCTCGTCCATCCATCCCCTGTGAAGCAGATGAACAGCGATACCTGGCGGTATTTCAGAAGGATTTGGATTGTTTTGGGCTTGAAAATGACAACTAGATGAAGTTTAGTACCGCCAGCACAACATTAAAGACCAACAATGTAGCGTATTTCTTCATGTCCACTTGATTTACGGTTACAGTTTTAGCATCTTTCTTGGCACATTCTCTTACTCGACACATCAAATGTCAGAGGAATTTCGTCTATATTCGCTATCTGACTTAGTTCCACAGTGGTTTTCTTTCGATGTTGAATAATAAAGCGATGAAAAGATAATATTTTCTCTTCTTACTCTTGTGGTATTTTCTGAGATGTTTTGGTTTTGGTTCGCAAGCTAAGTCCATGACGCTTCATAAACCTACAGCACCAGCCAACTCCATCCTTAAAGTCTGTTAAGTTCCACTGTAGCGCTAGCTTACGAGTGTGTATTTGAATCATTTTTGTATTAATTCCAATGCACTTTTGACGGTTCTTAAATCCATTCCGATACATCGTCTTCTAGTTTTGGCCATTTTGCATACAGTCCTCTATTTGCACATTTAGTCTTCCTCATTTTTTTCAGTTCTTCTTTACTAGTCCGTCAATCTTAAATCGTTTTCTCAGTTGGTAGAGAGCCAGCAGAACAGTAACATAAAATCCACAACCTATCAATAATTAAAATTTAATGTACAAATAGAAATCTGTACGCAAATTAAAAAACAAAATTACGCACCCGATTAGGAATCGGGCTGATGACATGTGGAAATCAAGACCTCAACAACTGAGAAATTAAACTTGGATGACGGTGGCTTTCAAATAGTCTATGAGCAAGTTAGGTTAATCAGATTGATGCAGTAAAACAGAACCCCTGGTGTGGAGGGAGAAACCTCTCGCAACCAGTTTCTTTTCCATCGCGAGAGCGTTACAAATCTCACAGAAAGTTTGAAGTAGGACACACTTGCAGATAGACGGCGCGCTAACCCGGAAGGGGCTGCTCACTAAATTCCGAAATCCGATCTTCACCGAGGATGTAGAGCATATACACTACTGGCCATTAAAATTGCTACACCACGAAGATGAGGTGTTACAGACGCGAAATTTAACCGACAGAAAGAAGATGCTGTGATATGCAAATGATTAGCTTTTCAGAGCATCACACAAGGTTGACGCCGGTGGTGACACCTAAACGTGCTGACACGAGGAACGTTTCCAACCGATTTCTCATACAGAAACAGCAGTCGACCGGCGTTGCCTGGTGAAACGTTGTTGTGATGCCTCAGGTAAGGAGGAGAAATGCGTACCATCACGTTTCCGACTTTCATAACGGTCGGATTGTAGCCGACCACGATTGCGGTTTATCGTATCGCAACATTGCTGCTCGCGTTGGGCGAGATCCAATAACTGTTAGAAGAATATGGAATCGGTGGATTCAGAAGGGTAATACGGAACGCCGTGCTGGATCCTAACGGCCTGGTATCATTAGCAGTCCAGATGACAGGCATCTTATCCGCCTGGCTGTAACGGATCGTGCAGCCAGGTCTCGATCCACGAGTCAACAGATAGGGACGTTTGCAAGACAACAACCATTTGCACGAACAGTTCGACGACGTTTGCAGCAGCATGGACTATCAGCTCGGAGACCATGGCTGCGGCTACCCTTGACGCTGCATCACAAACAGGAGCGCCTGCGATGGTGTACTCAACGACGAACCTGGGTGCACGAATGGCGAAACGTCATATTTTCGGATGAATACAGATTCTGTTTACAGCATCATGATGGTCGCATCCGTGCTTGGCGACATCGCAGTGAACGCACATTGGAAGCGTGTATTCGTCATCGCCATACTGGCGTATCACCCGGAGTGATGGTATGGGGTGCCATTGGTTACACGTCTCAGCCACCTCTTGTTCGCATTGACGGCACTTTGAACAGTGGACGTTACATTTCAGATGAGCTACGACCCGTGGCTCTACCCTTCATTCGATCCCTGCGAAACCCTACATTTCAGCAGGATAATGCACGGCCGCATGTTGCAGATCCTGTACGGGCCTTTCTGGATACAGAAAATGTTCGACTGCTGCCCTGGCCAACAGATTCTCCAGATCTCTCACCAATTGAAAATGTCTGGTCAATGGTGGCCGAACAACTGGCTCGTTACAATACGCCAGTCACTACCCTTCATGAACTGTGGTATCGTGTTGAAGCTGCATGGGCAGCTGTACTTGTACACGCCATCCAAGCTCTGTTTGACTCAATGCCCAAGCGTATCAAGGCCGTTATTACGGCCAGAGGTGGTTGTTCTGGGTACTGATTTTTCAGGATCTATGCACCCAAATTGCGTGACAATTTAATCACATGTCAGTTCTAGTATAATATATTTGTCTAATGAATACCAGTCAATCATCTGCATTTCTTCTTGGTGCAGCAATTTGTAATGGCCAGTAGTGTATTATTACCACCAACTTTCAAACGATCACTATTCAAAGATAAGAGAAATTAGAGCTCGTACTGAGGCGTCCAGACAGTCGTTTGTCCTTCACGCGATCCGCAAGTGGAGCAGAGGGGCGGGGGAAATATGATTTTCGCGTAGATTGTGCCCTCCGCCACTCACCGCTTGGTGGCTAGTGGACTATATCAGTAGATGTAAATACAAGTCGTGTACTTCGAACATGCTAAAATGATGTAGTTAAGATATTCTACTACCGTTGTGTCCTGGACACAGTGTCCACCGATATAGGTGCGCAGGGTAACATCCGTGTCCAAGTCTCAAGTGAATGAGAAGTCACATGACGTCTATGAAGATGCAATGAGGCGAACCATGGTCGAGAAGAGATGTTTGGCTGTATGGTCGCCAGGTGGCCGTCCTTAGAGCGCCGAGAGACATGGCATTCACAGTTCCAGGCGTGATAAGCAGTCTCCAGTATAGTCGATGTGAGATCCGTGAAAGGGATCCACGTTGGGAGTAACTGGCCTCCTGTAATACTCCTCTTGGCAAGGCAAGAATTCCATAATGTCCTTTAATCCAATGAAAGTGAACGACAGTGCCCAAGGTCTGTTCTGCCAAGACGTTCAGATCATACATATTGGTCTGTCTATCAAACTCGGGATGTTGCAATCTCTGCAGCACACTTTGACAGTCCTTAAGAAACAGGACGAATTTGAATGTCCGGGTATCACAATGAATAGTTTCCCCGATGGCTAGCATCTCCGCCGTGTATATACACTACTGGCAATTAAAATTGCTACACCAAGAAAAAATCCAGACGGTAAACGGGTATTCATTAGACAAATATATTATACTGGAACTGACATGTGATTACATTTTCAGTGCAATTTGGGTGCAGAGATCCTGAGAAATCAGTACCCAGAACAACCATCTCTCGCCGTAATAACGAACTTGATACGCCTGGGCATTGTGTCAAACAGAGCTTGAATGGTGTGTACAGGTACAGCTGTCCAAGCAGCTTCAACACGATACCACAGTTCATCAAGAGTAGTGACTGGCGTATTGTGACGAGACAGTTGTTCGGTCACCATTGACCAGACGTTTTCAGTTGGGGAGAGATCTGGGGAATGTGCTGGCCAGGGTAGCAGTCGAACATTTTCTGTGTCCAGAAAGGCCCGTACAGGATCTGCAACATGCGGCCGTGCATTATCCTGCTGAAATGTAGGGTTTCGCAGGGATCGAATGACGGGTAGAGCAACGGGTCTTAACACATCTGAAGTGTAACGCCCACTGTTCAAAGTTCTGTCAATGGGAACAAGAGGTGACTGAGACGTGTAACCAATGACACCCCATACCATCACGCCGGGTGATACGCCAGTATGGTGATGACGAATACACGCTTCCAATGTGCGTCACACCGCGATGTCGCCAAACACGGATGCGACCAACATGATGCTGTAAACAGAACTTGGATGCATCCGAAAAAATGACGTTTCGCCATTCGTGCACCCAGGTTCGTTGCTGAGTACACCATCGCAGGCGCTCCTGCCTGCGATGCAGCGTCTAGGGTAACCGCAGCCATGGTCCCCAAGCTGATAGTCCATGCTGGTGCAAACGTCGTCGAACATTTTGTGCAGGTGGTTGTTGTCTTGCAAATGTCCCCATCTGTTGTCTCAGGGATCGAGACGTGGCTGCACGATCCGTTACAGCCATGCGGATAAGATGCCTGTCATCTCCACTGCTAGTGTTACGAGGCCGTTGGGACCAGCACGGCGTTCCGTATTTCCCTCCTGAACCCACCGATTCCATATTCTGCTAACAGTCATTGCATCTCGACCAACGCGAGCAGCAATGTCGTGATAAGATAAACCGCAATCACGATAGGCTACAATCCGACCTTTATCAAAGTTGGAAACGTGTTGGTACGCATTTCTCCTCCTTATACGAGGCATCACAGCAACGTTTCACCAGGCAACGCCGGTCAGCTGCTGTTTGTGTATGAGAAATCGGTTGGAAACTTTCCTCATGTCACCTCGTTGTAAGTGTCGCCACCGGCGCCAACCTTGTGTGAATGCTCTGAAAAGATAATCATTTGCATATCACAGCATCTTCTTCCCGTCGGTTGAATTTCGCGTCTGTAGCACGTCATCTTTGTGGTGTAGCAATTTTAATGTCCAGTAGTGTAGAAGATGCCGGTGAAAGCGCAAACATTTGCTAGGCGCCACTAGAAGGGCAAAAGGAGGCATATCCCAAACCCGCCTCATATTCAGAACCGTCCTTATACATTTGATCTTATTGCGGCCATTGTACGCTGAGAAAAAACTCCACGTGTGAGTGGTTGGTAAATGGAAATTGTTGTTGGACGGGAGGCCCCTATTCGAGGGATTTTGGCTGCAATATTGCAAGTCCTTTTTAGGTGACGCCACATCGGGACTTGCGATTTAATGATGATGAAGGACACACAACACTCAGATCCCTGCCGGGAATCGAACCCTGGCCTGCTGTGTGGTAGGCGATAACGCTACCGCTACGCTATGAAGGCAGACAGTGATGTTGGTCTCCGTTCGGAAATCGGACGGCAGGTATGCTTCTTTGGCTGGAGTGAAGAAGAGACTAAACGAAAAACGGAAACAGGGGAGTTTTGTGTCCTGTAGAACGAGTGGAAAGAGATGGCGCCATTTTTCGCGGCTGCGATCTAGTAACGGAGCTCTTGTCATTCGTCGTCCATGATGTGCCTGCGTGAGTCTCCAGAATCGAATCATCGCCTTAAGAGAGGCACGATCAGATATCGTAGATCGACTGAGGAGAAAAATATCAGACAACATCTATCGTCTTATAAACAAAGGCAAGACGAATGCTTCCATTAGCAGGAAGTTGGCGCGTGTTGATTTCATGGCTCCGAGGTCAAGACGAATCACTCTATATTGGATGACATCGAGCTTGCGCGAAGTTGATTGCGTTGCAGTGCCGTAGATAATGTTACCATAATCTGAGACAGAACGGATCAAAACCTTATAGAGACTCAAGAGCATAATCGTTTCCGCTCCCCATCTTATTCGGTCAAGCATACGCAGGATATTCACAGTGTTACCCACCTTGTCGATGAGATACGCAAAAGGCCCACTTGAGGTTGCTGTCGAAGTAGACGCCGAGGAACTTAGCATGTGCCCGAACAGGAAATGTGTAAGTGCAAAGGTTGGATGAGATGTTAGTATGCCGTTTCCTCGTGAATATCACAAAGCGAGCCCATTTTTGAACTTCCATGCCGCCAACATTTCTCATGCGTCGGTAAGCCATAGGTGCGTCACCCTAAATCTCGACGAGTGAGGGCATATACAGACGTCGTCCGCGTACTGAAGAACTTTGATGGTGGGGCTGAACAAAGTCTCTAGGTCGGCAACCTACAGGGCATATAGTAAGGGACTCAGTATCGTGTCCTGTGGGGGAAGGGGAGAGGGGAGAGGGGGGCACGAAATACTAGTCAGGGTCCATGCAACACATCGTCCTGATCGCACAGTATATACGGTATGCCAACCAAGCAAGAAGGAGCCGGGAAATGAAGCAGTTGCAATTTGTTGATGAGAGTAGGTATTGGGTATGGTCGTACGCCCTGGAAAAGTCAAGAAATAAGGCCGTTAAAGATCCGTCAGTGAAGAACGTGTTTTCGATGTGCATCGCAAGCGAGATAATATTACCATAAGTATTTCTGCACTTACGGAAGCCGTTTCGCGTCCGCGGGGGCAAGTTCACATATTCCAAACACAGTTCTAAACGAAATTCAGGAGACGTTCGAGTGTCTTACACACGCAGGACGTCCGTGCAAAGGGGCAATACGATGTCGCTTTTCCATGGTCTTTCCCAGGCTTCACTATGGGCAACAATACCGAGTCTTCCACTCATCAGGAACGTTCGTGTCCCTCCAGATGTCATCAAAGACGTTCGCAAGGAGACGTTTTGCATCGTCAGACAAATTGACAGTCATGGAGTACTGGATCCGGTCATAGCCCGGCGAAGTATCTGATGAGGACGTCAGGGTCCTGTAGAGTTTGGCGAGACAGAATGGCATGGTTAAATGGTTTCGTAGATCGTAAGTGGCACCTGTCGCCGCGAGTTCGATGGGTTCCGGAACGGCAGTTGGAGGTACGACGACGGCAGCAAACTCATCTATCCAGATCTGCAATCGCTTGGGAAGTACTGGTTTCCGTTTGAGCGAGTTCACCATCGACAGTACGAGTTAGCTGAAGTCGACGTGGTACTCTATGAATTTTGTGGCGTCACTTCTTCATACGTCTCGTTGAAAAGCCATTCCGTGACGTGAAACAAATAATAATTTCTGCGATATTATGGCAACGTGCCACGTAAAGTACAACCAATAGGGAGCGAGAAAGCTCCCTACGACACTAGCAGAAACACGCCATACTGTCTCTGTCGTGTTCAGCTGAAGACCATTTTCAATGGGGTTTCTACGTTACACCCTACGAATATATGATGTTTCTAATCACCAGAACGTTGAACGTCTCAAGAAAGAATCATTATTGGTTCGATTTGTTGTAATAAAATGACAGGAAACGTCATATTAGTCGTTAAATATTTTCGTATTTAGTTATTTTCACGTTATAACTCGCTTGTAATGAGAGTAAGTCATTTTATGACAACGACCCATTTAAGATTCGTGAAAACGTGTCCTTCTTATTATGATATAATTTAACATTTCGTAGAGAGAAGTAAAGAAAAACAGTGTGTCAAGAAGGGACTAGCAGCATAGCGCATTTGGTTGAAGCACCGTAACGCAACCTTCGCCGATACAGTAGCTCAGCGTCTTCGATTAGGGGGTTAGCTGCCCTCTGTATTAAAAAAGCAATAAAAAGAAAAAAAATAAACTGATTGAATGGATAAACAATGAACTTCAACGGGTGTCATGGGACGTTCGCCCCGACTCCACTATTTTTTCCGCCTTCGCGTTTTCTAAAAGGCTGTGGGAGCTACGTATGAAATTAATATAAAGAATTTCTGTAATATTTGAAGTTACGTAAATAAAAGTGCGCTCTCCTTCAGGAGTGTGTGTGTGTGTGTGTGTGTGTGTGTGTGTGTGTGTGTGTGTGTGTGTGATTTGGTGCACTTATACAAACTGACGCATTCCCTGGTTGGACATGGATCTTCCATTCTTGTCTTATTACACGTTGACGGATATTAAAGGTTTCAGTTGAGAGAACAACATGATTAGCGTACGCTCTGGAAATGAAATGTTCGTTGTGATATGGCTACCAGAGGAACTCTAATCGCCTCCATTTTAGTGTGCAAACTGTATGACTTGCGAGCCTAATAAACGCGACAGCCGGCTCTGGAAAACGCTGAGAGTGCAACATCACCAGCTCGTGAGTATTGGAACAAGAGTGAAACGGAGCCAATCGGCATTGTTTACAGATGTAGCCAAGAAGGCGGCGATGACGTCATTGAAGATGTCATCGTGTAGACTTGGCAACAGTGCATGACATCACCCAAGATGCCGGCTGTGATGTTATTCAAGATTGCGGATTTTGGCGGGAAGTTTGAATTTTGGCGGAAAGAACGTCAACTGGGCTACCTTCACTAACCTAACCCCCTCCACTCTCTCAGAAAAATGGCGTGAAGTTCAAATTCCAGCAGGATAATGCATCACACCACAGTTATCTCTACTAAGCAAAGAAAATCGCAGGAAGGCAGCTCACTTGGCCTACCTCCACTAACCTACGTCACCCGGCCGCACGGACAGAAAAATTTAGAGGACTGAGGCCACGTGTTATTATTTCTTCTTCTTGTACTTCTGCATTTCAAGTATCAGTCTATCACCATTCGTTATGTTGGGATTTTCACTCGATCTTCTTCTTTTGTTTTCAGTTTCGTTAGTTTTGTTAAATAAGTGCAGTTCTTTCCTAACGTAACCGTCTCTTAATCTGTGTACTCTGGTACAGCATTTCATGATGATGCGAAATCTCATTGAGATACTTGGATCAGATACATGTTATCGTTTGTAAACGTCACATGTCTCACTTCAGTAGAATAATGGCGTGACGGTCGCTGCCTTACAAAACTTCATTTGTGTTATTTTTTGTTTCTTGTTTCTAAATCAGGAAGAGTGCTATGCCACGGAATATTTTTCAGAATTTCGTCCTGTAATACCAGTGTTCACTTGATGTGTGCTGCAGACTTCTTCTGCAATTACAAAAATTACTCCGGAAATGTAATGTTTTTTCTGGTGTGAAAAACTGTTCACTGGTACAATATAATGATGTACCTAGGAACAAATATTCTATTCAGAGTGTTTGAACTGAGAAAATCCCGTCAGTTCTATATTTAATAGACTATATGTCACATAATTACTCTACTACACGCCAAAAATCAGCAAATGAAATCAAATTAGGCAGAAGTATTACCAAGAAGCTGTTACAAGTTAAAAACATTTGAAATAGAAGCTATTGACAAATAACACAAATTTTCGTTTTCAAAACATGGGAAACTGTTAAGAGATTAAGGAACTCACTTTTTTGCATCACGAGCTTTATGACGGAAGATTTTCTTCCGTTTCAAGACAGAAGATATTGCACGACCGATGAACTATGGCCCAACCGTTCACACGTTATGTAACTAGTTTTAGAACATATGCAGAGTTTTATTCACCATAAAATTTGTAACCGAATAGTTAACAATGATGTCCTTGAAGTAGCTTTAACCTATTATACAGCACTTAAAAATGTAGAACTCGTAATTTTTGCAATCGTTGCACAAAATACAACCTCATGTCTCACAACAAGGAAAACAGCAGAAAATGCCACAAACTGCTTACGGTGGTTTCCAGTGGGCGTTCCTTCACGTAATTCTGAAATCGGTCACTAGACTGAAATATCGATCAGGAAACAACGTATGTTTGTAGATGCACTACCCTCCAGGTACAACAATCAGAGCTACCTGTTTATTGTTAGACATATGTTTCGAGACTCTGCTACTTTCTTGTCTATACATTTGTCATACTCGTATATCAAATACGAGACAGTTAAAATAGCTGACTTATCTTACTACTTTAATATTTACCGCTATCTTTGTTGTCATGGGGCCTCACCTTATAATAGCAACTGATCTAGTTTTATTTACGGTGAAAGTCATACTGTATACGGTAAACGTCTTTGATTTTCTGTCACTGTTAAGACTGTGATATCTCTTGAATAGGCGCTCTTCGCCTGTGACGCTACCAGAAGGCACTTTCTTACTTCAAGTAGCCAAAAAGGCCTCGTACTTGAATATCATTTCTTTCCTGTCGCCCTACGACCAAGAACGAAGTGTTCGGGTTAAGCAGGGTGTAAGATAGGAATTTAGCGTTTTGCCCATACTGTTAGATCTGTACATAAAAGCAGCAATGATGGAAATAAAAGAAAGGTTCAGGAGTGGAATTAAAATTCAAAGTGAAAGGATATCAACGATACGATTCACTGATGTCGTTGCTATCCTTACTGAAACTGAAGAAGAATATCCTGAACTGAATTAACAGTCTAATGAGAACAGAACATGGATTGAAAGTAAATAGAAGAAAGACGAAAGTAATGAGGAGTAGCAGAAATGAGAAGAGCGAGAAACTTAACATCAGGATCGATGGTCATGAAGTAATGAAGTTAAGGATTTCTGCTACCCATGCAGGCAAATAACCAATGACGGACGGGGCAAGGAGGATACAAAAAGCAGACTAGCAGTGGAAAAATGGCTTTCCTGGCTAAGAGAAGTCTGCTAGTATCAAACATAGGCCTTAATTTGAGGAAGACGTTTCTGCGAATATATGTTTGGAGCACAGTATTGTGTGTTAGTGAAAAATGGGCTGACGATATACTGAAGCAAAAGAGAATCGAAGCATTTGAGATGTGGTGCTGCAGACGAATTGAAAACTAGGTGGACTGATAAGGTAAGGAATGAGGCGGTTCTGGGCAGAATCGGAGATGAAAGTAATATATTTACATCTACATTTATACTTCGCAAGCCACCAAACAGTGTGTGGCGGAGAGCACTTTACGTGCCACTGTCGTTACCTCCCATTCCTGTTCCAGTCGCGTATGGTTCGCGGGAAGAACGACTGCCGGAAAGCCTCCGTGTGCGCTCTAATCTCTCTAATTTTACAATCGTGATCTCCTCGGGAGGTATAAGTAGGGGGAAGCAACATATTCGACACCTCATCCAGAAACGCACCCTCTCGAAACCTAGACAGCAAGCTACACCGCGATGCAGAGCGCCTCCCTTGCAGAGTCCGCCACTTGAGTTTGTTAAACATCTCCGTAACGCTATCACGCTTACCAAATAACCCTGTGACGAAAGGCGCCGCTCTTCTTTGGATCTTCTCTATCTCGTCTCTCAACCCGACCTGGTACGGATCCCACACTGATGAGCAACACTCAAGTACAGGTCGAACGAGTGTGTATATGGAAAACACTGATAAGGAGAAGGTTCAGGTTGATAGGACATTTGTTAAGGTATGAGGGATTGGCTTCCACGGTACTAGAGGGAGCTGTAGAGGGCAAAAACTGTGGAGGAAAACAGAGATTAGAATGCATCCAGCAAATAATTGAAGACGTAGATTGTAAGTGCTACTCTGAGATGAGGAAGTTGGCACATGAGAGGAATTCGTGGCGGGCCGCATCAGAAGACTGCCGATTCAAAAAAAAAAATATTGCTTTATTAATGGTTAATGCAGAGACGTATTTCAGGTGCCACTGAGTTACGTAAGATATTGGCTTATTGTATCAGTTTGGTTTCTAGACACCAGACGACCTCTTAACAACAGAGACCGTGTCGCGGAGTGATACAGGCGCTACGTCCGCTATGCCCCTGAGACACGTGCGGCTCCGAGTCGCGAGGAATTCGTTTGGGAAGCTGTTAAACGGCGCTCTTCCTGCGGCAGCTCGCCGCTGATAACTCGATTGCGACGGTGGCGCCGCGGGTGGCGGCTGGCGGCGTGATTGCGCCTGTGGCTCGCCGGACGCCCCCACAACGTCGGCGCAGCTGTCATAACACGTCACCCTCCCGGGAGAGCGCGGGCTGCCCCGCCCCGGGGCACTCGTCTCAAATTAGTTTGTCTCCGGTAACCGCGTCTGGCCGCACAGTAATCGAGCGACAATGAGGGAGAGATTTAGTGTCGCGCGCTACGGCGGCCGCGCCTGGGGACTCTGGACGGCTGGCGGCCGCGCAGAGGGAGCCGCCGTGTACGTCTGCAGGATACACGACGGCAGTACGGAAACTCCAACTGTAATCAGCAACTTTGCTTAGCCAGCACGTTGTAGTATCCCACAGGGATTACGTCTGTTGCCATCTGAAAATGCAGAGTAGTGGCTCGGACTTCTCGTATCAGTTTGGGATATTTAAAGATGTACGTATGTGCAATTTTGTTTTTAAGTCATTAGTCATCTGGTTTGATGCGGTCACCAATTTCTCCCTTACGCTAACCTCTTCATCTCTTAGTGGCACTAGCACCAGAAGTCCTCAGTCATTTGTTGCACGTATTCCAAATCTGTCTTCCCCTAAGGGTTTTACCCTCTGTAGTGTCGTTTTTAAAATATTCAAGCCGATATATTTGAATTAAATAATAAAAGAACTCTGAATAATACACTACTGGCCATTAAAATTGCTACACCGGCGCCAACCTGGTGTGAAAGCTCTGAAAAGTTAATCATTTGCATATCACAGCATCTTCTTCCTGTCGGTTAAATTTCGCGTCTGTAGCACGTCATCTTCGTGTTGTAGCAATTTTAATGGCCAGTAGTGTATTATATGGACATAAACGAAAAAAATGTATTACATTAGCTTCAAACAAAGACTGTATCGATTGCAAGGTAATAAAAAGACATTATTTATATTAGATGAGATTGTAGTGCATAACGTTATCGAAACTAACATTATTATCTTTGTCATTATATATATAAGAGAAAAAAGGATATTTAAAATCACTTCGAGTCAGATCATTTCTCCAGCTGTATGTAACGTACGCTTGCTATTGTAAAGCAGTAGCTTTTGTTCTATTTGTTCTCGTACGTAGCGAATGATTCAAGAGTGTATTCTGTGCTTACTGGAAACATATTTACAAAAAATGAGTGCATTGTGTTACTTAAAGAACCCTTGCAAACAATTCTTTCTGAATTAATAACTGCAAGAAGTTATTTAGCATTTTTTCAGTCTGTGCGAACCGAGCAGCGGTGATCTTTGACTGGCAACAATTGGCCGTTCGAAGGGTTTTTAAACTAAGACACGTTCGAATTTACGTTGTTGCCTTTTTGACATATAGATTGAACAGTACGGGCGAAAGTCTGCATTCTTGCCTTATACCCTTTTTAATCCGAGCACTTCTTTCATCTGTTTGTGTTTTCCGTCATAGTTCTTGTACATGTTACCCTCCTTTACCTGCAGCTTACGTGTATGTCATCTTGCGCCATTGTACACTGTCGATCGCTTTTTATAGGTTTAAAAACCCTTCGAACGTGTCTTAGTTTTTAGTCTTCCCTCCAATGTAAAGAGCAACGTTAGAACTGCCTCTCTGGTGATGCTCAAACACTTTCTGCTTGTTTTGTTTTAATGGAAACCCTTTTACATATTCCTTACATACTATTTTTTTGAAGAGAACCATAGAA
The DNA here is from genome assembly GCF_023864275.1 of Schistocerca cancellata. Lineage (NCBI taxonomy): Eukaryota > Metazoa > Arthropoda > Insecta > Orthoptera > Acrididae > Schistocerca > Schistocerca cancellata. The sequence continues at coordinate 1,198,341,675 of NC_064626.1, forward strand.
TATTTTTTAAGTCAACAGATGCTCATTTAATTGGTCAATTGGCTATCAGTTTCAGTACTGTCATCACGTCATGCTTTGACTCGCAGTGGTCTAAATCACTTACCAAAGTAGATCTGTCGTTATACTCACTGTACGTGGTCAAGCGAGTTTGACAGTTGCACAGCGGTGGGTTGCTGATGATGGTACTGGGTACGGAAGCAATCATTTTAAAATGTTAAACTGTCTCTGAAGACAAAAGGAGACTTTTTCCTCAGTTCTATTCGGTCCATAAGAAATACATCCGTAAAGGTACCTCCGTAACTGTGGTAAAAGTAAAGTCGTATTCTCAGAGCGCACGTTGACTTCAATCGTGGACGGTACGTTCCGAATTGTGTACACTGTTCAGTCTATCAGCATGCTTTCAAGTGCGATTTCAAGATGAGGCCTTGTGCGTCACGTTGCTTTATACGTAGAAGGATTGTCAGGACAGAAAGTTGCTCACCGAACTGGCGATGTCATTCGATCATTCAACCGCTTAGTTCGGTCACAAAGGCATGTTGTCGTACTTTCAGGCAAATGATAGACTCATACGTGAACATTTTCAGTAGGTGTGCTTCCCTGTGAACAGTAAAATTTCGCCAGCACCGTAATGTGCAAAGATGGCGAGCAAGGTTTCATCTGCAGTGGAATTATGATCAACGACGTTGCGTTCTCTTTTCACTGGCGAGCGCAGGATTTGTCTTCCGCTCGATAATCATCGTAGAAGAATGTGGAGGCAGAAGGGTACCAATGCAAGTCTTATGGTTTCATTCCCACGGGTTCAGCAAAAAAGTGGCTGAGTCTTGTTTCGGGCTGGTATAAGCAAAGATGATACTCTAGTCGCTATAATTGGCAAAGGTACCGAGCGAGGTGGCGCAGTGGTTAGCACATTGGACTCGCATTCGAGAGGACGACGGTTCAAACTCTCGTCCGGCCATCCTGATTTAGGTTTTCATTGATTTCCCTAAATCGCTTCAGGCAAATGCCGGGATGGTTCCTTTCAAAGGACACGTCCTGTTTCCTTCCCCATCCTTCCCTAATCCGAGCTTGTGCTCCGTCTCTAATGACCTCGTTGTCGACGGGACGTTAAACTCTAATCTCCTCCTATTTTTCACTGTACACGGTAGCTGAAGAGCTGTGCAGTACCGGGTCAGGATCCTCGAAAATATGGTTACATCCTTACATTCAAAATTTCTCCAGTGATTTCGTCGTTCAAGAGTATAATGCATGATCAAAATGCCGACCTCGGGAACACCTTCCTCCCGAAGGCGGAAATTAACCGAAGTGGATGACCTGCGGTATTTTCAGACATGAACCACACTGTTAGGAACCAGTTGAAAGTTGTAGTCCGTCTATCGTCACGGAAACCTTAGCCACACACTGGATAACCACAGGAAGCGGTCGTTGAAGACAGGGAGAGAAGTGATGTCTCGATCACTTATGGACAGCGTGCCTGGGAGGATAGAAGAGTGTTTAGATAAACGAGGTGGAGCAGCGTGGTATTCAGTGTTACACAGTACCACATCCCAATTTCACATTTTTCACTTTCGATCACTGTTGTTACATAGATTATTGTTTCAATTTTGTTTCACAATAAAGCAATTTTTCTTTTAATCTGTGGAGGCCTGTCCTACAATTCCCCGATCCCCTTGATTCCAAACCCACTCCTGTTCACAGACATGAAGTCCATGTAAAACATTTTTGAGCAGTTTGTTTTCGCCACATCTTATTCTGTCCAAGTTATACAATGCGTTTTTATTACGAGCTGAGAACCCGTTGTCTTGCCGGTACATATTTATTCCCGTCTTTTATTAATCTCGCTAATGCGCCCTCTCCCTCTGCCCATGTAAGCCTCTCAACTTTCTTGCTTCATCTACTCTGGCTCTTTTCTCTATCTCCCTCCTCATCCCGAAGTTTAACCGCATACGGCCATGTCAGATATATTTCACAGATGTTTAACAAATATCCACATATTTGTAAAATATTTTACCTATGTGTCTTGTGAATATCACCCTGCAGTTTCGTTTTCACGCAGCTCAATGTCTACAACGTCATACCTCCTGAATTGTATGTTGAAGAATGATATACACTGAAGCGCCAAAGAAACTGGTATAGGCATGCGTATTCAAATACAGAGATATGTAAGCAGACTGAATACGGCGCTGCGGTCGGCAAAGCCTGTATAAGACAGTAAGTGTCTGGTGCAGTTTTTTGATCGGTTACTGCAGCTACAGTGGCAGGTTACCAAGATTTAAATGAGTCTGAACGTGGTGTTGTAGTCGGCGCACGAGCGATGGGACACAGCATCTCCGAGGTAGCGACGAAGTGGGGATTTTCCCGTACGACCATTTCATGAGTGTACCGTGAATATCAAGAATCCGGTAAAACATCAAATGTCCGACATCGCTGCGGCCGGAAAAATATCCAGCAAGAACGGGATGAACGATGACTGAAGAGAGTCATTCAACGTGACAGAACTGCAATGCTTCTGCAAAATATTGCAGATTTCAGGGCTGGGGCACCAACAAGTGCCAGCTTGCGAACCATTCAACGAAATATCATCGATAAGGGCTTTAGGAACCGAAGTCCCTCTAGTGTATCCTTCATGACTGCATGAAAAAAAGCTTTATGCTTCGCCTGGACCTATTAACACTGACATTGGGCTGTTGACGACTTCAAACGTGTTGCCTGGTCGGATGACTCTCGTTCCAAATTGTATAGAGCAGATGGACGTGTCTGGATATGGAGACAACCTCATGAATCCATGAACCCGGCATGTCAACAGGTGACTGTTGAAGCTGGTGGAGGCTTTGTAATGGCGTGTGTAGTTGGAGTGACATGAGGCCTCTGATACGTCTAGACTCTGACAGGTGACAATTAAGCATCCTGTCTAATCACCTGCATCCATTCACGTCCACTGTGCCTTCCGACGGAATTGGGAAAATCCAGCATGAGAATGCCTTCAGAATTTCTCCAAAGTGCTCCAGGAAAACTCTTCTGAGTTTAAACACTCTCCCCAGCACCAGACTCCCCAGATATCAACATTATTGAGCACATCTGGGATGCCTTGCAAGGTGGTGTTCAGGAGAGATCTCCACCCCTCGTACTCTTACCGATTTATAGACAGCACTGAAGGATTCATGATGTCAATTCTCTTCAGCACTAATTCAGAGATTATTCGAGTCCATGCGGTCCTGCGGCACTTCTGCATACCCTACATGATGTTAGGCAGGTGTACCAGTTTCTTTGGCTCTTCAGTGTAACTATGCAGTTACATTCAGTCCAAATGTGGATACTGTCTGCAAATTGTGTTGTGAATGGAGCAAGCAGTAAAAAAGTAATAAAATAAAACGGCATTCAGTATACGGCAGTATTTCACGCATCTCAGTGTTTAAGGCGTATCTCTTGACCTATGTGTCCTACAGCGATATAATTTCAGTGGTGTGTGTGAATACCGTCTACGAAATGTGCTGTGAATAGAGTTAGCAGTAAAAAAGTAATGAATTAATATGTCATGCATGATGCGGCAGTTTGCCATGCACCTCAGTATTTATGACCTATGTGTCGTACACCAGTATACGAGGCGGCGGTCAGAGTGGCCGGCGAACACAGGCGAAGTGTGCTCCGTCTGCAAATTAATGCCCGGCACTTAGCACGCACTCATAATTTTACAAGTAAATTTCTTGGTTTGTGTGAATACTGTCTGCAAAATGTGTTACGTATACAGTTAATAGTAAAGAAGTAATAGATTAAAACGTCATGCATGATTTGGTAGTGCTACTGCATCAAATTCGAAAATGTAGTAAGCGATAAAGTTTCTTGCTTTCATCATTTTGTGGAGACTGTCAGCGAGAAAAAGTATTGTAAAGGTTTGAAATTGTGCGAAAAGTTTATTGCAAGTCGCTAAGTGGTCCCTTTCACAAATGCTGCGGGAAATAATCCGGATATTTGCATGCGGTTCTTTACGTTTAGTTTCACTCCCAGCCCAGCCCCTTTAGGGAGGTGAATGATTCTTACCGCACAGCGCTTCTCTCCAGACAGCATGTCATACGTGTACCAAACTTGGCTGAAATCGATCCAGAGGTTTAGGAGGAAATGTAGAACATACATACATACATTTCTGTAACATGTATGGATACACATGAGGCAGGGACGCATTTAATTAACTAAGCATAGTAAAGACCGGGATAGCAGAGCTTTTAGTGGCCTTCAAAGATACATGTAAATAAGAAATAAACAGTTACGGATTAAGTCCAGTGGATTCAATCGCACATGACCTCGACAGTGAGACCTTTAGATTCTATGTCACGAAAGGAACTGCTCTGAACAGAATCGCTAGCGTAAGAGTGCGTGCTAAGTGCCGAGCGTCACCTCGCAGCTGGTTTAGACTTCGGCAGTATTCGCCGCCCACGCTGTCAGCCGCCTCCGCCCCCTCCGCCCCCACAAGCCATTGTCAGCCGCAAGCACCTCACCTGGCGCCCACAGCTATACCCCCGCACTACCCGTTGCCCGAAGAATTAACGCAGTGGGAGCGTGTCGTCCAGTTTTAGCTCCAGGGACCGCCTAGGGGGGTCGCAGACGTAAGCGCGGTATTACGTCAACGAGAACTGTTTCGATGGTATTCATCTTTCTTTCCTGAGCAGGTACTCCGCTCGCCAGCCATTTCTACGCTGCCTTATATTGCTAACTTCCTCACATTTTCTCATACAACGTCTCCACATCTCTGACGCTGTGCATGGCAATGGAAGCAAGAGAAAGAAAATTTTGAAAAAATTAAACGTTTTGTGAAATGATTTGTCTAAAGGCGATAAACTAAAATAACTTAGAGAAGCATTACTGACGTAAAGAGACCACTGAGTGAAGTTCCAAAAGACCGATATGCTCTAGAACTCTTTAAATTTCGAAGATTCTAGGTTAAACATTGAAGTTTAAATTCTGAATCGGCACCTCATTTACTGTATCTGATTTTGTATGTCATTAAAAGGTGAGTCGAATGTTTCTCTAACCTGTTTTATTTCTTACTTTTAGACAAATCAATCCTTTTTTTTTTTTCAATGAAATTCGGTCGTGTTCTGTTATCGTTACGAGTATATAGATCCAGAGAAAGCAGAGCAGATTCAATTTATGCTGTGATTTGATATTTTTTGTCACTTCATTAAAAAAATGGCTCTGAGCACTATGGGACTTAACATCTGTGGTCATCAGTCCCCTAGAACTTAGAACTACTTAAACCTAACTAACCTAAGGACATCACACACATCCATGCCCGAGGCAGGATTCGAACCTGCGACCGTAGCAGTCGCGTGGTTCCTGACTGAGCGCCGAGAACCGCTAGACCACCGCGGCCGGCTCACTTCATTTACTGAGCTAGCAGCAACTCTTCGTGAAATATTTCCATTTTCCCTCAAATCACTGATTAATTTGTTTCGAAATTACACTAATTTCTCTCAAGCAATTAAATATTTTTTTTTGCAAAAGTAGACCTCACGCTAATCAGTTTGATACCCCATTTGTCCATATTTCGCTCTTTGTGTGACTATGATTATTTGAACAAAAACCCATTGTGTAATATGGAAAAGGCAGTAGTAAATCGAGCTTGTGATTACATTTGTAATTTTAATGTTTTATTAATTATACTGTAAGTAGCTTGCAGACCAACTTCATAAAGAAAACACTGTTTTTAACCTAAAAGAATTAAAAAATAAATGTAGAAACGTGTGTATCCAATTTATAGAATACCACAGAAGATGCTTTGTAAATAAAAGCGAAATGCGTCTGGTGTAATTCTTTTTAATTACATTGCGGTCAGCTCAAAACAGATAACCTATAATAACGTAAGTATATTTCACTAGAGGAAAGACAGATAACTCCTACAGGAAAATCAAAGAGGCCTTTGGAGAAAAGAGAATCAGCTGTATGAATATCAAGAGTTCAGATGGAAAACCAGTTCTAAGCGAAGAAGGAAAAGCCGAAAGTTGGAAGGAGTATATAGAGGGTCTATACGAGGGAGATGAAAGCAGTCTTTTAGAAATGGAAGAGATCACACATGAAGATGGGATTGGAAGTATGATACTGCGAGAAGAATTTGACAGAACACTGAAATATCTAAGTCAATACAAGACCCCCAGAAAAGGAGACATTCCGTCAGAAATACTGACAGCCATGGGAGAACCAGCCGTCTCAAAACTCTTCCATCTGGTGAGCAAGAAGTTTGAGGAAGGTGGAATACTCTCAGATTTCACGGAGAATGTAATAATTCCAATTCCATAGAAAGCAGTTGCTGCCAGATTATCGAACTATTTACCAATTTATGGTTGCAAAATACTACCACGAATTCTTTACAGAAGAATGGAAAAACTGATAGTAGCCGACCACGCGGAAGCTCAGTTTGTATTCCAGAGGAATGTTGGAACACATGAGGCAATACTGACCCTACGACTCCTTTTAGAAGGTAGGTTAAAGAAAGGCAATCCTACGTTTATATCATTTGCAGGCTTAGAGAAAGCTTTTGACAATGTTGACAGGAATTCTCTGTTTTAATTTCTGAAAGTAGCAGGGGTAAAATACAGGGAGCTAGAGGCTGTTTGCAATTTGTACGGAAACCAGACAGCAGTCGTAAAGGCCAAGAGGCAGGGAAGCAGGGGGTGAGAGGGAAGTGAAACAGGTTTGTAGACTATCTCCGATGTTACTCAATTTGTACATTGAGCTAGCAGTGAAGGAAAACAAAGAGAAATTAGGAGTAGGAATTAAACTTCAGGGAGAAGAAATAAAATTTTTGAACTCTGTCGATGATAACAGTAATAATGTGAGAGACAGCAAAGAACTTGGAAGAACAACTGAACAGAATATATTGTCGTGTCTTGAAAGTAGATGAACATCAACAAAAGTAAAACAAGGATAATGGAATTAAATTGAATCAGATGATGCTGAGGGAATTAGATTAGGGAACAAGACAAAGTAATACACAGTTTTTGCTGTTTTGGCAGCAAAACAAGTGATGTTGACCGAAGTAGAAAGAATGTAGTATGTGGAGTGGCAATCGTAACATAATCATTTCCCAACAAGAGCAATTTTTTAACATCGAATATAGACTTGCATGTTAGGAAATCTTTTCTGAAGGTATTTTTCTAGAGTATAGCCATGTATGGGAATGAAACATGGACGATAAACAGTTTAGACAAGAAGAGAACAGTCTCTTTTGAAATATGATGCTACAGACGAACTCTCAAAATTAGATGGGTAGGACACGTACCTAACAAACAGTTACTGAACAGAGCTGCGGAGACAAGAAAGTTGTGGCACAACTTGACTAAAAGAAGGGATCGGTTGGCAGGACACATCCTGAGACATCGAGGGATCACCATTTTAGTACTGGAAGGAAGGTCAGAGCTGCATGGATAGAGTTTCACAGGATAGAGTTGCATGGAGAGCTGCATCAAACCAGCCTCGGACCGAAGACCACAAGAGCAACATTAATAAAATCATAAATGTGGCTGTCACTAACATCGCAGCACACGAGCTGCCTGCCCTTCTGTGCATAATAAATCCCATAGCAGAACATTGTGAGAGGTTAGGTCTTTCTGCGAGTAGCGTTCCGTGTTGATTTACACTTTATTTTTTCCTGTCATTCAAGGGCGTCATTTGACTCATCATCACAACTGCAAGTACGTAGTTACTCGGTCTACCCAAAGAAGACACGTCATTCAGTAGAAATGTAACCCGTGCACACCAGGACACATTTTTCCAACTGCGTACAACATGGAGTGTGATCACCAAAGACGCTGCTGGACGGCGTGGTTTCTGTGGAAAGAGGCCCATAAAAACTGATCTCCGCCCGAACAGGCCATGAAGGCCCAAGGGTACCGACCGGCTGCCGTGTCATCCCCACAGGAGTCACTGGATGTGGATGTGGAGGGGAATGTGGTCAGCACACCGGACTCAAGGCCGTATATCAGTTCACGAGATGGGAGCCGCTACTTCTCGATCAAGTAGCGAAGGAGGTCCATAGGGGGCAGAAAACCGTGGCTGCCAGCGCTGAAATGGGGTTCCAGGTACTGCCAGGCCCTCTCCTAGCTTAGCTCCTTTACTTCATATAAGTCCTTCTCGTACCACTTCTATGGAGTCTGTCACACTCGTTGGTGGAGGAGTAGTCGCGTTTCCTGGAGGTCTGTGAAATAAAGTCGGTGCAGAAGTTTGTTCATCAGAAGCGTCTAATCAGAAGGGGCCACCTCGGCAGAATTTAGCAGAAGGCGCCGTAACGGCTGTACGATACGTGAATGCCCCCTCCGACCGATAGTGCAACCATGCTGGCGGCATATTGGCGAGGCATTCTTCTTCATGGACAAAATTCGCGCCCCCATCGTGCACATCTCGTGAATGACTTCCTTCAGGATGACGAGACCGCTCGGCTAGAATGGCCAGCATGTTCTCCAGACAGGAACCCTATCGAACATGCCTGGGATGGATTGAAAAGGGCGGTTTATGGACAACGTGACCCACCAACCACTCGTTAGGATTGAATGGGACGTGTTGTAAGTAAGCTGTTTATGTTTTCTTTATGTAAGTAGGCTGTTTAGGTTCTTATATTGGTAACGCCGCCGCCACGTAGCGCTCTCTGTATGAAAATCACTGGCTGTGCTGTGTGCAGTCTGTGGCTAGTTTGCATTGTTGTCTGCCATTGTAGTGTTGGGCAGCGGCAGCTGGATGTGAACAGCGCGTAGCGTTGCGCAGTTGGAGGTGAGCCGCCAGCAGTGGTGGATGTGGGGAGAGAGATAGCGGAGTTTTGTAATTTGTCATGAACTGCTATATATATTATGACTATTAAGGTAAATACATTGTTTGTTCTCTATTAATATCTTTCATTTGCTAACTATCCCTATCAGGAGTTAGTGCCTTCCGTAGTTTGAATCTTTTATTTATCTGGCAGTAGTGGCGCTCGCTGTATTGCAGTAGTTCGAGTAATGAAGATTTTTGTGAGGTAAGTGATTTCTGAAAGGTATAGTTTAATGTTACTCAGGGCCATTCTTTTGCAGGGATCTTTGATAGTCAGACTGCGTTGCGCTAAAAATATTGTGTGTTAGTTTAAGCACAGTAGTGTATAATTGTTCATAAGGGGACGTTACATAGTGTAACCACCTTTCATTAGTCCGGTAGCCCAATTTCATTAGCATTTCTCTTTCTTTTCCTTGTTTCTCTTTTCTCATAATTCTCATAGTGGTATGATTGAATCAATGTGGTTGTGTGTCACGTTGCTAGACGGTGGCGTAGTCTGCTGCAGAAAGTCTGCGATAGTCATACAGATTCAGCAGCAGTTGTACAGAATAGCCAACTCTCGCAGTGGTCAAGTAGGCAAAGAGGTTTGCGCTACTTGTGAGAAATCCAACTCCGTTAGGTTGGTGGCGGAAATGGAATCTTTGGGTTTCCCGGGCCACGTCGAGCGTGGAAGAGGCTGGAGAAGGAAGCGGGAAGCAGTCTGCCACCGGTACGGGAAGCGTCCACAGCTGTGCTCCAGTCGAAGAAGGGTGAGTTAGACTGACCACGTGGTGCGTTGTTACTTGGCGAGAGGAGAGCTGTTAGCTTTTGGTCTCGCTTTTCAGCTCTGAAAGATTGCTTTGCCTTGTCGCAGCAAGGTATGCAAAACTTTGGCAGATTTTTCTTTTAGAAAATTTCTATAGCAGATTTGGATCCGCCGGAAGAGCGCCACACAAAGGTGTCGATAAGAAGTGAGCACTCGCTCCTGTGTGAATGTCTGCCTTCAGCTGTGCCTGTATAAGCTTTTATTTTTCTAAATATAAATAGCTTTGCCATCTCGTAAATTTTCCTTGCTTTATGTATCTTTTCAACCACTTCGTTGAACATTAGAGTTTGTTGGGCTACCGTCATCACTAACTGTCCGATCTCACGTTTGTTTAAAAGAATGTTAACTGTTCATGATAGTGTGATGTGCAACTTGGCCACGATACCTAGAAATTGCGTCTCCACAAACCACGTGGTCACGCGGGTGTACTACGAAACGTGTACCGTTTCACGAGTTATTGCGAACAGTTATCAGGCAACAGCAGTTCTATGAATGATTCACACCAATGATTTTAGGTGTAGATTATAACGGTGGATGTATCGATGCTTTTATTTAATGTTTTAGGAATTAATGTTATCAGTAATTATGTACATGCCTCACATCCATGTCTTAGGAATAAATGATTTTATATACAATTTTCTCTTATGTTCCGAGGTTACGTTTTTGCACCTAAGCCACTCACCTCGTAGCTTCCCCGTTAGCACATCCAACGCGTTTCCTTACGCACAGGTTCAGTGACTAGTTTCCCCTTTTATCTTAAAACAAATGTTTTAGATTAAGTCTTATTTTCAGGTGTGTTGCTGGGAGCTGATCTTATGCACAGTGTTGATACTTTTTCTAATTTATTTTAAATGTTTGATACTCGTCAACAGTGCACGGGCAATACTATTAATTACATCGCATCCCCCATGAGCGATATCACGACGTACACATTTTTATGAGTTTTTGGACTGTGATCAAATTAATTTATTTTCCGACTCGGCCAAACCTTTGATTAGTTGTATGGTTAGAGTCGGTGGCGACCCTAATCTTAACGTAATAACCCGTAGAAACAGGTTAACTACAGGATCTACGCCTAATCGCCGTTGAGAAGTGGGACACTCTCGATCAACAGTGCGTTAGGAGAATGCAGTGGGTGTGGCAGTATCTGGAACCCTATTTCAGCAACTGCAGCCATAGTTTTCATAGTTGGGGAACGAGCGTTGTTGAGTTGCAAAAACGCTGTTCGTGAAGGTGCACTCACCACATACTGCCACCAACCGCTTGTGAATACCCGCAGTGTTTTCACGCTCCTTCCACTGAAACCACGGCATGCAGCACCGTCTTAATATTTCTCCCAGTTGGAAAAATAGGCTTCAGTGTGGTGCGATTACATTTTTACTGAATTTCCTGCCACCTACGGTTAGACCAAAGTCCTAGATGCTTGCTTCTGTAATAACGAGTCAAATGGCTCACCATGAATGATGGGAAGAAATCAGTACGGAACGCCCCTCGCATTAACCCACCTACGACCAAAATCATGCTACTGCCTAAAAAATAAATCCAAACAAAACTCCCAAAAAAATAACTGAAGTACTGTGTCTTTTCAAATACTTATGCAACATTCTGGACAATTATGCGATTCAAAGCGAGAGATAAAATCTAGGATTCAACAATCGAAAAAGATTAGAAAATTATTTATGTTCCAAGACGCTACTAGAGGCGGGTGTAAAATGAATGTACGCAACGGAAAATAATAAACGCTAAAATGAAGATTTGGCCCTGTCTGACTACCCCCTGAGGCAGATATTAAGATCTCTTAATTCTATAAATTACAATCTAAACATAAATTAATGATGAAGTCAACTAATCCTACTAAATGATAAACGTTGTTCCTGCTTATATATTTATTGTAGATTTAAAAAACCCTTTATATTACAAAGTTTATATTTCCTAAGTAAAATTACTGACCAATTGCCCAACTCTGCCCCTTATTATGATTGCGCGGTCTATAATCAATAACGCGGAATGATTGACATCATCTGCATACCAAACACTAGAAGACATTACTTTCAAAGAAGATCTACGGTGGTGTGGAACCTTAGTGGAATTAAACTAACGCGATCACAGCAGCTTAGCTTTTATAGCCTCAATAATCTGCGATATCACCATCCTGTGCGTCAAAGTGATGGTTGTCGTACTCGTGTGCGACTTTTGAAGAACTCCAGCCACAAATAAACTCTTTCGAACACTAGGGCGGTAGAAGGCGGTCCTCTGACTAATATACTCTAATACTGTCTTCTCCTCTCTGTGTTCTACAGACGAGAAACGCGAACTCCCAGCCACAAGGACGGAGTTCAGATAACGTCTCAACGTTAAGTGTAGGCAGAGGAAGTGCTCTCAATTACTGCCCGCTGCGTACTCAACAACGACTTCCAACCCGTAGGTGAAGGCCAGAATTGTATAGGTTTGCAACAGTACAGTTCCCAACTGTTCTAACTATAAACTCTACTGAGAGCAAAGACAGCAAGTCCGTCTGTACCAACAAAAGCTGATATCGAGCGACCGTCACACACGGGCGCTCACAACAGAAGACCTCGTCTCTCCAGCGCTGGCTTCCCAGCAAGGCTTGTCTTCCGAAAGCGAATCATATTCCGGAAAACACGGAATATTCTCCCTCTCTGCAGTTTCTTCCGAACTCCGACCAACCATACTTTAGTCCTTCGTCGTCCAGCGCGGAAAGTTTGCGAGGAAAAACCTATACTCGTACAATGGTACGCTTCTGAGTAAAAATCCTTGGAAATAACGCAGCCTGCGTGGTTTCCGAGGTGCCGCTCCTTAGTTCCTCTCACTGCGTCCAACATTTTCAGCGTTCGGAAGTATTATCCGGTTATCCTTCCGGCCCCTACTACAATAGCGGCCAGTCATCACCCTATTGTGCTCCAGAGCTCAGGTGCCACGACGTCCGTCTAGCTACTTCCTGTTTTTAAGCAGGACCAACACCTGTGCGGGCCTTCCACCCAGAGCTTGAGTTCTGCCTGCCGTTTCATCTCCACTGGCGTTCCAACCTCTACTAGTGTAGGCAATCATTCATTACGCCTTTTTTATAATAAAGACACTCCGTCACCTTTCATGCAATACTTACTTTCCGTGTCCGGAACTAGACTTCAGACTTCCAAAAATCAGCAGCCAATATGGCCTTGTCATTTGCCCCCCATAAGTCATTCATTGTGCATGGCTGGTCTAAATATGGACAGATAAGCAGGTGTTGAGGATTCTGGACAGAACCACACAGACAGAGAGTGTTCTCATTCGCTTTTAGGAAACCCCACAGCTGTAGGTTTGACTTGTACTTTGGCACTTCTACCCTCATACGGTTTAGGGTTCTCCAGATTATGTATGGTAGGTCTCCACCAGGCGCCAGTTCTTCTTTCACATCTTTATGGGGGTTTCTCAGGTCGATTTCCCACCTTTTCAAATGATTCTCTGCAGCCGACCCTTCCAGGGCTCGGGTACGTGACAGGAAACTCTTCCTCGAACAAAGCCGTCGGTCAGTAGGCTGGTGTCCATATAAAGAGTGACGCACGTCCTTTTCTTGCTTGGTTTTTTCGGCTTCGGCAGCGATGTTGGGCGGTGCGATCCCCATGATTAAGTACATCTTGTGTACTGGGGTTGGCTTCAAGCATCCGGTAACAATCCGTGCCATTTCATTCACCGCGACATCAAATTTTCTCGCGTGTGTTGATGCAGACCATACTGAAGCGGCGTATTCCGCGGCTGACACACTGAGCGCACGGGCTGAAGTTCTCAGGACTTTTGGGTTTGCACCCCAGGATGCGCTGGTTAGTTTCCTGATGATGTTGTTTCTAGTTGAGACTTTTTCCCTTGTGGCATTACAATGATGTTTATAGGTCAGTGTGCGATCCAACGTGACACCAAGGTATTTGGGCGTTTTACAATGTTCGAGACGTTCACCTCTCCATGTTACATTTAAATCGCGATTTGCCTCCCTGTTCTATAGATGGAATGCACAGACCTGCGTCTTGGAAGGGTTCGGCCTTAGGTGCTTTGCCTCATAATACTGGGAGAGAGCTTCCAAGGTACTGGTTAATTTCTCCTCTGCATCCATAAAATTGTTGGCTTGGGCTGCAACTGCAGTGTCATCGGCATACATAAATTGGCGCGTGATGTTTTGCACTGGTTGGTTATTTGTATATACACTCCTGGAAATTGAAATAAGAACACCGTGAATTCATTGTCCCAGGAAGGGGAAACTTTATTGACACATTCCTGGGGTCAGATACATCACATGATCACACTGACAGAACCACAGGCACATAGACACAGGCAACAGAGCATGCACAATGTCGGCACTAGTACAGAGTATATCCATCTTTCGCAGCAATGCAGGCTGCTATTCGCCCATGGAGACGATCGTAGAGATGCTGGATGTAGTCCTGTGGAACGGATTGCCATGCCATTTCCACCTGGCGCCTCAGTTGGACCAGCGTTAGTGCTGGACGTGCAGACCGCGTGAGACGACGCTTCATCCAGTCCCAAACATGCTCAATGGGGGACAGATCCGGAGATCTTGCTGGCCAGGGTAGTTGACTTACACCTTCTAGAGCACGTTAGGTGGCACGGGATACATGCGGACGTGCATTGTCCTGTTGGAACAGCAAGTTACCTTGCCAGTCTAGGAATGGTAGAACGATGGGTTCGATGACGGTTTGGATGTACCGTGCACTATTCAGTGTCCCCTCGACGATCACCAGTGGTGTACGGCCAGTGTAGGAGATCGCTCCCCACACCATGATGCCGGGTGTTGGCCCTGTGTGCCTCGGTCGTATGCAGTCCTGATTGTGGCGCTCACCTGCACGGCGCCAAACACGCATACGACCATCATTGGTACCAAGGCAGAAGCGACTCTCATCGCTGAAGACGACACGTCTCCATTCGTCCCTCCATTCACGCCTGTCGCGACACCACTGGAGGCGGGCTGCACGATGTTGGGGCGTGAGCGGAAGACGGCCTAACGGTGTGCGGGACCGTAGCCCAGCTTCATGGAGACGGTTGCGAATGGTCCTCGCCGATACCCCAGGAGCAACAGTGTCCCTAATTTGCTGGGAAGTGGCGGTGCGGTCCCCTACGGCACTGCGTAGGATCCTACGGTCTTGGCGTGCATCCGTGCATCGCTGCGGTCCGGTCCCAGGTCGACGGGCACGTGCACCTTCCGCCGACCACTGGCGACAACATCGATGTACTGTGGAGACCTCACGCCCCACGTGTTGAGCAATTCGGCGGTACGTCCACCCGGCCTCCCGCATGCCCAGTATACGCCCTCGCTCAAAGTCCGTCAACTGCACATACGGTTCACGTCCACGCTGTCGCGGCATGCTACCAGTGTTAAAGACTGCGATGGAGCTCCGTATGCCACGCCAAACTGGCTGACACTGACGGCGGCGGTGCACAAATGCTGCGCAGCTAGCGCCATTCGACGGCCAACACCGCGGTTCCTGGTGTGTCCGCTGTGCAGTGCGTGTGATCATTGCTTGTACAGCCCTCTCGCAGTGTCCGGAGCAAGTATGGTGTTCTTTTTTCCATTTCCAGGAGTGTATATTATACAGAGCTGGAGCGAGGACGCTTCCCTGAGGTAGGCCATTCCTCTGATTTCTCCACCTGCTCTTCTTGCCCTCGAGACAGACGAAAAATCTCCTATTATGCAAGAAAGTACCTACCAGTTATAAAATAAATAAAATAAAAAATATTATTTAAATATTAATTATTCTATCTGTATGATGGTGATTGTGATTGTAATTGTAATTAATATTTGCTTATCTGGAACGTGGACGTTTAATTATTCGGTATCAGACGCTTGACAATGGCTTTCTCGTAAAGGCAATGTTACTCGTAGTTGACTGTGAAATAAAACTGAAATAATCGGACTTCGTAAATAAATCGTTTCCAAAGACTGCTGCGGTAGGTGCGGACTCATAATCTAAATCTCAATATTTCAATAATTTGCCAGCCATGCCAATACGTCGTACAGAGGTGATTGTCTACTAAACATAAAAAAGTTACACAGTTAGTTAAGTCAGATATATTCAATGAATAAGCCTACAGTTCATAATCCTACTTACTTTTATAAATATAAATTCTTTACAGAATCGAGTGCCTAGTCTGGTTGCAACTCGCAGTATTCTTCAATAACATTAAATATGGCGGTGTGCCAGTCAATAGAATAAAATACGTGCTTCTCGCACCACTTCTACCAGAGCTCTCCCCTTTCTTAATCAAACATAAGAGTAACGTAATTGTGCTTTTGTTTTATCAGCGACACAGCGCTGCAGTTGTGTGCCATAGGCTTTATTTATTTGTCACTGATTATTTATTTAATTAATATTTCGCGTTTCCGAGGAAACTCACGCTCGGCATGCAAATGTGCCTTTATATTGCCCCCTGAATTGCGAGGCGAAAGGACACACCTGCAGGCGAGCAATTCACCTAAAGGCACAAGAAAATCTAAGTTATCTACAACTATTTACATGACTTACATTATACACATTATATACAAAATTTGAATGACGCGGGTGCGCCGTAAAAGTTCTTATGTTGGCAGATAGAGTGCGCGCATGCGCAGAAGCGTCTGTGTGACTCCGGCACTGCCGTTATATCGTACAGTTAGATGACGCGGCACAGTATTGCAGTTCATATTGTTCGTGTGCGCGTGTTTCTCAGTCGTTGCACAAAGAAAATATTCAACCAAGATTACATATGAAGACTACATTCTATGACAGGTAACTTAGTTTTAAATTTTCAATATTTGTTATCACACAATACAACTTAGATTGTTGAATGTTCTTAGTTACATAGCATTGTTTTGAAATACTTCAAAGAAAAATGTCCGTATGTTTCAGGTGCGTTGACCTATACACATCGTGTCGTTATTACAGTTCATATTCATCTGCTGCACAATAATTTTTTTTACAGGTTAGTATCGTCGTGGTAAAGTTTTTTTGATCACAGTAACATCGTTGTATAACAACGTGATTAATACATAAGCGTGTCCATTTCCCATTTCCATTATAGTCGTTGTGATGCAGTTCGTTGTGACTAAAAGCATTGCTTATTACAGATCAGACGTGTCCCGTCGAGTAATTGGTCCACGTGCAGTTCGTTTTTTACATTCCGTGGAAGCTTGGTTGCAGAACCTCGGACGCCACATAGCTGGCGTCGATCCTTGGACAGTCCAGGTAAGAGTGTCCGTCACATTTCGAGAACATTTCATTCCCTGAAGTTCCAACCAAAATTCTTCCACCCGTCGTGTTGTTTTCTGGACAGGCACTATGTGTCCATTTAATCCAGTTAACATCTTGAAGTTAGGTACTGTAGTAATGTCACTAGACGATGCACGAATTATGCACTTCACATTTTCAGTTTTTTTTGCTGAATATAGCTCACCTAAATGTTCGTAGTTATTAATCAAAGAAATCATTCATCGCGTTTACATAGGTACGATGCATAATGAATGGCATTAACCGTTTCCTTCACATAGGTTTCTGCATAGTTGCAGAGTTAGTAATGTTCGTTAATGTCCGTGAACAGAGGTTCACTATGCAATGTCTTTTTGGCACTCGTTTTGTTCAAATTTTTTACATAGTAACAGTTACATGATACATCAGTTAAAAAAATTAGTAATTATACATACACACGTCACATATTTTATTAGCATAAACATAATACAGTTGCACATAAACATGTTTGCATCATCATTACATAGCTATAGGTTATTACATTGTGTCATGTGATGTCATCTGAAATTAAGATAGGTTAGACACAACATTCATTACATCAGTAGGCAAGACCAGGCGTTTTCACTACTCAATAAATATTCAAAATAGTAAGAGAGAGAAAATGTTCGATTCCTCGCGTTTTGTGCGTGTGTGTAGAGTGTCTGTGTGGCCTTGACTACTGATAGATGCTTTTCGTGTTGAGAGATGTGCGTCTAATCTATTTCTCAAAGTAAAAGATGGCTTCACAGA
Organism: Schistocerca cancellata; assembly: GCF_023864275.1. Lineage (NCBI taxonomy): Eukaryota > Metazoa > Arthropoda > Insecta > Orthoptera > Acrididae > Schistocerca > Schistocerca cancellata. Next base: position 1,198,359,291 of record NC_064626.1, read on the forward strand.
CGACGTCTGTCAGTTCGTCAGGTGTCATACCAAGTCAGTGGTACCTACAATAACAAATGTTCCGTGAAAAATTAATATATCATTCACTGCTACGTAATCATAAATTTTATTTTGATATTCCGTCTTCCAGGTGGTGGCGCGCGCTGAAAGAAGAGTTCTTCTGCCTTCAACTGCGACTCTGGAACCGCTGAAAAGAAAATTTCTACACTACTTATTATCTGTGTTGTAACAACAGAGTTTTTCGAGTTGCTTAGCAATATTTTGATGGGTATGACTTTGACATTATTCAGCATGAAATGCTCTAAGATCTCGGTGTGTGTATCTTTCTAAAATTCTTTGAAGTGTGTCAACGTGTTCCTTCCAATACTGTGTAGCTATCAGTATATCATCTACATAGTGTGTGACTGTCTCAACTAAATCATCGCCAAGCACGGTATCCAGGGCTGTAATGAATACCCCAGAGCTGACATTCAGTCCGAAAGGTAGAACACAAAACTGATAGGTTCGCCCCCCGAACATAAATGCAGTATATTTCCGAGAATCAGAAGTGATACCTACTTGCCAAAATGAATTAGTGAGATCTATTGTGGAAAAATATTTTGCATCTATAAATTTCTGTAATTGCTCTTCTAAATTTTCGGGTTTTGTGTGAACCGGTAAAATTATTTCATTAATCGCTCGTGCATCTAACACTAACCTAATGCTTCCATTTGATTTTTTGACAACAAGTAGAGGACTACAATAAGGTGAGGTGGATGGTTCAATGACCTTCCAGTCTAACATTTGTTTTAATTCTTGCCACACAGCAGGTCGTTGAGATAACGGTACGTTATATGTCTTGTGGTAGAATATCTTGTGAGGCTTAACTTCAATCTTGTATACATACGTGTCGATAACACCTAATCGTTTGGTAAAAACTTGTAAATATTTGGATAACACTTCCTGTAGTTTTATACGTTCATGTACACTGAGAGCTGTAGCTTCACTTATCTTATGATCAAGCAATGTTTTCAAGTCCATTATCTCTGTGTCAGATGAGTGTGTTTGCATATCTTGAATGTCATTGTCAAGTACTAACTGAACCTTGTACCCTGTACAGTGTTTGTCATGCTTTAGAGTTCTCCTGTCCAAATCAATAATAATTACACTGCCTTTATCATTTAAAATACATTTACCTTTGGAGAAGTCTATAATAGAGTCCTTCTCGCTCATAATATCTATTCCTAATATGCAATTTGTCGCAAGGTTTTGTACAACCAGGAATGGTCATTGTACGGTTCCATTACCTATTTTAATGTTTACAAAAACTTGCTTCGTAACCCTACATGACTTATTACCTAGTGCAGTAGTTATTTTACAGTTTTGGGCAGGAAACTCAGGCACAGGTTCCAATTCACACATCTTTTTATAGAAATTAAAAGACAAAACGCTCACAGCTGCACCTGTATCTAGGATAATAGTAGTTGGAATCCCACCTACTACACCAGTAGTAGATGCTAAAACAATTTCATTTGTGTTTGAACGACATTGTGTACTGTCTTGTAAAAGTTCATCTGATATATTCTCATTGTGGTTGTATCTTATAAATAAAACAGGTAATTTTTGTTTAGAATTATTCGGCATATCATTATTCTGTTGTTCAAGTGTGGTGTCAAATAACTGATTAACATTGCAGTCGCCCCGCAAGAATTCTTCAGCCACGACCTGGGGCATAGAAGTGACTGTTTCTAGTTTGTTGGATTAGCATTTGTACTAGGTACTGACACAGATTGAGGTTGTGCATCAGGTGTCATTTCTATTATATTCACATTCGGATATTGCCTATTATGATCTCCAAACTTTTGCGGTTGTTGTTGCTGTTGCGCATTATAACTTACCTGTCGGTCGTAAGGTATGCTCCAATTTTGTCCTGGTGGATGCTGTGGTAAAGCAGAGTTTGAATGGAAGTACTGATCGTTACGAGTCCAACCTTGATGCTGTCTTGGCTCGTAGTTATTATTATTTCTATTTCTGTTTGTGTTTTTGTTGTTGCCTTTGTATCCGTTGTTACCGTTGTAGTTATTACCGCGGTGCCTTTTGTATGGATTGCCGCATGAAGTGTTATTACTGTTGTAACTATTGTTTGTATTGGAATACGCGTGTTGATTGTGATTTTCGTATTGAAACGGCATGTGAGTTTGCTGTTTTTGCTGTACCGCGTATCCAACTGTGGGCGCGCCAGAATTGAGTTGGCAAGCCTGCATGTTTTGCATACCACTAGTGTAAACATTGTGGCTGCTGTTTTGCCGCGCGAAGCGCTGATCTTCAAGTAACATGTCAACCGAATCTAAGGCTGTTAAAAAATAATCTGAATCGTCATCCGGGATATGTAGGAGTTTTTCTTTAATGTTGAAAGGCAATTTGGCCTTCAACGCACGGAGTATATCACGCGTTGCGACTGGTTCGTCTAAAAAGTGTCCCATGTTCAAGTATTTTTCAAAATATCTGCGTAAGTTGCCTTTTTTACTGTTAAAAGTTTCAGGTTCTAAAATTTGTCTTCTGAGTCGCTCCTGGACGGATTGCGACCAGAATTTGTTCAGAAAAGCACGCTCAAACTCACTGTACGTGGTACATACGTCAGCTTGACTGTATGCCCAGACAGCTGCATCGCCTTGGATGTAACCGACAATATATGAAATCTTTTTCCGGTCACTCCAAGTGCGTGGAAATGCGTTACTAAAAGATTTAAGAAAAATCACCGGATGAATGGTTCGTTTTTCTGGGATAAAAATCTGAAATTGCCTGTGTTTCATTAAGCTTTCTTCTTCCTTCGTATTGTGATATGGATTTATTCCACTTTAATTACTGGTATGTTCAGCTGGCGAGTAATTACGATAATGTTGCTGTGGTTTACCATGATAATAGCTTGTGTTTGTGTTTGCACATCGTGGTATGTGTTGTAGTCGTGGTGTGTTTTGTTCTTGTGTGTTTGTCGTGTGCGGTATGTGTGTGTCATACTCGAATGTATATTGGTTCCTGAACTGTGCATTTTGACTGATATTTTCGTTACATTCAGACTGTGGTCGATCGGTGAATTGTCTCATGGGTGCAGTGACGGATTGTACTGCGTCACTGATCAGCTGTTTGTTATTAGTAATGTATTGCGCTACGGAGTCGTGCACAATTGTTGGTAAATTTTCACGTAAGCATCTATCAAAATGTTTGTCTTTGTTCACTACCCAATCATGAAATTCTTTATTAATATTTTGAAAATGAGCTGTGGCATCAGATTGTAAGATGTCAGTCAGGTGTTGTTCAACATTGTCAAATTTATTCTGTACGTCAGTAATTCGTTTTTCAAGGTTGTCATGTACTGAAGGATATGTTTGAATTTGTTCAGTAAGAACTTCACACGTGACATTAAGGTTTTTTACTTGTGTCTGTAAAAGTGCTACGTCAGTTGTAGTCTTTTCTTGTCTCGTATTAAGCTGGGAAAATTTAGTACTGAGTTCAGTCATCTGTTTGATCAGTGTGGCCTCTATAAGTTCCACACGTTTACATAAAGTGTCATTACCTGTCTTGAGTGCTATGAGGTCAGATTTAATTGCGTCATTTTGTGTCTGTAAGGTTGCCATGTTTTCGGCGTTTTGTTTCATTAGCATTTGTAACATGTCGGCAATGTTTACTGTTTGCAAGGTCTGTGCCCCCGTCGCGTCATTAGACGTGACGTCATGCATCAACATGGGCTCTGACTGAGACTTTGAAATTTTTGTAGTGGACGGCCTATTGCCAAAATTTCCGTCAACACTTGCGTCAATGTTTGATAAATCGTCACTACCGGTTGCTGTCGTAAAGTCATTTTCTAACATTTGTCTCTCGTCCGAGTCGGATTTGCTGTTCCATTTTTGCGTATTGATTTCTAGTTATTACCATGCCACACGTGATATATGTTTCAAGAAAATATTTGACACTGATTTTAAAATAAAATGCAGTTGAGCATGAATCGCTCGTAGCAACAATGGCTGTCTGTTAATTTAAAAATATAAACTGAATTTGAGATTATTGGTAATGGCTGCTGTCCATGTTACTACGTATCGTACAGAAGTCGGCCATATTGTACACTCGTGTATTGGTATTGTTGCATACGTTATTGTTTAAGGAAAAGTACTGAGAATGAAATTTATCACTGAAAACTGTTATGCACGAAAGAAACACTACAGAATCTACTGAAAAGCTAATACACTGAATTATACGTCTGGTCAAGCCTGCTAATGCAAAGATGCTGCGTCTTACCTTATTTTGCTGGAAGTTTCATTGCGTCTTCCCGCAAAATTTTAGAATTGGAAAATATCTTCAGATTTTTTTGTTATCTCTCATACATTCACGTCCAGGTCCAGAAAGTTGATTTTTCACATGAAACAAAGAGAACAATGTAACAAATGACAAAATAACAAGTCCGACACGCAGTCGCCAATATAAAATAAATAAAATAAAAAATATTATTTAAATATTAATTATTCCATCTGTATGATGGTGATTGTGATTGTAATTGTAATTAATATTTGCTTATCTGGAACGTGGACGTTTAATTATTCGGTATCAGACGCTTGACAATGGCTTTCTCGTAAAGGCAATGTTACTCGTAGTTGACCGTGAAATAAAACTGAAATAATCGGACTTCGTAAATAAATCGTTTCCAAAGACTGCTGCGGTAGGTGCGGACTCATAATCTAAATCTCAATATTTCAATAATTTGCCAGCCATGCCAATACGTCGTACAGAGGTGATTGTCTACTAAACATAAAAAAGTTACACAGTTAGTTAAGCCAGATATATTCAATGAATAAGCCTACAGTTCATAATCCTACTTACTTTTATAAATATAAATTCTTTACAGAATCGAGTGCCTAGTCTGGTTAACGCTTGGCAATGGCTTTTTCGTAAAGGCAATGTTACTCGTAGTTGACCGTGAAATAAAACTGAAATAATCGGACTTCGTAAATAAATCGTTTCCAAAGACTGCTGCGGTAGGTACGGACTCATAATCTAAATCTCACTATTTCAATAATTTGCCAGCCATGCCAATACGTCGTACAGAGGTGATTGTCTACTAAACATAAAAAAGTTACACAGTTAGTTAAGTCAGATATATTCAATGAATAAGCCTACAGTTCATAATCCTACTTACTTTTATAAATATAAATTCTTTACAGAATCGAGTGCCTAGTCTGGTTGCAACTCGCAGTATTCTTCAGTAACATGAAATATGGCGGTGTGCCAGTCAATAGAATAAAATACGTGCTTCTCGCACCACTTCTACCAGAGCTCTCTCTTTTCTTCATCAAACATAAGAGTAACGTAATTGTGCTTTTGTTTTATCAGCGACACAGCGCTGCAGTTGTGTGCCATAGGCTTTATTTATTTGTCACTGATTATTTATTTAATTAATATTTCGCGTTTCCGAGGAAACTCACGCTCGGCATGCAAATGTGCCTTTATACAGTGATGTTAAATCGTAATCTCTTGTCACATTATATACTTTCCTAAGGAGCCTCCGATGGTGTACAGTACCATATGCAGCTGAAAGTTCTACGAATGCCTCTCCCGTGATCTCTTTCCTCTCAAACCCATCCTCGATATGTTGGCTCAGGTTCAGGACTTGACCGCAGCACGATTTGCCTGGTCGGAAACCTGCCTGCTGTGGGATGATCTGTCGTTCCAAGACGCTTTCTATGCGACGTAGCGTCAGGCGTTCCAAGATCTTAAAACAGTGACATAAAAAGAGACACAGGTCGGAAGTTTTTTGGACCATCAGAGTCCTTTCCTGGTTTCAGAAGTGCAACCACTCGGGCTTTCCTCCACATCTTCGGGATATGGAGTCTTTGTACATATGCGTTTATCAAATCCAGCAGCCACTGTAGGGTATTACTGCCAAAGTTTTTAATTGGCTCGACTCTAAGTTCATCGATACGAGGAGCTCTGTTAATCTTCAAGCTGGAAATGGCTGCAGTAAGTCCTGACATTGTAAATGGTGTCTTGAGGTGATGATTTTCCTCTGCCGGATCACGTGCTAATAGTTCCCGGTACTTTCTGCCGTGGGTTTTGCCAGTCATAAGGAGTGCAGTGGCGACTTGATCTGCCGTGACGTTAGTAAATTTATCATTTTTCGTGCAATAAGCGTTAACAGTTATTTACAAAGCGTACCTGACAATGTCAGTCTCATTTATATATTCATATATACGATGTACAACTTATCACATGATACCTAACTGTGTTTGTAGATCGCGGCAACGTATGTGGATGAGTTCTTGAAGGTGAAATTATAGCCACCTTACAATGTCAGACACCAGTTTGCAACTGAAAATCAGAACAGCGAGAATGATTCAACGATATTTCAGCGCCTGTGTTGTTCAGAAGTACGAAACTGCGATCCTTCGGACATTCATGCTAGCCCTAAAGAACACGCACGGCAGTGACCTCAATCTTTATCAAATACAGGGAATGTAGTCGCACTTGCAAATATGGACCAGCATCAGCTGTGTAAGGATGTCGATGATAAAAGCTTGTGCCAGACCGAGACTCGAACAACTCTCTATAAGCGGAAAATCCGGGTTTGAGTCCTGGTCCGACACAAATTTTCGCTGTCGTCGTTCCGTTATACAGCTGATGTTGTTTATATTAGCAACTGCGAATACATTTCGTACAGGATAATTCTATGCTTCATATCCTCCGTCCTTCATAGGAGTATTAGTTGGACTTGAATCCAACTACTGAATATGCATAAGCCTCATCGTCTGCTACCCGATTCTACATCGAATGAAAAAGAAAGAACTTCTGCATATTACAAAGTGAGGACACAATACTCGGGACATGTTATTAGGGCGGAGAGATATCAATTACTGAATCCCGCCCGGTTAGCCGTGCGGTCCAACGCACGGCTTTCCGGATTGGGAAGGAGCGTCTGGTCCCCGGCACGAATCCGCCCGGCGGATTTGTGTCGAGGCCAGTCTGTGGATGGTTTTTAGGCGGTTTTCCATCTGCCTCGGCGAATGCAAGCTGGTTACCCTTATTCCGCATCAGCTACGCTATGTCGGCGATTGCTGCGCAAACAAGCTCGCCAGGCACGCGTAGAGTATATCACCATCACGCTACCACACAAACATAGGGGTTGCAATAGTTACACCTGAGACGATCCCTTGGGGGGGGGGGATTGTCCACCGGGGGCCGAACTGCACAAAAACCCTGAAAGAGTGGTTCGGTGTGGGGCGGCGGAGGGGTGAAGTGGACTGCGGTAGTCATCGTGGGGCTGTGGACCGCTGCGGCGGGGACGGAGCCTCTCCGTCATTTCTATGCCCTCCCGGTTAACATACAATACAATTACTGAAACTTACACCAAAGTGCCAAAACTCAGGGGATAGCGATATGAACATACATAGACGGTAATAGTATCGCATACACTAGCTATAAAAGGCATTGGCGGAGCTGTAATTTGTAGTCAGGTGATTCATTTGAATAGGTTTCCAACGTGATTGTAGCCGTACGACGGGAATTAACAGACTTTGAACGAGGAATAGTAAATGGAGCTAGATGTTCCATTTCGTAAATCTTTACAGAATTCAGTATTCCGAGATCCACATTGCTAACAGTGTGCTGAGAATACCAAATTTCAGGGATTACCTCTCACCACAGACAGCGAAGTGGCCGACGGGTTTCACTCAACGACCAGGAGCAGCGGCGTTTGCGTAGACTTGTCGATGCTAACAGACTAGCAATACTGCGTGAAATACCTGCAGAAATCAATGTGGGACGTACGACAAACGTATCCGTTCGGACAGTGCGGCGAAATCTGGCGTTAATGGGCTACGGTAGCAGGCGACCGACGCTAGTGCCTTTTAAGCAGTACGACATCGCCTGCAGCGCCTGTCCTGGGCTCGTGACCCTATCAGTTGGACCCTAGACGACTGAAAAATCGAGACCTGGTCAGATGAGTCACGATATCAGTTGGTAAGACCTGACGCTAGGGTTCGAATGTGGTGCAGACCCAACGAAGCCGTGGACCCAGGTTGCCAACAACGCAGTGTGGAAGCTGGTGGAGGCTCCTCAACTGTGTGGGCTGTGTTTACTTTGTGCTGTGGTCCAACTGAACAGATCACTGACTGAAAATGCTTATGTTTGGCTGTTTAGAGATCATTTGCAGACATTCTTGGACTTCACGTTCCCAAACAGCGACGGAATTTTTATGGATGACATTGCACCATGTCACCGGGCCACAACTGATCGTACACAGGCAACAGTCTCGCAGCTATGGACAGCTATAGAGGCAGCATGGCTCAATGTGTCTGCAGGGCCTTTCAGTGACTTGTTGAGTCCATGCAAAGTCGAGATGCTGTTCTACACCTGGAAAAAGGAGGTCCGAGATGGTAGTTGGAGGTATCCCATGAGTTTTCTCGCCTCACTGTATTATTGGAGAAAAGATACATTAAGTGCATTAGATGATAGAGGATCTCATGTCTGAAAATCATTTAAAGACCGTACAGTTGTACATCAGACGAAGTTTTCCATGTTGCACTTTCAAGATCACAGCTAGCAGCATGTGGTGTGCGTACTGTAAGACCTTCGGTACACACACCATCAGATTATTTGACTTGTCGCTCTGACGAAGTAGGCGAGTCTCAGCAATATGTCTTGTGGTGTTATCGTGGTGCCGGCCGGAGTGGCCGTGTGGTTCTAGGCGCTACAGTCTGGAGCCGAGCGACCGCTATGGTCGCAGGTTCGAATCCTGCCTCGGGCATGGATGTGTGTGATGTCCTTAGGTTAGTTAGGTTTAATTAGTTCTAAGTTCTAGGCGACTGATGACCTCAGAAGTTAAGTCGCATAGTGCTCAGAGCCATTTGAACCATTTGTTATCGTGGTGTGTTTATCTTCTGCTGTTAGGTCAGACGATAGAAATGCCACTTGCACGCTTAGAGTAGCAGATTGACGGTGACCAACTTTAAACAGAACTTGATTAATTTTCACACACATTTATTAAAATAATAGAAAGCATGGACATTACATAACTTGATTCTGGATGCTGTTTACAATTGACAATCTGAAGTTGCTTTGGTCTTGGTACGTTAATCTTATTCTCACATATCTCTGATACTTGACAAAGTGTCTATTCATTTATTTTCATGGCTATGTACAGGAATATGGTAATCTTATTTGGCGCAGACTGAAACTTGACTATCGACTGGTACAGACAAATGAAGACTGGTACAGACTAATGCAGACAAATGCAGACTGACCAATTGGAGGTCTGTACACTCGTTATAATACCTCGCGCGTTCAGGTATCACTGTGCGCGTGTGATCCGTGAGGAGAAAAGGTTCTACGTTAGCAGCAATCTAGTTGGCTGCGTTACGTATTAATACGCGGATCAGCGGAAGCAGAATTTGGTCCGTCTCTAAGGCGGCGCCATCTCGTAGTGCGGAGACGGACGAGCGCTGCGCCTGCGCTGTTGTGCTTAGCGGGGCGCGCACTAGTGCGAAAGTTGTGTACGCGCTGACTACATGGAACTAGGTACACAACACAGCATCACCAAACTTCCATAGGAGGTGACATGCTAAGAAAAAGAATCCTCTCTTTGTCAATATTACAAGGATCAGATACAAAACTTCCAGTGGAATGGATCAGGACGCTCTCGGCAGTAAAACATGCACACCCACGATGGCACCAGACACTACAGTTAATATTAGGAGAGCAAATGAAACGGAAGCTGTGGTTAACTTGGCGCGCGTGGACAAAGAGCGCCCGGTTCCCCCAGCCTCCCTCCACGCGGCAGGGCTCGGCTATAACCGTCGCGCGCGCGGCGCCTATTCGCGGCAGCCGCCACGTCACCCGCCACGTCACCGTGACAGCTGCCGCGCGCCGCGGCCGACGTGTGACGTCACCGAACCTCTCCTCTCCTCGCCGGTCCATCTGGCGAGCGCCCCGCGAACGAAATTTCACTCCCCGCGCCGGGCGGCGGACGCTGGCGTGCGCCCAGGGATTAAAAACAAAACGGAAGCGAGAGAAATGGGACCTCGGACAGGCAATTTTTAAATCCGAGAGCGTCCCGAACCGGTTTCGAAATTAAGAAACGCAGTGAGCCGCGCAATTACTTCGCCATTACGTTGTGATTAATCAGCGCCGGCGGAGCAAATAAAGATGATACGGGACCGAGCCAAGTCCGCACCTGTGCGGAACATTCCAAGTAAGACACACCGATTTTTTGTGTTGGGTTTGTTCACCAAGAGCTGCCAGCCACATGTTCTCGTGATTATGAGTTTTTTTCTGTAAATATTAAGAATAATTTACTGTTTTCAGTAAAAAACATAATAATCGTTCTTCCACTTCACAACGCATTTCTGTCTTCCCTCCCCATTTCAGTATCATAAACCACGGCAGGCAGTTTCCGTCCAAGTCCACGTTCATGGTAGGCAAAATACTGTTTACAAATCCAACATTGAATATAGTATATTTTACGAGAACACAAGCCACATAATTAAATTCAAACAGTGCAGATCCAGCACACAATGACTGAGGGAGAGGCAGGTGCTAATCAGTTCGACTAAAGACAATTAAACTGGTTCAGGACAGTGTTCACGAACATCATGGTCAAACACCATCATGGTTAATGGTGTTGAATTATGATGTTAGTGAACAAGTGTGATCCTGTTGACGACACACTCGTGCAGTTATACTCCTTGTAATCGAAGTAATTAGCGCCTGCTTCTCACAATCGTTGTGTATTGGATCTCCAGTGTTTGAATATATGTGGAGTGTGTTTTTATAAGATGTGTGACATTTAGTTTTGGATTTCTAACAGCGTTTTAACCACTGCGAAATGGAATGAATACGGTTGTGTTTAAATATAAGTCAGCATCCGTGTTGACATTTCTTACAATGCATACATACATATCTGCCTCGAAAAGTCGAAAGTAGGACCTTGCCATGTAATTAACGTAATGGAGATGCAGTAGCAGAAATATAACTGTGAGTATTACGTAAGTGCTGTTCCTGGTTAGATGTAAGAGAGGGCTTTAAGTTGCTTATCTGGTCCGGCTAAATAAGCAATAAATAAATAGTAAACAAATATCTGGCGAGTAATTTATATGGAAGATTTATTACACTAGGAAACTGAGTTTACGCACTAAACAATAGTAAACCAGACACCGAAAATAGTGGTAGATGGAATAAAAAGTGTAAAATGGAAATCTTGCATTATTCGTGATATTGAGTACGGCAGATATAAGACATGACTATTACATAGCGGGGTCAGGGATTTTCTCTGCCTCGTGATGACTGGGTGTTGTGTGAAGTCCTTAGGTTAGTTAGGTTTAAGTAGTTTTAAGTTCTAGGGGACTGATGACCATAGATGTTAAGTCCCATAGTACTCAGAGCCATTTGAACCAATTTTGAACTATTACATACATCCATATCAAGATTTCTACCTCACTGGTCACTTTAAGATGTGTGAGAGAGGTTTCATGCCTTTTCGATTCAGGAAAAATGATTGCTTGTGAGTCTCCATAAATGCATAATTTTCTCTGATTTTTACCTTCGTGATCATTTCTCGATATCTGCGATGTGTGAGTGGAAGTTGTATGTTGATTGACACTTATTAGATCGTGAGTTCTGGCTGTTTCAGGTGTATGTCTTTCTGTAATGTACACTACTGGCCATAAAAAATTGCTACACCACGAAGATGACGTGCTACAGACGCGAAAATTAATCGACAGGAAGAAGATGCTGTGATATGCAAATGATTAGCTTTTCAGAGCATTCACACAAGGTTGGCGCTGGTGGCGACACCTACAACTTGCTGACATGAAGAAAGTTTCCAACCTATTTTTCATACACAAACAGCAGTTGACCGGCGTTGCCTGGTGAAACGTTGTTGTGATGCCTCGTGTAAGGAGGAGAAATGCGTACCATCACGTTTCCGACTTTGATAAAGGTCGGATTGTAGCCTATCGCGATTGCGGTTTATCGTATCGCGACATTGCCGCTCTCGTTGATCGACATCCAATGACTGTTAGCAGAATATGGATGCGGTGGGTTCAGGAGCGTCATACGGAACGCCGTGCTGGATCCCATCTGCCTCGTATCACTAGCAGTCGAGATAACAGGTATCTTATCCGCATGGGTGTAACGGATCGTGCAGTCACATTTCGATCCCTGACTCAACAGATTAGGACATTTGCAAGACAACAACCATCTGCAATGAGATTTTCACTGTGCAGTGGAGTGTGCGCTGATATGAAACGTCCTGGCAGATTAAAACTGTGTGCCCGACCGAGACTCGAACTCGGGACCTTTGCCTCTCGCGGGCAAGTGCTCTACCATCTGAGCTACCGAAGCACGACTCACGCCCGGTCCTCACAGCTTTACTTCTGCCAGTATATCGTCTCCTACCTTCCAAGTTTGCATTTCTTCTTGGTGTAGCAATTTTTAAAGCCAGTAGTGTACAATAACTGCTGTTGACGAGCATACCGCTGGAATTTGATGAAAATCTACGTGACCCTCTCTCTCTCTCGCTTACTGAGCCTGTGACTAAGAATCAGGTTCCTACGACCCCTTGCCTGACACCTGGTCGCCTTCACCACCTTCGACGTCGCTCATAGGTTGCAGACAAGTCACCTTGATGAACGCAAGCCACCATTATGGTTCAGTCCTGTTTCCTTCTTTCCTTGTCCACCTCCTTCGCGCATTACGGTGCTGGAAGGATTCTACTTTTGTTCGTAGTGGACCCTTACGGGCCAAAATGATCGTACGTAGAAAGTTGTACTGTGTGGGATTGACGCAGCTCTCCCAATTTCCTTCACAGACGCAGTATGCACTTCCGTTGCGACCACGTTAGAGCACCAAGGAGCCATAATTTGTAGGCACTAGTCACCAACAGGTGCTGTACAGGAGCCAGCACTACGAGACTGATCTTAAATGTCTCTGGACTGCAGCTGAGTGTTGGAGTGAGACTGTTGGGCTGTACCCCAACTCAGTTGGAAACTTAACTTGCTGGCAACTTGTAACTCGCCAGTCTGTCTGTTTCTATTTGTCCACCTAAGTATGAAGCCTGTATGTCGTTTTATCGGTACCGACGCTTGAGTCGTTAACGCAGGAGCGGATACATGATCTATGTTTCCCCAACGTATAACGGATCCTGATTCGACGAGCTGTTTGAACGGAATCAGTGGTTATGTACTATTAAATGACTTGTAGTATTATCGTAGTATTCTTATTCAGGACTATCAGTTCCTTGTTCCAAGATTGAATAAACCTGTTCCAGACTTACCTGGGTACCAATGGGTTTTCATCCTCACAAAGGAAAACGGGTGTTATTCATACGTTACGCATCGTTCCAAACCCTCTTTTGAATTTATCCATTTATCTACATTTATAATTTCGAGAATATACTCAACAAGGGAGACGAAAATTTAATAGTCATGGGTGACTGGAATTCGAGTGTAGGAAAAGGGAGAGAAGGAAACGTAGTAGGTGAATATGGATTGGGGCTAAGAAATGAAAGAGGAAGCCGCCTGGTAGAATTTTGCACAGAGCACAACTTAATCATAGCTAACACTTGGTTCAAGAATCATGATAGAAGGTTGTATACATGGAAGAACCCTGGAGATACTAAAAGGTATCAGATAGATTATATAATGGTAAGACAGAGATTTAGGAACCAGGTTTTAAATTGTAAGACATTTCCAGGGGCAGATGTGGACTCTGACCACAATTTATTGGTTATGACCTGTAGATTAAAACTGAAGAAACTGCAAAAAGGTGGGAATTTAAGGAGATGGGACCTGGATAAACTGAAAGAACCAGAGGTTGTACAGAGTTTCAGGGAGAGCATAAGGGAACAATTGACAGGAATGGGGGAAATAAATACAGTAGAAGAAGAATGGGTAGCTTTGAGGGATGAAGTAGTGAAGGCAGCAGAGGATCAAGTAGGTAAAAAGACGAGGGCTAGTAGAAATCCTTGGGTAACAGAAGAAATATTGAATTTAATTGATGAAAGGAGAAAATATAAAAATGCAGTAAATGAAGCAGGCAAAAAAGAATACAAACGTCTCAAAAATGAGATCGACAGGAAGTGCAAAATGGCTAAGCAGGGATGGCTAGAGGACAAGTGTAAGGATGTAGAGGCTTATCTCACTAGGGGTAAGATAGATACCGCCTACAGGAAAATTAAAGAGACCTTTGGAGATAAGAGAACCACTTGTATGAACATCAAGAGCTCAGATGGAAACCCAGTTCTAAGCAAAGAAGGGAAAGCAGAAAGGTGGAAGGAGTATATTGAGGGTCTATACAAGGTCGATGCACTTGAGGACAATATTATGGAAATGGAAGAGGATGTAGATGAAGATGAAATGGGAGATACGATACTGCGTGAAGAGTTTGACAGAGCACTGAAAGACTGAGTCGAAACAAGGCCCCCGGAGTAGACAACATTCCATTGGAACTACTGACGGCCTTGGGAGAGCCAGTCCTGACAAAACTCTACCATATGGTGAGCAAGATGTATGAAACAGGCGAAATACCCTCAGACTTCAAGAAGAATATAATAATTCCAATCCCAAAGAAAGCAGGTGTTGACAGATGGGAAAATTACCGAACAATCAGCTTAATAAGCCACAGCTGCAAAGTACTAACACGAATTCTTTACAGACGAATGGAAAAACTAGTAGAAGCCGACCTCGGGGAAGATCAGTTTGGATTCCGCAGAAATGCTGGAACACGTGAGGCAATACTGATCGTACGACTTATCTTAGAAGAAAGATTAAGGAAAGGCAAACCTACGTTTCTAGCATTTGTAGACTCAGAGAAAGCTTTTGACAATGTTGACTGGAATGCTCTATTTCAAATTCTAAAGGTGGCAGGGGTAAAATACAGGGAGCGAAAGGCTATATACAATTTGTACAGAAACCAGATGGCAGTTATAAGAGTCGAGGGACATGAAAGGGAAGCAGTGGTTGGGAAGGGAGTAAGACAGGGTTGTAGCCTCTCCCCGATGTTATTCTATCTGTATATTGAGCAAGCAGTAAAGGAAACAAAAGAAAAATTTGGAGTAGGTATTAAAATCCATGGATAAGAAATAAAAACTTTGAGGTTCGCCGATGACATTGTAATTCTGTCAGAGACAGCAAAGGACTTGGAAGAGCAGTTGAACGGAATGGATGGTGTCTTGAAAGGAGGATATAAGATGAACATCAACAAAAGCAAAACGAGGATAATGGAATGTAGTCGAATTAAGTCAGGTGATGCTGAGGGAATTAGATTAGAAAATGAGACACTTAAAGTAGTAAAGGAGTTTTGCTATTTGGGGAGCAAAATAACTGATGATGGTCGAAGTAGAGAGGATATAAAATGTAGACTGGCAATGGCAAGGAAAGCGTTTCTGAAGAAGAGAAATTTGTTAACATCGAGTATAGATTTAAGTGTCAGGAAGTCATTTCTGAAAGTATTTGTATGGAGTGTAGCCATGTATGGAAGTGAAACATGGACGGTAAATAGTTTGGACAAGAAGAGAATAGAAGCTTTCGAAATGTGGTGCTACAGAAGAATGCTGAAGATTAGATGGGTAGATCACGTAACTAATGAGGAAGTATTGAATAGGATTGGGGAGAAGAGAAGTTTGTGGCACAACTTGACCAGAAGAAGGGATCGGTTGGTAGGTGAGGCATCAAGGGATCACCAATTTAGTATTGGAGGGCAGCGTGGAGGGTAAAAATCGTAGGGGGAGACCAAGAGATGAATACACTAAGCAGATTCAGAAGGATGTAGGTTGCAGTAGGTACTGGGAGATGAAGAAGCTTGCACAGGATAGAGTAGCATGGAGAGCTGCATCAAACCAGTCTCAGGACTGAAGACCACAACAACAACAACAACAACTGAACAAACAAATTCTTTAAGAAATCTGATTGATTCCAAGATCCTCGCGGTAATGACAAACACTCTTGGTGTAAGTTAACAAGATCAGTGTTAGGCACCGGAGTTATCGGACCCTCAAGAATATAAATTGAATAATGACCATTGCAGCCAACAAGAAATCCATTAAATGAGGAAAAAATTTTGAAACAGCGTAAAATTAGTGTAGAGGAAAGTAAGTGCGGCATAGTTACAACTGATTAGGCTCACTACAAAGGGCAGTCTGGCACTCTGTGTCCAAGCGGCATCAAGTAATTCAGTTTCTGAAAACCTCAATATAACGCCACATCCAATAAGTCACCTCTCGTACTAGGAACTGAAATGCAGGGTATGTGAAAACGAAGCCACAATTTGCGGAGCAATGCAGCAATATTACCTACCTCTTAAACAACAATCTGTGATACGTTTGGTCATCCCAGCGTCAGTAGAAAGATTTTTTTTGTACGCCACTGTTGGAAAAACCAGTCTTTTCTGCCATTCTTCCTACAGGGACGCTGCAGTCGCTGTCCCCGTCACACGAGAGAGCGCCTCAGTGAGTTTCGACCCACGAAAATTACGGCCAAAATGAAAGTGGTAACTAAAAAACTCATTATACCGCTGGCCCCAATTCACCAGTGGTCAACCTAGTCAAAATTGGAGAGCTATTGCAAGCTGCAGTACGTAACTGCTATACTGAATGGTCAACGCAATGAAATCTCAGGAAATTTCAGCAAATTATGATGGACATGTCTCCAGCTCATCTTTCCGTTAAGTCAAGACACGCACAGTCTAAATTTTGCAATGCCTCCACGGCGCGTATTGTTAGAGTAAACTGCGCTAGGAACGCATGTTGACGTATACTGTGCCTGTGGACAAAGTAGAAATCTCCACTGTACGATGAGATGTGAATGGGTACTAGCGATTGCCTATACTGAACTGCATAGCTAAATGTGAAGTCACTGTGAAAGAAAGTTGGTCTACATAGAGAAAGAACGACACACTATAGGGCCTTAAAATGCAGGGAGTCGGTCCCTCACCCGAATCTGTAGAATCGCCGTTCAGCCCGTGCTAAGGCAAATGCCAGGTATGTGTAGTGCCAGGTAGAGGAGTGTCTGGATAAGACGGCAACAACTACCATCTAAGTCAGGAAGTGCAGATTATACACATATCAAAAAAGCTTTGCCTCACCTTGGTTCCGAGAGTTCCGGAACCTGTATAGAAAACTGGAACAGAGAGCAATATGAACATCATTTCCGCCCTTTTTATTGCTCATGAAAGGCCACACATTGCATGTTGTTCCACCATAAAGCGAGACCTGCATATTGCTGTACACACCGGTATCTCTAATACCCAGTAACACGTCCTCTTCCACTAATCGTGGTCTCGCGGTCGCATTCTCGCTTCCTGAGCACGGGGTCCCGGGCTCGATTCCTGGAGGGGTCAGGGATTTTCACCTACCTCGAGATAACTGGGTGTTTATGTTGTCCTCCGCTTTTCATCATCATTCATTAAAGTGGCGAAATTGGACTGAGCAAAGTTTGGGAATTTGTACGGGCGGTGATAACCGAGAAGTTGAGCGCCCCACAAACCAAACATCATCATCATTATCATCATCTTCCACTAAAGCATGACTATATTCTTAGTGGCATACTGTCCACAAGTTCATCAAGGCACTGTTTGTCCAGGTAGTCCCACTCCTCAACGGTGGGGGAATTAACTTCTGACGTCGTGCCTTGGGCATGGATGTGTTTGACGTCCTTAGGTTAGTTAGCTTTAAGTAAATCTAAGTTCTAGGGGACTGATGACCTCGGAAGTTAAGTCCCATAGTGCTCAGAGCCATTTTTTTCATCAGTCCCCTAACTAACCTAAGGACATAAAACACACCCATGCCCGAGGCAGGATGCGAACCTGCGACCGTAGCGGTCGCGCGGTTCCAGACTGCAGCGCCTAGAACCTCTCGGCCACTCCGGCCGGCCCTCAACGGTGTTTCAGCGTAGATCCTTCAGAGTGGTTGGTGGGCTACGTCGTCCATAAACACCCCTTTCAATCTATCCCAGGTATGTTCGATAGGATTCATGTCTGGAGAACATGCTGGCCACTCTAGTCGAGCTATGTCGTTATCCTGAAGGGAGTCATTCACAAGATGCGCACGATGGGGGCGCGAATTGTCGTCCTTGAAGACGAATGCCTCGCCAGTATGCTGCCGATATGGTTGTACTATCCGTCGGAGGACGGCATTCACATATGGTACAGCCATTACGGTGCCTTCGATGACCACCAGCGGCGTACGTCGTCCCCACGTAACACCACCCCAAAACAGCAGGAAACCTCAACCTTGCTGCAATAGCTAGACAGTGTGTCTAAGGCGTTCAGCCTGACTGAGTTGCCTCCAAACACGTCTCCGACGATTGTGTGGTTGAAGGCATATGAAACACTCATCGGTGAAGAGAACGTGATACCAATCCTGAGCGGTCCATTTGGCATGTTGTTGGGCCCAACTGTACGGCGCTGCATGTTGTCGTGGTTGCAAAGATGTACCTCGCCATGGACGTCAGGAGTAAACTTGCGCATCATGCACAGTTTGAGTCTAACACGACGTCCTGTGGCTGCACGAAAAGCATTATTTGGCGTTGCTGTCAGGGTTCCTCGAGCCACAATCCGTAGGTAGCGGTCATCCACTGCAGTAGTAGTCCTTGGGCGGCCTGAGCGAGGCTTGTCATCGATAGTTCCTGTCTCTCTGTATCTCCTCCATGTCCGAACAACATCGCTTTGATTCACTCCGAGACGCCTGGACACTTCCCTTGTTGAGAGCCCTTCCTGGTACAAAGTAACAATTCGGACGCAATCGAACAGCGGTATTGACCGTCTAGGCATTTTTGAACTACAGACAACACGAGCCGTGTACCTCCTTCCTGGTGGAATGACTGGAACTGACCCGCTGCCAGACCTCCTCCGTCTAATAGGCGCTGCTCATGCATGATTGTTTACGTCCTTGGGCGGGTTTAGTGACATCTCTGAACAGTCAAATTGACTGTGTCTGTGATACAATGTCCACAGTCAACGTCTATCTTTAGGAGTTCTGGGAACCGGGGTGATCCAAAACCTTTTTTGCTCTGTATATCTCCAGATGTTTGGGATGACAGAGGCTTTTTTTTTTTTTTTTGCCAATTGTCACAAGAAGCGTACTGCTTAGCGGTGGATCCCGGAAGAGTTGCAGTCGCGGAGAGATACTGAAAAACTGCAGGCAGTCAAAATTCGCTCAAAAACATGGGCTATTAAGGTAACATTTTAGGAAGTGAAATGAGAACAGATAGTTTAGGGCTCCTTTGAATTACCGCTGTGAATGCAGCCTTTCCCGGTGTATACTGTTGATGAAATATTCTGGGCCTTCCATCCGGGTAGCTGCGACGAAAATCTGCGACGTTTCGATGAGTGTCATTCTCATCATTCTTGATGGTGAGAATGGCACTCATCAAAACGTTGCGGATTTTCGACGCAGCTACCCGTGTGGAAGCCCGAGAAGATTTCAGCAACAAGTACCGTTGTTCACGTAAATGGTTTGGAAGTGGGACTATGGAGTACTACGGAGGTCCCACAATATTCACTTATGCACGAGAGTTGGCAAAGAGAGGGAGACAGTACGCACATTTTGGAGCCCTTGTCAGATGTGCTGTGATAAGAGTCACTTCTTCTTATTTCATTGTCTTGATGGACAGACCACATCGGCCGGCCTGTAGTTAGAAGTTCAGCATGCTTTCAACTCCGCCAATAGCTGCACTTGCATAAACTTTTGTAGTATTTTCTGTCTCTCTGCATTAACGTTCGACAATCACAGTATGGCTTTCACGAATGTAAGTGTTTTGTCCAGATAAGCGTCCATTTGAAACACATCTCAGATCTGCTACACACATTGCCGAGACGTTGGCCTACTGCCTTCAACATTGTTCCATTTCTTTATTGTGAATTTAATTATGTGCGTGTGTAGTAAACTGAGTTCACAGAGATGTTGTCTAATTTCATATTTTTGCAAGCTGTCACCTGCTTTAATCATAAATACTCGTATATGTCTGAGTGATGCTAATGTTATTATTTTTATGTACAGATGAGTATAATCTTCTCAATAACCTTCAAATCGTGAGCTATACCTTTAATTTTTATATATGAATTAGTGAATTTAATCATGGCACTTTTGGTCCCTAAGCCTGTGGAGACTTTGAGAACTCAATTTCTTAATCAAATTAACTAAATTAATAACATTGAACTTTAAATGGCTGATATACCCATGTACAAGCACAGTAAAGTAAAAGCAGTGAATAGTAGAGGGAGAATGAACAGAACAGTGGCGTATTTAAGTTTACAAAATAATTAAAAGTTTAATTAATCCTTTTGTAACTACAACTAACTCATAAATCTTAAACAAAAACGACAAGCACATATCAGAACAGGAACAGTGTTTGATTGGCAAAGCATACATTGAGGTTGAAGCTATACAAAGTATCCCCTGAATTAACACATTTTACAACTCAACCTAACTTTGTTTACATGAATCTACTGTGAGGCCCAACTCTATGCAAATGGATTCAACTACAACCAAGTATACCAAAAACTATGGTTCACCTGAGAACAGGGAGCCTGAACATCATTTACAACCCTACACCAGTGCAGAAGTATATTATCCTTTCACCTTATTCGTGCAACAGCAGAAAACTGTGTGTTGTGGGCGAGGAAAGGTGTGCTGCGGCAGTTGTAAGGTTCTGACTCTTCCACGAAACTTTGCATACTACGCGGTCTCACTTTCTGATTGTTAGAACGCGGGAAATGTACCTATCAGAGACCTGAAATGAGGCGAGGGAAAATCAGCTGTCTATGTGCTTCTGTACAAGCACTGATTTCTTTTGTCTTCTCGTTCATCAGAAGATATGTATGTTGGTGGCAGTAGGATAGTTCTGCAGTTTGCCAGAAGTGCCTGCCTTGCAGTGTTTCCCAAAAGAAAAATCTTCCTCCCTCCAGGTTTCTCCATCTGGGTTCAAGGAGCACTGTCTTAATACTTGCGAGATAACCAAATCTTTTTTCCTTTTGTGGGTCATCAGTCTTGTGTTTACTTTGTTGTGGTCTATCATGAAACCCTCTGCTGTGCCAACATCTTCATCTCAGAGTAGCACTTGCACGCTGCGTCTTCAGTTATTTGTTGGATATATTCCAGTACTCTACAGTTTTTGTCCTCCACTACTTCCTCAATCATCACGGAAGTTATTCCCTGACGTCTTAAGACATGTCCTATCATGACTCTCCTTGCCAATGTTTTGCAAATGTCCCTCTGCTCCTTGAGTTTATGGAGAACCTCCTGAGTCCTTTTATTACCTCCAAACGTATGTTATTAGAAATTTCTCCGTAAAATTATGGCTGATATTTGATACTATTAGACTTCTTTTCGCATGGCATGCCCTCTTTGCCTGTACTGGATAGCTTTTTATTTCCTCCTTGTTTAGTCCCTCATGTACCTGTTTCCTTCCAAGGTCGCAGAATTCCTTAACTTCCTCTGCTTTGTAGATTCAGTTTTGATGTTAAATTTATTGTTAATTTCCTTTTTGTTAAGCCTCATTAGTTTCGTCTCTCTTCAGTTTACTCTCAAATCACAGTGTGTCCTTATTAAACTGTTCATTCCATTCAACAGGTCCTACTGTTCTACCTCATTTTCACTGACAATACTGTAGTAATATCATCAATGAATCGTATCCTAATATCCTTTCAGTGTAGATTTTAATTCCACTTCTGAATCTCTTCTGTACATCTGTCAATGCTTCTCTGACAAACAGGTTGAGCAGTAAGAAACGAAAGACACTCACTAATCCTGGATTTCATCTTGGTCTTCTATTCTTTTTATTTATTTATTTTATTTATTTATTTATATATGGTTCAAATGGTTCTGAGCACTATGGGACTTAACATCTGAGGTCATTAGTCCCCTAGAACTTAGAACTACTTAAACCTAACTAACCTAAGGACATCACACACATCCATGCCCGAGGCAGGATTCGAACCTGCAACCGTAGCAGTCGCGCGGTTCCGGGCTGAAGCGCCTACAACCGCTCGGCCACCATGGCTGGCATTTATTTAATTATATATTTATTTATTGTTCAGTGGGACCAAATTAAGGAGAAGTCTCCATGGTCATGGAACGAGTCAATACATGATATTATAAGACGATAGCAGAAACAGATAAAATGAAATACAAAAAACATATTCAGGCGACAAGTCGTAAGTTTAAATAAAGAAAATCAACAATGTAACACTGGAATTTGCCTAATTTTTTAGCTCTTCCAGGAGCTCCTCGACAAAATAGAAGGAGTGAGCCATGAGGAAACTCTTCAGTTTGGACTTAAAAGATATTGGGCTACTGCTAAGATTTTTGAGTTTTTGTGGTAGCTTATTGAAAATGGATGCAGCAGAATACTGCACTCCTTTCTGCACAAGAGTCAAGGAAGTGCATTCCACATGCAGATTAGATTTGTGCCCAGTATTAACTGAGTGAAAAACTGCTAACTCTTGGGAATAAGTTAATATTGCTAACAACAAACGACATTAAGGAAAATATATACTGTGAGGGCAATGTCAGAATTCCTAGACTATTGAATAGGGGTCGGCAAGAGGTTCTCGAACTTACAGCACATATAGCTCGAACAGCCCGTTTTTGAGCCAAAAATACTCTCTTTGAATCAGAAGAATTACCCCAAAAAATAATACCATACGACATAAGCGAATGAAAATATGCGAAGTAGACTACTTTTCGTGTTGAACTGTCACTTATTTCAGATACTGTTCTAATGGTAAATAAAGCAGCATTTAGTTTCTGAACAAGATCCTGGACATGGGCTTTCCGCAACAGCTTACTATCTATCCGAACGCCTAGGAACTTGAACTGTTCCGTCTCGCTTATAATATGCCCATTCTGTCTGATCAAAATATCGGTTCTTGTTGAGTTGTCAGAAACTGTAAAAATCGAGTCTTACTCTGATTTAGCATCAAATTATTTTCCACAAGCCATGAACTTATTTCATGAACTACATTATTTGATACTGTTTCAATATTACACACAAGATCCTTCACTACCAATCTGGTGTCATCAGCAAACAGAAATATTTTTGAATCACCTGTAATACTAGAAGGCATATCATTTATATAAATAAGAAACAGCAGTGGCCCCAGCACCGATCCTTGGGGGAACGCCCCACTTAACAGTGCCCCATTGGGACTGAACATCACTACCACTCTCAATATTGCGGAGAATTACCTTCTGCTTTCTGTTCTTAAAGTAAGAGGCGAACCAATTGTAAGCTACTCCCCTTACTCCATGATGGTCCAACTTCTGCAGTAATATTTTGTGGTCAACACAATCAAAAGTCTTCGTTAAATCAAAGAAAACACCTAGCGTTCGCAACCTTTTATTTAATCCGTCCAAAACCTCACAGAGAAAAGAGATTATGCAGATGATACTTATCCCAATGTCTGATGGTAGAGCTCTATTTCCTGACTCATAGGTTCTGCAAACAAACTTGACTAGTCATTCGGCTGCAACATCCTCCAACCATTTCCAATATTTTGAAGGAGCATTATCTATGCCTTTTCCTTATTTGATCACAAATCCTCCAACTCCGTTATAGACTGGTTCTAATACTGGATCTCCATATCTTTCATGTCAGTACTGGGGCAGCAGGGGTGCCGGGATATTTTGTTAGTGCAGTTTGCATACATTCAGAGACAAACTTGATTGATTTATTACTCCGTCCCACCTAAACCTACTGATGTGTTAATTGATTGATTTATGACTCCATGGAGGTTGATTCGTGACCCCCTCGGGATAATCCATCCTTCTGAGAAACCCCCTCACATCCGCTCCCTCCACCACCTTCCTGAGTGTCTGGGAAACGTCCTCATTGGTACAAGTACGCCTTTGCTATCAAATTAGTCGACTAATTAATTAAATAGACACACTAACGAACACCTCACCCTCTGGTACCTGAAAATATCAGTGAGTGATACAGTGAGCAAAGTGTCTACAGAATCCGTAAGTAATGTGCCTTGAGGAGAGTGTCACAACAAAAGCTTATAGTTTACTGCTATACACAAAACTTCCTCATATTTTATCATTGTTGTAACTTTGCCTGAAGGGTCATACTTCGTTGCGCTCCACTGGATGCCCTAGTATGTCTCTCCTGAGGCTATGAAGTTCTATATAGCAGTTCAGATTCACCTTAATCTTATTGCACTGAATGTCGTCACGTCAGATCGTGCAAAAGACATCAAGAGTATAAGATAGAGGACATGGCAAGCAGCAGAATTTGCATGAATGTACATGCAGGAGCGTCACAACAGTTTTCCTCAAAACAGAAGATAATTCTTCCAAGGCAACAGACTTTTCAAGCGCCGACTTCGCCAATAACTGATAGCAAGAAAACAGCACCGTTTGTAACTATATACCTCAGTCCTTTGCTCCAGAGATACAGGACGTCCCTAACAGTTTCAGGTTTAATAATGACCGTACAGCAGTAACAACTTGAAGAGCAAGTGTCAGGTAACCCCAGCTAAACATTATTATGCGTAATTTTGGCTATATTGTTCGTAAATCCATTCGGTAGATACATGAACGTACGTAACGGCAACAGCAAACATCCCCATATAGCTGTAATTTCGTAATAACGGACTACGTGAAATACATTTATTACAGCAATTAAGTCGCCTTCAATGATACTCCGTGTTAATCCACACTAATGGTATTCATTCAGCTGAATATGAACAGCGAGAACAAATTTAGCGCAAGAGCTGATTTGTAACGCTAGAATGAACCTGCCACACGTTACTTTATCAGACAGACAATGCAGTAAAACTGATAACATTCATTCCTAGCCACAACAGTAGAAATATCCCGATTACGCAAACTTGTTCCCTTACGCTCGCGGGGAAAGAAAAATAACTGAGACAGCAGGAAAGCCATAATACACACTGACAAGCCAGAACCTTTTAGAGCGACACACTTGCAGATTATCTCTCTCTAGCTCTCCAGTTACTCTAAATATAAGGTAATCAATTACTTGCATAATTTTCTAAAATGAATCAACGATTCGACGATTGTTGTATGTGGTCTTCAATGGTGAATGTTATATACAACTGGTATGTACAAAATATGACTGAAGTTTATGATTTCGTATTGAACTTTTCGTAGTTGGCGAAATGTCTCATTTCTGTCTGGTGTTACCATCTAGAGACAAGGTTTTGGAATTTGGAATGAATTACTGCGGACCATGGCCAGATTATATCGACAGCTGTGAGCAACCCAGAAGGGCGCCGTGTGTTACAAACTGTCTCAAATCAAATCACTATCTTTATTCCAAGAATTTCCTAGTTTTGGTTCCAAAATATACGTCACAGATATTTTTTTAAAATTTTACTATTCTCCTCATAAATTCAGCTGGTTTGTACATCAACTATAGCTAGCGCCATTCCAGATACATCCATAGCACGTAAAAAAAAGGGAAAAAACATACATTAGTGGGTGAAATATCAAAGCCATCTTCAAACTTTATGCTGAAAATTTGTATGCAGCATTACATGTCTCTCATTTTCATGAGAAAAGGTGTTGTCTTTTACCAACTTGTTATACTTTCCCCTATATTTCACATCCTAATACACTCCTGGAAATGGAAAAAAGAACACATTGACACCGGTGTGTCAGACCCACCATACTTGCTCCGGACACTGCGAGAGGGCTGTACAAGCAATGATCACACGCACGGCACAGCGGACACACCAGGAACCGCGGTGTTGGGCGTCGAATGGCGCTAGCTGCGCAGCATTTGTGCACCGCCGCCGTCAGTGTCAGCCAGTTTGCCGAGGCATACGGAGCTCCATCGCAGTCCTTAACACTGGTAGCATGCCGCGACAGCGTGGACGTGAACCGTATATGGAGTTGACGGACTTTGAGCGAGGGCGTATAGTGGGCATGCGGGAGGCCGGGTGGACGTACCGCCGAATTGCTCAACACGTGGGGCGTGAGGTCTCCACAGTACATCGATGTTGTCGCCAGTGGTCGGCGGAAGGTGCACGTGCCCGTCGACCTGGGACCGGACCGCAGCGACGCACGGATGCACGCCAAGACCGTAGGATCCTACGCAGTGCCGTAGGCGACCGCACCGCCACTTCCCAGCAAATTAGGGACACTGTTGCTCCTGGGGTATCGGCGAGGACCATTCGCAACCGTCTCCATGAAGCTGGGCTACGGTCCCGCACACCGTTAGGCCGTCTTCCGCTCACGCCCCAACATCGTGCAGCCCGCCTCCAGTGGTGTCGCGACAGGCGTGAATGGAGGGACGAATGGAGACGTGTCGTCTTCAGCGATGAGAGTCGCTTCTGCCTTGGTGCCAATGATGGTCGTATGCGTGTTTGGCGCCGTGCAGGTGAGCGCCACAATCAGGACTGCATACGACCGAGGCACACAGGGCCAACACCCGGCATCATGGTGTGGGGAGCGATCTCCTACACTGGCCGTACACCACTGGTGATCGTCGAGGGGACACTGAATAGTGCACGGTACATCCAAACCGTCATCGAACCCATCGTTCTACCATTCCTAGATCGGCAAGGGAACTTGCTGTTCCAACAGGACAATGCACGTCCGCATGTATCCCTTGCCACCCAACGTGCTCTAGAAGGTGTAAGTCAACTACCCTGGCCAGCAAGATCTCCGGATCTGTCCCCTATTGAGCATGTTTGGGACTGGATGAAGCGTCGTCTCACGCGGTCTGCACGTCCAGCACGAACGCTGGTCCAACTGAGGCGCCAGGTGGAAATGGCATGGCAAGCCGTTCCACAGGACTACATCCAGCATCTCTACGATCGTCTCCATGGGAGAATAGCAGCCTGCATTGCTGCGAAAGGTGGATATACACTGTACTAGTGCCGACATTGTGCATGCTCTGTTGCCTGTGTCTATGTGCCTGTGGTTCTGTCAGTGTGATCATGTGATGTATCTGACCCCAGGAATGTGTCAATAAAGTTTCCCCTTCCTGGGACAATGAATTCACGGTGTTCTTATTTCAATTTCCAGGAGTGTACAATCCCTCGACAAACAAAAAAATGACTTGATAGTTCTATGTTCAAAAGAAATAGTGAACCTAGTTAGGTTCATGGGACACAAGTGTCCTTCCCTACCGATTTTCTGATTCGGTCAAGTTATAAACTTCTTGCGCGTTACAGCTTAATACACTCTGGTCAGCTACAACATTATGGCAACCGACCTCTATCGATACAAACCCGTCCAGGTGACAGAAGCGTGGCTGCTAGTCAGACGCACGCACTGTGTATGTGGTATCAGTGAGCAGGTTGCCAGTTTGTATAATGGGGAAGGCGTGCGATCTATCTGAGTTTGTTCGAGGGCAAATTGTGATGGCCCGGAGACTGGGCACGAGTTTCAGATGGTTCAAATGGCTCTGAGCACTATGGGACTTAACATCTGAGGTCATCAGTCCCCCAGAACTTAGAACTACTTAAGCCTAACTAAACTAAGGATGTGACACACATCCATGCCCGAGGCAGGATTCAAACCTGCGATAATAGTGTTGGCGCGGTTCCAGACTGAAGCGGCTAGAACCGCTCGGCCACCCCGGCTGGCCCAATGGCACGAGGATTTCGGAAAGTGCATGACTTCTTGGGTGTTCAAAGAGTGCTGCAGTGAGTATCTTCAACATGTATCGAAACCAAGGTGAAACCACGTGCAGACGTCGTGAGGCTGGGCGGCCACACCTCACCACAGATGTCAAACGTCGTAGGTCGCGCAGACTGGTAGAATAGGACAGGCGGCGAACTGTGGCAGAGTACAAGTGTGTCTGAACACACAGTGCACCGAACACTCCTAAGGATGGGGCTCCGCAACTGAAGACACATGCATGTGCCAAGGTCACACCACGACTTTGGCAACTACGACTGAAACGGGTGCATGACTATAGGTATTGGACGTTGGCGCAGTGGCAGGGCGCTGCGTGCTCTAATGAATCTGAATACCTTCTTCATCATGCTGATGGGAGAGGGCGGACCAGTCGTCTTCCAGAGGAACAGTTCCTTGACTTCTGTACTGATGGTCAAAGACAAGCTGGTGGTGGCTCCATTATGCTCTGGGGAACATTTACGTGGAGATCCATGGGTCCAGTGGAGCTCGTGCAAGGCACCATGACGGCCAAGGAGTACTGTACAGTGGCCGAGCGGTTCTAGGCGCTTCAGTCTGGAACCGCGTGACCGCTACGGTCGCAGGTTCGAATCCTGCCTCGGGCATGGATGTATGTGATGTCCTTAGGTTAGTTAGGTGTAAGTAGTTCTAAGTTCTAGGGGACTGATGACCTCAGAAGTTAAGTGTCATAGTGCTCAGAGCCATTTTTTGAACGTTACAATGAACACTAGTGTTTACCACGTTGCTAACAGAACTTACCAATTCCTGAAGCTATTTATTCAATAATTTGTTGAAATAAGGGTCAATAAGGTATGTTTAGAATTTTATTATTCATTAATCGGACATATAGCACAATTTGTTGTTATGAGAGTAATAAACTTAGACCCTTTTGTGAAAGGTTTATATCACTCGAATTCAGTAAGATCCTAGATATCAGCGAGACATGTATGCTGTGGAAGGCTCCTTCCTTTGTGTGATGGAGGGTATTTCAAGTACCTTTTGTACTGTACACGAGTTCGGTCCTACCTTGGGCGCTAAAGTACGTGGTGACGGTTTCAGTTAAGCACCACATTGGGAAGCCAATTTCCAATACTTTTCGTGGTGATGGGACACGTATGTTTCATTACAGTAATAGGCTGTTATCATCGTTGCGATGTACACGTAATGACTGACGTAAGACGTGGCAAGCCTTTTATTTGTCGAACGGTTACATATATCGAAAGGCTGGTTTCGACAAATGTCACAGCGCCGAGGGACAAGTACGTTTTTATCTGGCTAATGTTTTTAACTCTGGTATCAACTGAGGTACTGAAGTAAGTACGTTTCTTTTAAATGGAACGGTACACTATTTATAATTGCTCTTGAGGAGACAGTTATGATATATAGCTTTTCTTAATGTATGGAAAAATTGATAGAAGTCCTAGAATGTGAGAGCACGGTGGCCGGAAACGGCATTTGCGGTGAAAACATAGCCCGGCAGTCGTCTCGGACCGGATTGCGTAGTTGTATACCGTAGGCCTGCGCTACGGCAATGAAGCTTTATTTCCTCTTGAACCAACTAACTTCCTAGGTATAGGTTCACCTGCGAATGTTGTATACGAAAATACACCTTAGGCTAGAACTAGCGTATCACAAAGAGCTTACGAAAACTATTTCCCAATTGTGTATTTTCGCAGATTTACGTGAGCTGAAACAGAGAAATCATCTGTTCATTCTTCAAAAATGAAGAGGCCTTATACTCCGCAAAAAGTAACTACTGTATTAAATATCTACATGTTAAGAGGAAGATTTGACCTATCTTTTCCTGTACGTTGCTGTGTACTTCTTACAGATAAAATACATGCTGTCGGACAATTGTTTCTACTTACACTGCCCTAAATTATATCATGTGGAGTACAAACGTTGAACTAAACATTTTATTAAAAATACCTTGCTGACCACCTTTACACCGCAAAATAAAGATTCTTCTTAAGGTAACGTCGTTCCATGCTGAAGGTAAGTGCATAATGACAGTGTTGCCAGCTACGTGCAATACATACAGTCGACTTATTTGACATTGCAATGCAATTTTGTAAACACTTAAATGAAATATACAATTTATTAACAATGATTTTGTAACCACCCAAATCACATAAAATATGTTTTTCTACAAAAAAAAAAAAAAAACTTTATCCTTTATCCAAGCATGTGTTCAAACTGTGGACCATGGACTTAAAGGCACATTTACAATCGCAGTTCGGAAGAAAAGTGAACAGATGTAGTTACAGTTAATGATATGGCGATTGCCGCGCGAGATTAGCCGAGCGGTCTGGGCACTGCAGTCATGGACTGTGCGGTTCGTTCCGGCGGAGGTTCGAGTCCTCCCTCGGGCATGGGTGTGTGTTAGGATAATTTAGGTTAAGTAGTGTGTAAGCTTAGGGGTTGATGACCTTACCAGTTAAGTCCCATAAGATTTGACACACATTTGAACATTTTTGATATGTCGATTCGGCGACACATGTCCTCTGGCGTAGTTGGGGCTCGTCATAGACTGTATCTTTGAGTGCTCCCCAAAGAAAGAAAGCAAGTGGAGTCAAATCGGGGGACCTCGCAGCCAATTTGATAACAGAATTTTGTCCTATCCAACTACAGGAAAGTTCTCATTCAGTATTTGCGTTGCAACAAGGGACGAGTGTGTTGGACAACCGTGGTATTGCGGGCACTTACACTGCCGAATATGTAGCGGTACCTCTTCTCAGTGAACCGGGCGAATGTTCGTCAGGAAGTGTGCGTATGAATGTCCATTTAGAAAGCCTGAGATGAAGTAAGCTCCCACAAGTAATTTCCTATGATGCCGCACCATACGTTTACGCTCCATTGCCGTCGATGTTGCACCTGGTGAAGCCAGTGTGAATTTTCGGATGCTCCAGTACTGCATATTATGCAAATTTACATCAGCGTGGTTAATAAACTTTGCTTCATCGATAAAGAGCATACATTGGGAAACGTAGGGTCATCTCTCAGTTGCTGAAGGACAAACGGACAAAATTCTATACGACGTTCGAACTCACGGCCGTCGAGTAACTGATGTACTGATAGGTGATAGGGATGGAAATTCTGTCGATGCAGGATGCAAATGAGACACGTATGGCTGATTTCACATTCCTTATCAATAGTCTCGTACTACTGTGCGGATTCATTAGCGTCGCATCCAGAACAGCTTCTTGTTGGTCTCTGTCAGTTGCAGTCTTCTTTCTTGTCCTCTTTTTAACGTTCAAGCAGCCTGTCTGTATCTTAATAATTCGTGTATTGGCGTTTCGGGTAGAAAGCCCTTTACCGGTGTACTACTTTTATATTTCATTTACAATCATCATATAAAGTAGGATATCCAAATTCTCTTCATTAGTGTATACATCTGCACGCAATGAATGCTGAAGCAGTAATGAGCGGCCTGGCACCGGGTAGCACGAGATCTCTGCTTGGCGGAGTCGCTAATGCCAATTCCGGCCACAGTGCTCTCAAATTCTAGAATACTTCTCGAATTTTTTTACGACAGGTTTCAACGTCAACGTTAACTAACTTATATCACCG